>NC_064631.1:158062800-158687800 GCF_023864275.1 Schistocerca cancellata
TCTCATACTTTGCCGTGTATCTCGCTCCATGGGATTTTGCTATCAGCATCAGAGCACTTTCACTCAAATCATTATGCTGTTCTTGTTCAGAGGAGCAATTAAAGATAGTAGTTATTCAAGTCTTGCCTTTGTTCGACTATTTTCCAACAGAGATCCATTACTCTTTCAAACACCCAGTTCGATATCTCCTAGTTAGCTGACTGTACGGACCTTTTCAAGTCTCCAACGTTATTGAGCGTCTAAATCGCTCGCCAGATGTGACACTTGTTTGTCTTGGAGAACATTAGGCGCCCCTCTGCAAGTGGCGCGCGGGGCATCGTAGACACCCTTGCCGCCCTCTTCGCTACGCCACTGTGTCCGTCCTAGCCAAAAAGATCTCAGCAGAGCAGAAGGACAAGGTGTGCCTCACAGCAATCTGTCTCCCCTTGTAACCTTCACATATAAATAAAAAAGTAATAATAATTATGTATAACCTTCCCGAACAGGAAATAAAAAATAAAAATAATTAAATTTAGATAATTAAATTCTGACGTATGAAAACTGATACATCTTAACTCATGAGAAACTGATAAATTTTGACGTAAGCAGCGCTACGCCATGGCCCTGTGAAATCAATCTGAGTCTGTCAGTGACAAATAAACTGAAAAATTCTTACCTCGTGATGGTGTCGCCAGATAATGCTGTCTATATTGTAAGTAGGCTGTTTAGGTTTTTATGTTGGTAACGCCACATAGCACTCTGTATGAAAATCACTGACTGAACTGTGTGCAGTCTGTGGCTTGTTGGACTCATTGTTGGAATATGCGCTTGTGTATTGTTGGGCTGTGGGATGGGAACAGTGCATAGCGTTGCGCAGTTGGAGGTGAGCCGCCAGCAGTGGTGGATGTGGAGAGAGAGATTCCAGAGTTTTCAGAGGTTACTATATATATATATATATATATATATATATATATATATATATATATAAAATGACTTTTGAACATTATTAAGGTAAATACATAATTTGTTCTCTATCAAAATGTTTCATTTGTTAACTATGCCTATCAGTTAACTATGCCTATCAGCTGGCAGTATTGGCATATATATATATATATATATATATATATATATATATATATATATATATATATATATATATATATATACAGGTGAGTCACCTAACATTACCGCTGGATATATTTCGTAAACCACATCTAATACTGACGAATCGATTCCACAGATCGAACGTGAGGAGTGGGGCTAGTGTAATTGATTAATACAAACCATAAAAATGTGCACGGAAGTATGTTTTTTAACACAAACCTACGTTTTTTTAAATGGAACCCCGTTAGTTTTGTTAGCACATCTGAACATATAAACAAATACGTAATGCACAGAAGTATGTTTTTTAACACAAACCTACGTTTTTTGAAATGGAACCCCGTTAGTTTTGTTAGCACATCTGAACATATAAACAAATACGTAATCAGTGCAGTTTGTTGCATTGTAAAATGTTAATTACATCCGGAGATATTGTATTTGTTTATATGTTCAGATGTGCTAACAAAACTAACGTGGTTCCATTTAAAAAAAACATAGGTTTGTGTTAAAAAACATACTTCCGAGCATCTTTGTATGGTTTGTATTAAACAATTACATTAGCCCCTCTCCTCACGTTCGGTCTGTGAAATCGGTTCGTCAGTATTTGATGTGGTTTACGAAATATATCCAGCGGTAACGTTAGGTGACTGACCCCGTATATATATATATATATATATATATATATATATATATATATATATATATAATGATGACTTTTGAACATTATTAAGGTAGATACATTGCTTGTTCTCTATCAAAATCTTTCATTTGCTAACTATACCTATCACTAGTTATGCCTTCAGTAGTTAGGAGTCTTTTCTTTAGCTGGCGGTATTGGCCCTCGCTGTATTGCAGTAGTTCGAGTAACGAAGATTTTTGTGAGGTAAGTGGTTAATGAAAGGTATAGGTTAGTGTAAGTCAGGGCCATTCTTTTGTAGGGATTATTGAACGTCAGATTTCGTTGCGCGAAAAATATTGTGTGTCAGTTTAGTGATGATCAGAATAAGTAAAGAGAGAAATGTCTGAGTACGTTCAGTTTTGCTCAGCTGTTTGAAAATCAAATAACGTAAGAGGTTTTCCAGCACAGTCATTCATAATTTTCCAAAGGGGACATTTCAATATATCTGCTCGTAAATGGCACAGCTTAGTGCAATGCTGGCCTATCTACTAATAATAGATAACATTTGTCTGGGATCTGAATTACGAGAAAAACTAACTTTAGTTAGTGACACATCTGCACAGCTGGTCGTCTGATTACTAAAGAGCACATGACTATGATCAGACAAAAATTCTGGAACATTTTAATTTAGATAAATGACTGGATCGTGGATCGTGACTGGCAATGACTTAAGGGGAAATTATACTTTATAGCTGACTGGTAAAAACAATTATATTCTGAATTTTTTTACTTTATTGATAAAGATCTACAATAAATTACACGGGAACATTTAATATATTACAAATCTGGGTCAACTGGTGCTGACGAATCAGAAAAGAAAAGTTTGAAACAAATTCACATTAACATCTCAGACAAGTGACTTAACTACGAGCATGCCAATGAAAATAATAAAATTTACCTTACAGTAGATGTATGACTTAATTACACTGCAGATTTTTCATTATATTAAGAATTATTCATTTGTTCATCATTATCTCACTCCATGGTATCATTTAGCTCTGCGGCTGATCACAATTATTATTCAGTCCCATATAATTAAATTTTACAATTCGTTCTGCACTGTGACTTTAGGGACTACTAACTGTAAACTGCGCTGTACCAGTGACAGACTGCAACTACACTGTAGCAGCGAGCGACTGCAACTGCGGCAGAGACTGCTCTGACGTGCGACTCTATTGCAGCTCTCTTGCAGGGGCAAAGATATTTTATGCCCCAGGCAGCGCCTGTGAGTTGTCGTTCTAGCAAGTGAGCAATACATCAAGATTACATTTGCTCCAGCAGGGTGGTGAACCCCTTACACCCTATTCTTTAAGCATTTTTCCATTCCATAGGGCAAGTAGATCACTTCATGTGTGGTGAAATTTAACGTAGGGGAAAAATTTTTTTAAACCCATAAAAGTCACTGATCGCAAGTATTTATTTATTCCGTTTTCTGTTTCGATCGTTTTCATCATCTTCTGACTTATTTAAATACAGACTTGTGTATTTTATAAATGTGTAAATAATGGTAGGCTATCGACTGTACTAAGCCGTTTCGCAATAGACAAGACTCCAAACTTGGCAGAAACGTACCCATCCTTATGAAGCTAACAGAAAACGCTATTAAAATGTGTAGCCATAAGCGGCATTGTCAAATGGATTAAAATCAGGATAAAACAGTAACCATCCATCTCCTGTAATGTCGCGTCGTCGCTCGAGTACCGTGCTTACAACACCGATGCAAACAGCTGAGTGCCGGCCTGGATGACCGACCGATTCCAGGCGCTACAGTCTGGAACCTCGCGACCGGTACGGACATGGATATGTGTGATGTCCTTAGGTTAGTTAGGTTTAAGTAGTTCTAAGTTTTAGGGAACTGATAACCTCAGAATCTTAAGTCCCATAGTGCTCAGAGCCATTTTAACCATTTTCGAAACAGCTGAATCGGAATGGCAGCTAGATGTCGTTGCCTGAATACAGTTTGCAACTACGTAATACAAAGTTATAGATGTAAACTTACACTTCGTCTGCAAACAACTAAATTGAATACACAAATTCTATGAAAGGTATGCTAGACTTAACATAGGCCAAAAGGGAAATATTAGTGTACATTCTGAGAGGTATCTGTAAAGAAATGTATGTGCCATACGTAATACAGTAAAGCTCATTGACAGCAGCTGTGTCTGCATACTAGTACAGGCGAGAAAAGCCTAACGACATATTTTGTCATCTCAGGAGAAGAAAATTAGCAGCCCCTTTAGTGTGCTAACCCTGAGCAGCGCATGTAACGCGACAGGAGCATTTATCATTATCAAAAACTTTAGAAGTCGAGCAGTTTTAGACTAAAATATCTAGTTGCATCAGTTTACGAGTAGGCACGTCGAATGTTAGAAGTCTACATAGTTCAGGTGTCAGAATTAGTGTCCGAGTTGGAGGAATATATAACTGATGTCATTGTATTACAAGAAACTACACGATGTTGGGAACGGGTTTTTCTCGAGAAGAAATCAATAATCTGATGCAGATGTTGCGAATAGAATGAAAGACATGTAGGGTAAATCAGGGTGATATGGTGAACAAAAAATTTGGGCCTCGTAGAAGACAAGAAATTGTTTATTTAAACAAAATACATAAGTAACACATTAACAGTACCACATCCTCCCATGTATATGGGTGAAACGGCGAATGCCCTTTGGATGAAATGGTGAACTTTTCCCCCTGCTTTTTGCCACATACGTCACACTTAGATTCATATTTTTGAACAGTCTTCATGCAGCCAACGTTGGCAGCAAATACATTTGAGGGGACTGATGACCTTCGCTGTTTAGTCCCCCTTAAACATTCCAACAACCACCACCAAATACATTTGATCCAACCCACATCCTTTTTAGTGCAACTGTACAGTTCACCGCACCCTATACAAGAACACTCTTCATTATCCGCGTCGTCATCGTCGTCTTGCACTTGGATATCCAGCGACGAGTCGGATTCGGTGTCAGTGGTAGACGCTTTTCGTCTCTTAGGCTGCTTCGTTTTGATAATTCCTTTGGTAGTCTCTTTGGTTACGGTTTTTCCTTTGGTTACGGTTTCTCCTTTGGTCCTCTTTTTAGCATTTGCTCTACTCTTCACTGACTCATATTGTTGTTTTCTCTTCCGCAGGTTGTCGATGTTTTCTGTAGAAGTCAAAACCTCAGCTAAAGCTTTGTACTTCTTCCTTGCAGGATAGGTATCGGCGGAATATGGTCCAAGAGTTTGCCAGGGGTTATTTGAGATTCTTCTGTTGCCACTGCCGAGGTCATATCTGTTGCTTCTGATGAAGACTGCATGTTTTGCTGTGGGTTTTCCGCCCGTTGCGAACAGCCCAGTTGTGGTGAAGCTTGCATGTGTTCAAGTCCCTGATCGTTATCTATGTCTGCAGTTGTTTCTTCCAAGGGATTAGGTATCTCCTGACAGTGCGAACAACTTGGTCGAGGTGAAGTAGCTCTGTTTTCATGTCGTTCGTTGTTTTCTTGATGTTGATCTGTAGCTGATGTTAAAAACGCGGATTCGGGGATGACATCAGGATTAAACGGGTTGATTCCTGTGCTTCTGAATCCCGGTATTGGATTTTATGTCGTAGCTGCATGTACCCATGCCTTTGTAAGCAGTCCTCCGAACACTAGTCTGGAAATGGTTCTATTTGGGTTCATTTTAATGTACGAATTTCATGCATTGTAATAATAGGATTTCAGAGCGTTAAAAATGCTCTGTCTAGCGGCTGCAGATAGTGTGTGGTGTGGCTGGGTAGATAGAGCAAAATTATGTTTTTTTCTTCTGCAAACTCTAATGTATCCACGCTGCTGCTATGAGAGCTATGTCCATCCAAAATAAGCACGACTGTTCCATCAGGCTTCCTCGGTGCAAAATGGTTCCTTAGCCACAGGATAAAAATATCAGTTGTTACGTACGCCGACTTTTGTGACATGAAAATCGTGAAACTCGGCGGCATACCGTCCTTGTACTCGGCCCTTTCATTTTCTTCCCTTCAAAACACAAGCTGGAGGTAAAAACATCCCCTCTCCATTGCAGCAAGCGATTACAGACATGGTTTCACCCTTTTCACCGGATGTTATCGCTGGAACGCCCCTAGACCCCTTTGCTGCCAACATATAACATGGTCTATTATTCAGCTGAAGTCCGGACTCATCTGCGTTGAATATATTTCCCGGTTTATCAAGGAGGTTATGCTCTATCAAGATGTTCTGCAGCAATGAAAAATAGTCTGAAACGTTTTTGTAACTTAAACCCCTTGACCGTGCTTGTGAAACTCCTTCCGATTTGAGGATTGAGAGTTCCGGATTTCTTCTTAAGAACAAATGTAGCCAGTCCATTCCAGCAATTTCCTTCTCTCGGTTAAGTTTGTGATGTTGGTTATATTTCTCAGCTAGTTTATATGCCGTGGTACGTACTTCTGTCCTTATCGGTGCAAATCCGAAGTCTTGTAATTTTATGATATGTTTTACCAACTTTTTCTCACATTCTTGTGTTAGTACAGGCGGCCCACCCAAAGGTTTTTTCGTAAAGCACCCGTTTGCTAATCGTCTCTTCAGCGTTGCCCATGGAACGTGAAACTCCTTTGAGGCTTCATTCAGGCTCATTACATTTTGCACCGCTTTTACGGCATCGTTAAGTTGTTGCTCTGTCCAATCAGCACGGCTGGATCCTTTTTGTCTTTTGTAAAATGTAGGCATCTTTGCTTGGAACAATGGCGGTAGTTAGAATGTTTACTTTTTTAATCACTGACAAACCAAAATGTGTTGAGACATCAGATAACACAGAATATAACTCTCGCATGGGATAGGAAACGCTAACATTTCATGACTTGTCAAAAACCCTGGTGGGGATGTACCTAAATAAAAGCTTTACACTTTACACATAAGAAAAATCATTCACCGTATCACCCCTGCCCGAGTTCACCATTTCACCCATTTGCTATGGGGGAAACGGTGAATAGCACGGCAAGAAGTTCAAAACACTAGACGCAAAGATTTCTAGGTTATGTAGTACATAAGCAGTATAAGAAGGCAGAATATATCAAAAAATATCCCGCGGACTACGCTACCTGAAGTAACATCTACAAATGCATGAAGCATATAAAAATTATTTAGCATAGAAAACAGTTTTTTACAAAGTACTTACGGTTTTTAAAACGGAGCTGGTTTTCAACACGTGCACACTGCACAGATGATCAGAGACTGTTGGCATGCAGACATACAGAGACATAAGTTTAACCAGTGAAGGATCACAGCAATTTACCATTTCACCCGATTCACCATATCACCCTGACTTACCCTACACCAAACGGGATTTGTAATGACTGGCCGTTTGGTGTGACAAGTGCAGGACATGCAAGCAGAAATAGGATATCATGTCTCTTTATAAGGCATAATTATGGCAATGTAGCACTTGTTAGTGCATATGCTCCAACAAACGTAAGCGACGAGGGTGAGAAAAAAAATGGAAATGAGCGTTTGGCGTCATTGGTCGGGAGGCCGCCTTGGTGCAGGTCTTATTATATTCGACACCACATTGGGCGGACTGCGCGCCGGATGGCGACGAAATGGTGATGAAGACAGCACAACACCCAGTCCCCGAGTGGAGAAAATGGTGAGAAAATTAAGTTTCACGAGGAACTAGAAAGAACAGTGGAAAGCGTGGGTACAAGAAGTATTAAAATATTGAGATTTTTATCGTAGATTTCAACATCAAGCTGGAACAGGAAGACACGAATAGGTCAACAATTGGGAAAGGAAATGACAATGGACTGCGTCTATCCATTTAGCGCTAAGCCAGAACCAGGTGGTGACATAGACGACCTTTCCCCCTCAAGGAGATACACAAAGGGACATGGACTTCCCTCAAGGTAATACCATCAATCAGATTGATCGTATGAGATAAGACATACAAGAAGTATGTGACATACATTAGAGCTTACAGAGGGGCTAATGTGTATACAGACCATTACCTAGTAATCGGAAAATTACAACTACAGTTGTGCCATAAAAGAAAGAAGAACAGCATAGTTAAGAAACAGTTCGATGTTGAGAAGTTTAAGAGTAGTGTTTCTATTATAGAATCAGATTGCATGACAAATATGAAGTGCTGGTATCAAACCACAGTGACGAAATAAGTGTTAATAATCGAACATAAAGACACCTGTAATTGAAGCAACATAAGAAATTCTATAATAACCAAGAAGAAATGTTTCAGTGATACATGTGAAAAAGCTAAGAATACCAGGAAGATAGCAAGTGAAACACACGATGGATAGAAATTGTGCAGAGGAGCAGGAAGTAATCAAGAACATAAAAACAGAAATAAACAGGACAGAGAGAAAGGGGAATTCATGACCAAAATATTTCATGAAAAAGAGAGTGCCGTTGCCGTGTATGACTGCAGAAAAATGTTTCAGACGATGGAACATTGCCGGCCGCAGTGTCCGAGGGGTTCTAGGCGCTTCAGTCTGGAACCGCGCAGGTTCGAATCCTGCCTCGGGCATTGATGTGTGTGATGTCCTTAGGTGATTAAGGAAAGGCAAACCTACGTTTCTAGCATTTGTAGACTTAGAGAAAGCTTTTGACAATGTTGACTGGAATACTCTCTTTCCAATTCTGGAGGTGGCAAGGGTGAAATACAGCGAGCGAAAGGCTATTTACACTTTGTACAGAAACCAGATGGCAGTTCTAAGAGTCGAGGGCCCTGAAAGAGAAGCAGTGGTTGGGAAGGGAGTGAGACAGGGTTGTAGCCTCTCCCCGATGCTATTCAATCTGTATATTGAGCAAGCAGTAAAGTAAACCAAAGAAAAATTCAGAGTAGGTATTAAAATCCATGGATAAGAAATAAAAACTATGAGGTTCGCCGATGACATTGTAATTCTGTCAGAGACAGCAAAGGACTTGGAAGAGCAGTTGAACGGAATGGAAAGTGTCTTGAAAGGAGGATATAAAATGAATATCAACAAAAGGAAGACGAGGATAATGGAATGTAGTCGAATTAAATCGGGTGATGCTGAGGGAATTAGATTAGGAAATGTGACACTTAAAGTAGTAAAGGAGTTTTGCTATTTGGGGAGCAAAATAACTGATAATGGTCGAAGTAGAGAGGATATAAAATGTAGACTGGCAATGGCAAGGAAAGCTTTTCTGAAGAGGAGAAATTTGTTAACATCGAGTATAGATTTAAGTGTCAGGAAGTCATTTCTGAAAGTATTTGTACGGAGTGTAGCCATGTCTGGAAGTGAGACATGGACGATAAATAGTTTGGACAAGAAGAGAATAGAAGCTTGCGAAGTGTGGTGCTACAGAAGAATTCTGAAGATTAGATGGGTAGATCACATAATTAATGAGGAGGTATTGAATAGAATTGGGGAGCAGTTCGTGACACAACTTGACTACAAGAAGGGATCGGTTGGTAGGCCGTGTTCTGAAGCATCAAAGGGTCACCAATTTAGTATTGGAGGGCAGCGTGGAGGGTAAAAATCGTAGAGGGAGATCAAGAGATGAATACACTAAGCAGATTCAGAAGGCTGTAAGTTGCAGTAGGTACTGGGAGATACATAAGCTTGCACGGGATGGAGTAGCATGGAGAGCTGCATCAAACCAGTCTCAGGACTGAAGACCACAACAACAACAACAACAACAACAAGTAGTCCTAAATTCTAGGGGACTGATGACCTTGGATGTTAAGTCCCACAATGCTCAGAGCCATTTGAACCATTTTTTTTGATGAAACATTTGAGGAGCTACCAAGGAAACGAGCCGTTATTTATAGATTTGCCCATTTCCCTTCTTCAATTTTCTGACCTACGTACCTGATTAAGGGATCTAAGATACCATGCTACGATCCGTAGAATGCCAGTTTTGTTTTAATGAAGAAGATACTCCTGAGTAGTCCCGCACTGCACGACCTCCGAAGCCAAACGTAGAGAAAGGGGTAAAGCAAGGTAATACTGGATATCATTAGGAGAACTAGGAAAAGGAAACAGCAGACTCCCCATTATCCAGATGCGGACTGTCCGTGCAAAAATATGAGGTTTTTTTTTTTTTCAAACCTGAGGCTTGAACTTTTCTATTAAGTTTAGATGTCTATATTCGTGTATAATACGCTAATACGCATACGGGCCCGCGCTTTATCGCCGAAAGACGATGTAGTACAATGTCATACCGTTGGATACCCCTAAAATATTCTTTCCGGTTTTTTTTCCATTCCATATTGAAGCAGAAGCGAGGACGCTACACTTGTAACACGTCCGTGACGAATTTCCTGTCTTGTTTCCTCAGACATTTCACTAAAACCTAAGGATCGGTAATTTTCAACTCACTTAAAGGTGGCAGTAAAGCTGAATTCGTACAGTGTTGATACCAAATGAAAGCACACCGTTAAACAACGTCATGAAGAATGCTTTGTTGACTGTATTGTTCTAGCCACTGACAAATCGGAATATTACCGTGGCTTCGAAAATGAATAACTGACAATGAACCTTGACCTACTGTAAGATCCTTGTAGTTTAGGAATTTTGAGATGGTTTATATGTGATAGGAAAGTGGCGTGCATTCTCCTGATGAAAATAGAGCTTTTATTTTAAAGTACGTTTTTCGCATGTATTGTTTCATCAGACTGGTTGTTGTTTCTTCGTTTGTAAGGTAAGTAATAAAAACTAATCAATATAAAGTTCTCCAAAATTCATTATGTAATACGATACAATTTACGAAATATTAGGACTACATTTGAATATAGGAACTGACGTTGAACGTGGTGTTACGTAAATACATTCAGTTTGTGTAGCTCGGTCGCTAAGTGAATGAGTGCCAGACTAGATGAGTGTCAGTCTACAAGCGGAAAGGTTCGCCGTCCATTCGTAAGTTGGACCTAGGATTTTGTCCATCATTCATAATTTCTTTCATCTCTGACAATATTTTAAGTACGTCAAAAACGCCAAGTCATTTAGTGATTCGGAGTGTATGCTACGCAGAAGGTTCCCCCATGACAGTCGGTATAAGTTAGTAAAAGGTTCGAGAGGGGCAAGAGTACACAACCTCCACTCGAACTGTGTCTGTTGTACAGTCGGAGATAGGTGATAGAGGTAGCTGCTAGCACTGTTATCAGCTTTCAACTGAAGAGCACAAACAGTTGCAGATAAAAACAACAGTCGATTACGGAGATACGACAATAATGAGGCGTTGCCATGGAGACGTGTAAAAAATCGTCTCACATGACTGGTTGGTGTAGACGCAAGTAGCAGCCGCTCCAAGTCCAGTGCAACAATCAGGAATACTCTTTCACCGACTCTCCTATATTTATTTATTGCTTATTCAGCCTCATCAGATTATGGCCTTAAGGTTTTACACCTGACCGGGAGCAACAAATACAAAAAGGTGTTACAAAACTTCCCAATAATAAAAAAATAATAGTTCATATCAACAATAACAAATAATAATAACTATTATAATAGAGAAACAATAACAGATCCTTTTACGGCACATTCAGACAGAAACTACAAAAATATGTAGCACCAAATCTGTGTTTTAAAGATACCAGTGGAAAACTGGCAATGAATAATGAAGAAAATTGTGAAATATTAGCAAAATATTTTGAACAACTCCTCAACTGTCAGGAACCTATTGATAAATTACCTGCCAACACCCCAAACACAGTAAACAATAATTCTGAACCCCCATGCCTCATAGAAATCAGAGAAATCATTAAAAACCTTAAGAACAATAAAGCACCAGGGAAGACATGATAATTGCAAAAATGTGGAAAAGTGTGGATAATACAACTCAAGAAAAACTACTGGGAATAATCAATGAGATGTGGAGAACGGAACGTATACCGGAAGAATGGAAAACTGCATTAATCCACCCCATCTTCAAGAAAGGGGATAAAACCGATGCAAATAACTACAGAGGGATATCTTTACTTCCGGTAACGTATAAAATTCTATCTAAGGCCCTACAAAACAGATTGGAGAAACAACTTGATCAAGAAATTGGTGAATACCAAGCAGGCTTTAGGAAGGGAAGATCTTGTGTGGAGCAAATTTTAAACTTGAAGTTAATTATTAAATATAGACGATTAAGAGGAAAAGACATCTTTATCACGTTTGTTGACTTCAAGAAGGCGTACGACTCCGTTGACAGAACAACCTTGGTTAACATCCTTAGGGAGTGTGGAGCAGACAAGAAAACAGTCGCAATCGTCAAAGAAACACTTACGGATACTTATGCAAAAGTAAAGTTCCGTGGTGAGGTATCCAGACCATTCAAAATCAGAACAGGATTAAGACAAGGAGATGGGTTGTCACCTACCCTATTCAACTGTGTGTTAGAAAAAGTTATTAGAGAGTGGAGGAAGAAAACGACTGAAGAAGGAATACAAAAAATCAGATTAGGAAGAATAAGGGATGGATTAGAAGTAGATTGCCTCGCTTTTGCTGATGACTTAGCGATTCTGGCAAGAAGTTTGGAAGAAGCAGTCAAACAGGTCAATATTCTGAATGAAACAGCAGAAAAAGCAGGACTGAAAATCTCCTTTGAAAAGACAGAGTACCTAACCAATGTAAAAGAGGCACCGAACAATATGATTACAAAGTATGGCCAGATAAAGAAGGTTTCTAATTTCAAATATTTAGGGGAAATCATCCAGCCCAATGCTTCAGATAAAGAAGGAAATAAAACAAGAACAAGAAAAATGGAAATGGCATTCCAGCTAACAAAGAATGTGTACAACAAGAAGTCAGTATCAATTAACGCAAAAAATAAGGCACTACAACACTGTGATTAAGCCAGAGTGTCTGTATGCATCTGAATGTTTAGCAATGAACACTAACAAGGAAATGGAAGCTATAGCAAAAAAGGAGCGAAAAATCATTAGAAGAGTACTTGGGCCGAGGTTTGAGAATGGGACTTGGAAGCTTAGAAGTAATAGAGAAGTGTATGACAAAATTGAGAAAGTGGGAGATACTATGAGGAAGAGAAGAGTAAGCTTTTACGCCCATGTGGAAAGAATGAATGACGAAAGGCTGACAAAGAAAATATTCATGTTTTTTGACAAGAACCCCAGAACCCAAATTACCTGGTTCAAAGAAGTCAAAGCAGACTTAGAGGAGATGGGTATAGGAGAAGATGATATAACCAACAGAGACTTAATGAGAGACAAAATTCAACATTTTGAAAGATTTGAAGTGAAGAAGAGAAGAACTGGAGGAACAGTGTGGACAGAAGACCGAAGGGAGCAGCACAGAGAGAGGACGAAGACATATTGGCAGAAGAGAAAAGAGGAGGAGCGCAATAGGTGAAATGTACATTGAAAAATAGTTGTTTAACGCGGTCCCTAGACGGCCAAAATCGGAAAAAGAAGAAGTAGAGAGCAATGATACAGATTATCCTCGCACACTTGAAGCCGTGTTTACTATTATCAGAAGCGGAATGGATGAAGGAAGAGGAGAAGACCGAACTGACAGTGACAGTGGCTGTTAGAAAGAACATGGTATTAATATAGAGCTTTTGTGACATAGTGTAGGGACATGCTCTGGGGGAGGTGAACCGACGAGAATGACCTGCACAGAATGTAGGAGATATGGCTATTGTGACAGAAGGTGGACCATTAGCTGCCTCTTGAAATTTTGAAAGAATTTAAATTCTTTGGTATTTTACGGAAAATTGATCCACAGTCGAGTTCCTGATACGGAAAATGATTTGGAGAAGATGGCAGTAGTATGTGATGGTACAGAGAGAACTTTATTTTGTTGACAAAGAGTATTTCTACTCCAGTGTTCAGATAGTAGAGTAAGACTTGAAGACAAACGGGTGCGAGTGCAAGGACTGAACAAACATAGGGTATGATAGTCTCTACGCTTATCAGCACGAAGCCATGATAATTCTTCGTAGAATGGTGTGATGTGGTCAAAATAGCGTATGTTACAAATGTATCATACACAAGCATCGATCGCCAGTGTCAGCCAGCGTCGGCTTTCGTAAACAGTCCTTGGAGACTGGCTTGATTATAGCCAAGTACGGGTGGGTGGGGGGGGGGGGGTGATGAAGGATGATTAGTATCACTTCTGGCTTCTTTTAAAGTTCGGATGTAAACAATTTTTTTATGTTTCCGTAGGGAATGAAGTGACACTGACACTTTCTTACAGACTGCAGTTGTTTGTTCAGTCCAGTCAATGTGATGGTACGGAATTATTCCCAAGTTCTTTGTAGAAGAAGGAAAGGTTATTTCTGTGCCGTTTAGAATTAATATTAGGAGAATTTTCTGGACTGAGGGGTAGTAAGTCTTTTATGAGAGACTAAGGTTGCTTCCATTTTTGATGGGTTAAGTTTTACACCCATGCTCTCCGGTCACACTGATAGACATTTACATGCTGGATAGCTGTGAACAGGTTTGCTCAACTTGTACTTAGATATTACTGAATATCGTCAACGTGTAGGCGTTAGTTGCAGTGGCAGAGTAAAGGTGACACATAATGAACATATACTCGTATTGTTAAGAGTGATGGACCCAGTACTCATCCTTGTGGGACGCTGATACTACATCCCTCCACTGTGGCATTTTTGTAAACTGTTGGGGAAATGTAAGGTATGAAGGGAACCACTGTACAACACTTGAAGTAAAATTTATACTTGTGAGTTTAGCAAGTATAATGTTAAAGTCGACATTGACGAATGCTTTGCTGAAATCTGAAAGGCACATAATATACGACTGTTGTTTATCTGTAGCTTGTTTCAGTTCATCAGTGACTTTTATAAGAGCAGTCATCGTGCTGCTATTGTGCCGGAATTCGGACTGGTGTTCACCTAAACGGTTATTTGATGTTAAATAATTAGCAAGCAGTTCGTAAACTATGTATTCTAAACCCTTGGATAAGGCTTATGGGATGCAAATGTGTCAGTAGTCGGAGGGCTATTTGGCAGATTCCTTCTTGGTTGATGATTTTGGGAGTCCCTGCTTCCAGGCTGCGGGAAGGATGCTGGAGGTCAGATAATATTTACCAATGTCTGTTATTGTCGAGCCCTGCAGCTGCCGATCGAATTCGCTTCATTGACTTTCAGACCGTGTTAGGGTTTACTAGCTGCAGAAAAAGTTAATCACTGATGTGTTCAAACTAAACTATGGCTTGAGGATAGCTTTAGTCTTTAGTATTTAAGCTGTTTTTACAAAAATGTGAGTCTTAGATTTACGTGAGTTATCAGGTGCACGTCCCGTCAGAGTAAAAAGGAAGTTTTGTATACTATTTTATGGGCATGTGATTCACAAGCCGTATGATACGTTTATTGTTAAACAATCGTAAGCGGCTTCATCTCATTTCTGAAGCATGTGAGTTTAAGCGATTTTCTTATTGCGAGGCAATAAGACTGCGTTTTATTGGCAGGACAGTTAGAAAATGTAACAGATCTATTAAGGAGACTGCCTACACTACGCTTGTATGTCCTCTTTTAGAATCCTTACCAGATAGGAATGAAGCAGTACATCGAAAATGTTCAAAGAAGGACAGAACGTTTTGTATTATCGCGAAGTATAGGAGATAGTGTCACTGAAATCATACAGGAACTGCGCTAGACATCATTAAAAGAAAGGCGTTTTTCGTTGCGACGGAAGCTTCTCACGAAATTCCAATCACCAACTTTCTCCTCCGAATGCGAAAATATTTTGTTGACACCGACCTACAGAGGGAGGAACGATAACCACGATAAAATAAGGGAAATCAGAGCTCGTACGGAAAGATGTAGGTGTTCGTCCTTTTCGTGAGCTATACGGGATTGGAATAATAGAGAATTGTGAATGTTGTTCGATGAACCCTCAGCCAGGCACTTAAATGTGATTTGCAGAGTATCCATGTAGATGTAGATGTAAGCATTCACTTGCCGCTGAGTCTTACCTTAAAGTATTTTCCGTTGTTATGCATCTGTTCTGGCGTTTGGGACTTTATAGTGTAGTGCCGACAATGTTTGCAGTAGCGTGGAGTCAACAATAGTATTGGAATTACAGTCTGAGGTAGACTGAGTTAATATCTAGAGGCAGAGTCGCCGTGAATATTAAGGTGGGAAGTATTTAAGCAGTTATGTCGAGTGGTATTTTACCTGCACTTATTATAAATTAATGTGTCCCAGAGGATTTTTTTCTCTGTTTGTGAAGGCTAATCTCAAGAACTGCTGTACGGATTTTCATACGGTTTTCACTGATTTACGAGGAGGGTTTCTGCATACAATTTATTACCTTTACACCAGCAAAGTCGTTCGGCTGTAGATTAATTTGTTACCCATCCGAGACCTGGACGAGTTGCTAATTTTTATATAAACGTAAGTTAGATTATATGAATTGTAATAAGTTTCGCGTTACGCAAAAGTGAATTTATGAGACCAACTTACGTGGTTCGTGCGAATATCCACCGTTAGCGTTGATACCGGGGCGCGGAACTTATTTATAGATGACTTTGCTATACTAATTACAATCATATTTATACTGATCTAACATGAACAAACTGTGGCTTCTCTGGAATAACGGGTTTTGATTTGTTACTTATGTGAGTATGAATGAGGAAGACATGGGTGCGTTCTGTTGTTAAACAAACTAAGTCAATGGACACAGTTTTACAGTTTTTATGGCGAAGAATTCTTGTCAAAGCTAGAGTTATAAATTTTTCTGGCAGCAGACAAACGGTTTCATTTGCTGGCTATGATCTGTTTGTAAGTTGCGTGCCTTGAAAAGAGTTGAGTGTCTGCAAATTAAGTGAGCTGTAAATTTTGAAAAAGAAAGGGGGGGGGGAGGACTTACAATTATGCTCACAAGCACTGAGAGGAAGTACACGTTTTTTTGCAATCTTCCTGGGATAGGAAGTAACTCTCCTCACCATTAAAGAAGGAAAACAGGTACGTATCAAACAAGATTTCCTCCTCCCCCCTCCCCCCGAGAGAGTCAGGATGTTCTTAATCGTATTCCGTAGGCGTAACGTACAGCTGAAAGTGGAAGAATTATGGTGGTTATTTCGATGCTGCTTCGTTAACCTGATAACACGTCAAAGTAATGAGTGACGGTTAACGCTCTGACTACCCTTATGCATTTCCCAAAACGGGAAAACAGGGTTGGTCGATACGGGTGATGCAGGTGGCTCGTTAAAAGTTTCTGGCGTCGCTCTGCAGTGGCGTATGCCTGCGCAGTGCACCGAAGTGTACCGAGCAGCGAGATCCACGGCTGTCTTCTGTAAAGGTGAGTACACACTGAAAGGACTTCTGTGAAAAATCCGTGAAGCGCGCTGATCTCTTACCAATAGGATCGCCATACAGCTGCTCCTGTCCTTTGCGTGTACTTTAACTGGAAGGACTGGGCAACAGATTCGAACTTTCATTATTTTGTGTCTCAAGGACGATTCGTAATTACAAGGAAAGAACTTGTGTAGATGTTGGTTATCAAGCATGTTTCGCGCAAGTATATTTAACCGTGATGCCATGTGGGAGGTAAATTATTTTCGTGGCCGGAACTTCGCAACTACGCATGCATGAATTTGTAATTCTTCCTAGTAGAACGACGATGATTGGGGCAATCATGGAAACAATGGGCTTTTGTCGTAGGACATTTCTTGGTCGGTGTTTCAGTCTAGCGACTATTTTTCTAATCACATGTAGAAAAGTCCACTAGACACCGGCACAACCAGTTTCTGGAATTTTCTAGTTTTTTGTTGCTGTGAGACTTCAGACTGTCTTTTGCGCAGCGTTTGTAAATATAACGAGTGGTGTATACATATTTAAGGGCTGTAAAATATATACATCCTACTTGGAGGATATTGTTGATAGTTCAATTGCAGAGTTTTATGGTGAGTAACATTCGGCGTATTTTTAAAACTACTTATGTAACGCGTGGGCAGTTATGCCATACTTTGTCAGTTGTGTAACATCTTGTACCTTGAAACAGGTCTCTATACCACAGTACACGAGATATCTGGGTGTGAACTCAGTTCCTTTAAAGTCTTAACAGTTTTTCCTGTCTTTAAAATTTGTGTTTGTGCTTCCATTTCAAAATATTTATAACATGAAATTGGTTCTGATACTATTTCTTCTTAATTTGATTTCACTTTCTAATAACACTTGCCTACAAAATTTTACTTTTTTTCTGTAACCGGTACCAAACAGCTAATCTTTACATTTTTGGGTGTGCTAATAACGTAAATGTTATTGAAAATGCAAGCTTAGCTCTTGTTTTGGAGTTATGATAACATTACGTTACAGACTTTATAACCTTAGTCTTGCCCCTCGGACGAAAGTCACTGAAGGCGCAACTGCTTTGCCTGCCGTTTGTAGATTTCTCCTGGTGATCCCCTGATTAGTCTTTAGCAGTAATCGGCTGACATTGATTCACTACACTTTCCCTGGTGTCTCATTTCTCTGTCCGAAATTTGCTGGTGGAAGCGTTCTGCGTGCTTGTCGGTTACTGCACCGTAGTTGTCAGGAAAGAAGTCCAACTGTGAATCTAGGAAATGTAACTTTAAAGACATGTTGCAGCCTAGTCTGGTGTAGCAGTGCAGAAGGTCTACTACAAGATCCTTATAGTTCACCGCCCTCTTCTTTCCTGGAAAGTTTGTTGAAACATGAACGAAGGCATCCAAAGCGAACTTTTCATCACCTATCAGCATGGCGTTGATATGCTCATCGTTGTACAGTTTGCGTATCTGGCGACCCATGAAAATCCCCGCTTTTATTTGTCTCACTAAGATGCCGAGATTTCTCGTGCAAGTGGAGAAGTGCTTCCCCAGTTTTGTCCATGGCCTTAACGAAGTTTTTCATTAGGCTCCATTTTATGTGAAGAGCGGGAAGAATGATGTTCGTGGAGTCGACAAGTGCTTTGTGCATAAAGTTGTGAGATCCTGGTTCAAGCGACTGACGCTGACACCAGTCTTTCCTTTTCTAATGAAGTAAAATTGGAAATTTGTGGTAAGTTCTATGGGACCAAACTGCTGACGTCATCGGCCCCTAGAATTACGCACTACTTACTCCAACATAAACTAACTTACGCTAAGGACAACACACACCCATGCCCGAGGGAGGACTCGAACCTCCGACGGGGGAGCCACGCGAACCGTGGGAAGACGCCTGAGACCGTGCGGCTACCCCGCGCGACTTCTAATGAAGTGCTTTCGCACGACTGTCCTAGAGGCACAAGAAGCAATAGGATTAGGTGTAGCCGTGTAGAAGCCTAAGCAATATGCCTATGACTTTCAGATCCCCGGAAATCTGTCATTTAAACCTTGTAGTGTAACGACGTAAGTTCTTTATAAATTATTTTCGTTTGGCATATGACCATGTGTAGACTTCGTCACCTACGTCAGTTACAACCCACTTCAAAATTATTTATATTCTTTTTAAATTGTCTCAGAATGGTTCTTGAACGAAACTGCAAAACATCATTTGAGTCTTATGCGCAGAATTACGTCACTCGGGCCAATTGGTTTTCGTAAACTTTTTTCAATTTTAGACGTCGTTTGTTTCTCCTCAGAAAATTATATTGATACACGTTATCTGATTTTAATCGATATTAGAACCACACATTGAATAAACTTTTGAGATTCAAAGTCGCGATGAACGCTGTCAAAATTCGATAATCTTGTCAAATATATTATTAATTCATTCACATAATTCTTCATAAATAAATCCTCGGAACACGTATTTCAACTTTAGTAGCATCCAATAGTTTATTATCTTCCTACATACAGACGTGAACCTGAGCCTTGACAAGATAGGACTAACATTTTCAATAAGATTAAACTTCCTACGATATCATTGTTGTACAAAAAAATTACATATTTTCATTTATCAATTTCTAGAACTCGGTTCCAGGATCTTCTGTTGCTCTTTGGCTGTCGACCCGCGACGTATAGTGGCCAGCAATTTTCTCTCTGGTCGCGGCAGCGAAGATGCTGTCTCCGTTCGTTGCGCCGCCCTCTCCGTACATGAAACATAAAAAAAATACAAAACTTTAGGCAATTCACAACCATTACAAAATATTACAAAAATACATTAACAAAAACTAAATTAAACTTATATTCACCTGCAAACTGGGCTGACACTGGTGGCTGGGTGACGCTTCAATTTCGTCCCACTACATACCCCACCCACAAGCTCAGCTTGTCAGGTTTTAACCGAAAATAAAACCTTTTCTATATACAATATTTAACTGTTAATACATTTTCCTCACATTTTACGTAATCTAGAGTCCTTGATCTTAGATAGATTTAATCCTTTTACTGCGATATTGTTGTGACTATTTGTCATTTACTCTTAACTGTGCTATTATGGTAATTCATAACCGAATATATGGAGATTACTCCTTTTCATTTAATAGTTGCTAATAAATAATAATTTAGTACGTTCTTTAACGTTGTTACATTAGGACAGAGCGTTCAAATTGTGACAAATTAGTTTCAGTTTTATTCATTTACCTTAGTTATTCTTTCCAAAAATGTATATTACTAATAAGTTTCTCACAATAACTAATAGTACTATTTACTTTACGTCATTCCTTTCCCTAATGCCTTATTTATGCCTGAGGTCAAGAAGAAATCAAGCAAAACTTTCTTTAGAATCTCGGCACGGCTTTCTTTACCTTCGGACACCTTGTTGGGTAATGGCAATTTATTTAGGAGAAACAAGCGAGAGAGCCCCGTTTGGTGTGTTCTATATTAACACTATTACAAACCTCTATTAAAGGCACTCTGCTATGTTCTCGTGAGCCATATAGCTCTGGACGCCCATGGTCCCTAAAATTATTAACCATTCCCTTTGGTTCCTACTATCCGAGTAAATATAAAATATACAAAATTCCTTTTGACCTAATAACAAATTTTCCTCCATATAAATCCCCTTTTGGTTGTCTTTCTCTTTTTGAAGTACCAGTAGATTATTGTAGAACACTTGTTTAAACTTTCTGTTATTTCTTTAAAATAACACGTAACTATCACGAAAACTTCACATGAATAAACTATGAACGCTCTTCCGTATGTAACATATACTAAATATTAACTTATTTAGGAATGAAGGGTTTCATTTGATCAACACTATATAATTCTTTAATTACACCTGATGAAGGTTCAATAAGAAGTAACGCTTTGGGATGTACAATCTTATGTACAACGTATGGACCTTCAAAGATAAAGAAGAATTTTCTACATTCCTTACCGATCTTCGAACTTTTAGGATGAGATCGTATTAACACAAGATCTCCTACCTGAAATGAGGGTTCTATAGCATCTTGATTACAACTTTTAATTCTCCGTTCAGCATTTTTAACAATCTGTTCGCAAATCTTTTCGTTTGGATGGATAATTCGTAGAATAACATTTTTCTTTCCTTTACATAATACGGTAATCCACTAATTAGGACTCGTATTAGATGACTTTCAATCATTGGGTCTTCAATTAATTTAGCACGGTTTAAATGCCATTCGAAATAATTCCTATAACCTCCCCACCGTTTAGAATATGGAGGAGGGTCTAACAACTCTAAAGTTAAGTGTTGTTGTTTTCCTCTTGACCAATAATTTTGTTTAAACTGCTTAACGAAATCATCCCAGTCCCTAAATTCGGTTCTATGCAGTACTGCCCATTCCGTAGCTTCTGCTTCTAAATGTCCTATTACAAATTGAATCCGTTTTTCATTGCTCCATTTAGGAGATAATGATGTTTCAAAAGCTTTTATAAAGATTATAGGGTGAAGTTCGCCTCCTGGTTTGAATACAGGAAATCGACTTGCTAATTTTGAATTTGTCGTTATATCATCCCAACATTCTGCGATAGACATAGTTGGATTTTGTTTAGATTGCAGAGACGGAGTTGCATCGGATTGGCTTGCCGTGATTTCTTTATTTATATTGTTGTCGTCCGAGCTAGCAAACATGATGCGACTGTTGTCTCTGATTACGTTATTACTTCTACTACTTGAAATGTTTTCATTATTATCTAATTCCGATAACCGTTTAGTAATTTCCTGTATTCGCATTTCTGTATTGGATACACGATTAGCTAATATCGATTCTTCACTGTGTTCACGATGTGAACGCTCTGTACCTCCATCAATGTTATTATCTTTGGCAGTCTCAAGGTTACTGCATATTTCAGTAATTAAAAATTTCATGTTTTCTATTTCAGTATGATCTTTTTCTACTTGATGAGTTAATGTCTCTAATTCTACATTATCTATTGAAGAAATCTCTACAGGTTTGGTAGAGACCTCTTTAATAGATTCTAATAATTCTCTACGAACAGTTTCTGTTTGCATAGAAAATTCATCTCGTAACTTATCGTTGTTTTTCTGTATTTCATTTACAACTAAGATATTGACATTATCTAGTCTCTCGGTTAAGTCAGTAATATCATTTCGCATGCGAGCTTTTTCTTCACGGGATTCCTGGATATGTTCTTCTAACATTTTACAATTACCAGCAATCTTATTACTAAGTCCTACTAGTTTTTTCTGCATTTCAACTTTTAGAAGCCTCTATTTTATCACTTAATTCTCGACTGGTTTCATTAAGATGTTCCTGTAACCTGTCTGTCGATTTTGTTAGCTCCCCTTTAAGTTCCTCTTTTAATCTAGCCGTAGATTCTTCGTTAGACTGTTTTAATTCCTGTTTTAGTTCCGCTTTTAATCTAGCAGTAGATTCTTAGTTAGACTGTTTTAATTCCTCTTTTATTCTAGCAGTAGATTCTTCATTAGACTGTTTTAATCTAGCAGTAGATTCTTCGTTAGACTGTTTTAATTCCTGTTTTAGTTCCTCTTTTAATCTAGCAATGGATTCTTCGTTAGATTGTTTTAATTTAGCAATCGCCATAAAAAGGGATCTCATGCTCCTATCGGACATAGATTGCTCTTCGTCTGACATTTCACTTCCCGACATTATTGTAAGATATTAACTAGTTACACACGCAGACTTGTAATCAACAATCGTGTAAAAGCACACTCCCTATGTACAACACTCCACTTCCAACTTGAAACAAACTCACCGGACACTAATATTGTAGTTTATAGTTCTCGGTGATCAGTGTGCTGCTATGGGCTGCAGAAGTAACAGCCGTCGATGCAGCCGCTGAGATGCTGCGACCCCGCTTCCGCAACCAGCAGGACGCTGAGTCGAACACCGGAGACGTCACTGGCTGCAACCACGCCCGGCACCACCGTAGACAGGCGAAGCCCTCAGCAACACCTCTAATACCAGCCGGAGGAACGCCCCCCAGCTGACGTACTGGGCCTGTTAGTTTAGGGACAGAAAGGGTTGTCGGGGTTTGCAGCGTTCAGCTGCTGCCCAACAGATCCGCCTTCTCGTGGAATAACTGCGTGACCGTACTGCTTGGCTGCGCTCCGTCAGATGCCCACACCCGCGAAGTCGCCGCTGGCTGGTGAAGGCTCCACGAAAACTCGCGTTGACTTCCGAAGGACTCTTGATGTTTTGTTTCGTACCTGTGTGCCTTAGTTGCACACAAGTCCTGTCACGGTCGCCACGGTGTAGTGTAACGACGTAAGTTCTTTATAAATTATTTTCGTTTGGCATATGACCATGTGTAGACTTCGTCACCTACGTCAGTTACAACCCACTTCAAAATTATTTATATTCTTTTTAAATTGTCTCAGAATGGTTCTTGAACGAAACTGCAAAACATCATTTGAGTCTTATGCGCAGAATTACGTCACTCGGGCCAATTGGTTTTCGTAAACTTTTTTCAATTTTAGACGTCGTTTGTTTCTCCTCAGAAAATTATATTGATACACGTTATCTGATTTTAATCGATATTAGAACCACACATTGAATAAACTTTTGAGATTCAAAGTCGCGATGAACGCTGTCAAAATTCGATAATCTTGTCAAATATATTATTAATTCATTCACATAATTCTTCATAAATAAATCCTCGGAACACGTATTTCAACTTTAGTAGCATCCACTAGTTTATTATCTTCCTACATACAGACGTGAACCTGAGCCTTGACAAGATAGGACTAACATTTTCAATAAGATTAAACTTCCTACGATATCATTGTTGTACAAAAAAATTACACATTTTCATTTATCAAATTTTAGAAGCACGACGCAACAACTCGGTTCCAGGAACTTCTGTTGCTCTTTGGCTGTCGACCCACGACGTATAGTGGCCAGCAATTTTCTCTCTGGTCGCGGCAGCGAAGATGCTGTCCCCGTTCGTTGCGCCGCCCTCTGCGTACATGAAACATAAAAAAAAAAAATGCAAAACTTTAGGCAATTCACAACCATTACAAAATATTACAAAAATACATAAACAAAAACTAAATTAAACTTATATTCACCTGCAAACTGGTCTGACACTGGTGGCTGGGTGACGCTTCAATTTCTTCCCACTACAACCTGTCGTACTTCACTGGTAATAACAACTGCTATGATATGTTTCATTCAGGCAAGGTGCTTACCCAGTCGGAATCGATGGTAACACGTTGCCATTATGCAGTACTACACATCTCAGACTTACTTTGGATCGGTCAATGAACAACGTCCGCTGACCCCTTTTATACTGAATGACCATACCTGCCATTAGTCCATGTATATCAGTAGAAAATACTAACTTCTTCTCACTTTCGAAAAATGTAAGGGATGGCATATGGCGGTTACGGAACACAGTCATACTTACCATCTTACCAAGACAATCCCATTGTTGTAGTCTTGACGCCAACGGTTCAGTTTTATTTTGGGTAATTCCAAATCCCCCACTAGGTCATTAAGTACACACCGTATTGTTCAAATGTGTGTGAAATCTTATGGACTTAACTGCTAAGATCATCAGTCCATAAGCTTACGCACTACTTAACCTAAATTATCCTAAGGACAAACACACACACACACACACACACACACACACACACACACACACACACACATGCCCGAGGGAGGACACGAACCTCCACCGGGACCAGCCGCACAGACACACCGTATTATTTTGTGAAACTGTGTCCACTCATCGCTAGACAAGAAATCAGGTTCTTTCGAAGAACTGCGTTTTTAAGTTGATAGTGCAGCACCAGCTCCACTACCAACTTCGTCACTATCACAGTCTGGTGGGACAGGAACAAGCAGTCCCTCTCCATGAGCCACCGGTCGCGTGGACGACGACATGTTAGGATACGACAAGGAAGATTGTTTTCTTCTTTGAATTGCTGTTGTTACTGTCGCTGTTATTGTTGTCTTCATTCCGAAGACTATTTTTATGCAGCCCTCATGCTACTCCATCGTTTGCGAGCTTCTTCATCTCCAAGTAACTACGGCATATTACACCGTTCTGAACCTACTTACTGTACTCATCTCTTGATTTCCATCTACAATTTTTACCCTCTACAATTCCCTCCAGCACTAAGTTGGTGATCTCTTGATGTCTCAGTATTTGTCCTATTAACCGGTTCATTCTTTTTATCAAGTTGTGCAACAAATTTCTTGTCTCCCCAATTCTATTCAGTATCTTCTCATCAGTTATGTGATCTACGCACCTAATCTTCAACATCTTTTTGCAGTATCGCTTTTCGAAAGCTTCTATTCTCTTTTTGTCTAAACTTTTTATCGTCCATGTTTCACGTCCATACATGACTAGGCTCCAGATAAATACTTTCAGAAAGACTTTATAACACTTAAATCTATATTCAATGCTAAAAAATTTCTCTTCTTCAGAAATGCTTTTCTTGCCATTGCCAGTCCACATTTTATATCTTTTCTACTTCGGCCATCATGAGCTATTTTTCTGCCCAAATAGCAAAACTCATCTACTACTTTTTTCTGAATTTCTGATCTGATTCAGTTAGCATCACCTGATCTAATTCAACTACATTCAATTATCCTTGTTTTGCTTTTGTTGATGTTCATCTTATACCCACCTTTCAAGACACTGTCCATTCCGTTCAACACCGCGCGACCGCTACGTCGCAGGTTCGAATCCCGCCTCGGGCATGGGTGTGTGTGATGTCCTTAGGTTAGTTAGATGTAAGCAGTTCTAAGTTCTAGGGGACTGATGATCACAGAAAATAAGTTCCATAGTGCTCAGAGCCATTTGAACCATTTGAACCATTCCGTTCAACTGCTTTTACAATTCCTTTACTGTCTCCGACAAGACTACAATGTCATTGGCAAACCTCAAAATTTTTATTTCTTTTCCCTGAACTTTAATTCCTACTCCAGATTTTTCATCGGTTTCCTTTTCAGTGTACAGATTGAATAACATCGGGGACAGGCTACAACCTTATTTCACTCCCTTCTCGACCACTCTCTCCCTTTCATGCTCCTCGACTCTTATTACTGCCGTCTGATTTCTGTACAAATTGCATATAGCCTTTCGCTTCCTATATTTTACACCTGCGACCTTCAGGATTCCAAAGAGAGTATTCCACTCAGCACTTTCTCTAAGTGTACACATGCTATAAATGTGGGTCTCCCTTTCTTTAAGCTACCTTCTCAGATAAGTGCTAAGGTCAGTATTGCCTCGTGTGTTCCTACATTTCTCCGGAATTCAAACAGGTCTTCGCCGAGGCCCGCTTCTATAAGCTTTTCCATTCTTCTATAAAGAATTAGTGTTAGTATTTTGCTACCATAACTTATTCAACTGACAGTTCGGTAATTTTCATACCTTTCAGCATCTACTTTCTTTGGAATTTCGATTCTTACATTCTTCTTGAAGTGTGAGGATATTTCGCTTGTTTATGTGTATTAATGGTTATCGCCAGATCATGGGTATAGCAAAGCGCGTGGATGATCTTTTACGACTCAACCACGAATGAAGACTCGATACGGAAGATATGCAACATACATGAGGAGCCAATGGCTTGTCCTGGTCCCCTGTTTAAAAGCCAAAGTGCAATCTATATGTCTTCCTAATGTGAAAAAGCGCAGGTGAGTCCACTATATAAGAAAGCTAAAAGAACGGACCCGCAAAATTAGAGATCAGTATCCCTAATTTCCGTTTGCTGCAGAGTCCTTGAACAAATTCTCAATTAGAATATAATAAACTTTATTGAGTCTAAGAAGCTTATGTCTACGAATTATCATGGTTTTAGAAAGCATCGCTCATGCGAAACTCAGGTTGCCCTTTTCTCACATGCTATATTGAGAACCCTGGATGAAGAGTAACAGGCAAATTCCATATTTCTAGATTTCCAGAAAGCATTTGACACGGTGCCCCATTGCAAGCTGTTAACGAAGGTACGACCTTATGGAATAGGTTCACAGATATGTGAGAGGCTCGAAGAATTCTTAAATAATAGAATCAATATCTTGTCCTCGACGGTGAGTGTTCATCAGAGAGAAGGGTATCGTCATGAGTGCCCAGGGAAGTGTGGTAGGACCGCTTTTGTTCTCTATATACATAAATGGTTTGGCTGACAGGGTGGGCAGCAATCTGCGTTTGTTTGCTGATGATGCCGTGGAGTACGGCAGCTAGCCCTTAAGGAGAGCCGGAGGTGCCTATGCTGCCCATGTTAAAATCACTAAGTTTGAGGAACATTTATGAATAAACTACCAAATAGAAAAATTTGAATTTTTTTTACATATAGAGTGGTTTAGTATTACAGTTATGACTGAGGGATTTTGGAGTATCTTTTCTAGTTTGCTTCCAATTATTTTTTTTTAATGACCCAAGTTTTTTTTACAAATAATTGCTTTATAATTAAACTGAAATGAAACTACTGAACATATTGTCAAAAGGCTGTGTTACAATGTAAGTTTGACAACTAGGAGTGCTGTATAAAAATTTCATCTCTCTAGCTTGAGTGGATTTTGAGAAAATGTTCCTTATATTCGAAAAATTCTAATTTACAGGAAATGGCTATCAAAGTTTCTCAATACATTCCAGCACTATAGGATGGATTATCAGGGTCTTCTTCTTCATCCTCCAAAAGCTTCCTCTTCTGTCTTCTTTTCTGGCCAGTTGTTCCATCATACTTCATATGCCTTTCTCTTCTTTCTGGTCCTCTTATCCTTTCTCTGTCAATATTTTTTAGTGCTCGTACTGTGTTCACCCCAGCTGTAAATCCTAATGCCTTCAGAATTTCACACTTCACACTGTTCCCTTGGTTGTAGGTTGCTATTGCATCATAAATGCCAAAGTGCAGTGTTTTTATGCTTACAAACACCCTTTTAGGAATCAGTGTCCAAATCAAATTGTTTACACTCTCATTAGGATTCTGCGTCTTTCCATGTAGACAATTGTGTAACAATTCTGGCTGTGCTAAGTCATGAAAAATTGGTTTTATTGTGATCATAGTCTTTTTTTTTGCATTATATTTGCACCAGGAATCTTTTGGGCACAGGCTGTGTTGAGGGTATTCATTGGAAGAGGAATCAGTGTCCAAATCAAATTGTTTACACTCTCATTAGGATTCTGCGTCTTTCCATGTAGACAATTGTGTAACAATTCTGGCTGTGCTAAGTCATGAAAAATTGGTTTTATTGTGATCATAGTCTTTTTTTTGCATTATATTTGCACCAGGAATCTTTTGGGCACAGGCTGTGTTGAGGGTATTCATTGGAAGAGGCAGTATGAAGGAACAATGCCCACACTGCTTTTCGCATGTCACTAACATTACTAGTATTTTGCCTTATGGCATACCCATAGTATCTCTGTAGACGTTCAATCACCTCATCAGTAAGCCTACCTCTCCCTCCTATTGTCTTTCCATCACTGAGCTTACTTGAACCCAAAGTTTGTTTGAGCCTTCGAAGCAGTGCACCCATACGCTTTTGCACATGCCCAATGCATTCCAACTTTTCAACTACAAATTCATTTCCATATGGTTTCAGTTCCTCTATATTCTTGAAATCTTTGGAGTCACCATCCCCAAGGTAGTCTTTGTACCTAACGTTGTATCTGGGAACTGAACGTTCAAAAATTTGTTTCACTCCATTCACTTCCATTGATCCACTAAAATTTGCCTCACAGGTTCCACTCTGCTCTCCTTTGATTTTATTTTTGCATCTACAATGTTTTGATAATATTGCAACATCTATCACTTTTGCACTATCACCACAAGCAGCAGTTACAACCCCATTCAGGGATTTATGACCCCTCTTTTGCCAGGAACCATCTAATGCCACAACCAAATCCCTAGAACCACCGTTCATTTCTACAGATTCCTCCACTGCTTCCTTCATGGTTTTCAAAGCCACATCTTCAACAGAGGATCCTACCAGTTCACAATAGTACCCAAATTTGCTTGGAGGCGATGGCAAGTTCATAATACCACAAAACAGTTTACCAGCAGCAGACCCTTTTCCAATGGATCGAACACCATACACAAGTCGAACATCACATCAAACACTCTAGATCGTCCATTTTCAGCAAAGAGACTTGCATGTGAATTGTACACTCCTGGAAATGGAAAAAAGAACACATTGACACCGGTGTGTCAGACCCACCATACTTGCTCCGGACACTGCGAGAGGGCTGTACAAGCAATGATCACACGCACGGCACAGCGGACACACCAGGAACCGCGGTGTTGGCCGTCGAATGGCGCTAGCTGCGCAGCATTTGTGCACCGCCGCCGTCAGTGTCAGCCAGTTTGCCGTGGCATACGGAGCTCCATCGCAGTCTTTAACACTGGTAGCATGCCGCGACAGCGTGGACGTGAACCGTATGTGCAGTTGGCGGACTTTGAGCGAGGGCGTATAGTGGGCATGCGGCAGGCCGGGTGGATGTACCGCCGAATTGCTCAACACGTGGGGCGTGAGGTCTCCACAGTACATCGATGTTGTCGCCAGTGGTCGGCGGAAGGTGCACATGCCCGTCGACCTGGGACCGGACCGCAGCGACGCACGGATGCACGCCAAGACCGTAGGATCCTACGCAGTGCCGTAGGGGACCGCACCGCCACTTCCCAGCAAATTAGGGACACTGTTGCTCCTGGGGTATCTGCGAGGACCATTCGCAACCGTCTCCATGAAGCTGGGCCACGGTCCCGCACACCGTTAGGCCGTCTTCCGCTCACGCCCCATCATCGTGCAGCCCGCCTCCAGTGGTGTCGCGACAGGCGTGAATGGAGGGACGAATGGAGACGTGTCGTCTTCAGCGATGAGAGTCGCTTCTGCCTTGGTGCCAATGATGGTCGTATGCGTGTTTGGCGCCGTGCAGGTGAGCGCCACAATCAGGACTGCATACGACCGAGGCACACAGGGCCAACACCCGGCATCATGGTGTGGGGAGCGATCTCCTACACTGGCCGTACACCACTGGTGATCGTCGAGGGGACACTGAATAGTGCACGGTACATCCAAACCGTCATCGAACCCATCGTTCTACCATTCCTAGACCGGCAAGGGAACTTGCTGTTCAAACAGGACAATGCACGTCCGCATGTATCCCGTGCCACCCAACGTACTCTAGAAGGTGTAAGTCAACTACCCTGGCCAGCAAGATCTCCGGATCTGTCCCCCATTGAGCATGTTTGGGACTGGATGAAGCGTCGTCTCACGCGGTCTGCACGTCCAGCACGAACGCTGGTCCAACTGAGGCGCCAGGTGGAAATGGCATGGCAAGCCGTTCCACAGGACTACATCCAGCATCTCTACGATCGTCTCCATGGGAGAATAGCAGCCTGCATTGCTGCGAAAGGTGGATATACACTGTACTAGTGCCGACATTGTGCATGCTCTGTTGCCTGTGTCTATGTGCCTGTGGTTCTGTCAGTGTGATCATGTGATGTATCTGACCCCAGGAATATGTCAATAAAGTTTCCCCTTCCTGGGACAATGAATTCACGGTGTTCTTATTTCAATTTCCAGGAGTGTAGAAAGTCACTTGATACTTGCAATATGCACAGATTATCTTCATCTCACAAGCTAAACCAAAATGCTTTGTTATCTCTAGTCCTACTTGAACACATTTTGCACAGAACACTTTCTTTCAGCACAGAAGATAATAATCCAATATTCAGTACTTCGTTAATATCATCACTGTCACTAACATATTCACGAAATCTGTCACTTCCACCAGTCAGCTTCTTGCTAGAAGATGTCACAGGGCTGTGTTCAGCCATGTGTTGCTTAGCAGAAGAACGCACTGTTTCAGTAATTGTAGTATCGCAACTTGGTATTAGTGTTAATTTTCTTTTCCCTACGTTCTTCCTCTTTTTATATACACGGTTACTAAAACGTGGCATCGTAACCAGAACAACGCTTTACACAAGAAGTATGATACTTCCAACAACAAGCGCAACACTGAACTAATTCGAAACGGTAAACAGCAAAGAGACGATGTTCCGCGCTCTTAGCGCTTTATTTGTCACAGAAAACAATGTAGCCAACCATTGCACACTGGCTGTATGCGTAACATAAGGACTGTATGCGTAACAGGCCGAGAAGTCACGAGAGGGTGTTAGATGCATTCAGCGGCCGCCCATTTCCTCTGCAGGTATGGGGGAAAATGGTAATAACTCCATTTCTAGGGCGAGTAGAACAATAATTCAAAGTTTACATTACAGTATACCATAACAGCCTCAGGGAAGGTGATGCCATATGTTTTTTTTATGTATGCAAGGACCGCCCGGAAAATTTGGGCCTAACTTTCAAACACGAGTATATAAATTAAGTGGAAAATACAGAAATGTAGTCGTGTCCTGGACGAAATCCGGGAAGTTCACGAAACTGGTGTACGAAGAATTTTTGCGTTCTGTAATTCTTCCGTACGTGGGACAGAAAAATGTTTTGTACATTATAGATTCGTGGGGAGGGCAAACCGATTCAACTTTATACGATCATCTATTCACTGATGAAAGGAAAGCGAGCACCTGCATCCTAAAAGTGGTCCCACCAAAGTGCACTCCATATTGCCAGCCCTGCCATGTTTGTTTTTACCGACAGGTGAAAATCTTCACGAAAATTATTCAGAGTGTTCCCGACGTAATGAAAGACAATAGAGAGATCGCTTCTAGGTAAGATTCGATAAAATTACATTCGCTAATTCTACATCAATTCAGCGCACCTAATTTTGAAAGCATGATTAGATACGCATGGTTCGCATCGAAATTAGCGGATGAAAGAGAAATTTTTTGAGTGCAAAGGAACTGTGTTTCCCGGTATCGCTGATGAAGAAACCGTGCGACTGCAAAACGGTTGCTTTCATAAAACGCGCGTGGTGCTGCGAAAATTTGTGCTTCGATTGTTTCTATGATAAGTATTCCCACAGTATTGTTCTGGCACATCAAGTAATGTGGCCAGTGAAAAATAAGATTTTGTAATATTGTATGACAGAAAAAATTAATAACTGAATATATCTTCAAAATTTCGCGTACTTGCACTGTTTGTTGACATTTTTTGAAACAAAATTGAAAAATTCGGACGAAAAACTACACGAACAGGATTCGAACACGTTACCTCCAGCACGGCAGCTGTGAAGCTTTGCGACATTTTTTTTTTAATTTCAATTTTTTAATACTAATCCTTGCTCGAGTTTCACAAGAAACGCAGCAGCTCCATGGAGACAACTGCAAAAAAGATGCATCGGCCGGGAATCGAACCCGGGCCGCGCGCGTGGCAGGCGAGCATGAGCTGCGCTGACTTGCTCGGATTCAGTGTAATGTTACGAAATGCAAAGCACGCAATGAATTTTGAAATCGATTTTTTTCAAAAACCAAGGCCCATTTCTAAAAAACCGGATAGCCAGGTCCTCAGGGTAAGTGCCTCTACGACATATTTGAAGCGCATCAAAATCCGTGATTTACAGTAGGGAGGGTCCCCTTGTAAGCTCAACAGTGCATTTTTGTCAGTGCAAGATATCTGCCTGGTCTTGGTTTAGATTACTCATTTCTTTGCATTTACAGCTTTCAATTATATTTCTACAGTCTTTTTGGCAGGTTTAAAAGGGTTTAAATACGCCTGATGGATTTGTTATTCAGGTGACTAGAAATGATTAGTCCGCGTCAGACGTTACTGAGATCGTTTGATTGCCCCATTCCACTGTCACTGCTTCTCTACTGACAACACAACAATCTCCGTTTCCTTTCGTATTGGTGATTAATATCGCATTAAATAGGGGTATACGGATGCTTTTTATCGGACAGTGTAGATATAAAAAAAGTTCGTTCCTAAAAATAGTGAAAGATGATTTGCACTTGTGCACTTTCTCGTAAGTGGACCCCATAAGATACAGCGCGCTTCGATTTTCAGACGAAGAAAAAATCCAAATGTAATCAATTAAACCGCACTCAATACCAGGATGGTAAGGAAAATCCATTCCGCAGCGTACAGACAGAAAAAGGAGATGCCGTGAAAGTATTTGTTCGGTCTGGGTTCAAATGGCTCTGAGCACTATGGGACTTAACATTTGAGGTCATCAGTCCCCTAGAACTTAGAACTAATTAAACCTAACTAACCTAAGAACACCACACACATCCATGCCCGAGGCAGGATTCGAACCTGCGACCGTAGCGGTCGCGCGGTTCCAGACTGAAGCGCCTAGAACCCCTCGGCCACTCCGGCCGGCGTCCAGTCTGTGGTACATGTAACTGGGACTACCAACACGTGGAAAAATCCTGAGATTAATCAACTGGACCAGCAGTTAATACCAGAATAGCAAGCAAAATACATTGTGCATCATATGAAAAGAAATAAAGACCCCGTTAAAGGATTTATGTGATATGGAGCGAGTCTAGGTGTAGCTCCAACACGTGGCTCATCTCACAAAGGTGTGTGTGAACACATAAGTGACCAAATTGCTGCGGTCCCAAGACTTACACACTACTTAAACTAACCTATGCTAAGAACAACACGCACACCTATGCCCGAGGGAGGACTCGAACCTCCGGCCTCAAATGGCGCGGCCACAACGCGCGGCCAGCAGCCAAAGGAAATAGTTACAGTTTACTACTTATTCTCAGAAAAAGATTTATAGAAAAGATACAAACATAATCAGTTTATGCCAAAAAACCGACAGTCCCTCAATGTACCCACATGATCAGTGATACTTTCGTCGATAAACTTTTTAGGCTATTGAGGCAGCATCACAACCATATAAGTGAGGTTGAACATCCAAACAGCTCAAGAGAGACAAGTGTTCCTACAGGCTAAGGAGTCATAACCTACACATTCCGTCAATACGTTCCCTGAAAGACTCCTTTATCATCTACGATTAAAAATATTCGACCCTTGGTGCAAGAGTCATTCGTTAATGAATTTAAACAGAAATCCTATGTGCTTCAGCATTCACGTAATACCTTGGGACACCCGCAGAAGACAATATCAGCTTCTCACACAATGCTTACACACCGTCCAGTCACATTAATGTGACCATTTGTCGAAGGCCTGAGTAACCACCTTTGCGAAACGTGCAGGGTCTAAGGCGCTGCAGTCATGGACTGTGCGTCTGATCCCGGCGGAGGTTCAAGTCCTCCCTCGGGTGTGGGTGTGTGTGTTTGTACTTAGGATAATTTAGGTTAAGTAATGTGTAAGCTTACGGACTGATGACCTTAGCAGTTAAGTCCCATAAAAAAAAAGAAACGTGCAGGAAGAGAGTTAGTGAGGCTGTAAATGGTACCGACAAGCATGTGTAGCCACACCGACTACTCCAGTACCGAGGTCTGCCGTGCGAAGTCCATCGCACGGACAGCCCGATCGAGGTAGTCCCACTGATCCTCGATTGGGTTTTAATTCGGGGTGTTTGGCGGGCAGGAGAATACGCTAAACTGATAGTGGTGCTCTTTGAACCACTCACGTGCTCTGTGAGCTGAGTGATTTGCTGCACTGTCTCGCAGGCAGATGCCTTAGTGCCGAGGTTCAAAACGAATCAAATGGCGGGATTAATCATCTGTTACCTAAACCCAACGAATCTAAGGTCCAGGCAGGATTCGATAGATATATACTGCTGTTGATCCATTGCGCCCTCCAGAATGGTGAGATTGTAGAAGGAATGCACCTAAACCCAACGAATCTAAGGTCCAGGCAGGATTCGATAGATATATACTGCTGTTGATCCATTGCGCCCTCCAGAATGGTGAGATTGTAGAAGGAATGCCATAAAAACATTTCACAGACTTTCATTCTCCCCTCCAGTTTGCCTTCAGATCCCTCACGCCGCACATGACAACGGCAATCAATCCGAAGGAATATAAAACATAAAAGGCCAACTGTCGCCACTCTGTGGACGTCAAGTCGCTGTAAAAGAGCAGTTAGCATAGCTGCACGAACCAAGCGCCTGCTTGAGAGACCCATATACAGCAATGTTCATTGAGTGCTCAATTGTTCAACAGCTGCACGTCAGTTCGCTCGTACACATCTGAGCAGCCATCGTTCAGCCTTGTATCTATGGCCTGCGGTGCACCACAGTTGCCATGGCGCCGATTTTTAATAGCGCCTTTTTGCTTTTTTCCCCTGATTGAATTTCGATTCCCCCCAAAGGGGACGGGCTGGCAGCAGCTTAGTGCGCCGCTCTTCAGCCCATAGAATTTTTAAACCAGAACAAGAAGACAATAAACAATAAAACCAAGCGATAAAAATGGTGACTTAAATAGTAAAATGGCGGAAAATTGTGGAAGGTAAAACATAAAACAAAGGGCCGATACTAAAAAAATAAATGATAATAAAATACACAGGAAGCAGACAGGTAAAACAGCAGACAGACAATTAAAAAAACATGGCGACATTCTGGTTTCTGTTCAGAAGAGATATACAAATCACACACAGCGACAGTATGATTTCTGTTCACAACAATTCGGAAAAGACGCACAACACTGAACATTCACTTAAAACACTGCACTAAAAAGTTGGCACGAAGATCTCACGCTGCAGCCAAGAGCAGATGGGGGGGGGGGGGGGGGGCGGGGGACCTGGACAGTTGAGGGAAAAGGTTAGGGGGTCAAACGTCCCCTTAGAAAAATTTATACACGACTGTGCTTAAACTGACACACAATATTTTTAGCGCAACGCAATCTGACTATCAAAGATCCCTGCAAAAGAATGGCCCTGAGTAACATTAATCTATACCTTTCAGAAATCACTTACCTCACAAAAATCTTCATTACTCGAACTACTGCAATACAGCGAGCGCCACTATTGCCAGCTAAATAAAAGATTCAAACTACAGAAGGCACTAACTACTGATAGGGATAGTTAGCAAATGAAAGATATTAATAGAGAACAAACAATGTGTTTACCTTAATAGTTATAATATTTACACTCCTGGAAATTGAAATAAGAACACCGTGAATTCATTGTCCCAGGAAGGGGAAACTTTATTGACACATTCCTGGGGTCAGATACATCACATGATCACACTGACAGAACCACAGGCACATAGACACAGGCAACAGAGCATGCACAATGTCGGCACTAGTACAGTGTATATCCACCTTTCGCAGCAATGCAAGCTGCTATTCTCCCATGGAGACGATCGTAGAGATGCTGGATGTAGTCCTGTGGAACGGCTTGCCATGCCATTTCCACCTGGCGCCTCAGTTGGACCAGCGTTCGTGCTGGACGTGCAGACCGCGTGAGACAACGCTTCATCCAGTCCCAAACATGCTCAATGGGGGACAGATGCGGAGATCTTGCTGGCCAGGGTAGTTGACTTACACCTTCTAGAGCACGTTGGGTGGCACGGGATACATGCGGACGTGCATTGTCCTGTTGGAACAGCAAGTTCCCTTGCCGGTCTAGGAATGGTAGAACGATGGGTTCGATGACGGTTTGGATGTACCGTGCACTATTCAGTGTCCCCTCGACGATCACCAGTGGTGTACGGCCAGTGTAGGAGATCGCTCCCCACACCATGATGCCGGGTGTTGGCCCTGTGTGCCTCGGTCGTATGCAGTCCTGATTGTGGCGCTCACCTGCACGGCGCCAAACACGCATACGACCATCATTGGCACCAAGACAGAAGCGACTCTCATCGCTGAAAACGACACGTCTCCATTCGTCCCTCCATTCACGCCTGTCACGACACCACTGGAGGCGGGCTGCACGATGTTGGGGCGTGAGCGGAAGACGGCCTAACGGTGTGCGGGACCGTAGCCCAGCTTCATGGAGACGGTTGCGAATGGTCCTCGCCGATACCCCAGGAGCAACAGTGTCCCTAATTTGCTGGGAAGTGGCGGTGCGGTCCCCTACGGCACTGCGTAGGATCCTACGGTTTTGGCGTGCATCCGTGCGTCGCTGCGGTCCGGTCCCAGGTCGACGGGCACGTGCACCTTCCGCCGACCACTGGCGACAACATCGATGTACTGTGGAGACCTCACGCCCCACGTGTTGAGCAATTCGGCGGTACGTCCACCCGGCCTCCTGCATGCCCACTATACGCCCTCGCTCAAAGTCCGTCAACTGCACATACGGTTCACGTCCACGCTGTCGTGGCATGCTACCAGTGTTAAAGACTGCGATGGAGCTCCGTATGCCACGGCAAACTGGCTGACACTGACGGCGGCGGTGCACAAATGCTGCGCAGCTAGCGCCATTCGACGGCCAACACCGCGGTTCCTGGTGTGTCCGCTGTGCCGTGCGTGTGATCATTGCTTGTACAGCCCTCTCGCAGTGTCCGGAGCAAGTATGGTGGGTCTGACACACCGGTGTCAATGTGTTCTTTTTTCCATTTCCAGGAGTGTATATAGCAGTTCATGACAAATTACAAAACTCCGCCATCTCTCTCCCCACATCCACCACTGCTGGCGGCTCACCTCCAACTGCGCAACGCTACGCGCTGTTCACATCTAGCTGCCCAACACTACAATGGCAGACAACAATGCAAACTAGCCACAGACTGCACACAGCAAAGCCAGTGATTTTCATACAGAGCGCTACGTGGCATTACCAATATAAAAATCTAAACAGCCTACTTACATAGCCCCCATGCTCCCCACAAAAAAATTTACAAATTGTTTTGGCCAGTGGCCAATAATGATTTGATAAAATTTTTCATAATTACAATAACAAAGATATCAAATGCACACACTTATTAATACAATGCTGGTCAAAAGCTAAAATTTTGTTGTTGTTTGTTGGTTTGGGGAAGGAGACCAGACAGCGTGGTCATCGGTCTCATCGGATTAGGGAAGGATTGGGAAGGAAGTCGGCCGTGCCCTTTCAGAGGAACCATCCCGGCATTTGCCTGGAGTGATTTAGGGAAATCACGGAAAACCTAAATCAGGATGGCCGGACGCGGGATTGAACCATCGTCCTCCCGAATGCGAGTCCAGTGTCTAACCACTGCGCCACCCCGCTCGGTGGCTAAAATTTTCTCACAGTCCATAAAGACAGTCCTGATCATTCATCACAGTAAAACTGCCGTTTCTTTTCTCAAAATCTGAGCAGTAAAAGAAAATGCACACAGAAATAGTGGATTTCCATGTAGTTTTGAAGAAGTAGTGTTGTCCTTCCAACGGAAAGACATTGCTGACTCTTGACATGCAGACAGGTAATGGGCCACAACAGAGCAAACCCACAGCAGAGTCATTCGAAGTTTTGAAGAAGATTGGTAGGTAGGTCATCACAGAGTAGACCCACTGTAGTCCTGGTAGAGATTACGGTATTGGTGGGCCACCAGAGGTGCAGACCCACTGCAGTCCTTGTAGAAATAATGGTATTGGTGGGCCACTGAAGGTGCAGACCCATTGTAGTCCATGTGGAGACGGCTAGCAGCCATCTGTTGCGACTGTGCAGGTGCACAATCACCATCGAAGAGTCTTGCGGAGAATATAGCAAGTCCATGAACCAACACTTGTGCACTCACTAAGTTTTTGTAATTGTCCTTAGAACCAGCAATTGAAACGTCCCCTTAGAAAAATTTATACACGACTGTGCTTAAACTGACACACAATATTTTTAGCGCAACGCAATCTGATTATCAAAGATCCCTGCAAAAGAATGGCCCTGAGTAACATTAAACTATACGTTTCAGAAATCACTTACCTCACAAAAATCTTCATTACTCGAACTACTGCAATACAGGGAGCGCCACTATTGCCAGCTAAATAAAAGATTCAAACTACAGAAGGCACTAACTACTGATAGGGATAGTTAGCAAATGATAGATATTAATAGAGAACAAACAATGTATTTACCTTAATAGTCATAATATATATATAGCAGTTCATGACAAATTACAAAACTCCGCCATCTCTCTCCCCACATCCACCACTGCTGGCGGCTCATCTCCAACTGCGCAACGCTACGCGCTGTTCACATCTAGCTGCCCAACACTACAATGGCAGACAACAATGCAAACTAGCCACAGACTGCACACAGCACAGCCAGTGATTTTCATACAGAGCGCTACGTGGCATTACCAATATAAAAATCTAAACAGCCTACTTACAGGGGGAAAGAAAAATGAAGTGGGGGGGGGGGAGGAACTGACAGAGAGAGTGGATTCATAAATGGGGGGAAGGGGGGCAGGGCAGATGCAAGAGGGAGTGAGAAAAGGCTGAGGAAAGGAGTGCCAAGGACTCGGGGGAGAGAAGGGAGGCAGAGAGAGGGTAGATGGAGAAAAAACAGGATGGAAGGTAGGGGAGAGGGGGACCAGGAAAAGGACATAGGAAGGGAGTAGGAAGTGAGTATCAGAGTTGATAGAAGGGATAAATGGAGGGAGAGAGGGCAGCATATGGGAGAGGAAGTCGACAGAAGCCACCTCAGGAAAGGAGATGAAAGGTGTAGAGGTGGAGGGTAGGGGGGGACACAATGGTGAAGGCGCAGCAGAGGGTGGAGGTTGGAGAGGAGAGGAGCAACCAGGTGATGAGGGGGATTAAGGCGGCAGGAGGTGTAGAGGATGCGGATATGTTCAAGGAAAAGGAGCAGATGGAGAAAAGGAATCAGGTCATAGAGTATCCGCGTGAGGGGGGCCCTTTTGCCATGCACAGTATATTTTAACCATGGCGACACGTTAACAGTTAACAAGCTTAGCCGTTTCGGAAATGATACCATCCTTGGCCCGAAAGCCAATGATAATGTCCTTTTGGGCGTCAGATAAATCGCTCCATTTCCGAATTACAACAACGACTGTGCCGTTCTCTGCCCCTCTCACCCCCCCCCCCCCCCTCCTGACACGGTTTATATACCCTCCACTGTTGGTGCTGCTACCTGTCGTCTCTGACTGATTATTGCACTCTGACGCTGAACACTAGCGGTGATCACACTTACGTGACTGGACCGTGAACCTGCAGTTGACAGACAATGATCTTCGTCCGCTAGTCTCTCACTCCCAGTGGTTCCCGTATCAGCCAATAAGAGGCACACAGCTAAAAGATACTGCCAGCATTTGCTCAATGATCTAGCATAACTTCTCTGCCCAGATAGTACTCAGTTACTTTAAAACTGCTGGTGCGATTGTTAAAAATAGCTGGCTGAGGATCCCACCCACTATTACTTTGTTGACCAAGGACAAATAGAAAAAAAAATGCATGATAGTCTCCAAGATACAAATTAAAATGCTTTCGGATACCCACAGACGAACTGAATCTTCAGGAAGTCAGTGTAGCCAAGCATCCATCTCCATTGGCGGTGGTTGGGATTGACAATGAGTCCACTGACGCAAGGATGCTAGTGTAGATTCTCGGACACGTGAACTTAGCCTATGGGTGATGTATTGGACGCCTTCGAATGAAATGTGAGAGCCAAGTGAGTTGTTGCCGGTCGTCTCGGTCCGGGATCTGTCCACTATCAGTTGGAGTCTTTGCCACAATGTGCCGTTGTCATCAACAAGGTGAGTGATTATGCTTACTGTTCCTAAACAGATGCTAGTAATCCAAGTGCTGAATAGTATTATTACAATTAATGTGTCTGGACATATATGGAGTCTACAGTTATTTTCCAACTCATCGGAATTTGTGATGCATCGTGTTATATTTAAATGTTAGGCATGAAACTTCTTGTATCTATGAAAGCGATTTTGCAACCTCTCGACTCCTGTTTCGTAAAGCCTCGTCGCTACTGCTGTGAAGGCCGAGTTGCCACTGTAGTTACGGTAGACCGAGTCCGTGAGTTCGTGAAACGGCTTCTGGTACAGTACACCGGTAGGACAGTTTCTCCCTGCCACTATTACACAGCTATGTCCCAAGGTCAGGTAACAGGATAGGAGAACGAAGGTTCTACAATACTCCAACAAACTCCAACAAATTAGTAACCAAGTCACACAAATGAGTTAAAAGTTTTACTTATCTTTGTGTATAGCTGAATAATGTAGTCTGCAACGCTGCATATAACATAACCCAAAAAAGTCCCTTAATGGATAAGTGAGAATAATCGTAGGTAAACTTCACAGTACATAGCAAACGCTATTACAACAACTGTCTCTTCACTTCTATGAGTTCACTAAATGACATTCCGTGTCAAAGTCAGCCATGGACGATGATCTGTACCCAATTGGGCGAGAGCTGCCCTTTTGCCTTCCGAGTATGCTTCTATCCGTTCTCGTCCGGTCACTGGTGAATTGAAATCGGCCGGCAATAGGCCGTGGCGAAGTCGATATCTCCATCATCAGCGCCACCCGTGGGCAAGTGTTATGTCCGTGGGCATGTGGAATACTTGCTTTTAGTTGCTACAAATATGTTACTGTACTGAAAAGTTTGCGTTCCTGATCTTTTACTGCAGGCTGTTAGTGTCCAGTCAGAAGAGTGACGACTCAAAAGAAAAAGTGTTTCTAAGCAGTGCATTTATCGGCGTTATACACTCTGTCAAAATGTCGCTTTGATAGCTAACATCATAACTTCACCAAAAAAATAAATCAATAAATAACTTTATCGTCTCGATGATTTTTAATGTTAGCTTTGGAAGGAAGAATGTAGCATGCTTAAAAAATTGAGCTAAATGACTACTTATTACCAGTTCTTCACAGATATACTGCATCGACAGGCAACTTGAAATTAATGTGCGTCTTTATGTGAAATGTAGGTAACACCTAAACATCGTCCTCGTAATCCAGCCCACATGTAAAATGTTCGAGCGCCAATTTTAGTTAATATATTTAATTTGCAAACGGTCTACGTTCACTATGTGATAACAGACTATCGTGGCTTTACCTTTTACATGTATCAAATTTACATGATACCGTGTAAGACCGAATCAAGTCACCGGCACTTTGCAGAAGGTGGGAAAAAATAAAAAATACTGACTGTCGGTGGTCTTCCATCTTCGTCAATATCTCCCCTGTAGTACACTTTTGTCTTTGGGGCGCAATTGTGAAATATCTTTCGCCTATAGGGAGATCTTGCGGTTTTCAGTCGATGCGTGGCTTGATGCAGCTATTTAGCATGGCGAAGTTGCGCACGCCTTTTCATCTGTGCGTAAGTGTTGCAACTACTGCATCCATTTACATCTGCTAAATGTATTCAAGCTTTTGTTTCCCTCAACAATTTATACATCCCACATTCCATCCATAAAGGTAATTACGATTCCGTGGTGCCTCGGATGTGTCCCATCAACTGAGCCTGTCTTTCATTCAATTTGTCTCCTTAATTTTTTTTCTGCGTATGGATTCATTAGTTATTCAGTCTGTCCATCTAATATTCCGTAGGACCAAATTTGTAGAGGTTTGACTCTTTTCTTTTCTGAACTGTTTATCTTCCACGTTTGCCTTCCGTACAATGCTACACTTTCTCGAAAGACGTCCAAACATTTCAGTTTGTTGCCGATGTTAACAAATTTCTCTTCTTGACATATGTTTTTCTTTGCTATTGTAAGCCTGCATTTCGTATCCTCCATACTTCTGGAGTCATAAGTTTACTCGCTGCCCAAATAGTAAAACTCATCTAGTACATTTAGTGTCTCATTTCCTATTCTAATTGGCTGAGCATCGTCTGATTTAACGATAACTACAGTCCATTACGCATGTTTTTCTTTTGTTGATGTTCATCTCAAAACTTCTGTTCAAAACAACATCCATCCCGTTCCACTGACCTTCCTAATGACTCTGTCCTCTGTTCTGCACTTTGACGTTCTCAAACAAACTACAATCGAAAATTCGAAGTCCGCCCCCCCCCCGCCCACCCCCCCCCCCCCCCCCCCGGTAGCTGAGTGGTCAGCGCGACATAATGACAATCCTAAGGGTCCGGGTTCGATTCCCGGATGAGTCAGAGATTTTCTCCGCTTAGGGACTGTGTGTTGTGTTGTCCTAATCATCATCATATCATCCCCATCGACGCGAAAGTCGCCGAAGTGGCATAAAATCGAAAGACTTGCACCCGGCGAACGGTCTACCCAACGGGAGGCCCTGTCACAGGACATTTACATTTATTTAACAATTCGAATAGCAAATAGTACGAATTAAGACTGAATTGATTTTTTGTATTTAAATCAGCTGAAGCCAACAATGGGATCGACACCAATAGAAAGAACGAAACAGAGGAATAGAAGTGACTGGTAAACTAAAGAGGGTTTTGGAAACTAAACCTTTAATGATTCTGAAACGTAAGACTAAGAGCGAGACTGTAGTACCAGTGTTGACTTAGGCAGCAACACATAAACTTTCAGTATAAATACCACTTAAGAGCTGAGGGTTGATCAGCAGACAATGGCGGTTAGGGATTTCTTGGAACAACAGAAAAACATACATGCTGGAATCTGAAATGGAACATGTAATTACGATTGTAATGAAAAAGATATGAAGACGGGCAGGAGATGCTTGCCAGGTGGATGGATAAGAGGTCTATAAAGGTCTTAGGTTGGAAGTTACAAGAAAATACGAGGAAGGAAACTAGATGTAAGGTGGGTAGCTGACATTAAAGAAAACATTAGGTGTCAACACGGTTACGCACATGTGCAGAATTCAGTGAAGAGAAAAGACTGACGCGGGCTTTTACGCAGTAGCGGATAGCAAGTGGCTGATTATGGTAATGGGGACTATGTAACCGTTAATATAGAAAATAATTACAATCTCAATAATCTCACGAATTGTTATGGGACAATCATTTATTTTGTTGACCGTGTCTTCAGACGAGCCGTACGGCGCCCATAACATGCCAAGTCTGCATGAGCGAGTTTAATCCATTCTCGTGATAGTAAACGACTGATTTAGGGCGCCGATGGGGTACTCTCAAAGCACGTTCCATCTGGGTCGCTATCTACTAGTATTTATTACCGCCGCACTGTGATCTTTTTTAATAACTTATACTACATTTTTGACATCAGTCACATTGCAGTAATCACCAACAAACAACCGACAGCCGTGTGGGTCAAGGAATCGTATGCTATAATAATCAATCCTAGCATCAGCAGAGCAGTTTAGCAAAGATTCCCATCATTCCTTAGAAGCCTACCAGGCTTGCTCATTCTACTGCAGTAAGTATAGAACTGGCCATTCAGAACCGTCTGGAGGCTTTTGGTGTCGGAGAAGCGCAACGTGCATTCCTTCTCCGAGCGGACGCTCTCTGTTTCACAAACGGCAAGGAAGAAGTAAAAAGGGGGCAGGCAGAAGACAAAAGGGGCTCGCATTTCCTGCTCACCATTCCAGGCTGCGCCTCGCGTGCACATCGTGAAGCAAAGAAAAAAAAAAAGGGCAAAGTGCACGATCGGCGTTCTTGCCGTTTTTGCCTTTCGTCACATTTCTGTGTCCTCTGCAACCAAGTTCGCCCGCCAGCTGCTGTGACCCGCCGTTTCTTTTGTTCGACTTCTCGGAGTGATTCATCTCATTCTTCCCTGTGGTTTCCGTCCTTCGCTCGACCCCGCTCCCTCCCCTCTCCGTTCCCCCCTTCCTCCCCCCCCCCCCCCACACGCACACATCACATTCGTTCCTATATATTACGTTGTGAAGATATATTGTCTTTCTGCAGTGGGAACGGAAGCAATTACAAAGGAGGAAGGAAAGTATTACAACAAAGACATTCCCTAGTTACAAATTAAGACACTTCTGAATCTGTAAAAAGCCTTTATTTCTTTACCATTAAAACTACTTCGTTAATAGCTGACATATTATAATGACCGAGCCTGCATATTAAGGTACGGAATTGGTGAAAATGGCGTACAGTCATTAAAAAGAATTAATGGTTAAATCCTCTCGTTGAGCATCCCCATTAACGATTTAGACGTAAGAGTTTTCACATTAAATCGCTTGCAGTACGTTTATGAGCGTGAAATCATCGATTGACCGTTTCTTGTACGATCACCACTTTCACTGAAACGCAGTTTTAAGTGATAAAATTTTATAACGAGACTGAGGTTCAGTAGTGCTCACAACGAAAATGTTTGACTGTAAGTGTATGAATGTTATACTGACAGTCAAGCAGTTGCTGAAGGTGAACTGTCTCAGTACGAAGCTAACTAAGTCAGTGAGGAATATGATTATTCAGATATTTCATATACTAGGTGGTAGCTGTTTTATGAATCTAGTAAAGCGGTTCAGTTTGACAACTCTGCTATTGAACGGATGGAATGTTACGGGCCAACGTCCTGTCAAAATTGTAATAATAAAAAACCAAATACCAGTTATGACTGGACAAGAACGGGCGGCTAAATTATTTTATGCCACTTTTTTATGTAATTGGCATTAAATTAGTTTTTGATGTATTCTGGCAAACCAATCTCACTGTTATAGAAAATGATAAATGTATTAATATTTTACCGTACGATCCCTATTGTTACTTGAATTATAACATTATTTCGATGAACTGCTTAAATATGTGTGTTTTCTCTTCTACAAGAAAATGTTAAAAGATTACATGTGAATCCTGATAAGCTGCTACTAAAAATTACAGTTCCTATGTCCAGTGGTTCCTCATGTCAGCAAAGTGAGAAACCTATGTTCAAAATACAACCCTGCCGAATTGTTCGCGTCAACTGCATCGTATGACCCAGATTCCTCAGACGTAAATGTTCCTAAGCTAATTTCATCTTAATATATAATCTACAGCAGCAAATTGGTTGTAATCAAATTTCTGCAAAACAAGTATTTATATGCTTGATGCGGAGAATGGCCACAGAAACAAAATTGTTCTGCATAAATTTTCACTGATTTGGAATATTAATTAATTTATTGTTGCTTGCGATATCGACACAAGTCATTTAGAAGCAAACGTATGTCGTATTTCCACGTAGCTACAGAGGTTGTGTACCACAGTTTACAAATGCCATTAAACATTCTCTTCCTCATTTGTAACGTAGATTAAACACAATAATTGGTGAAACTAAATACAAAGTAAAAAAGGAAAAATCACCGGAAGTTCTTGAACTGTAGTACTATTTTTTTATGTTATGCACTACCACCGGAACACATGGCTTTCTGGCATTCTCTGATTTTAACAACTGGGATACCTCAGGATTAAGGAAGTTATGTTCTTCAGGAAGACCCTGGTGTGGAATTCTATATCTATGACCTATGCTAACATTACTCACGTTTATGCAAGTCAGTCATAGACTGCAGGGGACAACATGTTAAATCTTTAGAACGTGAGATGCAGGTAACACATACCATCCTCAGAGAATCCAGAACGACCGCACGTCAGCCCAGAGATGAAGCCAAGGATGAGACTGCCATCCTCTGCAGTCCTACTGGGGTCAACCAGTGGGACCTAACGGATCCACAACACCGGCGCCTCCCCCCCCCCGCCCCCCTCTCCGCCCTCGTCACTCTTCACATGTCACAATTTCTCATTTATTCTCTTGGTTCTGCAATAGTTGTCGTCTTGTTGGCCACATGCCCACTGTTCCTGTCGTGTTCTGTGTGAGAGTTAATTCCAGCCTTGTTGGCCACTTGTCCACTGTTCCTGTCGTATTCTGTTTGGGAGTTAATTTCAGCGTCAGTGTGTCCCGGGTGATATTCACTGCGCTCGTTGTGTTCACTTCAGCACTGTCACGTACAGTTGGGTGGTCTCCAACAGTGTCTATAGTTTCTAAGTTTCCCCCTTCTAACAAAGTAGCTTAGTGTTTCAATATAAAATTTTTAATGACTCAGTACTTGTTTGTACAACACGTAACGAGTTACGCACGGTAACGATAAATCTATAATCAGCAGATGAATGCTAGCGCAACTGAAACTGGTCATATTGTTGTATTAATCTGCACTCTAACCAAATAAAAAAAAATTCAAATTGAAAGTTAAGACCGCTACTGCACATACTTGACCATGTCATCTATTATAAAACTTAATATTCCAGTGCCTATCTGTGTTCTAAGATCTTCATAAACAGGACATAGTACATAATTTGTCGGATATAAATGTTCAGGATATGATCCATGGCCTTTCAGGCAATGAATCATGCCTCTAGATGGATTTATATGGCTCATAAGCATCCTCTCCCTGATGTTTGGAAATACGTCATATGCTCTGCCACCTGTTGTCTTATTGTCTCAATCTCTTTGCCACTCATGCACTTCTCGTAACTTTAGCTCTAGTTTGGTAGGTATTTACTGATCACTAATTTCCTCGAGTTGGGAAGATTCCCTTTGCGAAATCAGTAAAGAGAGCCTATCTGACATTAAGATACATTGGTTGGTTGGTTGATTTCGGGGAGCGGACCAAACAGCGAGATCATCGGTCCCATCGGATTAGGGAAGGATGGGGAAGGAAATTGGCGGTGCAATTTCAAAGGAACCATCCCGGTATGTGTATGAAGCGATTTACGGAAATCATGGAAAGCCTAAATCAGGATGGCCAAACGCGGGTTTGAACCGTCGCCCTTTCCAATGCGAGTCCCGTGTGCTAACCGCTGCGCAACCTTGCTCGACGAACACTCAATGGGCACCAGCTTAATGTGACCAAAAGTGCGTCCACCGACGTTGCTACTAAGGGTGCTCAGTACGCTTTACGTCGATTGTATCGCAGAGTTTGTGTGTCCAGACGGCTTCAAATCGTAAGATTGCAGTGAAGATTACATGACGACAAGGTAAAAGCAGTTGCAGTGCGATGTTAAAGTCAGTTACGCTCATTCTTGATTTGGAATAGCCACGAAAAATTTCGGTCGAAAAATGTGAATGGGAAATTGGAAACTCCACTCTTCCAGAATGGAATGACGGTAGCCTTGCCGCTATTCATCCCTATCCGCATATCTGTGTACAAGATAAATTCCTAATCTGAGCCTTACATTGCCGATGTCACAAAACTACTTCAGAAGAATCCCGAAGAAACTCATGCAATAGAGCTATTTGAAAACTTATTTGCGGCATCGTTTCTACGGGCAGTGGTGTACAGATGAATTTCCCATCCAAACCCAAATAGAAATTCGTTGAGAACAGACAATAAAATTGATGACAATCTGAACAGCACAAGATACGCTGATGACCCTGTCGTACTTACATATTTGATTGATTCACTTCACGATTAAACAAATTAATGTTTTGCCGTACCATGTTAATGCCGGTAAACCGTCAGCCTGCTTAGGTGGGTGGCACCGTACTCGCCTCCCATGCAAGCGGGTCCGGGTTCGATTCCGGGCCGGGTTGGAGATTATCTCCGCTCCGGGAGTGGGCATTGTGTTGTCCTCATCAGTGTTATATCCTCATCGCCGGCGCGCATGTCACCCAATGTGGCGTTGACTGAAATAAGACAAGCACTTGGCAGCCGAAATTCCACGTATGTGGCCTCCCGGCCAACGATGCCAGACGCTCATGTCATTTCATTTTGCCGGTAAATTAAAATATAGCGTGGTTAGGTCTGTCTATAAGAAAGGTTGTTCCACAGTCGTCAGTAACCATTAGGTATTCTCTGTCTCTGCAAAATCTTCCATAAGTGCCGAGAAGGTACACTACGTGACCCAAAGCATCCGGACACCCCAAAAACACACCTATTTCATGTTAGGTATATTGTGCTGCCACCTACTGCCACTGTACTCCATATCAGCGACCTCAGTAGTCATTAGACATCGTGAGAAAGCAGAATGGGCGCTCCACGGCACGCACGGACTTTGGACATGGTCAGGTGATTGTGTGTCACTTGTTCATACGTCTGTACGCGAGATTTCCAAACTCCTTAACATCACTGGGTCCACTGGTTCCGACGTGATAATGAAGTGGAAACATGAAGGGACACATACGGCACAAAAGAGTACAGGCCGACCTCATCTGTTCACTGACAGAGACCGCCGACAGTTGAAGAGGGTCGTAATGTGCTATAGGCAGACCCCTATCCAGACTATCACACAGGAATTCCAAACTGCTTCAAGATCCACTGCAAGTACTATGACAGCTAGGCAGGAGGTGAGAAAACTTGGATATCCTGGTCGAGCGGCTGCTCATAAGCCACACATCACGCCAGTAAATGCTAAACGACGCCCCACTTGGTGTAAGGAGCGTAAACATTGGACGATTGAACTGTAGAGTGACGAATTATGGTACACAATGTGGTGATCCGATGACAGGGTGTGCGTATGGCGAATGCCCGGTGAACGTCATCTGCCAGCCTGTGTAGTCCCAACACTAAAATTTGGAGGCGGTGGTGTTATGGTGTGGTCGTGTTTTTCATGGAGGGGGCTAGCATCCCTTGTTGTTTTGCGTGTCACTATTACAGCACAGCCCTACATTGATGTTTTAAGCACCTTCTTGCTTCTCCCTGTTAACAGAAATTCGGTGATGGCGATTGCATCTTTCAACACGATCGAGCACCTGTTCATAATGCACGGCCTATGGCGGAGTGGTTACACGACAAGAACGTCCCTGTAATTGACTGGCCTGCACAAAGTTCTGACCTGAGTCCTATCGAACATCTTTGGGATGTTTTGGGACGCCGACTTTGTGCCAGGCCTCAACGACCGACATCGATACCTCGGCTCAGTGCAGCACTCCGTGGTGAATGGGTTGCCATTCCCCAAGAAACCTTCCTGATTGAACGTATGCCTGCGAGAGTGGAAGCTGTCATCAACTCTAAGGGTGGGCTAACACCATATTAAATTCCAGCATTACCAATGGAGCGGGCCACGAATTTGTAAGTCTTTTTAGCCAGGTGTCCGGATACTTTTGATCACATAGTGTAGCTCACTAAACTTTTGACACATGCCTTAATCACAGTTTGGAATTCTAAAAAGCCACTCTAATGAACAAGGCATTCATTAAGCACTTAACGAGATGAGATTTTCTACGACATGTATTTGGCTGTGTTGGTCATAGACATCCAATAGGGATTCCACATTTTTAGAGACCACATGCGTCATCATTTCCTGGTTTACTGAATTAAAAAAGAAGGGTATACAAAGCTGCACTAGGCTAGGAGCTCACACAGTTACCTCCTGAATCAGGAGAAATTATAATGGTGGTGGTTCGACAGGGCTCGATGACGGACACACACTGTTCTTAACCTGTGTTACCCGTACGATCACCGGCCGTCGTGACCGAGAAGTTCTCGGCGCTTCAGTCCGGAACTGCGCTGCTGCTACGGCCGCAGGTTCGAATCCTGCCTCGGGCATGGATGTGTGTGATGTCCTTAGGTTAGTTAGGTTTAAGTAGTTCTAAGTTCTAGGGGACTGATGACTTCAGATGTTAAGTCCCATGGTGCTCAGAGCCATTTGAACCATCAGTCCCCTACAGTTAGAACTACTTAAGCGGTTTCAGACTGTAGCGCCTAGAACCGCTCGGCCACGGCGGCCAGCGTGGGGGACTGATGACCTCAGTTATTAAGTCCCGTTGTGCTTAGAGTCATTTGAATCATTTTGAACTCGTGCGATCTACAGTTTTATCTGCTACAGGATGCAGAAATTTTAATTCGTTATTAACAGGACTTGCCTTAAAATTTGAAGGAATATGTCTCATCCAATTTTGTTATCGTCAAGAAAACCAAACCTCGTAATAACATTCCGCAGCAATAAGAATGCATAAACCAAGTAGAAAGTTGTAAATTCGTGAATGTTCACAATTGTGAAAACGGGAAAATCTTTACAATGAATCTGTTAAAACATGTACTTTAAGAAGCAAACATGCAAACTCGGTTAACAGATGTGTATTCAAAATCTCCTGGACCGAGCACGAAGTACTGAGTGAAGGGGATAGGCTCACAAAATGTAAACACAAGTGCGAAAATAATCCCGCAGGTCAGACATTTAAGGAGTGGGTTTCAGTTTTCATCCAGCTCCCTCTTCCTGTTAGTGATGGACAAAAACAATACGCCATGAGGACTGCCACCATCTGGTAGCGGATCAGCTCCTGACGATGAAAAAAAGAAACAACACGAGGAAGAAAAACAAATATTTGAAAAGAAACTATTTTTTTTCCGCTATGCCCACACGGTTCAACTCAACTGGTCGACGTCGGATCCAACGTCTTCCTGCGTAACTACCCTCCCCATCATCCATGGAGTGCATCCTTTATTAAGCCAAACAGATGGAAGTGCAATAAAATATTGTGAGCTCCTCTAGACTGCGCAGACATGTATGAGGCTTTGCGTTTTCATGGAGAAGGAGCAGTTCGCTTGCATTTTTGTCGTTTCTTCAGCGTCCTGAGGGTTGCAGAGTATACTTCAGAGTTGATAGCGGCACCGTGGAGGGGGACATGAAACATTATAACCCACTGAGAGTCCCAGAAGACAATCTACATTACATTACCGGCTGAGAGGCCCTAGCCACACGACATTTCCATTTCCATAGCGGCTGAGTGTGCAGCTTTGAACTTTTCCTTCACAGGCGAGGTGGTCTGACGCCACTTCGTGGATTGCCGCTCGGTTCTGCCGGTACGCGGGAGATCGGACTGTTTTGCGCGACCTTGATGCGATGATGACAGTGGCCTCGTCCAACGACTCAACGTGCTTTTGTTGCCTGAAAGGTCTCTGCAGACGTTTTGCAAGCGCCTAAGAATGTCTGCGATGCTCTGGTTTTCCGCCGAAAGAAACTCAATCATCGCTCTCTGCTTGGAACGTACCTTCGTTACAGACGCCATTGCAAAGGCTATATAACGCCACCAGCTGTCGGAACGTCATGAAACAACAGAGGCTGAAGCGGAAATATTCCACGATGTGCCACAACAAATTGCGCTTTTTTTTGTGAAACTGGCTGAGAAGAGAAATGTGTGCATTACTTGTTGAATGCCCTTTATACACTCCTGGAAATGGAAAAAAGAACACATTGACACCGGTGTGTCAGACCCACCATACTTGCTCCGGACACTGCGAGAGGGCTATACAAGCAATGATCACACGCACGGCACAGCGGACACACCAGGAACCGCGGTGTTGGCCGTCGAATGGCGCTAGCTGCGCAGCATTTGTGCACCGCCGCCGTCAGTGTCAGCCAGTTTGCCGTGGCATACGGAGCTCCATCGCAGTCTTTAACACTGGTAGCATGCCGCGACAGCGTGGACGTGAACCGTATGTGCAGTTGACGGACTTTGAGCGAGGGCGTATAGTGGGCATGCGGGAGGCCAGGTGGACGTACCGCCGAATTGCTCAACACGTGGGGCGTGAGGTCTCCACAGTACATCGATGTTGTCGCCAGTGGTCGGCGGAAGGTGCACGTGCCCGTCGACCTGGGACCGGACCGCAGCGACGCACGGATGCACGCCAAGACCATAGGATCCTACACAGTGCCGTAGGGGACCGCACCGCCACTTCCCAGCAAATTAGGGACACTGTTGCTCCTGGAGTATCGGCGAGGACCATTCGCAACCGTCTCCATGAAGCTGGACTACGGTCCCGCACACCGTTAGGCCGTCTTCCGCTCACGCCCCAACATTGTGCAGCCCGCCTCCAGTGGTGTCGCGACAGGCGTGAATGGAGGGACGAATGGAGACGTGTCGTCTTCAGCGATGAGAGTCGCTTCTGCCTTGGTGCCAATGATGGTCGTATGCGGGTTTGGCGCCGTGCAGGTGAGCGCCACAATCAGGACTGCATACGACCGAGGCACACAGGGCCAACACCCGGCATCTTGGTGTGGGGAGCGATCTCCTACACTGGCCATACACCACTGGTGATCGTCGAGGGGACACTGAATAGTGCACGGTACATCCAAACCGTCATCGAACCCATCGTTCTACCATTCCTAGACCTACAAGAGAACTTGCTGTTCTAATAGGACAATGCACGTCCGCATGTATCCCGTGCCACCCAACGTGCTCTAGAAGGTGTAAGTCAACTACCCTGGCCAGCAAGATCTCCGGATCTGTCCCCCATTGAGCATGTTTGGGACTGGATGAAGCGTCGTCTCACGCGGTCTGCACGTCCAGCACGAACGCTGGTCCAACTGAGGCGCCAGGTGGAAATGGCATGGCAAGCCGTTCCACAGGACTACATCCAGCATCTCTACGATCGTCTCCATGGGAGAATAGCAGCCTGCATTGCTGCGAAAGATGGATATACACTGTACTAGTGCCGACATTGTGCATGCTCTGTTGCCTGTGTCTGTGTGCCTGTGGTTCTGTTAGTGTGATCATGTGATGTATCTGACCCCAGGAATGTGTCAATAAAGTTTCCCCTTCCTGGGACAATGAATTCACGGTGTTCTTATTTCAATTTCCAGGAGTGTACAATTATTCACTTTCGTTTTACCTCCACTGACCATAACGACCTTGCGACAATGTTACCAAGCTGCTATAAAATGAGTGGAAGCTACTTTTGGAATCACTGAAGTGTTGTCATTGTCATACGCGCGTGGTTGGCCCTCAACATGAGCTGCCGACTGCTGAGCAGTGCGATGGGGCTACCCGATACCTAATAGAGGTTTCATCATCAGCTGTTACCTCACGGCAAAGGAAAGTTTGGATTTCACTTATAAATGGTAAATACGTCCCAATCTGTGGCATTTTGGAACCCAGAAGCATATCCGATCTTGCTCTTACGAAAATCTTTTTCAAAGTTGTGTTGGCACTACTCATGATAATCCCCTATCCCTCATACATTAACGTATTCCTTGATTTTATAACAATATGTGTCACACTCCTACTTATAACACTACACTCGTTCTGTGCATATTGGGGGGGGGGGGCGTACATTGTAACAATATTAGCGTCCCTCTGTCTTCCGTCCACCTATCGAGCTGAGACGGTAGGGCAGTTGTTGGACTGAGAGTGGTAAGGTGCTGGTGCATGTTAAATAACATTTCATTTTAATATGAGTCAATTTTATTTCCCCTTTTGTGTTAACAACAGCAATACAACACAATGCACCTAAAATTACGAGTCAAGCAATCTATTAGGGTTAATTAATAGAACTAGGTAGATTAATCCATGGACCAATCTCATCACAAAGATAACGTCACGTATTCACACACAGGTATTATTTAATCAGGTGTACGCTGAAAGTTGCTTCGTCAATACAAGGTCTTACTTTCAATATTTATGCTAACAACTACCCAATGGTTACATCAAACAATGAATGAATACAAAAATTTCACAGTATGTGATTTACACACTTTTACAATTTACGTCATCCCACGCAGTTCCACGATGCTCTAGTCTTCTTAGCCATGAACCAAACTTTTCGCGCGCATTGCTTCACCAGTCCCATCGGAGAATGGTAACAAAATAAATTAAAAGGCTGTGGGGAGCCTTAAACAGAGCTGGTAACCATTACACGTCAGTACCCAAAAATTTTAGTTTACAAGTTCAATGTACATAACAGAAGTAGCCAAAACGAAAATACTCTCCGCAATAACCTTAAGAAATTATCAATTAACGGCCACTTTTATTAGTTGACATTTGTTAATAATTAGCCTACGGTTTTAGTAGCTTTGAAAAACTGCCGCCGGCCTGTGTGGCCGAGCGGTTCTATTCGCTTCAGTCTGGAACCGCGCGACCGCTACGGTCGCAGGTTGAATCCTGCCCCGGCCATGGGTATGTGTGATGTCCGTAGGTTAGTTAGGTTTATGTAGTTTCGAGTCTATGGGACTGATGGCCGCAGATCTCTCAGTCCCATAGTGCTCAGAGCCAGTTCAAAAACTACTTCAAGATCATACTTCTGCAAGGATTAATTAAACAACAACAATCAGTTGAACAAAAGGATTAGTACTACCGTGACAGGCACACAAGCAAGCAGATGACATGAAAAACAAACGTACCCTCATTCTTGAGAAATAAACCATCAAATACAGATCTCAGAACGGCGTCAAAGAGAAACGAATGCACTCCGACAGTTATAATAATGGTCCCTGTACCACTACTTTAAACCTGTAACACACGTAATAGGCAGTTGTAGTACGCTTATATTGCTGCTAATGTCAAGCGAAATATTTACTTAACCGAATGGCGTGACAGATCTTATCGATGAGTACTTCACAAATACTGCACGCACAAAATGGCAAACAAATATGTACGATTCGCCACACAAGATGTGTCCTTACAACCGAACCTAAGGTTCGAAGCATGCGCTGTCATACAGAACTTCAACTTAAGAAATAATATCCGGTGCCCAAGGCACTACACAGTTCAACAAAAGCAGCCATGGCAGCTAGAAGTTCAGCGCCAATATGAAAGGCTTACAACAGTCAGCCTCAGCAAAAGAAGCACAGCTTAACAACGCCAGCGAAACTAACAACCCGTCCTGATTTGTGAGTGGCACTTCTCTTGAACACACAAAGGCCGATTCAGGTACTCAAATGACTTCAGCTTAATCTTAATCATGCCTTCACTACTAAACCCATAACGTAATTGAGCAGCACATACTCAGCTCCAAAACATAAGGGACTCTCTTACATGAACAAATACATCCAGAATCGACAGTGGTCGCCTCTCTCTGGGTGCTGAATGGAGTGCAGGTTCCGCAAACTGTTGTTCCTGCTCTGGCGACGTCACGTATCAACGCCAACTGGCCACTGGCCACGGTCGCACTGACAGCTCGTAGCGGCGTCGCCTGTTCTTCGCCAAACCCGGCCTGTCCGTGTCAACATCATTCTGCTGCATTCTCCATCAAGAGCCACACCAACTCTTACATCCCGGGGTCAACTTCCTCCGGAACCAGCGGGGTATTCGTCCAAATACGCTTGTCACCGGTGATCACTGCCCTCTCCCGACATAATTCACCCTAACCGTGAAACGTCCCCTTTGAAAAATTATATAAGACTGTGCTTAAACTGACACACAATATTTTTAGCGCAACGCAATCTGACTATCAAAGATTCCTGCAAAAGAATGGCCCTGACTGACATTAACCTATACCTTTCACAAATCACTTACCTCACAAAAATCTTCGTTACTCGAACTACTGCAATACAGCGAGTGCCGCTACTGCCAGCTAAATAAAAGATTCAAACTACGGAAGGCACTAACTACTGATAGGGATAGTTAGCAAATGAAAGATATTAATAGAGAACAAACAATGTATTTACCTTAATGGTCATAATATATATAGCAGTTCATGACAAATTACAAAACTCCGCCATCTCTCTCTCTCCACATCCACCACTGCTGGCGGCTCACCTCCAACTGCCCAACGCTATGCGCTATTAACATCCAGCTGCCGCTGCGCAACACTACAATGGCAGACAACAATGCAAACTAGCACACAGAGCGCTACGTAACGTTGCCAATAAGAAAACATAAACAGCCTACTTACAACCGTAAAGCCAAATCAAAGAGTACATCCGCGTAATATCGATATCCAACTGACACCAACTAGCAGTTACACGCGCACGGCATACGGACAAATGAATAATGACTGTCTGTATGCCTCAGTAGGCATACATTATTTTCATGGTCTACACACGCCATACATGATAGAGGCAACAGAATTATTGCACAGTTTTCCTCTAACAGTAGACCAATACATTTGCCCAGTAGGGTTTCGAGAGAGGGACGCCATCTGTCATCCACAGACAGTCGTTTACGTCGCAGTTACACTTTCATGTGGACAGTACTGACCTCTTACGGTCGTAGCATTGCATTGTTTAGCGTCTGTCGCCACACTATTTCATGCGGATTGCGGCCAGTGAACCAGTAATCTAGAATTAGTAGCGCTGTCTTACTGTATGCCGTTCACTTTACAGATCCACTGAACTTCCCACAATCCCCCTAACAAATTTTTTTAATCTGTTAACTTCTCATGTAAATGTTTTCCCGTGTTTCACGAGCTGTGTTCCACGCCAGCGATTTTTCCGGAATCCGTGCTGATTCTTGGAAATAAATTTCGTCTCTCACCAAGAGGGTCATAATTTTTCACCTAGGAATAGTGTTCTAGAATTTTGTGTGCCATTAGTTTTGTCTGGAATATTATACATGTGTTCATTTATTCATGGGAGTCATCTGCGCTCTTTTCGAATCACAGGGGAATTTTTTTGCTTGTTACATTTTAAAAGAGAGCCATATTAATAATTTCGTATGGCTCAATGGCCTAGCGCAAGTATTTCAACAGGACGCCACTTCGACGACACGTCCTTAACCTCCACCAGTTATCCAGGCGTTCCTAGGGACTTCTCATATCGTCGGAAGATAAAGACTAGATTAAAGGCGGATTGAAAATTTCCGTGGGATTCGATCCCTCCCCCTCTTGGGTTTCAGGCACACGCTTTAATACTAGACCACCAAGCCCGACGAAAGGAGCTACGCAGTGACTGAATTCCATTTGCAAAATCATCACCATATTATGTTTAATTTCTAAAGGAATTCCGCTAGGGTTTGAAGCACTGTTTCTTTCGAGGAGAGTTAAATCTTTTTAGGTACACGGAGTTCTTATTACAATATCATTTGTACACGTGGTTGTCAGATACTGGTTTGAGAAAAGTATCTTCTAGTCAACTAGCCTGAATACGTTTTCAGATACGAAATTTAGTATTTCGTCTTTCGCTCCCAGTGCTGCCTTAAGTTTCAACGTGAGACTGAAGCACGAGAGACTGAAGGGAAGGTTTCGATCCTTTCATTGTCATTGCTTATTAACAGAAATGTCTAAGATCTAATGGAAAAATTTTCACCAAGATCTGTATGTGGAATTGGTTCATTGGCCTTATCTAGGAATAGAAATTCCTAATGTTTACTGAGACATCTTCCTCCAGGATCTGACTTTGGAAATTGTTGTAAGCTGCACTCATAGCCCTTCTTGTGAAAGCATGAATCATTATTTCTCTCTGTCTCCATATATTCTTATTTCTAGCAAAAGGTGTGGCGTAATGCGATTAATGTTTTAGATCGCTGAACTCTGAGGTCATCAGCGCCGTTGTATGATATAAATAGAGATGAGTGTGGTTAGAAATCTGTTAAAAAGTAACAATACATCTTAAAACGAAGCTGTCTCAAGCAACAGGTGTTAAAACAGAACATTGGCATCAGGAGATTCATAGAATACTATCCATGAAATGTAGATAGAACAAAGCAAGATAAATCGATAAAATAAGGTATAAAATACCTGTGTAGGCATATTTAGAAGGGTACCAGCTTAGTATGGCCATGTGTCAGAAATTATGGATGAGCAAATCACTCTGCGATACACTATAATCGCACATGCAGTATTTTGAGAAGGTATCCTGACATCACACAAAACCTTAAATCACGAACCACACCCGCCTCACTTTCAGTTGAAATAGAGGTCCGGTCCTGTGGTAGATTCAGGTATGCAGTCAGGTTGGTATTTAAGAAAACTAAAATATGTCATGTCGACAGCTGTGTTGCACGAATGTGACATACTGGTGACTCTTCGCGGTTTAAGAGAAACCCATTTGTCAATGGACAATGTCCCACTCCGGGGCCTTGTCAGTGCTACTTCTTCAACTCACCATGGTTATAAGGAGGTACTCCATGGTCGCAATGAGAGAATATAAAGAGTATCCTAACTTCTATACCTACTTTGTTAAGCTAGGTAATGATCGAATCAAACGTAACACATCTTCAACAGTCTCCTTCCTACTCACACAAAAAATTTTAGCCGATTGTAAATATACTTTACACTCGAATTTATGTATGTTTTCTACAACACTGAATGCAGCTTTATTATTTTTATTATCCTGTACAACATTACAACACTACTACGTAACACAATCATTAAATAATAAGGAAAATGATTCCTAAACAATTACTAAAAGGAGCCAATAATTATAAAAAACATACCAGTTCGCATTTAGCAATAGCAACACTAATAACAATAAAACAAAAAGTGGCCATTGAGAGAAACATAATAATCAGTAATTTACTAAAGGTAACTAAATCACTCCTATCGTATCTAGCGAAATCTCACACTTTATAATTGAGTTCTGATTGAACTTTACAAGAAATCATTAATCAGACAATAAACCAAGAATCAAACATAAAAACTTTAACCTAAGAGGCATAAGATTACGTTACCATTAAAACTTAAACAACACAGATTAAGTACAATATTTGGTAACCAAAAAGGCACAGCACAATTCAAGGTTTAGCCAATCCGCCTTACACTAAGATATGTCATCCAATATCTTAAACAGCATCAGATAGTAAGCTTATAACAATCCTTTAGCGCAGCTAAATAGATACGGAAGAGTATTGCAATAAAAAACCCAAAAACTAGGCAACAAAAAAAACTTCTTTACAGTATCGACACGAATCTGCTCCAAGGTCTTCCCACAAGTTGCAGTGAGACCTAACAAGGTAAGCATAATCAGTGTATGCCAACGATGGAGCCCCTAGAATCGCCCGTCAGTAGATAAGGAGCAGAGGTCGCACAGGCACACAACAAAACAAAGTCAACGTGATACACCAGTGAATCCATAAGAAGTAACAAAACTGTTAATTGCACCGTTCAAGGCCTTAAACGACGCCCACTGCATCGAGGCTGTCCAAAACGTGTCAATATTGGGAGCTAATTCTTTGGTGAGACGATCTTTCTCCCTACAACAGGAAGTCTTCTTAGGTGCGAGCTTCCAGTTGAAGAAATCGTTAAACATCTTCTACCTTGCCCTGTGTGTCAAGTCGTCTGAAGTCCCGGAAATATTAATTGATGTTCGTCATAGCTCCTCACAAAGAAAAAAACGTACAACGGAAATCTAACTATTAGATTTAAGATCGACCGCTCAGGAACTGAATTTCGCTAAATGTTTTCTAGTACGAGGGTTGTCCAGAAAGTAATGCAACGCATTTCTTTCCTCATCCGAAAACAATGCTACGATTGCGAAACGCTACGTATGCATTATTTGAAAGTCTCATGAGTGAGCGCGTCACGTTTCCGTCATTTCCGACAGATAGCGTAGCTGCAGGACAGTTTCGAAATGGCGTCTGTAGGTGATTACAAGCAAAGTGCCGTCATTGAATTTCTCACCACAGCCAAAGAAACTGTGGAGAATATTCACAAACGCTTGTGCTGAGTCTATGGAGCATCTGCCGTCGCCAGAAGTATAGTTAGTCGCTGGGCACGGAGGGTGAGGTCATCAGCAGCTGGTTCGGCGGAGCTACACATAACATGTTGCAGCGAGCCTCTACTTTTTTGGGCCATTAAAGGCTGCCATTCGTGGAAGACATTTTGAGGACGATGAGGAGGTGATTCACACAGTGAAGCACTGGCTCCGCACCCAGGACAAGGATTGGTACTTGCAGGGCATACACGCCCTTATTTCGCGCCGGAGGAAGGACATAGAGAAAGATGGAGGTTACGTAGAAAATGGGGCGTGTAGACAAAACACCATTCTTTCGTGTGTGTAATTCTCATTATGTTCAATAAAGAATAGTTGAAGAAAAATAATGCTTGTTGAAGAAAAATAATGCTTGTTGAAGAAAAATAATACAGTGCCTTATTTTATGGGCAATCTTGTAATTCGCAATGACCACAGGAGGAATGATGGAGTGCGGGTATGCACACTGGGGCAAAGTCTGACGAACTAAATTGAAACTGAGAGGACATTTACCTACAAACTGGAATGTATTTCTGAACTGCATTAAACATGGAAGACGTACAAAACCCTAAAAATACGTTCCATAAGAATAAGCTGTATTTATCATTATTATTCAGCGATTATTGGCTGGGTCAGCGGGCGCAACATAGACGCATATATGCTAGACGCAAATTCTTTGACATTCACAGAATTATTACCAAAGATAATACTAATCATTCTCTCGTTAATGTTGATTCGTCAAAACCGGCTTGTGCGTCGTAGCGGCAAAACGTAATAAAAATAGTGATGCATGAAGTTAATCGTGATGGTTTTAAGAGCATGTTTTGCCCCGCACGTATTCAATTGAATGATAGCAAAATTATTCCTCGTGAGAACCCTATAGTGCTTCTACACTCATGCTCATAAATTAAGGATAATGCTGATACATGTTGAAACAACGCTCTGGTGCGCGGTTTGCGGGTTTAAATCACCTCGGGGTATGACCATGCGATTCATTTGACCCGCAATCTTCGCACGTTGGCGCTGGCAGCAGTCCACATACTCAGAAGTGTGTTGGTACATGTCAGAGTACGGTGCAGCGAGTAAGTGTGCAGACGTTTTCAGGCGTGGTAATGGTGACTATGTGTTGAAAATGGCTCAAAGAACACATATTGATGACGTTATGAGGGGTAGAATATTAAGGCGACTGGAGGCTGGTCAAACACAGCAAGGGCCCTCCGTGTGCCACAAAGTGTGATCTCAAGATTATGGCAACTATTCCAGCACACATGAAACGTGTCCAGGCGTTACAGTACGGGACGTCCACAGTGTACAGCACCACAAGAAGACCGATATCTCACCATCGGAGACCGCAGACGGCCACGGAGTACTGCAGGTAGCCTTGCTCGGGACCTTACCGCAGCCACTCGAACAGTTGTCTCCAGACACACAGTCTACAGAATACTGAACAGACATGGTTTATTCACCCGGAGACCTGCAAAGAACATTCCACTGATCCCTGGTCACAGGAGAGCCCGTAAAGCCAGGTGTCAAGAACACAGTACACGGTCATTGAAACAGTGGTCCCAGGTTATGTTCACGGACGAGTCCAGGTATAATCTGAACAGTGATTCTCGCCGAGTTTTCATCTGACGTGAACCAGGGGCCAGATACCAACCCCTTAATGTCCTTGAAAGGGACTTCTATGGAGGTCGTGGTTTGATTATGTGGAATGGGATTATGATTGGTGCACGTACACCCCTGTATGTCTTTGAGAGAAGAACTGTAACAGTCCAGGTGTATCGGGATGTCATTTTGCACCAGTATGTCCGCCTTTTCAGGGGTGCAGTGCGTCCCACCTTCCTCTTGATGGATGATGACGCACGGCCGCACCGAGCTGCCATCGTGGAGGAGTACCTCGAAACAGAAGGATATCAGGCGAATGGAGTGGCCTGCCTGTTCTCCAGAACTAAACCCCATCGAGCACGTCTGAGATGCTCTCGGTCGTCATATCGCTGCACGTCTTCAAACCCCTAGGACGCCTCGGGATGTCCGACAGGCACTGGTGCAAGAATGGGAGGCTACACCCCAGCAGCTGCTCGACCACCTGATCCAGAGTATGCCAACCCGTTGTGCGGCCTGTGGACGCGTGCGTGGTGATCATATGCCACATTATGTTGGGGTACATGCGCAGGAAACAGTGGCGTTTTGTAGGACATGTGTTTCGGGACGGTTTTCTCAACTTATCACCAATACCGTGGACCTACAGATCTGTGTCATGTGTCTTCCCTACGTGCCTATGGCAGTTTTGTGTAGTGCCACGTTGTGTGGCACCACATTCTGCAATTATCCTCAATTTATGAGCATGAGTGTAAGAAATAATTTTAAAGTTACACAAAGTTCTCTTCCTTAAGGTAATTCCCTCTTAAATGCAGGCGTCATTCTCTCCTGTACAGCAAGTCGACTCTTCCGCGAACCAGTAACTTCTGCTTGAAGTCTAACCCGTCTCGTCTTCGATCGTAGATACCGAAAAACCTGCAGGGAACGAATCGACCAGTCATAGAGTGGCTACAGACGCTGGAGGCGTTCTAACTGAACGTGTTACGTTTGCCGTCCACATCGGGAGTATATAATGACCTACACAATGGCGTCAAAGAGCAGTGATTTCATCGTTGTCAGTCGAACGTGATGTGCCTCGCTAATCTTCAGAGTGTGTCGCAATTATAACTGCGTCCATGGGTGCACTTAAGCCTCGGATAGCACTAAAGATAACTGATTTGAGCGCTTTTCGTGCGAATTAGCTATCGCGCGTAATTTGTGCAAATGCGTGAAAGTGAACTTGAGAGCATTAATAATTTTCTTGTTAGCCCGTGTTTCTGTTTCGCTGTTCTAATTTTTGTGTGCTTTCTGTAGTTGCAGAAAACCAAGCGGCAAGTGGCGTACCTTAATCACCACTTTTAAAGGGAGAAATTAAATGTACCTAGCACCAGATGGAGCGAATATTATCAATCCTTGGAACTTTGCGTAGAAATAGTCTTTGAACTGTGTCGAGTGCTGAATACAATAGGAATTCTTTAATGAATTCCACAGCCGTTAGTTTGTGTGTGAACTTTTATTGAATACGTTGATTTGTTAAGACAGTAGATGTTTATTTACCGTCGAGTATCCAACTCTTCTGGATTATAAACAGAGAATTAGCGCACTCTATTTCAGTTGCAGCGAGTTAAACTGTGGACTTGTAGTCTGAAGATTGTGGGCAGCACATTCTCCATCGGTTTGTAGGTGTCCGCACATGTAATTTTCAGGCTCTTGTAAACAGAAGCGATATTTAAAAATCGAACAAGTAACGGACACAAACCAAATAACCCAACTAAAAAGAGAAAATTCAAAGTCACCACCCCATAACGTATAGCATGACGTTTCGTCATAAACTGTTTATATTTTCCTTCCTATTAAAAAGTTGCTCAACAGTTGCGCGTTCGTTCGCCGGTACAGATCTCCGCAGCCGTCGTTTTCCCCTGTCGTTTACGGTCCGGAATGCACACAGTTGCCTTGGCGCCGTTTTTGGATAGCGCCATGTTGCCACGCACGGTGTACATAAACCACAGTAGCACACGAACAGTTTACAATCTTAGACGTTCCGGGAATGCTTCCACTCTTGGCACGAAAGCCAATTATAGTGGCCTTTTGGACGTCAGAAAAGTCGCTCTGTTTTCTCATTACGGCTACGAGTGACTGTTTGCCGCGTCCCCGCCGGCCTGCTTTATATACAGGGTGGTTATAATTAAACTTTCCCTATTTAACCCGTTATAGCGCGGAAAGTGGTTACCGTACGACTATCAAACTTGGTAGAATTAATGTCTAGAGTATGAGGCACATGAATTCCATGTTTTTTTTTTTTTTAATTGTGTGGTGTGGACTGAAGAGATCATCCTTGATGACTTATTCTTCTAGGATGGGATGTAAGGATAAAAGGAAAACACTTTATTTATTACGCATTCAGTTAGGCTTGGGCACGAAATGGGTCCTTTAGCCTGCTGTCTTTGGTGATGTCTATCTCCTGTGGAGGGTGAAATGTGTCAAGGCTGTTATGTGTGACTGCTTCCTCGTGTTATGACAGATTGCCTATGGGGGGTGAAACGTTATTGACTTCGGTACGCGATACTTGTGCCATCTTGCAGGGTTTACCGTTCCTACCGACTGTAATTGTCGAACTTCGTCCCTAAGGGCATCGATCTTGTCAAAAACTCGTAGAGCCTTGTCATGGTCTCGTGGAGTGCGGTGCGGATGTCGACGTTTCTTGTCCACCATAGAGCTTCTGTGATCCATCGATAGCAAATGTTTTGCAGCGCTTGGAGTTTGTTGTAGTTGGAGACGCACGTAGTTCCCCACTAGGTGGAGCCATACAACGTTGTGGGTTCCATCGTTGCCTTATACAATTGGAGTTTAGTCTTAGGGTTGAGATCCTTACTCTTCAGGAACGGAATCAACGACCTGGCCATCTTCTGGGCTGCCGTCTTCTTGTCGTCAATAGGCTGCGTAAAGAGTAATTTTTTGTCAAGATAGACACCGAGATACTTCACCCCCGGCGACCATGGGATAAATTGGTAAGCTATTTGGAGTCTGTCGTTGAGAACTGGTTTCCTCCGTGTGAACAGAACGGCTGCCGTCTTCGTCGGGTTGATCGTTATCTTACTGTGCAGCGCCCAGCGTTCCATTACAGCAAGTTGCTGTTGCATCCTAGCGATGAGCTGGTCCAAGTGTCGTCCAGTTGTCAGAAAGGCCGTATCGTCCGCATAAAATCTCGCCGTAACAAGGGGGACTGTTGGGATGTCATTTATATACAAGTTGAAAAATAGAGGCGAAATGACAGAGCCCTGCGGAATTCCTGCGGAGATCAGTTTCATCGTCGACTCGGACATACAGTTTCCTGTCCTGCAGAAAGCTGTCTATGAGTCTAATGTAACAATCCGCAATAGGGGTAGTGCGATGCAGTCTGACGATAAGGTTGGGCCGCCACACCTTATCGTAAGCTTTTTCGATGTCAAGGAAGACACCAATCGTGAAGTGCTGCTTGTTGTATCCTTCTTGTATCCGTTCGGTGATCCGTAGAAGTTGAAGTTCGGCAGATAACTTGTCCTTGAAACCGAATTGTTCGGGTCGTATAACATCATGCGCTGTAAGCGGAATTCCATGTGCCACAGCGCCACCGTACAGTTTCAACTATGGCCACCAGGTGCCATGATCATTCATCGTGATTCTTAGACTCACACACCTGATCAGGCCGGCCGGTGTGGCCGAGCGCTTCTAGGCCCTTCATTCTCGTACCGCGCGACCGTTACGGTCGCAGGTTCGAATCCTGCCTCGGGCATAGATGTGTGTGACGTCCTTAGGTTAGTTAGGTTTCAGTAGTTCTAAGTTCTAGGGGACTGATGACCTCAGATGTTAAGTCCCACAGCGCTCAGAGCCATTTGAACCATTTGAACACACCGCATCAGTCGCAGTGCATTTGTTGACGCGTCAACATGGGCTCGGACAAAAGGAGCAAACAACAGCACTGCTGCGGCTGCACTTCGAGAATGTCGCCGGCTGAAAGAATTACGGAAGGGTCCTCTTCGTCCACCTGCTGTGCGGAGCATGATGATGAAGTTCGGGTCAACTGGAGAAGTGGGCGTCGCTCCGGGAAGAGGCCGACGATCTGTTGCACTACAGTTGGTTGATGAAATCGCTGTTGCTATGGCAGACAACGCACAGCGCAACTGCCGATCGTCAGGCAGTGCGTGAGCTGTGTAACGACAGTTCAACACCCCATGTTCCACTGTACAGAAGGTGCTTCGAATCATTCTCAAATGGTATCCGTACAACATCCATATCGTGCAGCAGCTTGCACCACAGGACGCAGAACGACGTGTTGACTTCGCTCTCCATTTTCTCGCAATGACTGAAGTTGACAAGGACTGGCCCTGGACCATCCTATGGACAGACGAAGCTCATTTTTTTCTGACGGATGAACTGAACGCACAGAATTGCCGTGTGGGGGATCTTCAGCATCAATCACTGCCCATGAAGCTCCTCCGTATGGTGAACGTGTCACCGTATGGTGTGGCTTCACTGCTACGTTCATCATTGGACCATTCGTTTTTGAACAGGATGGCGCTCAAGGACCAAACACGTGCAGTGTGACTGGCCAGCGTCACTGCGATATGCTTCGCCAGCATGTCAAACCTGCCCTACAGGGGCTGCCCTCTGCAACAAAAGAACTGAGTTAATGGATCAACGACGAACTGAAACGGGTGTCTTGCGACGTCGGCCCCGAGCAGATGCAACGATCGAAAACGAACAAAATGAGATTAAAAAAAAAAACAGGGGAGACACGCATTGACCCTAACAGTTTCACGCAAGGTCGGGCCCCACCGCACATCTCTCGTGAAGTTCATATGTTTCTCAAATGTTCAAATGTGTGTGAAATCTCATGGGACTTAACTTTTAAGGTCATCAGTCCCTAAGCATACACACTACTTAACCTAAATCATCCTAAGGACAAACACACACATCCATGCCCGAGGGAGGATTCGAACCTCCGCGGGACCATCTGTTTCTCAGAAACGCATTTGGAAATGATCCAATTATCAGCCGATCGTTTCCATATGCTTGGCCGGCGCGATCACCTGACCTCACTCCCTCTGATTTTTGGTCGTGCTGCTGCCTGAATGACAGGGTTTACCAGAGGAACATTCTCACATGTGCTGACCTGAAGCACAGCATATCGAGAGAGGTGGCTACCATAGCTACAGACATTCTTCGTTCTGCTGTGCTGAATGCAATCCTGTGCTTTCAGGTTCTTCTGGACGCTGATGGGCGCCATATTGAGCCCCTTTTCTTAGTAGTGGTGGTACCAGTATTTAATGGTATGATGTACAGTAACAGCAAATTAAAAGTGTTTATTGTTAATAGGCTCTGAAAAGAACTGTTTCTGCTATTTAGTTGATATGTCATTGCCAGGAGATTTTATGGATAGTCTGGCTGCCTGTAATCACTGTTGCTCAATTAGCACCACCCACGTGTAGGGTATTTTAAGGTTAAACCTACGGACTTGAGCAACTAACCTGTGATTAACAGCATGCTAAGCGATCGGAAGTTCCAGGTAATCACTGGAAGCAACTTAAGTAAGGAGAGGAAGGTGAAAAACGGATTGACACCATTACTGTTCAACCTAAATCTATCTGATCTACACGACACTTTGTCCAGAATATATTGCTATGCCGATGACCTGGCTCTAGCCGTAAAACACCAGGAAATGAAGACAACTGAAGAGATTCTAACCAATGATCTGCCTGCATTAGATAATTACTTCAAAATCTGGAGACTCCAACCCAGTGTAAGTAAAACAGAAGTATGTTGCTTCCACCTAAGTAATCGGTTGGCGAACGTAAAACTGGAAGTAAGTTTCAGAAGCAGAATTCTTCGTCATGACTGGAACCAAAAATATTTTGGTGTCATCCTGGATCGTACACTATGCTTATAACAACACCTTCTTAACTTAACTAAAAGCTATGCGGAACTACCAGGGTATCTTCAGCAACCACCCTGCGATCTTCAGCTCTGGGCTTGGTGTATTGAAGTGCTTAGTACTGTGCACCTATTTGGACGAACAGTCATCATACAAGGCTTGTTGATACCCAGCTGAATACGACAATGCGCATAATATCTGGCGCAGTCAGATGTAGTCCAGTTTATTGGCATCCACTGTTAACCGGTATAATGCCTCCTGATCTTCGCAGATGTACTGCCATTATGAGAGAATTCCACAAGATCTCCAGGAATACTAACCTACCTGTGCATAGCGACCTGCCGCTTTTCAATCGTAAGAGATTGAAATCACGCTATCCAACTCTGTGCGATGCTGCTGACATGGTTGCTAAGGATTTCAAATCTCTCGAAGAATCGGTGGGAAGCAGTGACAGATGTGCACCCGCATAACATCTTCTCAGGCGCTAAACTTCCAAGTGGATTCGACCTACCACGCAAGACCTGGACTACTCTCAACAGAATCCGTACCGGCCATGGCCTATGCAGGGATGCTGCCTTTATGTGGAAGAAGCTGCCTGATCCAGCTTGTGACTGCGGGGCTCCATACCAGACTGTTCACCAGTCAGCGAATGCAGGATTCGAGCGTATCACGGCGCCGAAGAGGACTTCCTGCTAGCAACTCCAAATGCAGTGCGCTGGATTGAAAGACTGGATATTCAGTTGTAAAGACAAACTTAAGTTTCTTGTGTGTCAATATGTACATATGTATATGTAATTTAATTTCATTATGTCTGTATTAGCCATACGCTAAATAATAATAAAAAGTGTTTCATCTGAACTAATTCTGCATTCTGCATTATTTATCTTCCTCATGTCCTTGACATTAATACTACCAAGTTTGGTCCTCTTACGGTAATTAATTTCCGTGTAATAATGTGTTAAATTCTGAAGGTGGCAGCGGTAAAACAGGGAGCGAAAGACTATTTACAATTTGTACACAAACCAGATGGCAGTTAAAAGAGTAGAGGGGCATGAAAGGGAAGCAATGGTTGGGAAGGGAGTGGGACAGGGTTGTAGGCTCTCCCCGATGTTATTCAATCTGTATATCAAGCAAGCAGTAAAGGAAACAAAAGAAAAATTCGGAGTAGGATTTAAAACCCATGGAGAAGAAATAAAAATTGGGGTTCGCCGATGACATTGTAATTCTGTCAAAGACAGCAAAGGACTTGGAAGAGCAGTTGAACGGATTGGGCAGTGTCTTGAAAGGAGGATATAAGATGAACATCAACAAAAGCAAAACGAGGATAATGGAATGTATTAGAATTAAGTCAGGTGATGCTGAGGGAATTAGATTAGGAAATGAGACACTTAAAGTAGTAAAGGAGTGTTGCTATTTGGGGAGAGAAATAACTGATGATGGTCGAAGTAGAGAGAATATAAAGTGTAGACTTGCAATGGCAAGGAAAGCGTTTCTGAAGAAGAGAAATTTGTTAACATCGAGTATAGATTTAAATATCAGGAAGTCGTTTCTGAAAGTATTTGTATGGAGTGTAGCCATATATGAAAGAGAAACGTGGACGATAAATAGTTTGGACAAGAAGAGAATAGAAACTTTCGAAATGTGGTGGCACAGAAGAATGCTGAAGATTAGATGGGTAGATCACATAACTAATGAGGAGGTACTGAACAGAATTGTGGAGAAGATGAGTTTGTGGCACAACTTGACTGGAAGAAGGGATCGGTTGGTAGGACATGTTCTGTGGCATCAAGGGATCAATAATTTAGTATTGGTGGGCTGCGTGGAGGGTAAAAATCGTAGAGGGAGACCAAGAGATGAATACACTAAGCAGATTCAGAAGGATGTAGGTCGCAGTAGATACTGGGAGATGAAGAAGCTTGCACAGGATAGAGTAGCATGCAGAGCTGCATCAAACCAGTCTCAGAACTGAAGACCACAACAACAACGAGTTAAATAGGGAAAGCTTAGTTGTAACCACCCGGTACCCTCTACTAATAGTGCCAACACCTGTCGTCCGTCAATACTTATGGTACGTTGACGTCGAACATAGGCGATGGTCACTTTACTGTGACTGGACCATGTGTATTAAGAAGAGCTGTGGATGGGGGTGTATAGTCGAAGATTCAGTTACTTAAGAAATGAGTGAGTAAATAACGTCACGACACATAGAAATGAGTAAAGCGACTAATGATGCCGAGAATGATAGTGAGTGATAATACACACAAGGACTAAAATCATGATTAATGTCGCAACTGGTATTTTTCAAGGTGGCTTCTCTTCGTAGCAAGCGATAGCATAGGCTCTAAAAGGATTTGTACGCAATTGCAGGACGCTCTCTTCTGGTCAAGTTCTTGTAATGTTGGACTTCTGAGAGAGACAGAGTGGTGTCATCACGCGATCCTCGCGAGGCTGTAATCCCTAAATCCCGAGCTGTCCAGTGGCAGGCAGGTAGCCGCGTCGCGGTTTGGTGCACACATTTCGTTCCCTTCGCTTTATTTCTTTTTTCGGCGGCGCCACGCTCTCGACTCCGCAGCAGACTGAAAGAAAAGGAACAGCGGGAAAGGGAGCGCTGCATGAGATGTGCGGTCCTGTCGGTTTAAATTCTCGGGGTGGCCGGGTAATTGAAAAAAGGAAGAGCCGACGCCGTCGTCGTCGTCGGCGGCGGGGGCAGGCCGCTCCCCTGACACGACTCCTAAATAATTCGCGGCGGCGTTCGCGCCCGGCCGGCGCGGCATCCGCGCAACACGCGCGCCCCGCGCTCCCTCATTAATGCAGGCCGCCCCGGCGCTTTTCATTTGTCGCTGCCCGTTACCCGCGACGACAGGCAGCGGCTACCAGGCCTTAACTTGAGGCTCGGCGCGCCAGACGTCAGCCTATTTGCTTCCAATAGTCGTCGTGGGCTGGCGGAGCGGCTACCTCGCTAGACGAGGCAGCACGTCGTTCTGTTCACGAGCTCACTCGGCAGCCATAAATTAGTATCTCGCGTACTGCAACAAATTTCGTCACTTCTGATGAACGACGCTTTGTAAATTTCGTCACTGCTTCACTATAACCATACAGGATGACTGTGGCATAAGTCGTATTTAGTGTAACGAATGGCTGCTTCTTCTGTACGTAGAGAAATGTAGGCTAATACAGATACAGGGTATTTCAAAAATTACCGGTATATTTGAAACGGCAATAAAAACTAAACGACCAGCGATAGAAATACACCGTTTGTTGCAATATGCTTGGGACAACAGTACATTTTCAGGCGGACAAACTTTCGAAATTACAGTAGTTACAATTTTCAACAACAGATGGCGCTGCAAGTGATGTGAAAGATATAGAAGACAACGCAGTCTGTGGGTGCGCCATTCTGTACGTCGTCTTCTTGCTGTAAGCGTGTGCTGTTCACAACGTGCAAGTGTGCTGTAGACAACAGGATTTATTCCTTAGAACAGAGGATTTTTCTGGTGTTGGAATTCCACCGCCTAGAACACAGTGTTGTTGCAACAAGACGAAGTTTTCAACGGAGGTTTAATGTAACCAAAGGACCGAAAAGCGATACAATAAAGGATCTGTTTGAAAAATTTCAACGGACTGGGAACGTGACGGATGAACGTGCTGGAAAGGTAGGGCGACCGCGTACGGCAATCACAGAGGGCAACGCGCAGCTAGTGCAGCAGGTGATCCAACAGCGGCCTCGGGTTTCCGTTCGCCGTGTTGCAGCTGCGGTCCAAATGACGCCAACGTCCACGTATCGTCTCATGCGCCAGAGTTTACACCTCTATCCATACAAAATTCAAATGCGGCAACCCCTCAGCGCCGCTACCATTGCTGCACGAGAGACATTCGCTAACGATATAGTGCACAGGATTGATGACGGCGATATGCATGTGGGCAGCATTTGGTTTACTGACGAAGCTTATTTTTACCTGGACGGCTTCGTCAATAAACAGAACTGGCGCATATGGGGAACCGAAAAGCCCCATGTTGCAGTCCCATCGTCCCTGCATCCTCAAAAAGTACTGGTCTGGGCCGCCATTTCTTCCAAAGGAATCATTGGCCCATTTTTCAGATCCGAAACGATTACTGCATCACGCTATCTGGACATTCTTCGTGAATTTGTGGCGGTACAAACTGCCTTAGACGACACTGCGAACACCTCGTGGTTTATGCAAGATGGTGCCCGGCCACATCGCACGGCCGACGTCTTTAATTTCCTGAATGAATATTTCGATGATCGTGTGATTGCTTTGGGCTATCCGAAACATACAGGAGGCGGCGTGGATTGGCCTCCCTATTCGCCAGACATGAACCCCTGTGACTTCTTTCTGTGGGGACACTTGAAAGACCAGGTGTACCGCCAGAATCCAGAAACAATTGAACAGCTGAAGCAGTACATCTCATCTGCATGTGAAGCCATTCCGCCAGACACGTTGTCAAAGGTTTCGGGTAATTTCATTCAGAGACTACGCCATATTATTGCTACGCATGGTGGATATGTGGAAAATATCGTACTATAGAGTTTCCCAGACCGCAGCGCCATCTGTTGTTGAAAATTGTAACTACTGTAATTTCGAAAGTTTGTCTGCCTGAAAATGTACTGTTGTCCCAAGCATATTGCAACAAACGGTGTATTTCTATCGCTGCTCGTTTAGTTTTTATTGCCGTTTCAAATAGACCGGTCATTTTTGAAACACCCTGTAAGTGGACAAAACAACCCTGTACTGTTCGAATATACACTGAAAAGCTAAAGAAATTGGTACACCTGCGTAATACCGTGTAGGGCCACAGCGAGCACGCAGAAGGGCTGCAACACGGTGTCGCATGGACTCCACTAACGTCTGAATTTGTGCTAGAGAGAACTGAGTCATGAATCCAGCAGGGCTGTCCATAAACCCGTAAGATTAGGAGGGGGTGGAGATCTGTTCTGAACAGCACGTTGCAAGGCATGCCAGGTATGCTCAATAATGTTCGTGTCTGGTGAGTTTGGTGGCCAGCGGAAGTGTTTAAACACAGAAGAGTGCTGCTGGCGCCAGTCTGTAGCAATTCTCGACATACGGGGTGTTGCAGTGTCGTGCTGGAATTGCACAACTCCGTCGGAATGCACTATGGACATGCAGGGCAACCGCGAGCACGAGGAAGTTCCACAACCCGGCGTGGCATGGACTCCACTAACGTCTGAAGTAGTACTGGAGAGAGCGGAACCATGATCCTTCAGGGCTGTCCATAAACACGTAAGATTACGAGGGGGTGGAAATCTCTTCTGAACAGCACGTTCCAAGGCATAAGATATGCTCAAGAATGTTCGTGTCTGGTGAGTTAGGTGGCCAGCGGAAGTGTTTAAACTCACAAGAGTGTTCCTGACGCCAAACTGTATCAATTCTGGACATGTGGAGTGTCGCAGTGTCTTGCTGGAATTGCAAAAGTCCGTCGGAATGCACCATGGACATGAATGATGGTTCAAATGGCTCTGAGCACTATGGGACTTGACATCTGAGGTCATCAATCCCCTATAACTTAGAACTACTTAAACCTAACCAACCTAAGGACATCACACACATCCATGTGCGAGGCAGGATTCGAACCTGCGTCCGTAGCAGTCACGCGGCCACCGTGGCCAGCCTACATGAATATATGCAGGTGATCAGACAGGATGCTTACGTACGTGTCACCTGTCAGAGTAGTCTTACACGTGTCAAGCGTCCAATATCACTCCAACTGCACACACCCCACACCATTACTGACCCTCCACCACTTTGAACAATTCTCTGCTCACATGCAATGTCCATGGATTCATGAGGTTGTCTCCATACCCATGCCCGTACAATTTGAGACGAAACTTGTCCGACCATGCAACATGTTTCCAGTCAGGAACGGTCCAGTTTCGGTGTTGATGGGCCCAGGTGTAAAGGTTTGTGTCGTGCAGTCATCAAGGATACACGAGTGGGCCTTCGGCTCCGAAAGCCCATATCGATGATGTGTCGTTGAATAGTTCGCATTCTGATACTTGAATATGGCCCAGAGGTACAAGTTATCCTGCGCCATGCACCGTATAGTGGTTTGCGTAGTATATGCGTAGATTTAGATGTATGGGCAATCGTTACGCAAGCAGCAACTCGTATGCACACGCGCGCGTAGCCTTCTCGGAAACGCTGTCCGACTACTTGCATCAGTACAAGTGGACGCCCGCCGCGTTGTGGTTGTCTGGATCGCTGGTGAGCTGCACATGGTGAACTGTCATCGGGCAGTTGTTTAACCAGTAGAGGATCGGACGAAGTATGAGTCGTACTCGGCTTTACACTGCCGAGTCTCAGCAAGTCTGTAGTTATTCGGATTGCGGTGACAGACACAATGATGGCGGGCTGGCTGCAGCATACATGTTATTGTAACCTATATTTGTGAATAAATTTGTTAAAATTACTCGACGTGTTTCCACTCCTCATGAACCCAATATCTACGGTACCTAACAATTAGCGTGTGGTATCCTCAGCTGAGGTTAGCCTGTTGTGACAATACCGTCACATATTGTTGCGAGATACTGATTCATTTTTGGAATCATTTTGTGGTTATTTTTACTTACCAGGAAGAAAGCCTTGCGTTCTCCTCACTGGAAAGATGTCCTCGCAGTGAGTCTCTGGTTCCTCTTAGTCGGCAGGAGGCAATCAGTGAAGATCCACTGGAAGTTGGGCAGTTTTCTCAAAGTAAGGATGCAGCCTGTATCGTGCTTTCGTCGGCAGAGCCGGCGCCCCCCCCTAGCCCGCCCAGAGTGGAATGTGGCATGGTACCACTCTCAACACGATATTTTTGCCTTTTCTGTTCTGACATTACGGAAAGATACACCGAGATGCAAGCCTACGAGCAAGGGAAGGTCCATTGCTTTTGATCCAAGGTTTGGTGTATCCAGTCGATTTTAATCACGCTGCCACGGCGCTTGGCGCGAAGAAGAATCAACCAATCTATGGAACACTGCTCCATCCAAATACAAATCTTTCATTGTTAAGGTCGTTTTGTACGTCAAGAGTGGGAAGTTTACACACCATTCCACCATTTTTTCCTGAAATAATCAATATTCTCGTCCATCACTTTGGCAACAGTATTGCGTTGCTCCCTCTATATTAAGTTTTTTTTTTAAAGTAGAGAGTTTTGGAGGGCGATCATTTTCCAGATCATTCGAGTTTCGCCTGGCTTGACGATCACTTGTGTCTTAGCCACCGTTAGGTGCTGATGGGCGCAGAGTTTGCTGATTTTGGGAAAATGTAAGTATCGCAGCTGTGGTTGCATCGTGCAGCTCAGTGCTTGCTTACTTCGTCGTGCAACTTACGTTGCTTAATTTGGTTATAATTTTCGCCATGCTGTTGTGAAACTAACTTTGATTTTGCGAGCTCCCCAGATGAGGAGATCTTGTTGTGCTTCCGCCATACAATCATCCACAGTTTTCCGTACCCTTCTCCAGTGTTAGAGTCATTTTGTAATTAAATTTGAGTTTTAAAGAACTTTGTTCACCGTCGATCTTTTCATTGCGATTTTTGTCAGCGATTAGAGCAAATAATCATCTGTTAATCTGAGTCTTGATCTAGATTCCAACATCATTTGCATTGTCTACAACTTTTCAACGGTTAGGCGACCTACTAATAATAAAAATAAGCTGGTGCACCCCTCAGCTTGCTGTTCGCCCTGTGACGTTGTTATCGTTGTGCACAGTGACTAGGAAGATTGTTCAACGACCTCTTGAAGTTGAATATTTGTTTGTTATTGAAGGAATGTGTGTCTGGGTTGTCATTTCAGTAGTTGAGTTTATAGGTATGTCTCAAAGATCTGTTATATTCAGAATTCAGAAATTCGTAAAAAAGAGACCAGTATTGAACTCGCTCGTGTTGCATGTTCAAATATTTGTTTCGTAACGCGCATTGCATTTACGCCCCTCGATTCTGACCCATATCTGGGATGCCACTTTCGTCGTTATAAAGATGTAGATGTAGATGGACGAACGGAACGTTTTACAATTTTTAGTGATTCAGGTGCGGACGCAGGAGACAAGGAAGAGTAGTCGTCATGTTTGTCACAACCACCCTCTCCCCCAAGAACGTTTTAATATATTCTTAGCTACATCAATTTACAAATTTCCGAACTAAGTTTAGGAGAAAAGTCTGGAACCGTGCTGCTGCTGCTGCTGCTGCGGTCGCAGGTTCGAATCCTGCCTCGGGCATGGATGTGTGTGATGTCCTTAGTTTAGTTAGGTCTAGGGGACTGATGACCTCAGATGTTAAGTCCCATAGTGCTCAGAGCCATTTGAACCATTTTTAGGAGAACAAAGAGGCATGGAAACTATGTGATGTGAAATGTCAAAGCCGGAAAATGACAAGCTGTGCGTAATATAGAATAACTTCCAGTATTTGCTTGAGGGGTTGCCCAAGTGGGTGGGCTTCTGGCCCAGCTACCTCCAGATAAAATTCCAGCCATATCACGGTGCATAGTCATAATCTGACTGTGCCTGCTGCCATTCTACACGTTCATGAGGCCTTGTGAAAAAACTGGTAAATCACAGGAGGTTTAATAATGCAAGGCAGAGAGACTTTTCACCAAGACAAAAGCAGAGATACTGTCTTTCCATATCGCAGGTGGAAACCGCTGAAATAAACAGCATCCTTCCTAGACAAGCCAGTCACATTCATGTGATCACTGCCTATGTTCGATGTCAACGTGCAATTACCACTCGCGGGCAACATCTGGCAGCTCTAGCTGTGGAGAGTATTCAGGGTGTTACAAAAAGGTACGGCCAAACTTTCAGGAAACATTCCTCACCCACAAATAAAGAAAAGATGTTTTGTGGACATGTGTCCGGAAACGCTTAATTTCCATGTTAGAGCTCATTTTAGTTTCGTCTACCTACGCTCAATGGAGCACGTTATCATGATTTCATACGGGATACTCTACCTGTGCTGCTAGAACATGTGCCTTTACAAGTACGACACAACATGTGGTTCATGCGCGATGGAGCTCCTGCACATTTCAGTCGAAGTATTCGTACGCTTCTCAACAACAGATTCGGTGACCGATGGATTGGTAGAGGCGGACCGATTCCATGGCCTCCACGCTCTCCTGACCTCAACAGTCTTGACTTTCATTTATGGGGGCATTTGAAAGCTCTTGTCTACGCAACCCCGGTACCAAATGTAGAGACTCTTCGTGCTCCTATTGTGGACGGCTGTGATACAATACGCCATTCTCCAGGGCTGCATCAGCGCATCAGGGATTCCATGCGACGGAGGGTGGATGCATGTATCCTCGCTAATGGAGGACATTTTGAACATTTCCTGTAACAAAGTGTCTGAAGTCACGCTGGTACGTTCTGTTGCTGTGTGTTTCCATTCCATGATTAATGTGATTTGAAGAGAAGTAATAATATGAGCTCTAACATGGAAAGTAAGCGTTTCCGGACACATGTCCACATAACATATTTTCTTTGTGTGTGAGGAATGTTTCCTGAAAGTTTGGCCGTACCTTTTTGTAACACGCTGTATAAAATATGTGAGGGGGACGGGGGAAATAGTGCCTTCGTTGTCGTAATGCGGAAATTGAGTAAATTATCTGATGTCCAGAATGGCATGATATTTGGCTTTCAGGCCAGGGGTGGAAGCATTTCGGAAACGGGTAAGTTTGTAAACTGTTAGCGTGCCGACGAGGTTACATTATATCGAGCGTGGCAAAATAGTGTGATCCCAAACCGGCACCGAGGCAACTGCGGTGCGCTACAGACCATAGTTGACAGGATTCAGCGACGCCAATGGAGAGGTGCACGAGCGAATAGAGGTACACTTGCTGACCAGCTGGCAGCCCAGATGAATCAAGAGGCCACAAACAGTGTCTTCTCAACGACCGTCCGATAAACGTTGCTGCATGTGGACTTCCGCAGCAGGTGCCTTGCTCGTGCACACATGCTGACTGATGTTCACTGGCGGCGAAGTCTGGAATTTGCTTGATAGTACTGCAAGTGGACGTCCGCAGATTGGCTACAGATGCCCTTTTCAGATGAATCACGTTTTATACGAGGTGCCTTCAAGTTCTAAGGCCTCCGATTTTTTTTATAATTAACTACTCACCCGAAATCGATGAAACTGGCGTTACTTCTCGACGTAATCGCCCTAGAGACGTACACATTTTTCACAACGCTGACGCCATGATTCCATGGCAGCGGCGACGGCTTCTTTAGGAGTCTGTTTTGACCACTGGAAAATCGCTGAGGCAATAGCAGCACGGCTGGTGTATGTGCGGCCACTGAGAGTGTCTTTCATTGTTGGAAAAAGCCAAAAGTCACTAGGAGCCATGTCAGGTGAGTAGGGAGCATGAGGAATCACTTCAAAGTTGTTATCACGAAGAAACTGCTGCGTAACGTTAGCTCGATGTGCGGGTGCGTTGTCTTGGTGAAACAGCACACGCGCAGCCCTTCCCGGACGTTTTTGTTGCAGTGCAGGAAGGAATTTGTTCTTCAAAACATTTTCGTAGGATGCACCTGTTACCGTAGTGCCCTTTGGAACGCAATGGGTAAGGATTACGCCCTCGCTGTCCCAGAACACGGACACCATAATTTTTTCAGCACTGGCGGTTACCCGAAACTTTTTTTGGTGGCGGTGAATCTGTGTGCTTCCATTGAGCTGAATGGCGCTTTGTTTCTGGATTGAAAAATGGCATCCACGTCTCATCCATTGTCACAACCGACGAAAAGAAAGTCCCATTCATGCTGTCGTTGCGCGTCAACATTGCTCGGCAACATGCCACACGGGCAGCCATGTGGTCGTCCGTCAGCATTCGTGGCACCCACCTGGATGACACTTTTCACATTTTCAGGTCGTCATGCAGGATTGTGTGCACAGAATCCCCAGAAATGCCAACTCTGGAGGCGATCTGTTCAACAGTCATTCGGCGATCCCCCAAAACAATTCTCTCCACTTTCTCGATCATGTCGTTAGACCGGCTTGTGCGAGCCCGAGGTTGTTTCGGTTTGTTGTCACACGATGTTCTGCCTTCATTAAACTGTCGCACCCACGAAGGCACTTTCGACACATCCATAACTCCATCACCACATGTCTCCTTCAACTGTCGATGAATTACAATTGGTTTCACACCACGCAAATTCAGAAAACGAATGATTGCACGCTGTTCAAGTAAGGAAAACGTCGCCATTTTAAGTATTTAAAACAGTTCTCATTCTCGCCGCTGGCGGTAAAATTCCATCTGCCGCACGGTGCTGCCATCTCTGGGACGTATTGACAATGAACGCGGCCTCATTTTAAAACATTGTGCATGTTTCTATCTCTTTCCAGTCCTGACAAAAAAAATCGGAGGCCTTAGAACTTGAATGCACCTCGTACTGCATCGAACAGGTGGCCGTTGGCGAGTCCGACGTGAAACATCTGAAAGCAAACACCCTGCAACAGTCGTCAGAAGCGCCGAGGTCAGAGGAGACAGCATTGTGGTCTGTGGAATGTTTTCGTGGCATTTCCTGGGTGATCTCGTCGTTCTGGAAGAGAAAATGGATGAACACAAGCATGCGTCTGTCCACCGCTACATGCATTTTGTTTTTTCTTTTGGTGCGATGACATCTACCAGCAGGACAATGCAACGTGTCATACAGTTCCCATGCTTCCCTGACCATCATACTCTCCGAATTTAGAACCTACTGAGAATCTTTGGGGACCACCTCGATTGGGCTGTACTCGGCATGGATCCTCAGCAGAGAAACCTAGCGCAACTGGCCACAGCGCTGCAGTCGGCATGGCTCCACATCCCGTCGGTAACATCTAAGACCCATCTGACTCTCTTCCTGCACGTCTAGCAGTGATCCGCGCTGCGAAAGATGATTATCCAGGCTTCTGAAAGATGGTCACGTTAATGTGACTGGATAGTGTGTTTACATAGTCACTTAGCTATAGTGTGCAGCCCCGTGTTCACAATGTTAGTTTTAAGTGAAATACTGATACTGATAACTATACACTTCTATTTTACATTTTGTAATGTATGATGCTGTTAAATTTATGGTATTTCGTTGCTATTACAGATCTTTATTAAACAGCACGATACATGTATATGTAAAAATTTTGGACAAATCCGTTTCAACTGATTTTTTTCTCTGATTGTAATTTGTTTAAAGTTGTTGCAAAGCAATGCATTACTAAAAGCGTAAGCATATGAGGCACGTTAAAAGTGAGGATGGCTTCAAGGATAAGACAGTAATAAACTGCAACTTCTTCCCTTGCCCCCAACAGGAACCGTGGATCGTTTTCCTGCACTGCTCTGTTCAACAGAAGTGGTGTTAGCTGTGGGAATACAGGTAGGTTCTTAATAAAAATTGAAACAATAACTACTCCAGTATTAACACTCTATGTAATGGAGCCGTTGTCGCTTTCTAACCGAGCAGTTACGGATAAGCTCTAAACGAATCCACCATTTGACTCACCTGAAGTATAGGCTGAATACTTGTTACACCACTCGTGCCGGTGTTTTCGACTGCAGCTCCTTCTGTAGCCAGAAAGTAAATCATATTTTAAACATTAAAGATATTACAATAATCCCTTTGTGTACCCGCGATAACCTGCCATTGTAGCAGCAGTAACCGATCTAACTGCGCCAGACACTTTTGTCTTACATAGGGGTTGCCGACGGCTACGCCGTACTCTGACTGTTTAAATATCTCCGTATTTGAATAAATATGCCTATACCAGGTTCTTTGGCGCTTCAATGAATTATCTGTACCGTAGCAGATCCGTCACTGGAAGACACCTGTAACATGTATTCTCTTCTGATAATGCACTACATTTGCTCTGTAAAGCTTTAAGCTTTAAGCGTGGGACAAGAAGTGTAATTTAGTTTCTGAAGTCCTTACATATCATTAGTTTATCTCTGAAACGGTTTGTATTTATTTCTGCCCTATTCTCGTAGCTTCCAGCTGCTTTCAAAAGACGCTGTGGCCTAACAAAATTGTCACTTTTCACACCTTCGGGTGCCTTCAGGCGGCTTCCACTTCTGTTAGTTATTAGATCTGAGAGAGGTGAGAGAAAGATGGATGAAAGCGAAATGCGAGGAACTTGAGAAAATGGAGAGAGAGGGTAAATAGGAAGTGATGTACAGATGGCTAAAGATTGACATGGAAATAGAATGAGTGTACGACACGTTAGCTTGAGAACCACAGAAGGTTTTGAGATGTTGGCAAGAATACATGGAGCCGTCCGCGGTGACCGAGCGGTTCTAGGCGCTTCAGTCCGGCACCGCGCGACTGCTACGGTCGCAGGTTCGAACCCTGCCTCGGGCCTGGATGAGTGTGATGTCCTTAGGTTAGTTAGGTTTAAGTAGTTCTAGGTTCTAGGGGAATGATGACCTCATATGTTAAGTCCCATAGTGCTAATAGCCATTTGAACCAAAAATATATGGAAAGCCTCTATAAGATGGATCAAATACGAAGTGAAATCAAGCTTGAAGATAAGGAATTTGTGCCGGAAGATGGAAAGGGTTACATCATTTGGAAGCAGAAAAGGCACTGAAAGAGATAAAGAATCGGAAGGCATATTTAATCATTAACTTGCCAGCAGAAATGTTGAAGAGTTTAGCAAACAGGGGAAGAAAGGTGCTATCGAACTGGCTAATCTTGAAGCTGCTGAAACTTCTTAGTGTTTGTGAAACTTCTTTGTGTGGGTCTACTGAAATAACTGAGTAGGTGAAACTTCTTAGCGTTTACATAACTGCTGATTGAAACTGAACCTACTATCTCGTTCCCTATTTTTATCAAATGGCTCTGAGCACTATGGGACAACATTTTAGGTCATCAGTCCCATAGACTTAGAAGTACTTAAACCTAAGGACATCACACAATCCATACCCAAGGCAGGATTCGAACCTGCGACCGTAGCAGTCGAGCGGTTGCAGACTGAAGAGCCTAGAACCGCTCAGCCACAGCGGCCGGCCTTATTTTGATCATTTAAGCACTGACCTATGGAATTTTGCCTGACAATGACAACTCAGACTGAACCAATTCATTTATTACCCACAATATACAAGCCCAAAGCAGTCTGACTGCTCTACAACGACAACATGACTTCAAATATTAACTCAAAAGAATGGCTTTGTATTGGACTTTTCATAAGTCACTATTATTTGCATGGTAGAAAATTCTACTTATTAACGGATCACAAGCCTTTGTAGCCCTTGTTTCATTCCACGAAACCGGTTCCTGTGCGAAAAATTGTAAAGATGGGCTTTGTTGTTCTCTCAATTTTGTATCGTCCGACAGCTCAGAATGGTGATGCGGACGCACTTTCACACCTTCCGATTGGACCTGACACAGACTTTGACGCTTCTGTTGCATCTTGTTGTCACATCGATGATCAGGATTCTGAATTACTTTAATATTTTCCTCTGAACTATCGGAAAATGGCACAAGATTCAGATTTGAACATTTTGCTAAAATACATTCGTACATCTTGGCCTCGCTCATTGCATAGCATAAAGAACTCTGTAGTGCTCCGATGCTTCGCACGTTGGCATAGCCTCGCACAGAAAATATTCGTAACACGAACTACAGCTATTACAGCAAGCAACAACTACAGCTGTAGTGGACTGACAAGACAGCCAGTCCACAGTGACGGGTAACCGAAAGGCACGCGTTTACACACGCCGGCTGGCGTTAGGTCTGAAACAGGATACGTAATGAATGCTATAAAGAAAAGTACGTAGCTGCTGGAATACTTAACTTTAATCCATCATTTGTATACAGCATTCTTGATGATACAAGTGAGACTCTCTCTAGATATGGTTAATGGCGCCTTGCTAGGTCGTATCCATGGACTTAGCTGAAGGCTATTCTCACTATCTCTCGGCAAATGAGAGAAAGGCTTCGTCAGTGTAGTCGCTAGCAAAGTCGTCGTACAACTGGGACGAGTCCTAGTACGTCTCTCTAGACCTGCCGTGTGGTGGCGCTCGGTCTGCAATTACTGACAGTGGCGACACGCGTGTCCGACATGTACTAATGGACCGCGGCCGATTTAAAGCTACCACCTAGCAAGTGTGATGTCTGGCGGTGACACCACAACAGCCAGCTAAATAAAAGGATTCTCACCACTACAGACTAACTACTAGGAGGGATATGGTTACAAACAATGTATTTAACGGATTTTACCTCATTCATGTGACATTCAGTACAAAAAATTACATAGTTGTCAATAATTCCACTACCCAAACATTACGAACTACATCCATCATCATTTCACAATGCATTTCCTACCAACACTGTGTCTCCACGAAGAACACATGTCCAAGCCGTCCGCTCGCTAACCGCTAGCTTCTAGTCAGTCCAACCACAGAGTTTCTCACGGAGGGTGCAGAGTGCTATCAGCGATATCAATTACAGACTATAGCGCTGCCAAGATACAAACTTATAAACAAGCTACTTATACTATCCACGTGCCTAACGTTGACGCTGCCATCCAAGTGTGCCCCACCAGTTGGGCGCGGCGCTTATATCGTCTTCATCTAGAGGCCGCTGCTGTCGCGTTTTCGTCCTGGAGAGAGGTCGGTCAGCATGCGATTTGCTGGTTTCTTCTCATAGCCTTCTCTTCGCTATCGTTCCCAACTGGCGTGCGGGCGCTTGACTGCGCCGTAACATTTCTTCCCCCCCCTCCCCCCAGCTCGCACCCCCCCCCCCCCCCACACACACACAAAGCGACGGACCGTCGTCGTATAGTGGGCACGACAACAGAGGGGAGTCAGGAGCGTGAACGCTCTGATGGACCGGAAGCTGTGGCTGCGGGGTGGTACCCTGCCATCTGGCTTTCGCTCTGGTGGAAACATCCCCCGGAAAATGCCCAGAAGGATACGCGTCCACCTCCTGAGGCCAATAACATGATGTAGAAGGTGTCGGCCACTGCGGCGTGAGCTGATCCAGCTCCATCTGTAGGACGTGAAGAGGCGGAGGAAGCCAAGGCTCCGTCTCCGTGTGGGCCCGGTGTCCTCGGGATCCGTGAATCTGGGGGAAGAGATACAGAAGGATTTCCGTGCACATGTGGCGAATTTGATTGTGATGTCGGCGCTGCAATCCGTCTGGGACTGAAATGAGATAGATGCAAGAGCCAAATCGACGAAGGATCGCGCCTCGTTCCCACCCTCTGCTTCCGCTAAAAACCATGAAAAACTTAATATCATGCGGCGCGAAGCGATACTTGCGGCCTTCCTTCGGCGCCGGATGCTGAGGAGGGTTGAGCAGGTGGAGCAGTATCCGATGGTGGCAACCGTGAAGCCATTCCGTCGTCGATGGTCCATCACGTGGATTCGAACGATAGGGGGCGAGAAACAGTTACAGTGCTTGATCCCTGGTGTGTGCGGTGCGAAGTCCGGCCATCTGGTGCTTCAAGGTTCTGACAAAACGTTCCGCTTCGCCGTTGGACTGTGTATGGAACGGTGAACTAGTTAAATGCTGTATGCCACTGCGTTTTCAAATTCATTTGACGTGAACTGAGAGCCGTTGCCCGACACTATGACTTCCGGCAAACCTTCGAGGCAATAAATAGAGGACAACGCCCGAGCTGTGCTATGTCACGTCATCTGGTGATATTTAGAGATATGCGTCGCGCAAATCAATTTTTGAAAAGTAGTGACCAGCGCCTAATCTGTCCATGAGATCCTCTAGTCGTGGCAATGGTTAATTATAAATCACAGTTTGTGGGTTGATTGTAAACTTAAAGTCAACAGACAGTCGAATACGACCTGAAGGTTGGGGAGCAAAACCAGTGAACTTGCCCATTAACTAGCTTGTGTGGGCGTAATAGCTCCGCTATTTTGCAGTTCTTTAAGTTCAGCAGCCACTTTGTCCTGTAAGGGAATAGGGAGGATTCTGGCAAACTTTCGGCTGAGCATTGTCTTTCATAGTAATATGTGCAACAAAATTGTTAGCTTTGCCTAAGCCCTTCAGAAAAGAGTTCAGGGAATTCTTTCGGCAAGCTAGCAACACTGTCTTTGCCACTGAATGCAGTCGCTGGCAACACATTGCCCTGAATTTGAAAGCCAAACAAATCAAAAGAATCAAGGTCAAATAAGGTCTCACAATCAGTAAAAGTCACAGTTCGCCTATGCGAGCGATACATGACAAGTACATTTTCCGAGTACGGGAATGTCTTGTCCATTATAAGCCGTCAGGTCCGTGTTAGATTCAGACAGGCGTTGGGAGCCAAACAGTTCGTTTGTGTTACGATTCAGCAATGTAACAGAGGCACCCGTGTCCAACTGAAATTTCACACATTTCCCAATAAGACCGAGCGAGGTGGTGCAGTGGTTAGCACACTGGACTCGCATTCGGGAGGACGACGGTTCAATCCCTCGTCCGGCATCCTGATTTAGGTTTTCCGTGACTTCCCTAAATCACTCCAGGCCAATGCCGGGATGGTTCCTTTGAAAGGGCACGGCCGACTTCCTTCCCCGTCCTCCCAAATCCGATGAGACCGATGAGCGCGCTTTTTGGTCTCTTCCCTCAAACAATCCAAACCAATCCCACTAATATGAAAATTAACAAAAAGTTTGTTGGACTGTCGTAGCACTGAAGAGATTTCCAGAATGAGATTTTCACTCTGCAGCGGAGTGTGCGCTGATATGAAACTTCCTGGCAGATTAAAACTGTGTGCCCGACCGAGACCCGGACTCGGGACCTTTGCCTTTCGCGGGCAAGTGCTCTACCATCTGAGCTACCGAAGCACGACTGACGCCCGGTCCTCATAGCTTTACTTCTGCCAGTATGTCGTCTCCTACCTTCCAAAAAATCACATTCTGGAATCTCAGGCTGTGGCTAAGCCATGTCTCCACAATATCCTTTCTTTCAGGAGTGCTAGTTCTGCAAGGTTCGCAGGAGAGCTTCTGTAAAGTTTGGAAGGTAGGAGACGAGGTACTGGCAGAAGTAAAGCTGTGAGGACCGGGCCTGAGTCGTGCTTCGGTAGCTCAGATGGTAGAGCACTTGCCCGCGAAAGAAAAAGGTCCCGAGTTCGAGCCTTGGTCGGGCACACAGTTTTAATCTGCCAGGAAGTTTCACTGAAGAGATTTTTTGCTTGCTAGTTTTACTAATGCCTGCAGCATGCTTTTAATACACTCCATTCATTACACAGGCCTTGCGACTAGAATTTTGTGTGTGGCAGAGTTCTTATGTTTGTTCCGTTGCAAACATATGGATTGTGCGTGACCTTTCTTGCCACAAGCATAACACTTCGCATGCCTGGACGAGGAGTCTTGGCGTTTTTGCCGCGAATGGCATCGAGGGCATGCCTTAATTCTATTCAGCACTGTAGCCGCCTGGTTAGAGAACTGTCTACAGGACTTGGCGCTCACGTGATGTTGCTACCTACTGGGCTGGTCGTGAGCAAGGGACGACTCAACATGACAAATTGTGAAACTTCCCCTTCGAAAATTAAGAATGACAGTGTTGGAAAAACTCTTACATTATTTGATACTGAAACAGCTGAGTCAAACTGAATGTACTGTTTTCTCTTTACTTATTCTGATCATTTCTAAACTGACGCACAATATTTTAGCGCAGCGCAATCAGACTTTCAATAATCCCTACAAAAGAATAGCCCTGACTAACAATAGCTTATACCTTTCATGAATCACTTACTCACAAAAATCTTTGTTACTCGAACTACTGCAATACATGGCATCCAGTATTACAAATTTCCTATTTCTGACAGACACACGTTCAGATCGTCCGCTCACAGCAACCTCTCAAAACTCTGGCATCTCCCTCCCCACATCCACCACTGCTGGCGGCTCACATCCAACTGTGCATCGCTACACTAGCGAATATTCCAACAATGAGTCTAACCAGCCACAGACTGCACACAACTGCAGTCAGCGATTTTAATATATAGCACTACGTGGCGTTACCAACATAAACACCTAAACAGCCTACTTACAATTGTTGGCTGCTCAAATTGATCCGCCGACACGGCACCTGAATCATCCTGACCTATAATTTGCGCTACGGGATGAAATGGTGGATATAACTGTTTCAGAATCTGTTCTCTAAGTTTGACATCAGTTACAATGTACACGATCGCATCACGCAACATAACATCTGAATATAAAGCACCACGAGCACATTCGAATTTGCATTTCCTGATCATACCCTGCAGATCTGTTACTGACTCGCGGTAAGTTTGTACTAGCCTTTCCTTGCGATGAAAGAGTTGGTACCTAGGTACCACCATATTCACTTGCTGGTCATAATAGATGGAGAACCCCAACCTGAACATAGGAAAGTTCACTCGGAGTGGCGTTAAGGAACAATTTCTGAATGAGGTGAAAGATTGCACTTCCTACTGTTGACAAAAAGTAATGTTATTTCACAGTCCTTTGTGAGCAATGATGTGGGCTTTATACTGTTGCAACCACTCGAGCTATTCCTCTTTCGTTCAACTGGCGAAAAGGCGGTAAGGCACTGGGAGCTACAGTTTGTGCATGTTGCGCAGTGTTGGTTACGTGGTTTGCGAGTGACAGTTGCACAGTACTGAGATGGGTTGCAATCTCCTGGTTCTGAAACTGAAACATTTGGTTTAGTTACGTTGCATCCATCGTTTGCAGCAGGGGGTGGGAGAGGTGGGTTGCTCATTTTTGAATAGTCAAATGCAATAAACAGACAGTGCAAGCCAGAATAAGCACACAAGCAAAGAAAGTTTCTGCAACGCCCACCTGAAAACACTGAATAGAAAAGACACTGTTAAAACATGTAAACACACCCCTGCAAAGAGAAGACAAGGTAGTATTAAGGCGCCAGCAAAACAGAGAAGCCCACGACAAAACAAAATCAGCCGCGCAGGTTTAGGCGAGAGGTCTGTGGCGCTGCAGTCACGGACTGTGCGGCTGGTCCCGGCGGAGGTTCGAGTCCTCCCTCGGGCATGGGTGTGTGTGTTTGTCCTTAGGATAATTTAGGTTAAGTAGTGTGTAAGCTTAGGGACTGATGACCTTAGCAGTTAAGACCCGTAAGATTTCACAAACTTTTGTAGATTTTTTGGAAACAAAGTCAGTAGCTGCGGGTGGCTCCGTTAACAGGTTGTCACTATGGTATTCGTCACCTCGTCGCAAATCTCGTTGTGTCTATCAATCCTGCCTACTCGGTTCGGTAGACAATCAATCAAACAACTCGTATTAATGATGTTTATTACAATTAATGAAATACACTCCTGGAAATGGAAAAAAGAACACATTGACACCGGTGTGTCAGACCCACCATACTTGCTCCGGACACTGCGAGAGGGCTGTACAAGCAATGATCACACGCACGGCACAGCGGACACACCAGGAACCGCGGTGTTGGCCGTCGAATGGTGCTAGCTGCGCAGCATTTGTGCACCGCCTCCGTCAGTGTCAGCCAGTTTGCCGTGGCATACGGAGCTCCATCGCAGTCTTTAACACTGGTAGCATGCCGCGACAGCGTGGACGTGAACCGTATGTGCAGTTGACGGACTTTGAGCGAGGGCGTATAGTGGGCATGCGGCAGGCCGGGTGGACGTACCGCCGAATTGCTCAACACGTGGGGCGTGAGGTCTCCACAGTACATCGATGTTGTCGCCAGTGGTCGGCGGAAGGTGCAAGTGCCCGTCGACCTGGGACCGGACCGCAGCGACGCACGGATGCACGCCAAGACCGTAGGATCCTACGCAGTGCCGTAGGGGACCGCACCGCCACTTCCCAGCAAATTAGGGACACTGTTGCTCCTGGGGTATCGGCGAGGACCATTCGCAACCGTCTCCATGAAGCTGGGCTACGGTCCCGCACACCGTTAGGCCGTCTTCCGCTCACGCCCCAACATCGTGCAGCCCGCCTCCGGTGGTGTCGCGACAGGCGTGAATGGAGGGACGAATGGAGACGTGTCGTCTTCAGCGATGAGAGTCGCTTCTGCCTTGGTGCCAATGATGGCCGTATGCGTGGTTGGCGCAGTGCAGGTGAGCGCCACAATCAGGACTGCATACGACCGAGGCACACAGGGCCAACACCCGGCATCATGGTGTGGGGAGCGATCTCCTACACTGGCCGTACACCACTGGTGATCGTCGAGGGGACACTGAATAGTGCACGGTACATCCGAACCGTCATGGACCCATCGTTCTACCATTCCTAGACCGGCAAGGGAACTTGCTGTTCCAACAGGACAATGCACGTCCGCATGTATCCCGTGCCACCCAACGTGCTCTAGAAGGTGTAAGTCAACTACCCTGGCCAGCTAGATCTCCGGATCTGTACTCCATTGAGCATGTTTGGGACTGGATGAAGCGTCGTCTCACGCGGTCTGCACGTCCAGCACGAACGCTGGTCCAACTGAGGCGCCAGGTGGAAATGGCATGGCAAGCCGTTCCACAGGACTACATCCAGCATCTCTACGATCGTCTCCATGGGAGAATAGCAGCCTGCATTGCTGCGAAAGGTGGATATACACTGTACTAGTGCCGACATTGTGCATGCTCTGTTGCCTGTGTCTATGTGCCTGTGGTTCTGTCAGTGTGATCATGTGATGTATCTGACCCCAGGAATGTGTCAATAAAGTTTCCCCTTCCTGGGACAATGAATTCACGGTGTTCTTATTTCAATTTCCAGGAGTGTAGAATACTTATCTTCGGCAATTACACAGATGTGTCGCAAGCAAAGGGCGACATACGAAATAATGTCTTTATAATGACTGCTGATGTCTAACTGACCAAAGTCTGTCGTGAACTCCTATCAAAGTGCGTAATTTTGAAGCTGTTATCCAAGTGCTTAACGATGACGCTGCCATCCAAGTGGGCCCACCAGCTGGGCGCGGCGCTTTCATCTAGAGGCTGCTTCTGTCGCATTGTCGTCTCGGAGAGAGGTCGGTCAGCGTGCGATTGGCTGACTTCTTCTCACAGCCTTCTCTTCCCTGTCATTCCCGACTGCGTGCCGGCGCTTGACTTGAGACAAACAGTAATGACACCATAATGATACCTGTTGAGGGAAAGAGAAATACCAAAAAACGTGAAGAGCATAGGACTATCAGCCTAATTTCTCATGCAGCTGATGTATTGATGAGAGTGCTGAAGAGAAGGCTATATGGCAAGTTGGACAGATGGATTGGGGAGGAAGAGTTCGGATTTAGAAGAGGAAAAGGAACAAGAACCCTAGGGGAAAATTATACTGAGAAAGGTAGAGAAATCTTTGCTGTTTTTATTGATTTTGGAAAAGCTTTCAACAAAGTACAACGGAACAACCTGATGGAAATTTTGAAAAGGAAAGCAGTAGATTGGAATGAGACACATTTGGTATAGATCCTATATTTAGAACAGAAAGTAAGATACGGACTGGATAAGAAATATTTGAGTGAAGAAGCATTGGAAGGGGCGTTAGACAACGTTGTGCCTCTCCCCTTTATTGTTCAACTTATACCTGGAAGAGATCAATGCGATAGGCTTAGATGGAAAAAGAGGAGTGTGTATTGGTGTAATGAGAACAGAGTATATATGATTTGCTGACGACATGGTACTGATAGCAGAAAGTGAACGAACTGTAAATAAAACACTTAAACATCTGAATGATGCTTGTGCGGTATACGGAATGAGAATCAGTACAGCAAAAACAAAGAGTATTGTGATCGGCAAAGGAAGACAGGGCAAATTGTTATTAATCAAGTAAAAGCATTTAAATATCTTTGAAGTACTATTAATGAACACTTGAGATGACATCAGGAGGTCAAAAATCAAATAGCGAAGGAGGTATTCAACAGAATGTGATGTAGCAAACTAGACGAAGGTCTGTGGGATAGACTTAGCAAGTATTTCGTCTGGAATAAGGCACTCTATGGGGCAGAAACATGAACACTTAGACCAGTGGATGAGAAAAGGCCAGAAGCATTCGAGATGTGGAGGTGGAGGAGAATTGAAGAGGATAAGCTGGATCGAAAGAGTAATTAACGAAACAGTGTTGGAAAGTGTCGGTGAGAGAAGACTGCTGCAGGTTATAAAAGAAAGGAAGAAGAACTGGATGGGACACTCGTTGAGAAGAGAGTGCCTGCTAACAGACGCTTTGGAAGTTCTACTTAGAGGGAGGAGAATGAGAAGAAGTGACAGACACTAGATGATAGACGACATAAAGGGAAGGACAAAGAACGCAGACCTGAAGAGGGTAGCAGAAGACAGGAGAGTTGGGAGAGCTGTCACGCGAAAACCTGCCTGTGGCGAGAACACTTATGCTGATGACATTGTGCAGTGGCCTCTCAATGGGGCGGTAATAAATACGACATAGAGAAATGAAATAAAGCGATGACAAATTCAAGACTGGTGACAGTCAGTTGTATTCGGATTCTGGAAACGAGATTCGACGCAAGTGAAGAGTGTCCGTCTCACAACGAATGATATACGAATTCGAATCTTTGTTTAAAGTTGGCACAAATGTCATAATCGTATGTTGGGAAGAAACAGTGAAAGGATTGAAATTAATTAGCTGTAAGGAACGCTGTTAAACAAATATACTGTAACAGTATTTTGCAAGACAAGAAACAATCAGTGGAAAAAATCCACAGTAAATTTCAGCATATACATGCCACGTCTTTTTCCCCCAGAGATATAACATAAGCTGCATCCCTTGATAATACTTCAGATTTGGAAAGAAAGTACAAATTTCGCTTTCATTACATAATATATCGAACAGTTGATATTCCAATAAATTCCTAACTTATTTTTACTTCTTTCGTAAGTGAATGAGCTAATCGATTTCCTATAAAATGTCGGTTGATAGACATAATAAGACGATAACAAGGAAAACGCTAAAGAAAATAAATGTGTATCACGATTTGTTGACAACTTAAATACGCTGTATTGCGTTAGTTCTCACAATCTTGACGGCGAGAAGCATGCTAATATGGTTACGTAAATAGTGGTGACAGTCTTTCTAAATGGAGCAAAGCTGTCGTGGAGTTGTTTTATCATCAGCATAAAACCCCTTAAATATATGTAATTGCAACAGACTGCTGTTCGCTCATTTGCACTGATCTTACCTGTAGACGCGATTTAGTCACTTCAACAGAGCTTGTTGGATATTTTAAGTAATTGGGGGACTGCTAATTACACTTCATTATTTAAATGCGACTTTGGAATAGTTACACAGTAATACGGCCATTACAACAGATTGTGTTTCAACAAACTGTTCTGGATTTTGCAGTTAAATAGAATACAGTCGTCGTTATTTTGGAGGAATTGCTTACAACAAGATCTGTTTTTAACATAATTATTTCTTCTCTTTAGAAATCAAAACATATTTAAATTGTTGCTGTTGGAGTCCCAGTAGAGTTTTTAGACAAGGTAAGCCACGGGTGTACTTCTAGTAGTTGGTATCCAATTGGCACAATATTTCGACGAATAACCCAAGCATCTATGGCTCATGAGCTAACAGACTGTCAACTCACCAGTGCGGAAAACCTGAGACCCGAAATATTGTGCGAATGGGACACCAATAACGAATAGTATAAACGTGGGTTATTTTGTCATAGTAATACAGTTATATTTCTCCGAGTCAAATGTACAGCACATGTTTTTTTCCTTGACAGAGCAGTAGTCTTTTCCATTATTTATTCTATGTTTTCTGTATGCCGTACCCAATCATATAACAGTCCGAACCCAATCAGACTCGCTTCAAGTCTACAGTGCTACAGCGTAACTATGACATGTGAGTCGGTACACTCTGTAAAATTCCCTTGCATGTAGTGTCCTCAACGCTGTAACGCAGTGTAAGGCGTAATAGGAAGGAAGAGTCGTTATATAATCTCAAACAAAACAAAAAAAGAAAGGAAACCGACGCTCCACGATGGATTATTCGAATGGGACGGAAATTGGTAGATGTGATGTACACGTACAGACAGACAAATGCTAAAAATTTCAGAAAAATTGGGTGATGCATTCAAGAGGAAAAGCTTCACAAAGTGAGCAAGGCAATGACGTATTGGTCCACCTCCGGCCCTAATGCCAGCAGTTATTCGACTTGGCGTTGATTGAGAGAGTCGTGGACGTCCTCCTGAGGAATATTGTACCAAATTCTGTCCAATTGGTGCGCTAGATCGTCTAAATCCCGAGCTGACTGAATCATTGACCACTAGTAGCTTTTATCGTTACAGCTGTGGCAATGTAAGGGAAGGGTGCTGTTAATAATCTCATCGTCGTAAAATAAAATTGGAATTTAATATAAGAATGATAGAAAATACAGCTTTATTGAAGAAAAAAATAAACCACACCGACTGCGTTGTGAGCTAAGCACTGAAATTTAAGATGGGCGTTAGAGACTATGTGTGGTGGTCCAACCCAAGGGTTGTTACATGAATATGGTCCTAGAAACTAGCTAATACCTGCAACGGATCCCTCCAGTAATACCCGCTTGAGCAATGTTAGCGAAAATGCCAGCTTGCAACCTGTCGTATCCTGAGAGGGAGTTAGAAAGACACGCGGAAAGTGCGACACGGGAACTTACCTCGTTCGAAGACTTCGATGAGCAACTGCTTGTGGACCGCCGTCTGTTGCCCTGGCCTTGGCTGAAAATAGACTACCGAGTGGTGTAGGGCACGGATCTCAGTAGGATTCCGTCGGGAACTGGATTTATATCATATACTGGCGAGAAGGAATACATTCCCTGGAAGAGCCCCTGACACATTCTCTATGTATAGGTTACTATTTACAAGTATATAGACGGGCTCATATTAGATCGCACTAGTCTTGTCTTCCAAATGCAAGTCCTACTGTAGTGGAGGCTAATGAATCTTTCAGAGCAGTGCCTGTTCCAAATGATACAGGTCCAGCCCTTGACCCTCAGCGATTCGGAGGTAGTGCCCCAGATAACTACATATCTTCTCTCCACATCCAGAAGGTGGTTGGCCTGTTTATGAGGATCCGATGCACACTGCACCACCCTTCGGGAGTGTTTATGGTGACTGTGTCGATTGCGATACTTCTCTGTCGCATACGTTTCGGCGCTGTTGTCCGTAGTGTTCAATGATCAAGTTGCTTAGCTCGCTGCTAGCCTCGTGTTGCTCCAATGTCCGCTTCTTGTTAGTTGATCAAACATTAGACAGTGGCACCTGACTCGTCACGGAAATATTTCACTTCCTCTGGCCAAGAAACGATTTCCCAACTTTCTAACTACCTTTAAGCGGAATAGTTTACTACTGAATATTTTGCCCTCCGTGACAAACCTATTGTCTGCCTAGTCACACAGCATCCGTAAATGGAATAAGAAAAGTGGAGTGGGAAAATAATTCCTGGTATACTGCGTATTCTCGACCACACACCGTACGGCATCTTGCGAGATAGAGACGTAGTTGCACAAAGGATTTGGAGAAACAACGGAGCACCTATCTCTGTTTGTATCAGCACTCCAACAGGCTTCAGTGCTGCGGGGTGGACAAATTAAAACTGGAACCAAAAACCATTATAAGACTGGTGTGGAACTCACCATTGTTAATTAAGAGGGGAACAGCCCAACACAGAACATGCTGGAAACCGTATCTTCAATGCGCCGTTCAGATGCCGTCGTACGTCTGAGCAAAAGCGTCTCAGGCATGATCTGTGACGAGTAGTTCGCCGTATCATTACGTTTGACTCAGTGAGAAGAGCAGATTTGTTTGGTGACCAGTTGAACTCACTGTTGCTCATGTGTGATTTCAGGTGTGCCCCAGGGGAGTGTCATAGGACCGTTGCTATTCACAATATACATAAATGACCTTGTGGATGACATCGGAAGTTCACTGAGGCGTTTTGCAGTTGATGCTGTGGTGTATCGAGAGGTTGTAACAATGGAAAATTGTACTGAAATGCAGGAGGATCTGCAGCGAATTGACGCATGGTGCAGGGAATGGCAATTTAATCTCAATGTAGACAGGTGTAAAGTGCTGTGAATACATAGAAAGATAGATCCCAAATCATTTAGTTACAAAATAGCAGGTAAGCAACTGGAAGCAGTCAATTCCATAAATTATCTGGGAGTACGCATTAGAAGTGATCTAAAATGGAATGATCATATAAAGTTGATCGTCGTTAAAGCAGATGCCAGACTGAGATTCATTGGAAGAATCCTAAGGAAATGAAATCCGAAAACAAAGGAAATAGGTTACAGTACTCTTGTTCGCCCACTGCTTGAATACCGCTCAGCAGTGAGGGATCCGTACCAGATAGGGTTGATAGAAGAGATAGAGAAGATCGAACGGAGAGCAGCGCGCTTCGTTACAGGATCATTTAGTAATCGCGAATGCGTTACGGATATGACAGATAAACTCCAGTGGAAGACTCTGCAGGAGAGACGCTCAGTAGCTCGGTACGGGCTTTTGTTAAAGTTTCGAGAACATACCTTCACCCAAGAGTCAAGCAGTATATGGCTCCCTCCTACGTATATCTCGCGAAGAGACCATGAGGATAAAATCAGAGATTAGAGCCCACACAGAAGCATACCAACAATCCTTCTTCCCACGAACAATACGAGACTGGAATAGAAGGAAGAACCGATAGAGGAACTCAGGGTACCCTCCGTCACACACCGTCAGGTGGCTTGCGGAGTATGGATGTAGATATAGATAATAAAGCGCATGTTCATTGCCGAGTGTTGTGCGAAGCACAGTACGTGCAGAACGAGTGCGGAAGTGTTTGTGAAGGAGTTTAAGACTGGAAGTGTTTCTAAAACTCATACAGTAAATCTGAAACGGAAAACTTAGTAACAAAATGACGTGAAATGGACTCGGTAGCGAATAAAATCCGTAAGTATCCGGAGACACCAGAAGACACTGCTGGATAAAGGCCTGGAACAAAGCTCAACGAAACCTCAACGCCATTTATTTGCGCCAGTGGAAATAAAGAGATCATCGTGTCGCAACATTACCAAAACGACCTGAATCTGTATCCCCATAAACGTACTGAGTTAAAGGGTCCTGAGGAGCTCTCTGCCTGTCGATTTCTACTGGTGGTTTCTGAGTGAAGTGGAATCAGGACTATTGGCTCCTCTGTTTCTCATTTCTTCGGACGGGGCCTGGTCCAGCCCGCCTGGGTACATGAACTCACACAACATGCTCATTAATCACGGTCAACCCCGTGTCGGGCGCCGGCCGAAGTGGTCGTGCGGTTAAAGGCGCTGCAGTCTGGAACCGCAAGGCCGCTACGGTCGCAGGTTCGTATACTGCCTCGGGCATGGATGTTTGTGATGTCCTTAGGTTAGTTAGGTTTAACTAGTTCTAAGTTCTAGGGGACTAATGACCTCAGCAGTTGAGTCCCATAGTGCTCAGAGCCATTTGAACCCCGTGTCGGGCTCTTTGTAAAGTAGCTATAAAGAGCCACTTAGAGCTTGCCGCGCGAAAAAGAAGTGACACTAAGATCCACGAACACGATATGTAGTATCAGGCCTCAATGGGAATTCCGGGTATAAAAACTCGCTCGCCTGTGTCACTTACCGTCTAAATTTCCTCTTCTATGGCGTTATTGTGGAGATAATACGTTAAGCCTCTGTGAGTGAAGGGTGCTGAGAAGTGTGATAATGCATGAAGCTCTTGATCAGACTTACGTCGCATCTCACTTTTGGAAGGAATTTCCAAAGGGCGACTTAAAGTCTGATGTTCTCGAACCGCAGAACATCTCGCCTCACGATTTGTAGTGCATTTTTGAGACTGCGTATTCCTCAGTCTTTTAGCCATGCCGGTGTATTCAGAAAGACTCGACTGTTTTCTAAGCATTCTTATTCGAGAACGGAACGAAATTAAAATGTGATGAGTAAGCAACAAAATCACAAAGTAAACTTAACAAACTGATCTTTCATCGGAAAAAATATAAGTAGAACCTACCGAAAGAAGCAAAGCAATGTCAAGATGTTACTACACAAAGTGAAATCAGTAAATACATACGTCCTATCCAAGTAAATTCGCTGTTAGTTTGCATTTTTAAAGATAAGATTGCAGTGTTTAATTCTATCACTCACGTAAACTTCCGAAAATACTAACAGCACCACTTATTCGTTCTTTGGTGTAGTTCAATACTAAGAGCGTCATCTATAGCTTCTTTGGTGTACTATACCACGACGACTAAACATCCGAACTTACAAACTGAGCAGACAATTTTACACAAAACTTTAAAATACGACATAGTTTTCTCCTTGTTCTGATTTTGACAAAATGAAGCCAAAATGTTCCCCAAGATACGCCCATATTCGCTGTGAAAACCCCACGAAAATTCATCTAATAGTTTTGGAGATTAGCATGTTCAAATAAGCAGATACGACAGTTCTACAGTTTCATTACTAGTAAGCAGTAGTGCGCAAATTAGTTGGGATCAGACGATCAAACTTTAGTTGTGCACATTTATTACTATATACACAATACAGTTAGTAGCTTCCTGAATATTAATAACTAATGTGTTCTCCTTTCGCTTTAATGAGCTTTTGGACACGTCGTCGCATATATTCTACAGGTTAGAGCAAATGTTTTGTTGTTCGTTGCCATTTTTGTAGTTCGTCCGCATGAAACTACACTTTTACCATATTTACAAAATGCGTTTATTGTTGAAGAGTTCATTTCAGCAAGCAAGACGCCTTTTCACAATATTCCACAAATTCTCGAAGGGATTTGAGTCTAATGAACTACTAGACCACTGAAGCCATTAATGTTTAATGCTTTAAGCTTCCGTGAACGTTTGCTTGAGAAGTGTGTCACAGGGCCAGATCAAGTTGAAACATTCCTTCACCATCAGCAAAGGTTTGCAGGAATGGCACAATCCTGCGCCTATGGATTTCCATACGTGTGGTTGAATTCACCATGGCATCAACTGGAACTAGTGAACCAGGGCCACTTGCAGTGAATAAACCCCAAAACATTATTCTCAGCCTTCACTGGCTCGTGGGTGCATCGCCTGTCAACCCTCACTCTGTAACCTTGAACAATGAAATGATACTAATCGTTGACAGTAACATGTTCCCAGTAATTGGAGGACCTAGATTTATATATTTTAACCCATAAAACCCGTTTCTCTTCACGGCAGGTGTTAACAGTTGCCTGTGTATTGACTTTCGTCCCTTCCGCTCACAATCAAAAAGCCTATGCTGTACCGTTGAAAAGTCAGTTTCAACCCTACTGACCAATAAATCTCTCTGAAGGTGCTTCCTTGTCTTGTGATGATGAATTCTACAGTATTTTTGTCAGTTGTAGGAATGGTTTTCCGTAATCGTTTACATTTGCCTTTTCTCTTTGGAGTTTATGAGGCAGTATCACTAAATGTCCTAATAAGTGTTGAAATACTAAATTTTGCCACACCAACAACACAGGCAATGTCTCTTATAGTCATGGAAAAATGGTTAAAATGGCTCTGAGCACTATGGGACTTAACATTTGAGGTCATCAGTACCCTAGAACTTAGAACTACTTGAACCTAACTAACCTAAGGACATCACTCACATCCATGCCCGAGGCAGGATTCGAAACTGCGACCGTAGCAGTTGCGCGGTTCAGGACTGAAGCGCCTAGAACCACTACGCCACTCCAACCGGCCATAGTCATGGAGGGGACTTAACAATTGTTCATAGTCAACGCTATAGCAGTGTGGCAAGAGTCCAGCAAGTGGGAAGATAAAATTGGTTAAAATTAACCATCTCCAATTCCTCGTAAATTATGAGCTTGTCTTAATTAATTTGCACACTACAAAGCAGCTTTGTTTTGTTGACCTTGTATATAGTGATTTTCGCAGACAAGGCGCTAATGTACACGGAGGTTACGTCCTTAGGGTATTACTACGAACTGCAGAACGGTTTGACGATGATTAGCACCTGATACAAATATTGGCTGCTGAATATCAACGTTTAATGCACAGTAATGAACGAAAAGAACCGATGTAGTTTGACTACGTGATAAAAGGGAGCACTGACAATCGCTAAATCCCTTGTTGAATCTGTCTCTATTGCCGGTCTGGCATAGTTATATACGGTCAGTGAGTATCAGTTCCAGAGTTTCGACTCCCTCTGATCCTTAACAAATAACGTTACGGTGTTGTAAGAAAGGAAGATTGTTTATGCTCCCGTCGACGATAATATCATTAGAGACAAGGCGGAATGGCGGAAGGAAATCGCAGCATTAAACTCAATTTATGGCAGGTCATGGAAAACATAAATCTACACTCTCTGACGAAAAGGATTCGGACACTCCTATGAAATGCAAAACTGAACACTAGGTGCCAATAAAGGCAGAACTTATAGTATAAAAGCAGGCGGGGAGTATTGTGCTGTCAATAGGAAGACAGCAACAGCTAGGGGGAGGCGGGTTAAAATGGTTCAAGTGGCTCTGAGCACTATGGGACTTAACGTCTGAGGTCATCAGTCCCCTAGAACTTAGAACTACTTAAACCTAACTAACCTAAGGACATCACACACACATCCACGCCCGAGGGAGGATTCGAACCTGCGATCGTAGCGATCGTGCGGCTCCAGACTGAAGCGCCTAGAACCGCTCGGTCACATAGGCCGGCGCAGAAGCTGGGGGATGGGGCGGTTCTTTTCGTGTAGAGGAGTAATAAATCTATATATGTCGGGTCAGAAGCCCAGGTGTAACACCAAAGTTATCAGCAACCACTTATTACATTTTTACAAAGTGTCCTTAGCTAAAGAGCGTTGTATTACCCGCTGGTGTCTGCAATATACATCTACAGAATGAATTGTGTTTGACCCTATGCAGAATTTTTAGGTGTTTTAAACAGTATTTACAATGTGCTTCTCTGTACTCTCCACCAATCACAATTATGTGGTGTCAGCCTTATAGAACAGTCGCTGTACGGTTTTTTAACAACATTCTACTGAGGTAATAGTGATACATGCAAGGTGACTACTGTCTTTGACGCTTTCCAGGAAAAGAGAACCATCTACCTCTAAATTGACTTGGATCTGTGTTAAAGGATGACAGAAAGTGGATGGAGTGATCGGCTGAGATGGGGTAGTAACAAGGCATGATTTAATGGCAGACTAATTATGCATTCAAGAGATAGGGAAATATTATTACAGGTCATTTATAGCGCATTTAACCACTTTCTTCCGTTGTTCTCTCAGGGTGTACCAGTTTGTGATACAACCTGCGTATACAATTGCGTATTATGTGTGTGACTTAGAGCACTGTCCATCTGAGATTGTTTACACCGAATCTCTCCATACAACGGTCAGCAGAGGACTTCCAGTTCAGGTGTGATGAAACATGTCCATCGATGGAAAACCTGTTCCGGCACCTTCCTCTAGATGAACGAAGATTTATGCGACATACTCCATATCTCTGCATCATCTTGGTCATAAGTTGAGTCTTCAGTTTCATAACTATGGTTACTCTAATTCGTGGCAGGTGTTTATGATGTACTGCAAATCCTATGTATGCATTTGCTTCACAGTTGTCCTGTTTATGGAGTGCAGCGTGGAGTGTAATTTCACATGTGATACACCACTGCAACGTGTTTGACTGTTTCCTTGTAAAAGGCGTTGTCTGTTGCTGAAAATCGTTTTATAGGACTGATGCAAGCATAGTATAATTTCTGAACTGTGACCAGATATGAACAGTGAGTACTATACACCACCAGAAAGCTATACTGTGCCTGTATCACAAAGACTCTATGTTTCTCTTTGGTGTAGAAGGAAGTAGTTTTATTATCTCAAAGTCTGTCATTGAAGTGATTGGGATAGAAAACGTGCAGGGTGGATGTATGCCAGATGGACATACATCTGTTGCATTAGAGTTTTAACAGCGTTGCAATCCTCATGACTAATGTTCTGGAAACCACATGGCTTTAACATTATGGTGTGTTCAATTATAGAACCATGTAGCCTTAGGAGTGCATGTGTTTAAATTCTACAATGATTTCTGTCTTCCACTACCTTCTTGGTATTGACCCCAGACATTATAACAACACTTTAGAATTGATAGTGCAGTTGATTTATGTAAAATGCTTCAAACTCCATCCATATGGAACTCCACCATGCATAAACCATGCGTCTAACATTCTGCGCGGTGTCTGTTTGTTCTAAGTCGTGTCTCCCTACCACTTTCGCGCAACGACGCTCTGAGCGTGTTTATTTTGGGAATTGACTAGTTTGAACCTGCGACCTGTTGCTGGTAAGAAGACGCCAGACCACACATGACATGTAGGATGCAGAAGATTTCAGTGACACTAGCGATGATATAATCAAATACTTAATGATTTCAGCGTCAGCTCCACTGAACTCCCTGTAAAAGAATCTTAATACTAACTAAATTTAGTGGAGGAGGTTCAAGGCTTTCCTATTTTTAGTTAGCTGGTAAAATAACATCGAAAAAGCAGTTAAGTTGACCATTGGAATTTTTATTCTACTCACAACACATTGTTTATAAATTCTACTATTGATAAAAGGAAATATTTTAATACAGGATGATAAAACCAACTGCGTTCAACAAAAATGTGAACGTATATTCCCTGAATGGGCTTCCAAGTTCTATAATAGATCGAAGGATGACCTAAGCCATATTACATCTATAATCTAGGTTTAAATTAAGTTTCATAAAAGATAAAACTATCAAAAATGGTGTACAGTGACCCTCAATCATCTTTAATTACTTATTTAACTTGTTGTAAATTACAGTGGCTGATGTGGCTTCTCAATAATTATATAACAGAAAAATCATCGCGTTTCAGATTTTAACTTCAAGTAGCAAATCTGAATACCACAAAGTTTAATTGGCAAGCGACACTAGAATTACGTAAAAAGAGGATGTAACAGATGAGACTTCTGCAGTTCTGAGTGAAGCCTTACGCACTCTTGTGTGGCATCGCGAGCGTTCATTACCTTGTCGGTGGTTCGGCAGCCTCAGGGGCAGCTGGCAGCGCAGCTCCACACACCTCGCCAACACGGTAGCAACTCTCTCGAAGTTATCCTTACTACTGTTTACCTAAGTTGGTTTAAGAAAAAGGTATTTGGCTGTGTTTTCAACTGACTAATCAGCATCTCAATGTTAACCTTAAGCTCCGCCTACAAAAATTCTGTTAATACAATGAGAAACGTTATACTTTTCGTGGTAGGGCAATGTTCTTAATGTTTACTACATAACAGAGAAGCGTATAGTCTCACGCTGAAACTTGCAGCTGGTATGGCTCTTTTAGTGTTATTGTAAAATCTGTACTGTTCTTGTGGAGGGCTTTATCTTCTAACATGGGCTGGGGGATAGATCTCTTGGCGGTCGGCCGTGGTGCGGATGTCCCATTGTCCCACTCTTATCGTACGGGCCTTCTAGCCTACACGGCTCTGCTCTTGGCTTCTGTTCTCGTTTCTCCCCTCGGAACTGCGTTTGTTTCACGGTGGGAAGGTATGACATGCATTTAGACATTCTTGTGTTAGTCTGTGGTATTCCATTTGGTCACTCGTTGTTGGTATTACTTTGGTTAAATTAATGTCAGGATTTATTCGGAGCTATGGGACATATTGCCGGATTTGCTATCATGTCAGCGTTTTTATGGAAGGTGTTGGATTTGCCTGACACCTTACATATCACCACCCCTCGAACTTAATTTTTGCACTGAAGTGAGGGAATGATTGAATCTTTGTCTAAGTCAGTCAAAAATTATTCCTTTATCTAAATTTTGTTGCCTACTGTTCAGCCATGTTATTCTAGTTCTATGCTAGTTCATATTACTAATTTATATTTTTATATTCTTCCACTTTATTCTCAAAAATATGTTTATATTGACAAGAGAAGTATTGAGACATTATCCTAACAAGTGGTACATATGTTAGAAAAGGGAAAACATCCAACAAGATAAGTTTTTATTCTTTGTTTTTATAAGGAGAAAATAAGTAAAATATAGTTATTCTTTTATTTTTATGAGAAGAAAATAAGTAGCATGTAGTTTTAGTGTTTATTATGCCTTACTCTTGTTTTTTATACACTGTCCATTTCAGAAGTAATGACTTATTTTTATCGATAGTCTATTTTTTACTTAAGTCCATAGTCAATGACTGTTATTTTGTAGTTTATTAGCTGTCTGGTGTGCTTAACTTATTTAGTTTTTCACACGATTGTTTTGCACAATTCCTACATCACATAATTTGATTTCACACATTCACACAATCCTATGAATGTTTAAGCATGAAGTTGGTAATGTTTTTTGCATGAAGGTGATGGAGTTGAATGAGATGGATGTGGGCAAGTATTTGATGTACAGCTTCGTTCGTCGTTCCTTGTTGGCTTTGCAAGTGTGTGTTGCTGTTGTGGAGGTCCCATAATGGAATGGAGCTGTGAGTGCAGAATCTTGTGGTTTACTGGCACTGTATGCGTGAAAGTCATCGTTATATGTCGCTGAAAGCGGTTGATTTTAGTTTTAATACTTCGCAGATAATTAGTTGACAATAGGATAGGGATTTGGGAAGGTATGTCGTCTATTCTTCACCTATCTTCTTTCTTGGTCTCAATCTTGCAAATATTCAACTTCTATTCATCCTGCTTTTTCTCTGCTTCTTACTTGATTCTTGGTTCTGCCCTGGACAGGATATGGGAATATTTATTGACAACTAGTCGCTTTGAAGTTCTCCTCTTAGTAACAGTTTGATAAATTGTTTGGACATGTCAGCCAGCCGCTGGTGGTTGAGTGGTTCTAGGCGCTTCAGTCAGTGGATGTGTGTGATGTCCTTAGGTTAGTTAGGTTTAAGTAGTTCTAAGTTCTAGGGGACTGAAGACCATGGCAGTTAAGTCCCATAGTGCTCAGAACAATTTTAACCATTTGGACATGTCATTTCTACTTTGTGGAAGTTTTCTTCAGTTTCGTGCTTCTGCGTTGCTGTTTAATAGCAGTAGTGTGACTTTTACACACATGTATTTTTTTTGCCAGTGGTGGCTTACCCAAGACATCTTCTTGTCTGGCCGTTTTTTGATCTCTCTGCTGTGTTGGACTGGCTCGGCATTCTGGTGTGGACCCTCCTGGCCTTCCGTGTCCTGCTGAAAGTGGTTTTTACGAGTGGCAGAAGTGGTATTCTCTTTCCTCCGGTGTTTCCTTGCCTGTCCTTGTAGGGTTCCCCTTAGCACTAGATTTACTGCCGACTTCGGATGCAAGTGCCCTTTGTTGGTCTTGCTGCCCTTTCCCTTCTCTCGACACTTCTGCCTTGTAGGAATTGTGTCTTGTTAATCACATTCTTTTGTTTCTTGATACTTCTCTCGTTGCAACTTACGGGACATTGCATCTGGTTCTTGCTGGAGTTTTTTTACAATGGTTCTTACAGTAAGTTTTACTTATAATCATCTGACATATTTCTGGTACCTACATTGTTTTATGCATTTTAAAAAGCTTTTAAAATTTTGGTGCCCTTTCCATGTTACAATTCTAAGATATAGTGAGTCTTAACTTCTACAAGAATTCTCAAGTTCGTTTTTTTATTTTTGTGTGGTTTCTTGGTGTACAACATTTTAGTATTTCATGCTGTTAGACTATCTATGCTTTATCCCTTCACCTTAATCTATGCTACTATTGGTGTTATTTTTTTATTGAATCTACTTTTTTTCCACCTTCCTCTCTCTTCATTCTCCTGACAATCTGATCTCCAACATAAACTTGAAATATTGTGCTAAGTATTTACAAGTAATAAAATTAATCTTCAAACTTTTTCATATGACTTTTTGATATGGCCCACATGGGGAAGTCCTAAGGTTCTGCCTGTTTTTGGGGTTCATTAGTTCTACAGCATTATCATGAGCAATTCGGCTAATTATGACAGGTCCTTTGTTTATGGACTTCTAACATGAGTTGAGGTGATTCCCCCTTTTGTGCATACCATTCTAATTCTTCAACCTCTTTATCTCACATCATTCTTAATTGTTTGCTTATAACTGGTATTTCTTCTAATTTTAGCTTTTGGTCAAAGAGAACTGTGACATTCCCAAATGTTACACTACCTTTCCCCATATCTATTATTGCTCGTCTCTCATTTAAAAAATCTGCACCTATTATCAAATCTACAGTTAGTTTAGGTATAATCACAAAGTTGGCTTCGATCTTTTGACCTTGGCACGACAGAGCTAACCTTGTTTGTCTCGTAACTTCTGCAGCATTGTTTCTAATAGGACCTCTTACTTTAATCTTACATGTATTCAGAACTGGCAATTCCTCATTGGCATTACACTGTGTGTATAAATTTTCTGAGATTGTGGTCAGTTCACTTCCGCTATCAATTACAATACTGACTGTGATCTGTTTTGCCATGGCCTTCAAAATTGATTGAATTTGAAAGGATTGGTTCTCTTCTTCTTCTTCTTCTTGCGTCAACGAATCCTCCACTGAATCATACATGAGTCTTTTCAGGGCTTTCCCTTGTGAATTCGAACTTTCTGTAGGATAAGCTCCGACTGCTACTCCTCTCTCTTTCATTCCCTCTTCTCTATTTCTTCCTTCATTCACACTTTCTTCAACATCCTCTACTTTTTCCTCATCTTCGTCGATCTTCTCCTTCTTTGTCGCTACATCCAAATAATCGCATCTAAATGCTCTAATTATCGCTTCATAACTTCCTTCATTATATACGTTGGGTTGTGCACCCACTAGTAACTTATTTTCAACTTCTGTCGACTGTGCATTATCCTCATTGAATTCACTTTCCCTGGTTTCCATCTCAAGTAGCTCTGCAATACTCATTACTTCATTCTTTCCTCCTACATTCGTTGTGCATGCCTCTGGTAATTCATCTTTCTCATCAGTATTCTCCCAATTAATTTCGTCCCAACACGATACCAACCTTCGTTTTCATCTGGTCTCAGCAGTTTTGTCTCTTCCTTCTTCTCTTCTCGTCATAAGGTATTTATTTTCTGTTCAAGGTGCTGCAAATATCCTGGGTCAGTGCGTCATTATCTTTGGCTTGGGCGCTTAGCTGTAAATTCGAACATTTTTCGGGGTTTGGAGGTCTTACCTCCACCTCTTCTATCTGTATTCTCTTTTCTTGTTCAGCTTGTTGATATTGGTTACTTTGTTGATAATTTGTCGGTCTATTGGTTCTCCAATACCCGTTCCAGTTGTCATTATTCCCTCTGTAATTGTTGTTGACGTTCCTGGGTGAATTATAGTTATTGCCATATTCTCTTCTAAATCGATAACCGTTTCTTTGTTGAAATCTTTTGTCGTTTCTTGGTGGGAAGTTATCATATGGTTCATAATTATTGTTTCTTTGTACTGTGTCTTGTGGATTCCATTGCTTTTTGCTTTCGTTTTCACGTGCGCTTCGTCTTTTTCTTGTGTCATCTTCCGAAAATATAAACTCTAGTTCCCTTAGAACTCCTTTAAATTCTTCGACGTCATTGCCTCCGCGACCTACTAATGACTGCTGGTATTTCAATGGTAACTTCATCGCCCATAATTTATCAACTCTCTGTCAGTGTATGGTAATTCTAAGCATTGATCTTTCTTTGCCATTACTTCGAAAAATTTCACGGGACTCTTCTCTCTTGAATTTGAAACGTCCCCTTAGAAAAATTATACAAGACTGTGCTTAAACTAACACACAATATTTTTTTAGCGCAACGCAATCTGACTTTCAGAAATCCCTACAAAGGAATGGCCCTAACTAACATTAACCTGTACGTTTCACAAATCACTTACCTCACAAAAATCTTCGTTACTCGAACTACTGCAATACAGCGAGTGCCGCTACTGCCAGCTAAATAAAAGATTCAAACTACGGAAGGCACTAACTACTGATAGGGATAGTTAGCAAATGAAAGATTTTAATAGAGAACAAACAATGTATTACCTTAATAGTCATAATATATATGGCAGTTCATGATATCCAGTATTGCAAATTTCAAAACTCCGCCATCTCTCTCCTCACATCCACCACTGCTGGCGGCTCACCTCCAACTGTGTACCGCTACGCGCTGTTCACATCCAGCTGCCAACACTACAATGGCAGATAACAATGCAAACTAGCTAGAGACTGCACACAGCACAGCCAGTGATTTTCATACAGAGAGAAGATTGGTAGGTAGGTCATCACAGAGCAGACCCACTGTAGTCCTGGTAGAGACTATGTTATTGGTGGGCCACCAGAGGTGCAGATCCACTGCAGTCCTTGTAGAAATAATGGTATTGGTGAGTCAGCAAAGGTGTAGACCCACTGTAGTCCTTGTAGAGACGGCCAGCAGCCATCTGTTGTGACTGTGCAGGTGCACAAACACCATCGAAGAGTCTTGCGGAGAATATAGCAAGTCCATGAATCACCACTTGTGCATGCACAAAATTTTTTTTGAAATGTCCTTAGAACCAGCAATGCTGTTATCCAGTCCCTTGCTGAATTATTAACATACGTCCAAACACTATCAGTCCCTACTTCTCACATATTGTCCATATACTATGACCAACAGAAATGTGTGCAGTGAAATGAATGCTTACAAGTTACTTAATTTGATGAACTGGTGTCAATTACAATATTATAACATGAGAATACAATTACAAAGGTACAAAATACATCAATAAAGAACATAACAATACAGATAACATTTGTAGTACAGGCTTTACAACAGAATAGAAATAAACATATACATCAGTGTTACAGGAATTATGACATGAGTACATACATAAAAGATCAGAATAACTTGCAAAACATCAACTTCACACAAGAGCATTAAAACAAAACAGAATAAATGTCTAAACATCTTTACAAAGAAAATAACATATTATTAATGCCAATTTTATTTGAGGATAACAGTATTCCTCATCATAGTGAATGTAGCTAAGTATTAGAAGAAGAAAAAATTCTATGAAACTACACAGAGACAGGAAGAAAACAAATACACAAGGGTACACAAACACATAGTGGGATAACACAAAAGGAAAGGACAGGGTTTGTTTTCAGTGTAACGTTTGGTATTGCAGTCCAACCGAAAACTTCATTCCATAGATCATTTCTCTTATTTCGATATTTGCTCCTGCCAAAAAAAAATCCTATCCAAGCATGCTTTCTGTATTCTGTTCACATCCTCTTTCAAAAATAGTTTTTCTCCACTGTGCACTACTTTTTTGGCCAAACTATTTTCTTATAGCTTCCTAATGCATTTCTTCCAATTCATCATAGTTAGTTTCTTATATAGTCTACCTCCTCTTAAGCTAACTTAAATCTACTGAGCTCAGATGCTAAACTAAGGGACGAAGCAATGCAGCAGCACAAAACAATTAACACAAACATCAATGACAAAAAAATTCAGATTGGTAAAGAAAGCTACAGTAAATCTACATTACCAAGCAAATGCAACATTACAACTAATATGAGCCAATGTGCAGCAAGAAGAAAAATAAATCAGTAGTAAAACTGGCTTAACAGAGTAATACAAAGTGAAATTTAGTAGCACTATGCCTGGCAAACAGCAGCAGTAAATGCTATAACTTATACCTAAGCATGACAAAGCTCAAGCAGGAAAAAACATTACACTAAAGACAATAATGCAGACAAGGGAAATGTATATTCACATCTTAATGTCTATGTAATTAAAGTGGTGCACCACAAATTATTCTACAAAAAAATTACCAAGTAGTTGAAAAGAAAATTCCGTATGCAATTCCTGTGAAGGGAAATGTCTTTGTGCTCCCCCTTTTTCGGGAAATGTATTACAAAATTAGTATTTACTGGATCTAAAGACAGAAAATATTTATATTAGTACATCTATAAAATTCTATTTAAACCAATGCTGCAGTGCAGCTAGAAACTAGATATTAAAAAAAATGAAAATATGTACAAAGGAAGGCATGAAATATCATTCATTAGGCATATGGCATTTCATAAGGTAGTAAAAAAATCTCTCAACTATAAAGACAGTAGCCATAATCAGGTGTATAGACATAAATATTTCTCATCATTTCATTAGGCATTTCAGTGAATCATAAATTAAGAGCTCCACAGTGTAATCATATGTTTTCAAGTTTGAGTGTGTCGTATTTGGGATGCTTTCTACAAAGGAATGTCAATAGTGAGGATAAGGGCCTCCCCTTTTTTTTTCTACCTGTGCCTCTGAAAACGCACACTCTAATGGCTTTTTCTCCAGGCGTCTGACGCAGCTGGGTGACCACGACGCATTACGTGCAGGTGGTCACTTAACTTTCTTACGGAAAGATTTACGACAGCAGTTTCCGCTACAGTGACAGTCTCATATAAAAATATTTCACAGGTCAAGAATTTACGTTGCAAATGTGTAGAAACAAAATGCTATTGATGTAACAGTGCCCAAAAAATTTTCGTCGCCATTGTGATACATTCACGCATTTACATACATTTCATAACTCTTAAAGTACGATTCTTGGTTTCCAACAACCTTTTTTACATACCAGAGTCCCTAACCACTATTCATTATTCCTTACCTTATTCGTCGACACTTCTTCAATATTTCATCATAACAGATACATAGCATAATCAAATAACTCATATAGCATCAGCTTATTGATCATAAACATACCGCAACAGCATAATACACATAGTCATCGTAAAAATGACATCATAACACCTCAGTCAAATCTCAAAAACGTCGTAGCTTTCTGAAATAATGTCAAAATCTAAAAAAAAATTCTCTGCTCATTTTAATAGTGTCATCTACCTCAAACGTACTTTAAAAATCATGATCCCATACAAAATACATCATTCAAAGCTCTCATAGTATCACAATGGTTCTGAAAAAATATGAACAGTTCACAAAGTACAGACAAAATACAATTTCGTAAGTGTGAAGTTATCCAACGGTGTAATTACGTAAACATCTGTCACTGCCGTAGTAAAAAAGTTTGTCTCTCTCAGTTAAATGATCAGATAGCTGTGTAATTATGTGTTAAAGAAATATGGTACCGATGTGTAAAGTTGTATAAGCAAATACCACATTAGCTAGGGCTCCTTGTGCTTGCCAAACACATGGTACACAAAGTAAGCGTGTACCCCCCTGAGGATTAATGTAATTATACCCTCAGGTGTTACAGATTACAACAATGGAATGAAATGTATTACAGAAAACCTTTGTATCATTGTACTTCAAATATCTTTAAAAATAAATGATTTAAGTACTAAATTAATCACTCAAATATGTGTCCTGTAGCGCTAAATGTGCGTCTTGCTGTAAGATAATCTGTGTGGAAGGGTCGTAGTTATTGTATTCCGAAAGCTAAGTTCTGCAGAAGTCAATGTACTTACCTCATGATACACAAAGGTGAAATGCTTTGCGTATAGATATCTTATTTATTGCCGTGATGAGGAAAGTACTGTGCTGTAACGTATTGTTGTCCTACGGAAAAGGCTGTCTCCTTGTAGCTATAGCACAAAAGTTACTACTAAAACACGTTTTACTTTCCAGAATAATTCAGAAAAACTGTGCAGATATAAAACAGAAACACCGCAAAAGCAACATTGTAAATTGTCACTCATTAGTAGTGTCGTGATAAAATCGTGTAGCTGTCACATAAACTAACCACTGTGTCATCTGGTATCTCACAGAAAGTACTTTAAATCTAGAATGTATTTTCAAGTAAACCAAAATGATGCATTAAAATCTCATTAGCAGTACCAGTATATGTTCTAAGTATGTGAGCCTTATAGTCATTACGTAATCGTGCAACTAACAAGCAAGAATGTACACACAATAACACTGTGTCGTCTGTTCGCAATAACAATGCATTCGTAATTTCTGTTTAAATAAGTTCTCTTGGTTCTTGAGTGGATATTGAACTTCAAAACATTGTTGCATGTTAACAGTTTCTCAGTGTGAGAAATTGTACAAGTAGCGTCAAGTGAAAATTGCAAAGGCTAAGTTAAAAAGCAGATTATCTTTCAATAAACGGTTTTACATGTGAAATGTGTTGTAAACCTTTACTCTTCCTAGTACGCAGAGTTTCAGCTTTAACGCAATTATCATGTGGTATACGTCGGTAAAGAATGCTGGAATTTTTCTCAAGGTTAGCGGCTATGTTATTTTTCCCTGAGCCAGCGGGCGCAGGTGGCTGCCTGCGGTGCGAGTCATTGTCTGCTATCTCTTTGTTGGCGCGTCATTATTGGGATTAGGAGACCTAACTTCCACAAATTCACGTTGTCGAGAGTGCCCTGCTCTGTTTGAATCCCGCCAGTTCTGATGAAATTCACGTCTGTCGTTATGATTATATCGTCTGTCGTCATGTCGGTAGTTCCTGTAGTTTCTTTCTTGTCGGCTAAGTGGTGGAGAATTTCTCCCTGAATTATCACTGCACGGTGGACTGTTGCGTCTGAAGTTTTTCTGTCTCCCGTGATAATAATTGTTCTGATTGCCAAATTGTCTGTTTCTATGATTGTCTCTGTGATAGTCATTACCGCGGAGAGGTGATCTTTCCCTGTAATTATTACTACTCTGCCAACGGTTGTCATACGGGTGGTGTCTGCTTCGGTCACGATTTACATTGAAAGAATAACCTTGTCGTATATTATTTCGCTCATCGCGGAATTGTGACGGATGTGATCTGTAATTGTTTTGCTCCTGTTTTCGCGTTCCGCGATTGTCAGTGTCAATTTCCAGTTCTTGTAACAGTCCCTGAAAAGCTTCAATGTCGTCTTTGCAACGTCCTGCTAAAATAATATGTCGTAAATGTTCAGGCAGTTTGATTAAGCAAATGCGGATGAGTTCTGAGGGGCTGTATGGGTTTGAAAGATACTGATTCTTATGCAACATGTCTTCAAAATATTTCATAAGACTTGAAAATTCAGATTGTTCGAAACGTTTCATCATTATGATACTATGTTTTACTCGGTATTGTGTAGCTTGAGACCAATATGCTGAGAGGAAGGCATGATAAAATTCTTCTTCACTGTGACAATCGTGAATGACCGATCGCATTCTTACAGCTGGTTCATTCTCCAAGTAGCCACACATAAATTCTAACCTGTGCTCCAATGACCAGTTTGGAGGAAAACAATGAGAGAATTGATGGAGCCATGCTTGTTGATGAATGTCGTTGCCAGAATTCTCAAATGTTTTGAATTTACATGTAGTAATGAACAGTTTATAGTCAAAATCATCATGTCGGCGAGTCACATGTCGGTCATTGTTACGTCGTTTCGGCGGTTCCATCTCAAAATCCAATGCGCCTTGCCAATTTCTTTCATAATTTCCGATGTGTCCTGTGTTCTTATTTTGTGGTTGTTCCGTATTTCTATGTCCCTCTTCCCGTACTGGAGCGCGAGTGTCCTCTGAAATATGTAAATCTTGTATTACCTGCGTCAACTGATCTTGTACTTCCCGGATTTCTCTTTTGTACTGTGTATTGATTTGATTTTGATTTTGTTTGAATTTTCTAATTTGTTCATACTCTTCTGTGTCAGTGAAGGCTACGGGTCTTGTGTCATTCAGATCATCATCTACCTTTGTAGATAAGTTAGTGACCTGATCCGAAAGTTCGGCTACTTTCTCCGATAGTGAACACATTTCCTCATGTGTTTTTCTGAACCAAGTTTCAGAGTGTCCATTTGTGTTGAAATCGAATCTACTGTGTCCTTTAAGTTGTCCTGAGTTTTTGCAAGTTGCGTAACCGAATCGGTAGATGCAACTGAGTCAATTTTAGCCCACAAGGTCTCATGATTTTCATGAACAATGGTTTGCAGTTCTTTTATGGCTGCTTCATGATTCTGTAATGCATTTTCATGCCGCGAAAAAATAGGTTGAAAATGCTCACAAATTTGTGTTTTTACGTCATTACAGACTTTTTGACATTTCGATTCAATGTTATGTAACTCAGTAGTTAAATCTTCACGTGTTTGTTCAAGTGTGGTGTCTAACTTCCGAAGATTTTGTTCCACTGTGTCTAACTTTTGAAGCTTTTGCTGTGTTTGTCTCTGATTTTGTTCCATTGTGTCTAACTTTAGAAGATTCTGTTCCATTGTGTCTAACTTTTGAAGATTTTGTCCCATTTGTTGCACTAATTGTAATAACAATGCATTAGTGTCTGAAACATGTTCCTGAGTGCTATTCGGCAATGCATTTGAACCGGCAATATTCGCAGTTTGAAAAGCAGAAAATGTGTCTTGACTTATTTGAGAAAACGGTGAGGACGCAAAACCTGAATCTACAGTATTTGAAAAATTGTGTCCTATCATTTCGGATTCCTGAGGCGAGCTGTTGCCAAGCAATCGATCGATAATGCTTCCCTGTTCACTAATTGTTTCACTGCCTACGCCATTGTTTGCCGCCCGCTCCATTTCCCTATGCACAATTACCAAATTACTATGTTGAACATTAGTTAATTCATTACATGGTGGCGCTAACACACTACTTTCGTCTTCACTGTCATTTCTCAGTTTACTTTGGAGCCTAGTATTACGTATTTCACACGCCATTATTATCACAATATTTCACACGACAACACAGAAAAACACAATTTGAAGAGGAAAAATAGGGGAACACATTAACATAGCACTGAAAATAATATCTAGTTAATTGCAAGCGCAGCTGCGAAATACTTGGTGCAAATCTACATGCATGCCACAACTGTTTTACTGTACAAGAATGAAAAACTACAACTACAAAGGAAATTCTCTCTATAATTACGCGCTAGCAATAAACAAAAGCTACACTAAATACACAAACTACAAGAAAAAATCAGAAGATTCCAGTGAGGTATCCTTGGCTAAGGGTCTACATATGAAACGTCCCCTTAGTAAAATTATACAAGACTGTGCTTAAACTGACACACAATATTTTTTTTAGCGCAACGCAATCTGACTTTCAGAAATCCCTACAAAGGAATGGCCCTGACTAACATTAACCTGTACGTTTCACAAATCACTTACCTCACACCACATTTGGGCAACGACACTCTGAGCATGTTTTTTTTGGGAAATGACTAGTTTGAACCTGCGAACCTGGTAAGGAGACGCCAGACCACACATGACATGTAGGATTCAGAAGAGTTCAGTGACACTAGCGATGATATAATCAAATACTTAATGATTTCAGCGTCAGCTCCACTGAACTCCCTGTAAAAGAATCTTAATACTAACTAAATTTAGTGGAGGAGGTTCAAGGCTTTCCTATTTTTAGTTAGCTGGTAAAATAACATCGAAAAAGCAGTTAAGTTTACCATTGGAATTTTTATTCTACTCACAACACATTGTTTATAAATTCTACTATTGATAAAAGGAAATATTTTAATACAGGATGATAAAACCAACTGCGTTCAACAAAAATGTGAACGTATATTCACTGAATGGGCTTCCAAGTTCTATAATGTATCGAAGGATGCCCTAAGCCATATCACATCTATAATCTAGGTTTAAATTAAGTTTCATAAAAGAGAAAGCTATCAAAAATGGTCTACAGTGACCCTCAATTATCTTTATTTACTTATTTAACTTGTCGTAAATTACAGTGGCTGATGTGGCTTCTCCATAATTATGTAACAGAAAAATCATCGTGTTTCAGATCTTAACTTCAAGTAGCAAATGTGAATACCACAAAGTTTAATTGGCAATCGACACTAGAGTTACGTAAAAAGAGGATGTGACAGATGAGACTTCTGCAGTTCTGAGTGAAGCCTTATGCACTCTTGTGTGGCATCGCGTGCGTTCATTACCTTGTCAGTGTTTAGGCAGCGTCATGGGTGGCTGGCAGTGCAGCTCCACACACCTCGCCATCTCGGTAGCAACTCTCTCGAACTTATCCTTACTACTGAATGAGATTTTCACTCTGCAGCGGAGTGTGCGCTGATATGAAACTTCCTGGCAGATTAAAACTGTGTGCCCGACCGAGACTCGAACTCGGGACCTTTGCCTTTCGCGTGCAAGTGCTCTACCAACTGAGCTACCGAAGCACGACTCACGCCTGGTACTCACAGAGTACTGTGAGTACCGGGCGTGAGTCGTGCTTGGGTAGCTCAGTTGGTAGAGCACTTGCCCGCGAAAGGCAAAGGTCCCGAGTTCGAGTCTCGGTCGGGCACACAGTTTTCATCTTATCCTTACTACTGTTTACCTAAGTTGGTTTAAGAAAAAGGTATCTGGCTATGTTTTCAACTGACCAATCTGCATCTCAATGTTAACCTTAAGCTCCTCCTACAAAAATTCTGTCTGTTCAATGTTGCTACGTAACAGAGAAACGTATAGTCTCACGCTAAAACTTGCAGTTGGTGTGGCACTTTTAGTGTTATTGTAAGATCTATACTGTTCTTCTGGAGGGCTGTATCCTTTAAGATGGGTTGGGGGATGGACCTCTTGGCGGTTGGCCATGGTGCGGGTGTCCCATTGTCCCACTCTTATCGTATGGGTCTTCTAGCCTACACGGCTATGCTCTTGGCTTTTGTTCTCTTTCCTCCCCTCGGAAATGCGTTTGTTTCACGGTGGGAAGGTATGACATGCATTTAGACATTCTTGTGTTAGTCTGTGGTATTGCATTTGCTCACTCGTTGTTGGTATTACTTTGGTTAATTTAATGTCAGGATTTATTCTGAGCTATGTGACATATTGCCAGATTTGCTATCATGTCAGGGTTTTCATGGAAGGGGTTCGATTTGCCTGACACCTTACATGCGTTTCTTCTTAACCATCTGGTCTATCATGAAAACACTCTCATACCTACTAGATGTTGACAAAGGATGCTAATCTCCTTGACATGCGTCCATCTGGAGAGATCTTGTGCACTTGGAAGTGCACTGTGAGTAATATTGGTGCGAAACAGTCTTAGCCAAGCACCCGTTATGAACACAGCTCACTCTGCTCCTCCATGAGACATGGAATGTAGCGGGTATCGTACCCTTCTACTTTCAGTCATCAAAGGGAACTTCACAGCAAACATAAACATAGGCAAAGCCTTACAGACAAACAAATATTACGCGAAGCGAAATGTAGTGTGAAGAGAGCTATGCGAGAGGCGTTCAATGAATTCGAAAGTAAAGTTCTATGTACTGACTTGGCAGAAAATCCTAAGAAATTTTGGTCTTATGTCAAAGCGGTAGGTGGATCAAAACAAAATGTCCAGACACTCTGTGACCAAAATGGTACTGAAACAGAGGATGACAGACTAAAGGCCGAAATACTAAATGTCTTTTTCCAAAGTTGTTTCACAGAGGAAGATTGCACTGTAGTTCCTTCTCTAGATTGTCGCACAGATGACAAAATGGTAGATATCGAAATAGACGACAGAGGGATAGAGAAACAATTAAAATCGCTCAAAAGAGGAAAGGCCTCTGGACCTGATGGGATACCAGTTCAATTTTACACAGAGTACGCGAAGGAACTTGCCCCCCTTCTTGCAGCGGTGTACCGTAGGTCTCTAGAAGAGCGTAGCGTTCCAAAGGATTGGAAAAGGGCACAGGTCATCCCCGTTTTCAAGAAGGGACGTCGAACAGATGTGCAGAACTATAGACCTATATCTTGTAAGTTTCGCGTCGTTGTTCGTTCACTCTTTTCTATTATTATTATTTGCGTAACAACGCATATATGAAAAGAGTCGCGAAATATCCTTTAGTAATGCTGTGCTATGAATTTCTTTATCATCATTACTTTTTAACACAACAGAATATATTGAGTTCTTATTGTTCTGTATCTGGCCTTCTATTAAAGGAACATTTTTCGTGACTGTAATTCATTCTAAAAATCAACATATCTTCCCTATTTTATAGTTATTGAAAATGAAATTTACTTTGTTATGAATACTGATGTTCCAGTTCGTATGATTGTTCAACAACAAGATTTTGCAGTGGATTTTGTTTCTAGGTAAAACACCATTCAATACCACGACTAGCACAAGAACATGAGACTCTTATTGAAAAAATACGTTTTCACTATAAAGTTTGCCAGATCAGAACCGAGCACAGCAAGATTCCTATTAGATTTTGAAGGTACATTATCTTTTTGATACTGTTAGCTATATATTATCAGCAGCCCGCGTCAACCTGCAACACATCATAAAATCTGCTGCTCTGCACTGCAAGTCCGGAAGCTAAAAGAAATAATATTATTTCACTGTTACCTTCCCGCTTCCTTGCGGTATGATAGATTCTATTTGAGGTAGTTTGAATACGCCGCGGCAGCGGCTCTTTCGTTCGCCGCGCAGCTCGGAACCACAGATGATATTTTAAATAACTGAAAAATGTCTCAACGGGATGGGATAATATGCAAGCAAGCTATAACAATTAATAATGCAAGTTTTCATTTAAATAACTCTATTCAAACATTTAAATACACACCTTTAAAATGCGCACGCAATGGCGTACATCTTTCAGTCTTGACAAAAGAATGCTACGCTAGCGTCCAATACAACGTCACAGGATATCCTACTCGCTTAACTCCAAGAAGAAGAAGACAGAGAAATTAATGTTCATCAAGTATTATATACTAGTTACCTATTCTAATCTTTGTTTGATATTTATCGTCTGTGGCAGTTTCATTATTCGCCGACGCAGATATTCTCTAAAATAAATAATAAAAAAATACATAAATTTATACAATAACACAATATGATACATATAATTTTCTCGTTACTACATAATATGTTTTTTTTTCTACTAGACGTTACAATGCCCCCTGGCAGCAATTGACTAACGTTAAGAATGTTCGGCAATATGCTGCCACTAACGTCTGTTTGGTTATTGTCTGTCACCTTGATTGGAACATCCACTTTTCACTTCTTAGTTCTTTTGCACTATAGTTTTAATTACACTCTTTATAGTGTTCTTACACTTAGCGAGGTGACCGTAAACCTAGTCCCAGGGTCAATACAGTTATCTGGCTCCCCCATTCGGGCTACGTGCGGTCAGAAAACCTGGGAAAACTGCGCCGGAGCCATGGTCATCTCGCCTGGTTTGTCTTACGCACAGTTTGATTGTTCATCACAAAAAAGTTCAGACTTTATCCAATGTTCACAACTAACAAAGGCTATTTATGACAAAACGTTAAACTTTTAGTCTCTTTGTTACAAATGTACCTTTTACCAATGTGTTCTGTGTTGCAATGAAAGTCAATCATTAAACAGTTTTACAGAAATGTAATTGATTGTCTCTGCACTTACTCACGACAATTGTTCTATAATGTTCTGGCATTCGTGTGAGTTTATTTGATTCACATGACGAAAACATATTATATCTATATATCACTGAACCAATGAATATTTTGAGTCTGCACCCAGTAACTAAAGAAAAAAATGTTTGTCACGTCATTTCGTGTCCAATAAACCATTTTCATATTAGTACATTAACCACATAGTTGATAGTTCATTTGAATGACAACAATGTACGGAGCGTGCTGCGCGAAGCAATTGTTGAGTAGCGTCGTCTGGAACGCAGCGTGCCGACGACCGCTGGGGTCGACGACCGGCTCTCAGTAACAGCGACGTCGTGCTGACGTGGCGCCCAAGCAGTCGCGAACCGCGCCGAACCATTCACCAATGTCGGCGTGTTGCAGTGGTTTACCGCGACCGGCGGGCTGGCGGCACGGCACTCGTCTCTGCTTCTCCGCATGGCTCCTCGTCGTAGCGCATGAAACAAATATTCCACAACGGTGTACTGTCTTTAAGGACACAGATTACTAGCTGTGGAAGAAAATGCAACTGGTTTAAAAGCGTTTATTGTTCAGTAAGCCGTCGCTTCACTGGTATGCACAGGATGTTTTGGCGTGATAACAGGTTTCTTGTGGCATTGTGACACTGGTATTCAGGGCTCGTCACACGCACATTGTACTACACACTTTCACCTGCTCTCACGGTTGATACACTGCCAGAGCGTCTCTCAACACGCGAGAATGTTTCGGTTCACACATACTAAATGTCTCCGTCGAGCGATGTTTGTTTGAATCGACTCCGAACGGATCAATAACTATTGTTTTTATACACTGTCTCTTGTTCGTTGAGCACTGCACTGTCACTCAACACTTGACTTATATCGACGTATATATTGGAGCAGATACAACAGTCATTTTCTGTGCCTACTACACACAATATTCCGTCCTTTCCTCAATTGTTTATGCACACAGTTTCTTTTTAATGCATCTTAACTGTTCTTAGCATAATCACTCTCATCTACATTACGTCCATTGTTTTTATATTGTCACTACACACTTTTAATGCTATTACTAGGCGTATATGGCCTTTTTGTAATTTTTTTTAAAGGTGTGTGATTTTTGGTACATAGCTTTCCTTTCCTTTTTTAGTGTAGCTTGCCTGGTTATCACCCATCTAGCAAACAGATTTTACCATGTGCATGACAGCTTGACTTGGGCATATTACTCAATAAATACTTCATTTTGTACTAGCATTATTTTTAATGATCTTTCCTACATGACTACAGTGTAGGTTCCGCATTGATTAACTTGATTCGCGTATCGCGTAATTAATATTCAAGGGTGTGTACCAAGTACACAGGCTTCAATTGAAGCATCGATACATACAAAGCGGAGTTTACACGGAACGGGTTTGTTTTTGATTAGCTCCTGCTCCAGTGTCGTTCTCAGATCACTACTGGCAACAAACGTTACATCACATAATTGTTTCATATTACAAAGTCAATTTTTGGCTAATAGAGACTCTCTCTCTCTCAGGGTTTCTTAATTCTAATACCATTACATCTATTACTTTACTATATGAGATTGCATCATTAATTGTACTTACATACTACACATGGAAAATGATTCAAGAAATTAACCCTCACTTTATCAACAAGAAGATTGTTCGTTGCTTGATGAGCATATAGTATTTTAATGACTCTAATTGTCTGTAAACAAAGTCTTCCCTTTGTATGCTATTGCTCACTTTACTGATTCCACTTCCTCCAAGTTTAATTACATACAAATTTTTTTCTTAAAACTAACATACTTATACTCTAAAACACAATTGAAATCTTCTTACAACTATTACTACTTATATGTGGCATGTCACTGAATAAATAACTTTACATCTTTACGTGGATACAATCCTTTTATCTTCCCCGTATGGGGATGTGCTAACAAATAGCTACATTCGTGTGGCACCTTTATTACTTCAAAGGGCCCTGAATATAACAATCGCCACTTACTATTTTGCTTTAAGGTGGCTGAGGATTTAGGGTGGTTACGAATAAGTACCATGTCCCCTACGTTATATTTCTGTTTGTTAGTTATACCTCGGTCGTACTTCTTTTTTCTCTTTGCAGCACAGCTGGTTAGTTTGTCCCATACCTTTTTTATCTTTTCCTCCCTTGTTTCTGCCCTGGCTGGTAGGCTCGGTAAAGGCGTGAGCCATTCACTTTGTGTCTCATTAACCCCTTTCAATATCTCTACTGGTGGGTATCCCGTACTTGAATGGGGTGTTAAATTGTGTATTTCTACGAATTTAGGTACCAACTCAGGCCATTTTGTGTGTCGGTTCCCTATGTAAATTCTAAGGAACTTATTCAATTCTCTGAATGTTCTTTCGACTAAACTTGCCTCTGGATGGAACCGGGATACCAGAATATGCTGTATACTTTGTTCCCGTAGGTAAATTTTCCAAGTGCGACCCGTGAAATAAGAGGCATTATCAGTCGTTATGGCTTCGGGTTTCCCCACTTGAGGCAAGTATTCTTGGTTGATCCGTCTGACTATGGTTTTGGCAGTAGCTGATTTTATACAATAAATTGCCAAGTATTTGGAAAAAATATCGTACATGGCCAGTATATATTTCATACCCCCTCTGGCCATGGGATAGGGGCCTGCTACATCCACAGATACTAATTGAAGCGGCCTGAGTGGAACTATGGGATGTAGTTCAAATTTGGTGGACCTATTATAGTGTTTTGCTTTCTGACATATAACGCAAGTCCTAACGGTTGCCTGAATTTGGTGTTTCATTCGGGGAAAGTAGCAGTATCTCGCTACGATTTCTGCACACTTCCCGATCCCTGCATGGCCCCACGCCAAGTGCGTGTGCCATATTATAACTTTTACAGACTGGTTAGGTATGCATACTGCCCAGCAGTCTTCTTTCGTGCTAAGTTTATGATACAAAATATTGTTCACAATCTTAAAACCTTGCTCATCTCTATTGTTAGCACCCTTTTCAATATTATTAATGATTTTTTTCCACATCGGATCTGATCTCTGTAATTCAAACATATTTTTACATATATATAAAAAATCCTTCCTGTAAATATTGTCACGTACTAAAAGCAATTTATACTCGGCGGATTGTTCTAGCATTTCTGCTAATTCCGGTAATCCTACCGGCAACCGCGACAGAGCATCCGCTATTATGTTATCTTGTCCTTTAATGTACATAATCTTTATTCGGTATTCTTGTAAGGTAAGCATCCATCTCCTCAGTCGGGTATGGAATAGCTTGCATGACATCAAAAAACTTAACGCCTGGTGGTCACTATACACTCTAATCTCCTTCCCATGTAGATAGTAATTAAACTTTTTTACAGCCCAGACTACTGCAAGCGCTTCCAGTTCGGTTGCCGAGTAGGCTCTCTCGCAGCTAGTTAAAGTCCTACTGGCAAAGCTGATAATCTTTATTGTTGCCGGGTCGTTGCCTTCCTCCCACTGGAACAGGCACGCTCCCAAGCCATAGGAACACGAATCCGTTGCAAGACAAAAATCTTTTGACAGATCTGGGTGCTGCAAAATATTTGCATTCAGCAGGGCGGTTTTAATCGCTTCGAAAGCTTGTTGACATTTGTCAGTCCAAACCCACTGCACATTTTTTCGTAGTAGATTTAGCAATGACGTGTCATTTAACAACTGATTAGGTACGAACCTTCTGAAAAAAGACGTAAGTCCAATGAACGCTTTCAATTGTCTCTTAGTTCGGGGGCTCGGAAATTCTCTGATCGCCTCTAGTTTTTTGTTGTCTGGGCTGATACCAAGCGGCGTGATAAGATGGCCTAAAAATTTAATTTTATTTCGTCCGAATTTTGACTTTTCTAAATTTGCTGTCACACCTGCTTGCTTAAATCTCTCTAATACTCTATGCAGCAATTCCATATGTTCGTCCCAAGTAGCAGTAGCGATTACAAGATCATCAACATATACTGTGATTTTTTCTAACAAGTCTGGACCCAGTACCGTGTCTAGAGCAGTAATAAATACTCCAGCACTCACATTCAATCCGAAGGGAAGTACCTTGAATTGGTAACTTCGCCCTCCGAATATGAAGGCTGTGTACTTCCTTGATTCCGGTGTAAGTGGGATTTGCCAGTACGAACTTTTAAGTTCGACCGAGGTCAAGTACTGTACTCCATGAAATTTTTGTATCTGCTCGTCTAAATTTTCTGGGCGAGTCCTGACAGGTATAATAATTTTATTAATATCCCTCGCATCTAGCACTAGCCTGATTTTTCCGTTGGCTTTCGCCACTGCTACAAGAGGACTACTGTATGGGGAGAAAGAGGGCTCAATGATATCCCACTCTAGCATCTTCCGAATCTCTTTCGCCACTACTTCCCTCCTCGACCATGGGATGGAGTAAGTTGCGCGACAGTATGTTTTGTGGGGCATCACCTCTATGTGATAGTGGTACCCTTTGACTATTCCTGGTCGGTCGGTAAATACCATAGTATATTCCGATAGCAGCTGCGTCAACTGTTGCTTTTGTATATTGTTTAAACCTTCAGATTCCTGTACTTTGGTTTGAAATGCCTCAACATTTGTTTCAAAATTTCGATCCTCTAAATTCGGGTAATAGAGGTCTGCTACATGTGAAAAATCATCGAGGTGTAGTACCCAGGGGTTCCTACATTTGATATTCATTCGATTACAACATGGCACAAGTACCTCCTTCGATTTCATCATAGACAATTCAATCCTCCTACCTTTATTAACTATGCTGAGTTTCCCCAAGGAGAGGTCGATCACTGCGTCCCTCTCACGGAGAAAATCTACTCCCAGAATGCAGGCCACCTTTAACCCTTTAACAATGAGGAACGAGCTCACTATGGCTTCGCCCTCCTTACAAATCTCCACCTGCACCTGGTACTTAACTAATTGGCTCTGTGCACTTATGGCTCCAGACACCTTGCAATTATTAACCGAGAAAGTCGGTATGCTACGTCCCTTCCCCAGAGCTTTAAACAACTCTATACTCATTACACTTACTGAGGCACCTGTGTCGATGATTATATTCACTGCAACATCATTGATTTTCGCTTCTATTATGGCTTGCACATTTTCGTTGTCATCTTTCTTACATTCTTGCGGTTCGGTCAGTAGATCCTTATCCATACTGATACCGTCGTTGTATCGCAGCACACATATTCCAGGTATATTATTGTCATTTGTGTTGCTCTCACTCCACCCCTCGGCCAGCGATGGAGAGCATATCGAGGCCGATTCTAGTTTGTTGGATTGCTTGCTTGTGAGGTACTTGGTCGGCTATTGTCCGCAACCTCTACTATGTGTACGCTTTGATTTGTAGGCCGCCACGACTGCGCAATAGGCGCGTTTTGCGGTAGCGGTCTGTTGTTGTCGTACCGGTCATTACCTTGTCGCTCTAGGCTTGTTCGCTGATTTTGATTCCAATTGCGATTACTGTCACTGTAATTGCTATGCCACTGACCTCGCGCATTTTTCCAGCGGTTGGTCCCTGACATTCCAGAGTCGTATCGGTCGTCAAATCGACGCTTTTTGTTATAGGTTGGTTGCCCATACCCGTTCTGACTTCTCCCATTATTACCATTTTGCGAATGCTCTTGCCGCTTGTTACCACTCCCACCATTTCCATGGTTGTGGTTTTGTGCACTATTATTTCTGTCATGTTTACACCCTGATCCATTATTCCGCGAGTGATCACACGCTGCTTTTGCGTCCTCCTGGATTAAGTCTATTGAATCTAGAACAGACAGGAAATGTTCCATATCGCTCTCTGGTACGTGTATTAATTTCTCTTTGATGTGAATGGGTAAATGTGATTTTAGGAGTCTTATTATGTCTCTTGGTGATATCGGCTCGTCCCAGTAGCGCGTTTTGTTTATATACTTTTCAAAATACCGTCTCAAATTCCCAAGACGGGGTGAGTACGGTTCGGGATTGTATACTTCTTTTCTTAGCCGCTCTTGTATACAAGGCGACCAATATTTCGACAAAAACGCCCTTTCGAACTGTTCATACGTCATGCAGCTGTCTGCTACTTCCGTAGCCCACAACGCTGCATCACCCTGAATGTATGACATTACGTATTGAATTTTCTGTGCTTCGTTCCACACACTAGGCAAGATATTTTTAAAGCTTTTTATGAATACTACTGGGTGTACTGACTTCCGTTCAGTAGTAAACGTTTGAAACTGCCTATTTTTGATTAAACTTTCTTCAACTAATATTTTTGGACTATATGGATTTGCTCCTGGGACATAGGCTGTGTGCTCCGAACTGAAGCTACAGTTCTTCGCATTATCGCCTACAGCTTCACCATTGTTGTGTCGCGTATAAGTTTGTGCGTTGCCAAAAACATTGGCTGTTGGCGACATAGTTTCATATTCTAGATGTTTTCTGGTTTGTGCTAAACCCTTTTCCAAGTCGGATATCCGTTTACTGATATTCACTTGCCACTGCGGAATATCCTCACTGAGTATTTGTTTGATGGTTTGCACATCATTCTGTACCTGACTATTTACTGCGGTACTGAACGATTCAGCCTCTCTATCTACCATGGCTGCTTGTACCTTAGAATTAATATTTTTGTCGATCTCACTCTCCTTCGCTTCTAGCCATGAGTTGAATTCGGTTTCAATTTTAGTCGCTTGTTCGTTCCACTTCTGCTCTACAAGCTGTGTGGAATCTATTTCTAACTTTTCTACTCGGTTAGCTAAGACACCTATCTCGTCTACCCTGTTAGTGTTTGCTACTTGCAGGTTGTTGACCTGTACAGTCAACTCCTGCACGGCCTTAGGTATCGATTCATAATTTTGTTTCATACCTGCAATCTCTTTTTTCATAATTTCTAACGATTGCACAAGTTGCTGGTCTCGCTCAGCTTGCTGGCGATCCCGCTCAGCTTGCTGGCGATCTCGCTCAGCTTGTTGGGCAAGTAAATTTTCTGCTAACTTGCGATCTCGCTCAGCTTGCTGGCGATCTCGCTCAGCTTGCTGCGCGAGAAAGATCTCAATTTTTTCAACCTTTTCAGCTTGTTGTTGTGCGAATTTTGACTGGTAATCTAGCACGCGCTCTAATATCGCCTGAAGTGAATACCCACCAGGCAGATTCCCACTCTCTGGTTCCTGCTTTTCTGGGGGTGGTGCAATTTCTTTATCTACGTCTCCTTGAACACTAGTGGGCGGTGGCACCACTTCCTGTGCCCCTACCCCCACATTTTCGCATGGTATATCCTCAAAGAGAGTACTTGTACTGCTTAAGGTACCCGTTTCTACATTTCCTGCACTAACTAATTGCTGTTCCTCAGTATCCATATTGCTCGGACGTTGACTACGCAATTTAACCATATTCCTAAATTGCCTACTCTAACACAAGATCTAACAGTTTTGCCACTCGCATACAAAATACGTTAATTTATCTACACTACACTGCACACTAAAAATTACTATCTACCATCAACTTTGTCCTGTCATAAACACTAACATCAAACTACGCACACCACTAGCGATTTGAGATCACTTCACTGGAGTTCAGCTTCTACAAACAGGACAACTACACTGTAGTCTTACCTTTAGTTTATCTGATCTCGGGGTTCGGCTGCCCCCGGATTACGTAGTCGTTACAGTTTCTCAGTACTATCAGGATCGTCTCCTCTGACTCGCTTGCAGTGGTGCGTTTTTTCATGAAAGAGTGTTTGTACATTCATTAATACATTGCATTAATCATGATACACATACATACATTTATCACTAAATACATACGTATACACATATATAACAATAGACACTGAAAGGAAAATACATAAAAATTTTATTTTTGTGGCCACTGCAAATTCGTGCCCCACGTTTTTGGGCGACAGTTTCGCGTCCGGTTTTCGTTCGTGTCTTTTCTATTATTATTACTATTGCTTGCGTAACAACGCATATATGAAAAGAGCCGCGAAATATCTTTTAGTAATGCTGTGCTATGAATTTCTTTATCGTCATTACTTTTTAACAAAACAGAATATATTGAGTTCTTATTGTTCTGTATCTGGCCTTCTATTAAAGGAACATTTTTCGTGACTGTAACTCATTCTAAAAATCACCATATCTTCCCTACTTTATAGTTATTGAAAATGAAAATTACTTTGTTATGAATATTGATGTTACAGTTCGTATGATTGCTCAACAACAAGATTTTGCAGTGGATTTTGTTTCTCGGTAAAACACCATTCAATACCACGACTAGCACAAGAACATGAGACTCTTATTGAAAAAATACGTTTTCACTATAAAGTTTGCCAGATCAGAACCGAGCACAGCAAGATTCCTATTAGATTTTGAAGGTACATTATCTTTTTGATACTGTTAGCTATATATTATCAGCAGCCCGCGTCAACCTGCAACACATCATAAAATCTGCTGCTCTGCACTGCAAGTCCGGAAGCTAAAAGAAATAATATTATTTCACTGTTACCTTCCCGCTTCCTTGCGGTATGATAGATTCTATTTGAGGTAGTTTGAATACGCCGCGGCAGCGGCTCTTTCGTTCGCCGCGCAGCTCGGAACCACAGATGATATTTTAAATAACTGAAAAATGTCTCAACGGGATGGGATAATATGCAAGCAAGCTATAACAATTAATAATGCAAGTTTTCATTTAAATAACTCTATTCAAACATTTAAATACACACCTTTAAAATGCGCACGCAATGGCGTACATCTTTCAGTCTTGACAAAAGAATGCTACGCTAGCGTCCAATACAACGTCACAGGATATCCTACTCGCTTAACTCCAAGAAGAAGAAGACAGAGAAATTAATGTTCATCAAGTATTATATACTAGTTACCTATTCTAATCTTTGTTTGATATTTATCGTCTGTGGCAGTTTCATTATTCGCCGACGCAGATATTCTCTAAAATAAATAATAAAAAAAATACATAAATTTATACAATAACACAATATGATACATATAATTTTCTCGTTACTACATAATATGTTTTTTTTTTTTCTACTAGACGTTACAATCTCTAACGTCGATCAGTTGTAGAATTTAGGAACACGTATTGTGTTCGAGTATAATGACTTTTCTGGAGACTAGAAATCTACTCTGTAGGAATCAGCATGGGTTTCGAAAAATACGGTCATGTGAAACCCAGCTCGCGCTATTCGTCCACGAGACTCAGAGGGCCATAGACACGGGTTCACAGGTAGATGCCGTGTTTCTTGACTTCCGCAAGGCGTTCGATACAGTTCCCCACAGTCGTTTATTGAACAAAGTAAGAGCATATGGACTATCAGACCAATTGTGTGATTGGATTGAGGAGTTCCTAGATAACAGGACGCAGCATGTTATTCTCAATGGAGAGAAGTCTTCCGAAGTAAGAGTAATTTCAGGTGTGCCGCAGGGGAGTGTCATAGGACCGTTGCTATTCACAATATACATAAATGACCTGGTGGATGACATCGGAAGTTCACTGAGGCTTTTAGCAGATGATGCTGTGGTGTATCGAGAGGTTGTAACAATGGAAAATTGTACTGAAATGCAGGAAGATCTGCAGCGAATTGACGCATGGTGCAGGGAATGGCAACTGAATCTCAATGTAGACAAGTGTAATGTGCTGCGAATACACAGAAAGATAGATCCTTTGTCATTTAGCTACAAAATAGCAGGTCAGCAACTGGAAGCAGTTAATACCATAAATTATCTGGGAGTACGCATTAGGAGTGATTTAAAATGGAATGATCATATAATGTTGATTGTCGGTAAAGCAGATGCCAGACTGAGATTCATTGGAAGAATCCTAAGAAAATGCAATCCGAAAACAAAGGAAGTGGGTTACAGTACGCTTGTTCGCCCACTGCTTGAATACTGCTCAGCAGTGTGGGATCCGTACCAGATAGGGTTGATACAAGACATAGAGAAGATCCAACGGAGAGCAGCGCGCTTCGTTACGGGATCATTTAGTAATCGCGAAAGCGTTACGGAGATGATAGATAAACTCCAGTGGAAGACTCTGCAGGAGAGACGCTCAGTAGCTCGGTACGGGCTTTTGTCAAAGTTTCGAGAACATACCTTCACCGAAGAGTGAAGCAGTATATTGCTCCCTCCTACGTATATCTCGCGAAGAGACCATGAGGATAAAATCAGAGAGATTAGAGCCCACACAGAGGCATACCGACAATCCTTCTTTCCACGAACAATACGAGACTGGAATAGAAGGGAGAACCGATAGAGGTACTGAAGGTACCCTCCGCCACACACCGTCAGGTGGCTTGCGGAGTATGGATGTAGATGTAGATGTAGATGAAAATTAAATATGCTACAGTGTTGTAGGGAGGGTTGGTCAAAGACAATGCAGAAAGATTTTTCAATCTCGAACATTCTTATAATGAGAAAATGCTCTCTGACTCCCATCCACATAGGGAAAGATAGGCAACCCTAATCATAAATTACACACTATAATGAAAGTGATAGAAATATGTAGATAATGTAACTGCATAGAAATATGACGCCGTCTGGTATGTTTTGGCATATATGTTCGAGAATTAACCATGACTTGACCCACAGCATAGTCATCGATCTATATTCACAATCTAGTATAAGGTACATGCACAGTAGTGGAGGTGTGGTTTAACGATGATGCAGAAATTGGGAATCATGCCACAGTGTCACTGTTTGGCGTTGAAATTACGGAAAAACTAGCATAATTTCTAAAACTGATCTTACTGTCAGCTGTGGTGCTTATTACGGTACATTGTCCCATATTGATGGTGTCATCCATCCACTGATACACTGTTGGTTACCACATAATGATTGACTGATACCACTTGTTTGAGATGGAGAGAGCATTGGTGAGAGCAACTCCTTCCAGGGATGGCCAGCACCAAAACAGTGATCATGCATGTGGGTGCAGTACAGGAATCAAAGCTCCTGGTATTCTTGAAACAGAACACTTAGACATCTGCTATTGTGTCTCCATGCAGTTGAGATTAAGTGTAGGACTTATCACCTTTGGGCAGCTGTTTTGGAAACGCTCATTTGAGATTAAGTGTAGGACTTATCACCTTTGGGCAGCTGTTTTGGAAACGCTCCACAGTGCCACAAATTCTGCCAATTTCCATATGTTGCGGTGTCCTCCACATTTTTCCAAAAAGAAACAGCACCTCTGTCTTTTATTTCAACCATCCTGTGTTGTGTGAGCAGCATAGTTCACACCATGCAATGTCCAGCTCTCTGTGAGAGCTAATGGATCGAAACGAGTTAATGTTGGTTTAGCACCTGACTGATTGCTTGAAGTCGTGGTGGGAAAACAAAATATATGGCAGTGTACAAAGCTGCAGTCAGGCACTGCTTGGATGTGTGACAGCAGAAGAAACAATGTATTGGACAATGAAACAGGAATCCTCTCTTTCGACTGATAGTCTGTGGGATACGGTCCTCCCAGAATATGGGCGACGATACTTTATGTTGGTCTGTGCAAGCGAGTTCGATCACAGCCCACTTGTGCAAATGGGCCAATAATACCTGTATATTTAATAGGGCTGCCAAATATGCTTGATGTCAGCATGCAGATGGTATTTCTTTACGATGTATCGGAAGAGAGGGATGTGGTAATATCTATTGCGTTCTCTACTAGGTGACTTTAGCAAAGCTTTTTGAGTTCATAGCTTTGTTCTGTTGGATGGTATATGTGAATAACAATGGAGAGAATGTTTGTGTGACAGAAATGATTGCATCCAGAGGGACACAGATTACCCGTGGACTGCCGTCCCTGTATGTATTTTGGAAACACACTGCAACACAGTAGCAAAACCCTAATCTTTATTCCAGTTCCCATATAATGTTAAACTTCCTAATTTTCCTGACAAGAAACACCACCATAACTGCTCATGCTGTCTTTCCTACTACCTCATGTTGCAGGATCAAACTTCAGTTGGCGCTGGTCTTGCACATTGTATCTGGTTGGGTGAGCTACAACAACATGTTCCCATTTCCACTGAATGGTCAAAGCACAGTTCTGTTGCATTAACTCAGCTCGCTCTGTTTCTTCACAGAATACAGAAGACGGTAGGTACAGCACTCTCTGACTTTATAACTCTATAATGCGTCACATGTTATATTAACATACAGTGTATTACCAATTATGGTATTATGATGCAGTTAATATTACCCTCTGGGAGGTTTTTTCTAAATTGACCGTGAATTACCTAATGGGTTTGGCATATCGAACCTGAATTTAGTGCTACAGAAGAAACCAGAAAGCTATAGATCGAAATTTGGAAAATGTTTTAAGTAACCAAGTTTAATTAAATGAAATAAAAATGGTCACCAGCCTAATTAGGCATAGTATTGTGAATCATTACATTTATATAACCTGTTTAGAGTTCTGATAAAGGAAAGCTACCATTACTTCTTTCTCAAAGAAGTGCAGTGAACTCTATCAGACAAGTGGTTCAGTGATGCTAGCAGTTATAAATAGTATATGCAAGTTCTCACAGAAACAGTTAACAGCTTTATCTCTTCTCAACAGTAATACTTTGTCATATATAAATTATCTCATCATCAAATGTTGTGAAAGACACTACTTTTCATATCGGGCAAATATAATTAAGTCACTTGAAATAGGATTTTTATATTCATTAAGAAGTAATATTGTTTCTATTTTTATGGATAAGAGCAATTACAGTAACTTTATCTTCAATGAGCAAAATTGTTGGTGGGGGCTCTCAGACTGACTTTCCAGTTTTCATCACATAAAGTACACAAAACTCAAATTCTACTTCAACTGCAAATAATATATAATATATTCATTGTTCAAGTAGGTTTATTCATTTTAAGCAACTCAAAATTGGGGAACCTTAAACTGTCCAATAGTATAAAGCGAACTAAACACACTTTTCTGAGACAATTTGTAAGATGCAAATGTTGGTATTATTCTTTCACTAATTTCACTCACCTTGCATGATTTTTAAAACAGTTAATGCCAGAAATTTTCTCTGTATAATCTTATGTAAGACTTCAAGTGCATTTACACTCTAACGTCAAGACAACGTGCTGTCTTATTGCCATTAATACAACCAGTACTTTTCACTAACAGAATGTAATGCAGTTAATCTTTAAAGCACACAGCACTTTGACATAAAGCAAATCAATCACTATGGAGGTTTTCATAAATGCAACATTTACTTCCTCCCTTAACTTCAATTGAAACCACAGTATCTCTAGATTCTTTTTACATTCAGAATTATGCAAATAAACAAATATTCATTTTCATCAGTTTTTAACACACAAGATTTTCGGATATCAGTATTTATGTGGAGTGGATCCTAAGAGGTATGATGAGGGGAACAAACAAGTTTCACAAAATTTGCCTTATTATTGCAAATTTAGCAACACTTAAATGTACTGGTTCATACTCTGACATAAATCTGACCTCTCAGATTTGCTGAAGTGATGGCGCAATATCGGTGGTGGGTACATGGTGGCTACCTGGGCTTTCCTCTGGATGTAATTTGCTGCATTATCTTCTTCTTGACGACGACATTTCCAACATTAGAGCCTTTTTCATTAATAGAGGACCATTTTATAGCTGTACACACGTCCGAGGCCTTTCGATATCACTCCAGGTACTGGATGCTACTCTTGGTACTAACGCTGTTCACTCACTTGCTGCTCAGACCAGACTTATCCAGTAGCTAGATGCCGACTGACTGCTATTTCACCTTTTAGCCCGCGCCGACCACATTTTGGCGCCCAACAACTCACTTCTGTAGCAGATGGGAAGTAATGTTGCTTTTCATTTTATACAGTACAAGTCCCTAGGTATGAACCAGCTTATACATAGTTGCAAGCAAAGAAATTTAATGAAATCACAACATTTAAACACATTAACAAGTCAAAATAAAATAACCATAATTAAATACTACTTTTCTCCAGTTAATACAAATAATTTAAATGGTAAAGAGAAAACACTATACACAACTCTCCACTTCATTACAATATGTCAAAGACACTACGTAGTAAAAAAATACATACTTGACATTAAACAGTATTAATCAGTACAAAATAATTACAGTACTAATTATGGTTTTACAACTTCTGCTCAGTTCCAACTTAAATTGGAATGATCACATTGACAAAGTTGCAGAAATGGTGAGGCAGAGACAGAGGAACAGTTACATGATGCAGAGAGACTGTCTAAAACGATGCTAGATTTTTGCTGTTTGGGCCCTTAGGAGACAGGTTCGAAAAAGGCGACTCATTTCGAGATATACCAGAAAACATGACAATATAAATCTGAAAAGCCATAAGATTTTGTACATTTCTTATGACTTCAATCCAGCCTTCCATTTTTAAGCGATTTCTCTCATAGCACATCATCTACTGTATGGGATCATTCGCATCAAACACCTTCCTCCCTCGCCTGTAACCCAGTGGATATATCGCAGAACATCTGTTACTCTGCCTACATGGTATCAAGTTAGAATACATTACAAACACTGTTCGTCAGCACGAGATATATCTAGCAGTGACGTGAGCGAGTTGCAAATATCGGCTTAATACAACGTTCCTTAGGCGAATCACTTTCTAAATTCGCTGATAAGGGTGATTTTATTACGAGCTTTCACCAACGGCGACATGCACCCACGCTTTTGGTCAGTTAATACACACCCCAGCAAGCACCGTCTATATTCAATGTTGCGGTATTTGTGTGGGAGACCACTTCATTTGGAATCAATACTATAAGTCAATTTATAAAACTTGTATTTTTAACATGGATATCGTTAGCAATACTTGTGTGCACCTGTAAAACCGAGATAGCTTTTAGTGCAGGGTGACAGTAACATAGTCATTGTACTTGTGATTTTAATAGCTGCTTGCACGTAAAACGATTATGTCTCTCGTCTTAAGACACACTGGTACCACTAACAAGAAAAACAAATGAGGCACGACCATCCATCGTGGATTTTCGCTCAGTATTGTTTGGTGCCACCAGCATTCAGTTACTGGCGAAGTAGTATACTTAGCAGTGGATGTGTGTGATCAGCAGGCTTATAAAGTGTGTATTGGGGTGTAAAGTTAGTGCAGTCAGTATTCTGACATGTGCAAAGAAAATGACTACATGTAATCATAAGGGAGGTATGGATGTGGAGAACTGCAATTTCGATGAGCGATAGCCATAAGCAGAATGAAAGATTTCATGTGGAAATTTATGTCCAGTAATAATGAGTATATGTATACTGATATTCAGAGCCACAGCCGTCAGGTGGGGGTATTTCCGATACTTCGCTCATTGTCAGTGTTACCATACTGGGTCTGAAGTCGTAACATTTGCCGGCCCTTATGGCCGAGCGGTTCTAGGTGCTTCAGTCCGGAACCACGCTGCTGCTACAGTCGCAGCTTCGAATCCTGCCTAGGGCATGGATTTGTGTGATGTCCTTAGGTTAGTTAGGTTTAAGTAGCTCTAAGTCTATGGGACTGATGACCTCAGATGTTAAGTCCCATAGTGCTTAGAGCCAGTTGAACCATTTTCGTAACAATTTAATTACAATGATAAATATGAGTCTGGTTTCCTAAGACGATACCATCTGGCGTGCAGGGTGTGTTGTAGAGGTAGCCGGTAGCCAGAAGGAATTGACGTTTCTGGTTTGAGGTATGAGTTGTCGCTGAGCCTCCCAAACTGGACAGACTGGGGTACAAACATGCAGCTGACCTAACTCTGCTACTCGATGATTTCAGCATAAAAGTGTCATAAATACATCGTCTTTTGGTGTTTAAATTCTGTAGATGATCGCAGCTCGTTGCAGAAACCACTGCAGTAAGCAGGCCAGACCGAAAGCAGTACCGTTAGTGGACGTCTGTGTGCTGGGGGAACCAGGCTAGTCTTGTACACCAGTTCGGAGAGCCACTGCTGTCTGCTGAGAGCACTCTAATCGCGCATCAGGCCAGTGTGTGCAGCAGCAGTTGCCTCCTGACCACTGGCTGTGGTGGGTGATCGACTGACCTCATGGAAAATATCTACTGCTGCGACTATTTATAGTGCACGCGATTATGCTTTTTGGGATCTGTCTGTCTATGTATGAGTGTCGGATAGGCAGGAAGCAGATATGATTATTTTGCATGGTCCACGATACGAATTGTGTTTACTACAACGACACTGTATGGTGGTACAACCGTTTGTGGTGACGTAGTCTGGTTGGAGGTCGGTTTCACCCAGAAAAATTCAAGCTTTCCTCGACAGTAGTAGATCACTGTAATTGAGGAAGTGTCTTGAGTAGTAGTTCTCTTATTTCGTGATATGTAGACCAGTTTTGCAGGGATTCACTGCCAGAGCAATATGACTGCTGTGTGTCTCTCGATCTGTACAAAGTAGTTTGCCACTGAACTTCTCGAAATTTGTCTGTCTGCAGAAAGTGGCGGACAGTGCTCCCACACTGACAGCAGCAGTTTGGTGGGTAAATTCAGCAAGAACCAAACACAATGCTCCGTTCACAAGAAATTCCATGTAACAAGACACTTTTTGTGCGGGGAGTAGAGGCCTCTAGACTGGTTCGAGCAAGACAGGGCAAGGTATCTACAGAAAGTTTTGTGACATCTGAGAGCCACGTGATGTCTTCTTTGCCCAAGCGTTTACGGACAAGTCCAGATGAGTCTCCTCTACTTCAGACAGAAGGGATACTGTCCCCCACCTGCCATTGTGGCTTCAGAGCACCTCCACGCCAGCAGTTGTAGGGCATGGAAAATTCACCGAAAATTGCAGCCATTTTTCCGTCTGTAGGACAGTGCTTCGAATTCTGTTCGTGGTTTTTTTTCACGATTTGTTGTGGGATTAGGATATGTCCTGAACTTTTAGACATGTATTTATTCTGATTTTCATGTCTGTGCTTAGACAACAGTGTGCTTCGAAGAGTGAGGAAAATAAAAAATAGGAGACTTAACATCCATGACTCCGGCAGCAAATATAAGCTAGTGTGCTTCGAAGAGTGAGGAAAATAAAAAATAGGAGACTTAACATCCATGACTCCGGCAGCAAATATAAGCTAAGTCCACTCAGCGTTCAAGAAAGGTGATGATCACTACAGCTGCTGTAGGAAATTTTCTCTCTCTGGCAGTGGCTTCAGTTGCGCAGCTAAAACTCGAAAGGTGCTCAGTGTCCTATTCAGAGGATATTTACTTTGACTCCAAAGTATCGTCGTTTCGGCGTGCAAAACTGGATACTGCAGCTGTGTTTAGCGCGATTTGTGACAGCGTAGTTACATGGTTTCTTTCGCTATCAGAATAAAACAAAGTACTGCTGTCATTTAACAGTGTCTAAATTGTTTGAACACCTGTGTCAATTTCAAGGTCTATTACGATTTCAGAAATAAATAAACAGCATTCTTAAACAAATTGTTTAAACAATGCCTTATGGACGCTATATTAGACTACCATCGTGAGGTCCTCCCAGTCCAGCAGCTCGAAACAGACTGAGCAAATTCAAGCCATTTTTTCCCTGGGCCAGCATCTTGGATTATGTCACAGGTGGGGAGGGAAAAGGGAGGGAACTGGGAGTTCCCTGAAGAGGTCCGGTGCGTCGTATGGGAAAAACCCATGACATCATCAAGAGGTGGGGTAACTAATTGACCATTTAATTAAATTGCTTAATTATTTTGTTATTAATCTGGTAACTAATTGACCATTTAATTAAATTGCTTAATTATTTTGTTATTAATCTGATATCAAAACTGCACAAGAACTGGCTTTGTCCCACCACTCAGGGATTCAGAAAATATGGTTCTTGTGAAACATAGCTAGCTCTTCATGCACACTAAGTAATGAATGCTATTCATAGGGAATATGAAAAATGATTCCATATTTCTAGATTTCCATGAAGCTTTCCATACCATTACTCACAAGCGGCTTCTAGTCAAATTGCGTACCTATGGAGAATAGTTTCAGTTGCGCATCTGGAATCGTGATTTTCTGTCAGAAATGTCATAGGTGTAGTAACTGACCGAAAGTCATATGCCCACTGCTGTTCCTGATACATATAAACGATGTGTGAGACAATCTGAGGAGCCCTCTTAGACTGTTTGAACATGATGCAGTCATTTACGGTCTTGTAAAGTTGTCAGATGCATATAACCAATTGCAGAATGATTTAGAGAAGATGTAAGTGTTGGTAAAAGTGGCAGCTGACTGTAAGTAATGAAAAGTGTGAAGTCATCAATATGAGCACTGAAAGGAATCCGCTAAATTTCAGTTAGACAGTAAATAACGCCAATCTAAAAGCTGTGAATTGAGCAAAATACTCTTTCTTTCTCTTTCTCGGGGCCTTTGTCCCACTCCAACGTGGGGTCGGCTTTGTTATTATGGAGTTGGCAGTATTAATTGCAGAGGGTGGCTGGATGCCCATCCTGACGCCACCCCGAACCCCTCGGGACGTAAGTAGTGTAGCCCAGCTGTCTGCGTGTAGTGTAAGTCATAAACTAGTGCGAACGTCTTCAAATGTCTGTGAGTCGTGTAGCTGAGGCGGAACTTGGGGACCAGCCCGGTATTCACCTAGCGGGATGTGGAAAACCGCCTAAAAACCACATCCAGGCTGGCCGGCATACCGGCCCTCGTCGTTAATCCGCCACGCGGAGTCGATCCGCGCCTACCCGAGTCCAGGAAGCAGCGCATTGGCATTCTCGGCTACCCTGGCAGGTGAATTCAGCTAAATACGAGGGTTGTAAAATAAGTAATGCAATACATTTTTTTTCTAAAAGGAGGTTGGTTTTATTCAGACTTCCAGTACATTATTCCCCGCCCTTTTGGCTACAAAACGCTGTTTTTCAACATAATCTCCTTTCAATTCGATGGCTTACGCCACCTTACTGGGAGGGCCTGTATGGCTGGATGGTACCGCTTTACAGGTCCACGTCCGAGCCAACGTCTTACTGCATCAATAACCTCCCGGTCATCTATGTGCTTCTCCCCGTGGAGTGTCCCCTTCATTGGGCCAAACAGATTCAAGTCGGGAGGTTGTAAGTAAGCTGTTTAGGTTTTTATAATGGTAACGCCACGTGGTGCTGTGTATGTCAATCACTGACTGTGCTGTGTGCAGTCTGTGCCTGGTTGGCATTGTTGAAATGTTCTCTATTGTAGTGTTGGGCAGTTGGATGTGAACAGCGCGTAGCGTTGCGCAGTTCAAGGTGAGCCGCCAGCAGTGGTGGATGTGGGGAGTGAGATGGCAGAGTTTGGAGAGCGGATGATCTGGACGTGTGTCCATCAGAGAGAGTAAATTTGTAAGACTGGATGTCATGAACTGACTTATATATTATGACTTTTCAACATTGTTAAGGTAGATACATTGTTTTTTCTCTATCAAAATATTTCATTTTCTCTCTATGCCTATCAGTAGTTAGTGCCTTCAGTAGTTAGAATCTTTTATTTAGCTGGCATTAGTGGTGCTCGCAGTATTGCAGTAGTTCGAGTAACGAAGATTTTTGTGAGGTAAGTGATTCATGAAAAGTATAGGTTATTGTTAGTCAGCGCCATTCTTTTGTAGGGATTATTGAAAGTCAGACTGCGTTGCGCTAAAAATATTGTGTGTCAGTTTAGTGATGATCAGAATAAGTAAAGAGAGAAATGTCTAAGTACGTTCAGTTTTCCTCAGCTGTTTGAAAATCAAATAACGTAAGGGGTTTACCAGCACAGTAATTCACTAATTTTTCTAAGGGGACATTTCAAGGTGAGAGATCTGGTCTATACTGTGGTTGAGGAAGAACAGTCCAGTTTGGTTATCTCGTCTTGGATGACGCCTAGGGTTGTTACTGAACTATAGGGGCTGAAGCGGGAATATTCCACGATGTCCCACAGCAAATTCCGAATTTCTTCTTTCGAAATTGGCCGAGTGAAAAAAATATGTTGCATTACTTATTGACCGTCCCTCTACCTAGGGATTACAATTACGATCAACAAATCGAACCAAAAACTACAATTTATTGGCAGAACACTTAGAAAATGCAACATGTCTACTGTAGAGAATGCTTATAGAACGTTTGTCCACTATCCTCTGGACTGTTGCTGTGCGGTGTGGTTGCTTACCACTTAGGATTGACAGAGGACACGAAAAAGTTCAAAGAAGGGCACATGAAAAAGTTCAAAGAATGGCTCATCCTTTCGTACTATCGTGAAATAGGGGAGAGAGTGCCACGAACATTAGCGTGGCAAGTATTGAAACAAAGAAATGTTTCGTTGTGGCAGAATCTTGTCATGAGTTTAAATTATCGACCTTCTCCTCCGATTGCGAAAACTTGAAAAATAAAAAAAGAGAAAATAAAAAAGAAAAATCACATCTCACACGGAAAGCTTAAAGTGTTCGTTTTCCCCGCATGCTGTTAGAAAGTGGAGCGGTAGAGAAATAGCTCGAAGGTGGTACGACGAAACCTCTGCCAGGCACTGGACTGTGAATTGGAGAGTACTCATGTAGATATAGATGTAGGTAGTGTAGCTGATCAGACGGGAACTGAAACTTCCGGCCTTTTCCGAACCGAACCCACTAGGCCGTTATACAGCGAAAAGTTACATAAGACTGAAATTTGAGTTATCCACTTCATCGAGGCTTCGTTAATTCAAAGAGAGTTCGTGTTACAAACTGCGGCGTTCACGGTAGAAGAAAGGCGGTGTGCATCGCGTGTAGCCTGATCAGGAAGCTGTACCTACTGTCCCTCTGCCCGCAGACCACACGCCATTAGCATTAGAAGGTATATGGCTGAAGACAGTTTTCCTTTTTTATTTTACCAAAGTAATACCCTTACCAAAGCAACACTGACAGCAATCGACGGAATTAAGTTAAAATATTTATATAATTTTTTCTTAAGTTCTAGAAATTACTCAGATCCCTTAATTCCGTCACGTGATGATGTCAGGTTTTACTAAGAGAGATCTAGATTTGTAACGTTTCAGCTAGGTCCCATCAGCCACTGCTCCGAGTGTGCTGAAAGGGCGCACGAACGATATTCCCGGCAGCCACCGTGAGGACGACCATGATTCAGTCTGCTTGCAGTAGTACCGAAACGTGTGTAGTTTACCACATTATGACGTGGAAACACATTCGGAAAAACTTGACTGAAATGGAATCTGGCCACGAAAGCCTGTGCTCAGATATGGAGATAACTTATGTGAACTACGGAAAAGCCTAAGTTGGATTAACTGGCATGGATCTGATCGCCGATCCTCGTAAATGCTTCACCAGTGCATTAACCACTGGTGGAGGCCTTAGATTCACCGCTGTGATACCTCTCTGTGACGCGTACGTGCCCAGCTTTGGCCACTGGGATTTCTACTGACTTGCGAGGTCGTTTCGAGTCCGCATGTGGTGAGCCCTGGTGGAACGAGGTTCATGTCTGGTACACTTGCTGCCGTGACGTAATGGTTCTTAGGAATACTGTGACTGGTTGCTGTTTTCAAAACCCAGTTATTTCCGAGCCTGAAAGCAATGTGTGACTAACCAGGTTATACTCATTTCAGGATTGTTGTCTACAAATGCACGGTCACTGTGTGTGCCTCGTTACTGTTAATAAAAGGACAGGTATTTATAGATTGCGCAGCAGTGGATAAGTCATATCTTGCTCGTCTTAGATGATTTGACCTGTTCATTGACTTTGCTTTAATTGATCTTGTTTATTCATTTAAGGACCATATACCTAGCCTAATGCCGTCTAGTTATGGAAGGCCTGTACAAAATTATACGAGCTTTGTGTCTTTTACTGCACAAGATTTTCAGACGAAATGGTAACTCAGTAGTTAGCATCATAGCTACTTACTTTTGCACCCCGTGTTCGAAACCCGATTGTTGGTTTTATGAATTCATTTTATTTTATTTTTATTGATTTCATTTGTCATGCCCATAGAAGGTTCCTACACGGATGATTCTTATCAAATTAGGAGATACAATGGCGTTATATTAATTGCAAAATTAAAGTGTCTTACATTTATTATATAATATATATGTGTATGTCTGTATAGCACGTTGAGGGGTCACAGTCTTTTTACATTCTCATACTCTGATATTTCATTTCCATACCTGTTCTTATATTAAATCTTATATTTTATTCATATTTTTATTCATGAGAAAGATTTGGTGCGTTCCTTGGATACCTATCGCAGGAACATCCGAAACATAGTTATTCCGAACACACGGGCATCGCCACAGTGATATTTCTTCTTATGAATCTCATTCGAGAAAGTAATGTTGTTAAGATTGCTGAAGATTCCACGCGCTGGCAATAATTTCGCGGCAAAGCATACAGAACGTATCACTTTTCCGAAAACTGGCACTTGCAGTTGCTCATGAATCAACGTACACTACATGAATTTCACAGATAAAAATTTCGGAAATTTTTATCGCTTGTTTTAAGTTCATTCATCTGACATACAACTAGTAGACAAATAAGGAGAACGTTATATCAATATATGCTGGAACACATTGATCTAGTAAACTTCTACAGACATGGGTGTATAAATGAAAAATAAAAATAAAAATAATAATCGGGTTTCGAATGCAAGGTTCTAAAATAAGAAGCCGCCCCGTTAACCACTGTCCCAAAATTACATGTTAGTGAATCGCTCGGTAAGAGGCACATAAGGTAACTGGAAAATATGTTTAAAGCTTTGTCGGTTTGTCGGAAGTGGATAAGCTGAGACATGTGTTCGCTTATTTTGACGCTTCTTCCAGTGAACGAAGTTTCTAGGAAATGGGGTTATGATACTTTCCTTCTTCTCCTCGTTAGCCTCAGCCGTCTATAAGTTATTATAGGAAATTTACAAGCCAGTTATTTTAGGGGATCTCTTTTCCGAACGAGACCATCTTCGCATAAAGTACACACTGGAACTACATATGTTCCTGGTCTGATACTGGTACAGGAATGTTGCGGCTGCTGTTTCTTCTCGTTGTTTCAGTTACTTTCAAGCGCAAAGTAAGAAGTTCATTTTTCTTGCAGCGGACAAATTACATCATAGGCCCATTTCACAATACCAGCACACTTTTACCATTATGGAAGAAAAGTGTTAAGTACTGCTCGTAATGCATACAAAAATAACTAGTATGAAGTTGGCAGGTTCTCAGCTTCAAAGAAAGAAAAGACAGCAATAGTTTCCAAAACTGAAATTAATGCATCAACTGTAGGTACACACTGAGGTGACAAAAGTCATGGGATAGCGATGTGCACATATAGAGATGGCGATAATATCGCGTACACAAGGTATAAAAGGGTAGAGGATCGTCGGAGCTGTCATTTGTATTCAGGTGATTCATGTGAAAAGGTTTCCGCCATGATTGTGGCCGCACTACCAGAATTAACAGACTTTGAACGCGGAGTAGCATAGCAGTTCGACCTAGGCGTATTTCGAAAATCGTTGGGGAATTCAGTATTGCGAGATCCGTAGTGTAAAGAGTGTGCCGGGAGCACCACATTCCGTGCATTACCTCTCACCACGGACAGCACGAGGACTGATGACCTCAGATGTTAAGTCCCATAGTGCTCAGAGCCATTTGAACCATTTTTTGAACGGATAGAGCATAACTGGTAGCCTTCACTTAACGACCGATAGCAGCTATATTTGCTTAGAGTTGTCAGTGCTAACAGACAAGCAACACTGCGTGAAATAACCGCAGAAATCAATATGAGACGTAGCAGACGACTGACGGGACGGCCTTTGTCACACACTGCACCTCATCGCCTGCAGCTCCTCTCCTGCGCTCCTGACCATGTGAGCTGGACACTAGGCGACTGGAAACCGTGGCCTGGTCAGATGAGTCCCGATTTCATTTGGTAGGAGCTGATGGTAGGGTTCGAGTGTGGCACAGACCCCACGAACCTATGGGCCCAAGTTGTCAATAAGGCACTGTGCAAGCAGGTGATGGGTACGTAATGGTGTGGGCTGTGTTTATGTGGAGTGGATTGGGTCCTCTGGTCCAACTGAACCGATCATTGACTGGAAATGGTTATGTTTGGCTACCTGGAGACTATTTGCAGCAGTCCGGAGCCGCGCGACTGCTACGGTCGCAGGTTCGAATCCTGCCTCGGGCATGGATGTGTGTGATGTCCTTAGGTTAGTTAGGTTTAAGTAGTTCTAAGTTCTAGGGGACTGATGACCACAGATGTTAAGTCCCATAGTGCTCAGAGCCATTTGAACCATTTGAACTATTTGCAGGCCTTCATGGCTTCATGTTCCCAACCAACGATGGAATTTTTGTGGTTGACAAAGCGCCATGTCACTGGACTGCTCGCGATTACTTGAAAACATTGTGGACCATTCGAGCGAATGATTTGGTCAACCACATCGCACCGGATGCGCTTTGGCAGCTATTGCTGGCTATATAGGCAGCAGAGCTCAATATTTCTGCAGAGGGGTTCCAGCGACTTGTTGAGTCCTTGCCACGTTGAGTTACTGCTCTACACCTGGCGAAAGGTGGCTAGACGCGATATTAAGAGGTATTCCATGACTTTGTCTCAATGGTGCAGTCACTTGCTGCTTTTATTTATGTGCAACATGACAACCACAGTCAAAAAATACTCCATATTTACGATCTTTATACGGTTTTTAGAAGAATGTTGTGGTAATACTACATTTATTACTCGTATTTCGTCTGAGGATTTTCTTCAGTTACAAGACACATTAATTTTCTCAAAAATACCTTGAAAACTCAGACCGTCGTTTTTCAGAAATGGTTGAGTATCTACGGATAGGGTGAGACACGGTTTCGCTTATTTTGAGCCCTTTTTCCCTGCGCGAAGTTATTGAGAAATCAGCTAACGGCACTTGCAAAGTTCTCCTCGTAAGTTATCTTTTAATCTTTTTCAAACGTCTCAGAGTTTTCTATGCTTTTTTATTCTGGGTGGTGCCTAGTTTGTTTTACGAGATAAGCAACGTCTGTGGAATATTGATCGGTATTTGCGTGTTTCATTCTTAATTTTTTTTTAAATTATAGACAATGACAGCTCGCTTTTGGGAGAGAGCGTTCTTGTATGTATTTTGCATCGAATATTATGGAATATACTTTTAGTAAATTAGTAAGAAGGTCTCATAATCTATTAGAAAAGTGAAGATGAAAAAAACAATAATAATAATAGAGATGGCGGGATGCAAATCAGAGCAGCAGTTACATCACTTCATAACACGATCACCATATCCAGTACGCTCGTGACAGTATACGATTTGTGATAGTGTTTTTGTTTATTATTTTATTTTGTTTCACTTACACCACCTGAAGACATTACCCGTCGACCTGTCGTTAGATTACATTTAATTGCAACAAATCGTATCAATACCGATGCGTTTCCGAAAGATCCTCAGCATCTGAAGCTTAGTGATGGACGGTAAATCATCGAGTAGAACATAAGTGATATCTGCTGTTCCGCAAGGTAGCGTCACCGGCCCTCTGCTCTCCGTGATTTATATAAATGATCTAGGTGATAATCTGAGCAGCCCCCTTAGATTGTTTGCAGATGACACTGTAATTTACCGTCTAGTAAAATCATCAACAATCTATTCCAATTACAAAATGATCTAGAGAGAATTTCTGTATGGTGCGAAAAGTGGCAATTAGCACTAAACAAAAAAAAGTGCTAGGTCATCCACATGGGAACTAAAAGAAATCCGATAAATTTTGGGTATCCGATAAATCGCACAAATCTAAGGGCTGTCAATTCGACTAAATACTTAAGAATTACAATTACAAGCAATTTAAATTGGGAAAAACCACATAGATAATATTGTGGGGAAGGCGAAACAAAGACTGCGCTTTGATGGCAGAACACTTAGAAGATGCGACAAGCGCACTAGAGAGACAGCCTACATTACACTTGTCCCTCCTCCGCTGGAATATTGCTGCGCGGTATGGGATCAGGTAGGACTGACGGAGCACATCGAAAAAGTGCAGAGAAGGGCAGCTCGTTTCGTGTTATCGCACGATAGAGGTGAGAGTGTCACTGATATGATATGCGAGTTGGGTGGCAGTCACTGAAACAAAGGCGGTTTTCTTTGCGGCGAGACCTATTTACGAAATTTCAATCACCAACTTTCTCTTCCGAATGCGAAAATATTTTGTTGACACCCGCCTACGTAAGGAGAAACGATCATCATAATGAAATAAGAGAAATCAGAGCTCGAACGGAATGATTTAGGTGTTCCTTTTTCCCACGCCTCATTCGAGAGTGGAATAGTAGAGAAGTAGTATGAAAATGGTTCGATGAACCCTCTGCCAGGCACTTAAGTGTGAAATGCAGAGTAGCCATGTAGATGTTGATGTATACTACTGGCCATTAAAATTGCTACACCATGAAGATGACGTGCTACAGACGCGAAATTTAACCGACAGGAAGAAGATGCTGTGATATGCAAATGATTAGTTTTTCAGAGCATTCACACAAGGTTGGCGCCGGTGGCGACACCTACAACGTGCTGACATGAGGAAAGTTTCCAACCGATTTCTCATACACAAACAGCAGTTGACCGGCGTTGCCTGCTGAAACGTTGTTGTGATGCCTCGTGTAAGGAGGAGAAATGCGTACCATCACGTTTCCGACTTTGATAAAGGTCGGATTGTAGCCTATCGCGATTGCTGTTTATCGTATCGCGACATTGATGCTCGCGTTGATCGAGATCCAAAGACTGTTAGCAGAATATGGAATCGGTTGGTTCAGGAGGGTAATACGGAACGCTGTGCCGGATCCCAACGGCCTCGTATCACTATCAGTCGAGATGACAGGCATCTTATCCACATGGCTGTAACGGATCGTGCAGATCTCTGAATCAACAGATGGGGCCGTTTGCAAGACAACAACCATCAGCACGAACATTTCGACGACGTTTGCAGCAGCATAGACTATCAGCTCGGAGACCATGGCTGCGGTAACCCTTGACGCTGCATAAAAAAAAAATGGCTCTCAGCACTATGGGACTTAACTACTGAGGTCATCAGTCCCCTAGAACTTAGAACTACTTAAACCTAACTAACCTAAGGACATCACACACATCCACGCCCGAGGCAGGATTCGAACCTGCGGTCGTGCGGTTCCAGACTGTAGCGCCTAGATCCGCTCGGCCAATTCGGCCGGCCGCTGCATCACAGACAGGAGCGACTGCCATCGTGTACTCAACGACGAGTGGTAAAACGTCATTTTTTCCGATGAATGCAGGTTCTGTTTACAGCATTATGATGGTCGCATCCGTGTCTGGCGACATCGCGATGAACGCACATACTGGCGTATCACCCGGCGTGATGGTATGGGGTACCATTGGTTACACGTCTCGGTAACCTCTTGTTCGCGTTGACGACACTTTGAACAGTGGACGTTACATTTCAGATGTGTTACGACCCGTCGCATCGATGCCTGCGAAACGCTACATTTCAGCAGGATAATGCACGACCGCATGTTGCAGGTCCTTTACGGGCCTTTCTGGATACAGAAAATGTTCGACTAGTGTCCTGGCCAGCAGATTCTCCAGATCTCTCACCAACTGAAACATCTGGTCATTGGTGGCCGAGCAACTTGCTCGTCACAATACGCCAGTCACTACTCTTGATGAACTGTGACATCGTGTTGAAGCTGCATGGCCAGGTGTCCCTGTACACGCCATCCAAGCTCTGTTTGACTCAATGCCCAGGCGTGTGAAGGCCGTTATAATATATATATATATAATATATATTTGTCCAATGAATACCCGCTTATCATCTGCATTTCTTCTTGGGGTAGCAATTTTAATAGCCAGTAGTATATATATATATATATATATATATATATATATATGAATTTGTCATAATACAAAATCCCTCATTTAACCAGAACCACCAGTGTGACGTCTGCTTCTCAGAACTCGGTATGACCACGAAGGTGGATAGATATCCCAAACGGTCGAAACTGGGCAAGAACACGTTATCGTGACGTGACAGAGATGTATCACCGCGGTGAGCCTAAAGTCTCCCTAACCACAGTGCTGCCCGAGTTCTCAACATCCAAATGCGACCGTTTCTGTAAGCGACTTTATTTACAAGCACGTCGAACAAGGCTACGTTCGAGGTAAAGGCATCGTATTAAGCCTGACAGGTAGCCCAACGTCGGCCGCTAGTTACAGATAGTAGTTGGTGTGTTCCATAATGCACCCTCACGAGTAGCAGAACATACTCGTTTCCAAACACGGGACGCACCCTATTTGCCTGGTGTCTATCACCGACGAACGGCCGGTGTACCATTCATCAGTTGGCGCTGCTGTTCGCTGAATCGGCGCTGCCTGCTCAGCGCCCGCCACAGTGCAGCGGGGCGCGCTGGTCGTTTTGTGATCGGGGCCGGCGCGCTGAATGCATGAATGAAATGTATATACGGGGCCCGGCCGCTCTGCAGGCCTGCTCGGCCTTTTTTGCGGCCGCTTTAAAATACAATTGTTGTCTGAGTCCGACCGCGCAGCGCGTCCTTTTGTGTCGCGCCGGCTCGCCGGACTGTCCCACGCCACGACTGCGGCTCCAGTCGACTGCCCGCGGTCGGCTGCGTGCCACGCACTCACGCACCGTGTGCGCCCCGTGTCACGGCCGGCGGACGACAACGTGATCGAGCTTTTTGCTGGGCGCACGCAGCCTTCCGAGACATGCGAGCCGCCGTCTGCTGCTGGCAGAGAGCGAACTCCGAGCACTCGACGAGCGTGCAGGCCCTGCTGAAAGGGAAGGCTTTTTAGTTGCGTACGTGTTCCAGTCAGTGGATGTCTGAGATGGATTAAGTACTGTTTCGCCTGGGTGAATTGAAAGTGTCTTTGGAAAGCTGCGACGATTACACGTCGCATCGTGTAAAGCATTCAGCAGTAATGGGGGGGGGTGCGAAATAAAGCTGACTCAGAAAATACTTCGGGCGTCATATGATAAGCAACACCGACTTACGTCACTTATCCTCGACGTGGGACGTGCAACAAACAAGCTGGGTTGCATATCTTAAGGTGTTTGAATGGTTCAAATGGCTCTGAGCACTATGGGACTTAACTGCCGAGGTCATTAGTCCCCTAGAACTTAGAACTACTTAAACCTAACTAACCTAAGGACATCACACACATCCATGCCCGAGGCAGGATTCGAACCTGCGACCGTAGCGGTGGCGCGGTTCCAGGCTGTAGCGCCTAGAACCTCTCGGCCACACCGGCCAGCTAAAGGTATTTGAACTGTCTAACACTGTCTAACAAAAAAGGTGAACCACTCAGAATGCCAAGAGGAATTACACAAAAACCATGGGCTGAGAGCGTATGTCATTTTGTTGCAGTGATTACAAAGTCAAGTCAAACTTGCAAAGAACTTGACAGTACGAGTCCACTTACTAAGTCAAATCCTCTGGCTTGCAATGAGCGTGTTGGGAAAGGTATTATGCAAACCTGAGGCAAGGTAACTAACATCTGTTGTAACTGGTTCTTGATATACTTGATACTGCCACTGGGACGGTGTTAGTGTCTTAGCTGATACCACGCATGTTCTATTCAGGGACAGACATCACACAGACAATTCATACAGACACGTGCCATATGTGGACTAGCAATGTACTGTTGAGATGTGGTACCACGATACTGTCGCATAGGATATTGCACAAGGGGACGTATGGTGTCCGTGACGTACATTTGTGCCGTCAGTCACTACAAACAGTGGTTGAAGACATACCTGATAGTTCCCTAGCACCTATCGTAGCACCGTTGTGCCTCTCCGAACACTGGACGCATTGGAGGAATGCGACCTCTTCCCAAATTTTCACCTTAATCGTTAACGATTGTCATATAGGGTAGCGCAGAACCTCGATTCAACACTGGACACAATACGACGTCATTCATAAGCAGTTCATGCTTCTCATTCACGGCACCATTCCGGACGCAGCCGTTTGAGTTGTGGTGCTTACGACAGCCTACGCATACGACGGTATCTGCTTCAGACCGGATGCTGCTGGTCTTCGAGAAAATGGTACGGAATGTCACAGAATGTTGAAGGAAGTCCATTACTCGTTCTCGGACGGCAGGAATAGATGTGGAAGTATATGGTACACGACACGTTCGGGCATCGTCTAAAATATAAATCAAGTCAACTTTTTACTAACGACTACACTAAGTACACGTTACACACTTTGTTTTCGATTTGTATTCAGTCACTGTATCACTTTTGCTACTCACACTTCACTGTTTGTTTTTATGCACTCACTGCACTACTTTTTACTGACGTCCGAACCCACGACGGGTCTTGCTTTGTATACCCCTACCAATATGTAAACCCCCGCCCTCCCCCCCCCCCACCTCCCACAGTGACGAATTCCAAAGCAGACCAGGAAAGCTTATAATGGTCCACAAAGTTCCAGAACGGTCGAGAGTGTTCTGGAATATTGCACAATGATCTGGGATGTTCGAGGATGTTCCCGAACATACTGGAATCCTGCCGAATGTTTCAGATTACTCCCGGACATTACAGAACAACCCGAATCATTGTAGAATGGTTAAAATGGCTCTGAGCACTATGGGACTTAACATCTGAAGTCTCGCGGACGCGGAGGTCTCGCGGTTCTAGGCGCTCAGTCCGGAACCGCGCGACTGCTACGGTCGCAGGTTCGAATCCTGCCTCGGGCATGGATGTGTGTGATGTCCTTAGGTTAGTTAGGTTTAATTAGTTCTAAGTTCTAGGGGACTGATGACCACAAATGTTAAGTCCCATAGTGCTCAGAGTCATTTGAACCAATCATTAGTCCCGTAGAACTTAAACTACTTAAACCTAACTAACCGAAGGACACCACACACATCCATGCCCGAGACAGGATTTGAACTTTCGACCGTAGCAGTCGAGTTATTCCGGACGGAAGCACCTAGAACGGATCGACCACCGCGGCCGGCCCATTGTAGAACATTCGTGGAAGTTCTGGAATGCTTTCGAATACTCTACAATATTCTGGAGTTCTCGAATACTCTCGAATGTTCTGGAATGATCTAGAGCTTTCTAGAGGCGGAAATTTCCCAGGCTTATATCTTCAAAAGCATGCCCTTCAGGTAAAAATTGGATCCTTCTTCATGGATGGGGGACAGAGGGCTAACACACCATCTAACTCCCTTGATCGTACCGGGACTCTTTTCTGAGTTAGAGCGGCACACTTACTTTTATAATATATAATGATTAACATATTTTAAAATTAAAAATAAAAATATTGTTCCAAAGTATTTAAGAAAACTTGAAAAAATGTGGAATTTAAATAAACACTTCTATATAGTACACCGACCCCATAGGCTCGCGTCTTGCACTGCAGACTTCCAGATTTAGGTAAACCGAAGCTGACGAAAGAACAGAATCGCATATTTCGTTAAACGGACTTATGATCTTAATCTACTATTGATCACAAATTCCCGTTATTTTGCCTAGTTGCAGTACAAACAATTATTGTACTAGCTGGACTGCTGGTAGCACTGTGGAAGTCACGAGTGATTCCTTTGGCTGATTTCATACGGTTTCTTACAGCCACCCTCCGCAATAATCGACGGTCCGTGTCCATCAGTGCATGAGGTCTGACTGGTTCTGGACGAGCTGTTGCTGTTCGTTCGCTTTTCCACTTCATAATGACATTACCGAGAATCGACTTGCGCAGTTTTAGAAAGGTTGGATTGTCCCTGAGGAGGCTACGTTCTAAGCCACTGAGCTGTCCAGACGGTCCCATTCTGCTGTTACTGATTCTCTATTGTCAAACGCATTAGGCCAACACCCCCGCCCCTCCTGTCTTTCATAGTGGCAGGTCCACCTCTTGTGACACTAGTATTAATGCCAGTTTTCCATCCCGTCTCCGGCCATCCTGATTTAGGTTTTCCGTGATTTCCCTAAATCGCTTCAGGCAAATGCCGGGATGGTTCCTTTGAAAGGGCACGGCCGATTTCCTTCCCTCACCCGAGCTTCCGCTCCGTCTCTAATGACCTCGTTGTCGACGGGACGTTAAACACTAATCTCCTCCTCCTCCTCCTCCAGTTTTCCAAAGGGTTGTCCGGATACTTTGATCTGGAATGATCTAGAGCCTTCTAGAGGCGGAAATTTCCCAGGCTTATATCTTCAAAAGCACGCCTTTCAGGTAAAAATTGGATCCTTCTTCATGGATGGGGGACAGAGGGCTAACACACTATGTTCTTCTCTGGTTTTCCCATATTTTCGATTGTCCTATTAGAGACTTTTACAGTATTCAAAGTAACGGTCATCGGGATGAAAACTGTTCCTCTTCAGTTTGTGGTTCCTTCTTTCCTTTTGGTCTTTCTTTAGTAATTCCAGAATCTCATCAGTCATCTGTGGTTACGTCTTTTTAACGTCTTTCAACCCTGGCACGTTTGTTGTTAACACAGAAATGAGGGCTGAATCAAACAGTGCGAGATTGACCTCCAGTATTTGCATTCTTGTTCCTTTTTGTTATGTGGGCATTACGTCGTGTTTTAAGACATGATTCTGTGTAGCTTCTTGAGAAATTTTCAGAGACCGTAAGGATTTCGTTGGGCGATTTTCGTACCAAAGCTTGGTCAGCAAGCCGGAATCTTTTGCAGTACAAGTTCCTTAAGACTCGCCGGCAGCTGTCGGATAGAGCCACAACCCGACCGCTACTTGGGTGCGTACAGGGTGTTTACGTAAGAGCGTGCATAAATTTAACAGAACATAGAGGACTCTCCAGTGTACAATTTGAGGTAGGGCAATTGGGGTTGGAGAGGCTTAAGCAGATAATAGGAACAAAATCACATTACTGTGTACTATTTTATCTTCATTAGTTACAGTTAACAGCAGATAGCATCACTGACACAATGAACATACGATTTGTACTGTATCTTACAAAATGTGCTGAAACTGACGGCCATCAACCGCAACGCAAGCATCACATCGTTGAGGGGCTCCGGAAAGGCTCAAAATCATGAAAAGTTCAATTTTTACTTTTTTGCGTTTTCTGAATCTGCAGACTATTACCTTTTAATAGATATATAATTTATTCAATTCCGAAGACTACAACTATTTTTAATTTTTTTTTGAAATATGTTCTACATGGGCGTGACCCACTGTGGCGCTGTTAAACTGCTGTCAAATGGTGTTATTATTAACGTCCGTGTTCATCAGGTACATTTTAGTGATGTGAGATAAAGTATGTGTTGTGGCTAACCTGTGATGGTTCAATATATATCGCTGGTGTGATTGTCGATTGTTTCATGTTTATTTACTCTGTCGTTATCTCGAAAATATTCGTAATTAAATCTGTTTCTTGAGTCTCTGTTTTGCTGAAGTATAATAATGAGTAAAAGTAAAGTGTGTAAGATGCTGTTGCGACTTTCAATGATGGCAACATAGTAAGGTGCAAGGTATTTAGAAATATGGGAATGAAGATAGGTTCTAACATGGTACGAGCGATGCTTGCTTTAGACAAGGAACGCCTTCGGGCTGCAGACAGGGCTGTAAAGAGTCTAGAAATACAAGCAAAAGTAAACAGGAGGAGGAACAAGAGGAAGCTGGAGGAGGAGTTTGCAGAGGATGAAGATAATCCATCCTATGGACCTGGAATGCACTAAAAAGTTAATCCAATGTTTGTCGCTCGATTCCCAAAACTTTTATTTTCTCGTACTAATTACATGTTTTCTAAGGATCTTCCAAACATATTTGTTTCAAACTTTCAGTAAATGTTACACAGTACCTTCTGCATAATTTAACACAGCCTTTTTTCCAAACAACTGTATATTTTTGAATATATAAATAAAAAATTGCAAAAAAATGTTGTGAATTTTCATTACAATTGAAAAAAAATCATCTTTAATAACTGAACTAAAATTTTGTAAAATCCCTGTGTTAAGTTGTAGCCCATATTTCAATAAATAATCTGTAAAAAGTTCAACTTCCTACCTCAAATACTTTGTGAGGAAAGATGTAATTTATAAGCGTTATTTTAACATTGCAAGTATAGGGCGTTCCGGAGCCCCTTAAACAAGATTCTAACGCGCCCTGATAAATATCCCTGGTGTGATCCTTATGTTGCCAGGTCCCTCGTTTCTTCTTTCCAATGAACCGGTCTCCCGCATTCGTCGATCGAGAGAAATAAACACTCGTCGTGACGGATGGATCCTGTTAGGAAATCGTTCCCTGTTCAATCCCTCAGTAGCGAGAGCATTGCACCGTACTTCCCCATATACAAGGTGCACGTCACTGAGTTCTGTTAAACTACACCGATACTGCTCCATCGTATTGTAGTTTACGTCTCTGAACAGCACTGAGTAATGAATGACAATGGAAATACGATACAACATAGACATCTTATGGACAAGTAAAATAAAGAAAACCTACAGCATGTTTTCCTAGTAATCAGGCTCGTTTTTTACGAATATACATGTAAATAAACAGAGCAGTACGTGTAAACTTGTAAGCATCTTAGTTGTAAATGAACTGAAAAACAGAAATGCTATCAAAGCGGTAGACAAGTTCCATATATCCTTAAGGTGGCTTCTTCGACCCCAGGTTCAGCACCTCAAATAGTTCAGTGGAAAAATCTCTATGTTCTGTTACATTTTTGCACGCTCTTATGAACACCCTGTATACGCAGTTCGGCTTACTGAGCCTATTTCGGTTCGAAAATCAATTATTGAAGTCTTTATAGGCTCAAAGGATGTCTCCAGCATTAGAAGATGTTGGGCACGGCTGGCCACGTACTGCCTGTTTTCTTTCCCATTCCATTTGCGTATTGAACGAGGGAAAAGTAACTGTCCAATTACCTCTGTACATTCACTAATATCTTTTGCATTTCTCTCATGATCGTTACACGAGATATAGCTTGGTGCCAGCCTAGTGATCGTACAATGATTTTCGAACACGGGTTCTCCAAATTTGCGCAACAAGGTTTTACAAAACTATGTCGTTTATCTTCCAGTGATTCTCATTTAAGTTCTGCAACTATTTCGGTTGCAGTTTCTTATCAACTAGACCGAGCTATAATCCTGGTAAGGGGTGTGAACGGCGTCATACGTTGAGTGATGGTTGTCGAGGACACGGATATCCTACGTACTCGAGTGAGACAGGGTTATCAGCCGTTGACCGAGTTGAAAGGGGCCTCATAGAGGGTCATCATTTGGCTGACAGAATCGTGCAATGTACAGATTTTTGGGGCATTGAGTTGTGACAGTGGCGCGAAGCTGGACTGGATTGGAACGACAGGGCAAGTACACTGTTACATGAATGGAAAAATTCTATCACCACCACTGGAAGCCTCTCCGCAGGAATGTTTAAATTACATGACCGTATAAATCCAGAGTCAAAACACTTCCTTAAAAATATATAAAGCATACAACACCTGCTTCCAAAAGACTTCTTTCGGTATCACTTCGATCACAACGAACAAAGATAAAACTGATTGCGTTTTTCTTTTTCGTCCAAGGGCAAATCTATTGCAACATGGGATCATTATAAACACTACCCAACGAAGACCATTAATTTCTGAAACTGTACTTCATAGGAAATGAAGAAAAAGAAATTGATGAAGGATACACATATATCAGTGGTTTGAGACAAGAAGTAGGCAGAGATGTAGAGAGGACACAAATACAATCAACTCATTCATTTGAAACTTCCTGGCAGATTAAAACTGTGTGCCGGACTGAGATGCTAACTCGGTACCTTTGCCTTTCGCGGGCAAGTGCTCTACCATCTGAGCTACCGAAGCACGACTCACGCTCCGTCCTCACAGCTTTACTTTCCAAACTTTACAGAAGCTCTCCTGCGAACCTTGCAGAACTAGCACTCCTGAAAGAAAGGATATTGCGGACACATGGCTTAGCCACAGCCTGGGGGATGTTTCAAGAATGTCATTTTCACTCTGCAGCGGCTAAGCCATGTCTGCGCAATATCCTTCGTTTAAAGGTTTCAAGAGTGCTAGTTCTGCAAGTCCCCTCCCCCGCCCCCCCCCGCCCCCCCCCCCCCCCCCACATGAACCATGGGCCTTGTCGTTGGTGGGGAGGCTTGCGTGCCTCTGCGATACAGATGGCCGTACCGTAGGTGCAACCACAACGGAGGGGTATCTGTTGAGAGGCCAGACAAACGTGTGGTTCCTGAAGAGGGGAAGCAGCCTTTTCAGTAGTTTCAAGGGCAACAGTCTGGATGATTGACTGATCTGGCCTTGTAACAATAACCAACACGGCCTTGCTGTGCTGGTACTGAGAACGGCTGTAGGCAAGGGGAAACTACGGCCGTGATTTTTCCCGAAGGCATGAAGCTTTACTGTATGGTTAAATGATGATGGCGTCCTCTTGGGTAAAATATTCCGGAGGTAAAATAGTCCCCCATTCGGATCTCCGGGCGGGGACTACGCAAGAGAACGTCGTTATCAGGAGAAAGAAAACTGGCGTTCTACGGATCGGAGCGTGGAATGTCAGATCCCTTAATCGGGCAGGTAGGTTAGAAAAATTAAAAAGGGAAATGGATAGGTTTAAGTTGGATTTAGTGGGAATTAGTGAAGTTCGGTGGCAGGAGGAACAAGACTTCTGGTCAGGTGACTACAGGGTTATAAACACAAAAACAAATAGGGGTAATGCAGGAGTAGGTTTAATAATGAATAGGAAAATAGGAATGCGGGTAAGCTACTACAAACAGCAAAGTGAACGTATTATTGTGGCCAAGACAGATACGAAGCCCACGCCTACTACAGTCGTACAAAGTTTATATGCCAATTAGTTCTGCAGATGACGAAGAAATTGAAGAAATGTATGATGAAATAAAGGAAATTACTCAGATAGTGAAGGATGACGAAAATTTAATAGTCAAGGATGACTGGAATTCGGTAATAGGAAAAGGGAGAAAGGAAACTTAGTACGTGAATATGGATTGGGGCTAAGAAATGAAAGAGCACAACTTAATCATAGCTAACACTTGGTTCAAGAATCATAACAGAAGGCTGTATAGATGGAAGAAGCCTGGAGATACTGACAGTTTTCAGATAGATTATATAATGGTAAGACAGAGATTTAGGAACCAGGTTTTAAATTGTAAGACATTTCCAGGGGCAGATGTGGACTCTGACCACAATCTATTGGTTATGACCTGTAGATTAAAACTGAAGAAACTGCAAAAAGGTGTGAATTTCAGGAGATTGGACCTGGATAAACTGAAAGAACCAGAGGTTGTACAGAGTTTCAGGGAGAGCATAAGGGAACAATTGACAGGAATGGGGGAAAGAAATACAGTGGTAGAAGAATGGGTAGCTTTGAGGGATGACGTAGTGAAGGCAGCAGAGGATCAAGTAGGTAAAAAGACGAGGCCTAGTAGAAATCCTTGGGTAACAGAAGAAACATTGAATTTAATTGATGAAAGGAGAAAATATAAAAATGCAGTAAATGAAGCAGGCAAAAAGGAATACAAACGTCTCAAAAATGAGATCGACAGGAAGTGCAAAATGGCTAAGCAGTGATGGCTAGAGGACAAATGTAAGGATGTAGAGGCTTATCTCACTAGGGGTAAGATAGATACTGCCTACAGGAAAATTAAAGAGACCTTTGGAGATAAGAGAACCGCTTGCATGAACATCAAGAGCTCAGATGGAAACCCAGTTCTAAGCAAAGAAGGGAAAGCAGAAAGGTGGAAGGAGTATATAGAGGGTCTATAGAAGGGCGATTCATTTGCGGACAATATTATGGAAATGGAAGAGGAGGTAGATGAAGATGAAATGGGAGATATGATACTGCTTGAAGAGTTTGACAGAGCACTGAAAGACCTGAGTCGAAACAAGACCTCCGGAGTAGACAACATTCCATTAGAACTACTGACGGTCTTGGGAGAGCCAGTCCTGACAAAACTCTACCATCTGGTGAGCAAGATGTATGAAACAGGTGAAATACCCTCAGACTTCGAGAAGAATATAATAATTCCAATCCCAAAGAAAGCAGGTGTTGACAGATGTGAAAATTACCGAACTATCAGTTTAATAAGTCACAGCTGCAAAATACTAACGCGAATTCTTTACAGACGAATGGAAAAACTAGTAGGAACCGACCTCGGGGAAGATCAGGTTGGATTCCGTAGAAATGTTGGAACACGTGAAGCAAAACTGACCCTACGACTTATCTTAGAAGCTAGATTAAGGAAGGACAAACCTACGTTTCTAGCATTTGCAGACTTAGAGAAAGCTTTTGACAATGTTGCCTGGAATACTCTCTTTCAAATTCTAAAGGTGGCAGGGGTTAAATGCAGGGAGCGAAAGGCTATTTACAATTTGTACAGAAACCAGATGGCAGTTATAAGAGTCGAGGGACATGAAAGGGAAGCAGTGGTTGGGAGTGAGACAGGGTTGTAGCCTCTCCCCGATGCTATTCAATCTGTATATTGAGCAAGCAGTAAAGGAAACAAAAGAAAAGTTCGGAGTTGGTATTAAAATACATGGAGAATAAATAAAAACTTTGAGGTTCGCCGATGATATTGTAATTCTGTCAGTGACAGCAAAGGACTTGGAAGAGCAGTTGAACGGAATGGACAGTGTCTTGAAAGGAGGATATAAGATGAACATCAACAAAAGCAAAACGAGGATAATGGAATGTAGTCGAATTAAGTCGGGTGATGCTGAGGGAATTAGATTAGGAAATGAGACACTTAAAGTAGTAAAGGAGTTTTGCTATTTGGGGAGCAAAATAACTGATGATGGTCGAAGTAGAGGGGATATAAAATGTAGACTGGCAATAGCAAGGAAAGCGTTTCTGAAGAAGAGGAATTTGTTAACATCGAGTATAGATTTAACTGTCAGGAAGTCATTTCTGAAAGTATTTGTATGGAGTGTAACCATGTATGGAAGAGAAACGTGGACGATAAATAGTTTGGACATGAAGAGAATAGAAGCTTTCGAAATGTGGTGCTACAGAAGAATGCTGAAGATTAGATGGGTAGATCACATAACTAATGAGGATGTACTGAATAGGATTGGGGAGGAGAGAAGTTTGTGGCACAACTTGACTAGAAGAAGGGATCGGTTGGTAGGACATGTTCTGAGGCATCAAGGGATCACCAATTTAGTATTGGAGGGCTGCGTGGAGGGTAAAAATCGTAGAGGGAGACCAAGAGATGAATACACTAAGCAGATTCAGAAGGATGTAGGTTGCGGTAGGTACTGGGAGATGAAGAAACTTGCACAGGATAGAGTAGCATGGAGAGCTGCATCAAACCAGTCTCAGGACTGAAGACCACAACAACAACAACAGTTCTGCAAGGTTTGCAGGAGAGCTTCTGTAAAGTTCGGAAAGTAGGAGACGAAGTACTGGCAGAAGTAAAGCTGTGAGGACGGGGCGTGAGTCGTGATTGGGTAGCTCAGATGGAAGAACACTTGCCCGCGAAAAGCAAAGGTCCCGAGTTCCAGTCTCTGTCTGGCACACAGTTTTAATCTGCCAGGAAGTTTCATATCGGCGCACACTCCGCTCAGAGTGAAAATCTCATTCTGGGAACTGAGTCATATATTCAAAACAACACTAGACCGAATGATTTCTAATGACTATAAAGTTATAATTCGAGCTGACAAAAGACCGCCTGGTGAACACTACCGTAGGTTTAATGCACCTCAGAAAGACGAAGTCGCCGTTGTAATTGTGGACAATGAAACCACATGCCGTACAACAAAGAAGAGAAGGACGACAACACATTGCAGAGACGTACAGTTCATATGATACTCTCCAACATACGAGTTCATTAATATTTCTGCACGGAGAGGACGGGTTTCATTTTAATGTGAAACAAATTCAACCTGAAATAGGTGTAGAAACTGACAAAAAGTCGCTTCCAAGGTGTTCTATGCCTACCGCTTAACGATCAGGGGCGATGAAACGCACAATCACGTACTCAACACTCGCCGTTTATTCCAGCAATTCCTGGTAGATACGTACGCAAAAACAAAAGCGGAACGGATGCTTTACATAAGACTGAATCAGAAGAAACAACGCACGCGACAATACGTCCACCTTCGGGACTCAATCATAAATGACGGGAGCACTGACAACATTGGAACAATGATAATCTTATCCTCACCATTAATTTGAAGTCCGATACACATGCACTTTATCGTTTTATTCCAGCTGCCACACAATCTCAAACCAACTCCCTGAGCGAAGCTAGCTACCCCAGGCAGTTATCCTATAAATCCAATGTGTCTTATTTGACCATAAATGGGATATATTTCACACTTCGTAATATTCTGGTTACGAAATTTCTAATAACATTTTATTATCTGCTAAGTCAAGAACTGTTACAATCTTTCGAATGTAAACCGAAGCCGGCCTGAGTGGTCGTGCGGTTCTAGGCGCTACAGTCGCATGTTCGAATGTTCGAATCCTGCCTCGGGCATGGATGTGTGTGATGTCCTTAGGTTAGTTAGGTTTAATTAGTTCTAAGTTCTAGGCGACTGATGACCTCAGAAGTTAAGTCGCATAGTGCTCAGAGCCATTTTTTGTAAACCGAATTCTTCATAAGAAAAACATCCATACGAGAGTATATATAAAATGTTTATTATTTTTGTGGTATAGTATACGCCGTAATTTTTACAAAATTCTATTTCAAAATTACGTACAATAATATATAATCAGTTTTATTTTTATAGATTTCACTAATCTCAACTGGCTTGTTTTCTTGTAACTGTTCACTCATGTATGCAGTAAACTATGCACAATAATTAATTTGAACAGCTGCCGGTTCTAGGACAATACACTAATTCATGCTGTAATATACTGTTTTCCAAGTACACCATATGCAGTTGGCGTTTATCTCGAGCTCAGGTCGTACAGTCTTCGTTAGGACGCGGACTTGTAAATTAGTCTTTGTGCTGAGAATAGAATCTGCACCACGTACGACTTTTTATGTTAGCAATTGTAGTCTGTATTGAAAATGCGTTCGGAATGTTTAACGAATTTATTGATTAGGAAGACTCTCTTTGGAGACATACAGAAAACTGATGCATAAATTTCATTGTTTTGCCATTCCTAGAGAGAAAATAGAACAAAATATGGACAAAACGTGAACAGGTATCTTCACTACTCCTCGACAGACCTGGACTTTTACCTCGTACCTTGCCAAGAAGAAGCAACGAACCATAAATTCACGAAGTGAGCTGAGTGTTAAACTTTTTGACCATTACATCATCCAGTTTAGAGCTGTTTTATTTACATTGCAGTTTCTCGTACTATATAACCACGCAGTTACATAGTTATGTGAGTGGCTAAAAATGCAATTAATTATCATGAAATAGTGTAACAATGACTTTTAAGTTGATATACGGAGCAGTAGTATTAGAACAGCTCCTCTTCAGTCACACATTTCTGCGGTGAGTGCCAAGCGACACTGAACAGTGGACGACTGTAAGATATCGATTTGGAAAGATGAATGATGCTATACTCTGCGGCAATCCGATGGGAAGGTTTGGTTGGGTTTGATGAATGCTTAGAGAGAAAGTGTAGTGCCAAGAGTGAAGTACGGACGGGTGGTGTTATAGGCTGGGGATGCTCTTCGTAGCCGGCCGCGGTGGTCGTGCGGTTCTAGGCGCTCCAGTCCGGAGCCACGCTGCTGCTACGGTGCAGGTTCGAATCCTGCCTCGGGCATGGATGTGTGTGATGTCCTTAGGTTAGTTAGGTGTAAGTAGTTCTAAGTTCTAGGGGACTGACGACCACAGCAGTTGAGTCCCATAGTGCTCAGAGCCATTTGAACCATGTTCTTCCTTATTAGGGCGTAGTAACGGCAAATGCAGAAGCGTATGAAAGAATTTTACAAGAACAGGAACAGTACCTAGACGACATACGTAAGAACGTTAAAATGTACCGTGGCATAAAGCATCATCTGCGAGGCCATGGTTTGTGGAAAGTAACATTCCTGAAATGGTCTGACACGCCCAGAGTCGCGACGCGAATCCGATGGAACATATTAGGGATGAGTTAGAACGTTAACTTCACTGCGGACCTCGGCTCCCATCGTCACAACCTCTTCCGGCTGCGGCCCTTGAGGAAGAATGAGTTGCCATTCTTCCACAGACATTCAGACATATCACTGACAATGTTCTCAGCTCAGCTGAAGCCTTCATATAGGCGAGGAGTGGACACGCTCGATATTAATGTCCACTAATATAGGTCCAGATGCTTTTGATCATATAGTGTAGAGACAATTGGAACAGGGTACAGCACACGCAGTATACTTACTGTTGTAGCTTTAGAGAGCGAAGAACAAGGGGCACGTCGATTAGAGAAGAAAAGGGTAATTGAAGGATATGAAAGAAAACTTGTGTTTAACGTCCCGTCGACATCGGGGTCATTAGAGACGGAGCACAAACTCGGATTTAGAGTAGAGTGGAATAAAATGTTTCCCGTTCTTAGACAGTATTGTACATATCAGTTGCAGGGAGGCCCCTCCCGCCGGAGGTTCGAGCCCTCCCTCGGACATGGGTATGTGTTGTTCTTAGCATAAGTTGGTTCAAGTAGTGTGTAAGTCTAGGGACCGATCACCTAAGCAGTTTGGTCCCTTAGGAACACACACACATTTGAAAATTTTTTGAGTTACAGGAACAGAAGCGCAACATGTTCTATAACATGCGACATGGCCAAGTTTTCGGAGTATACGACCTTCATTTTCAATATAAAATGAATTAGTCTTGATAGGAAATTTATACAATAATGCTAAGGCAATCATATTCAGGTCATTAAAAGTTCGTTATAGCGACCAACTCGCCACAAGTAGTTTACGCATATACTTCGTTATTAATTAATCTGCACCGGCGGGTAACTCTCCGAAAAACAGGAAGTAGGACACTGCTAATTTTATGCTGTATTTTTGCAAGTACGGTTCAGTCGTCACCATGCTATCTGAATGGATAAATGTCCCTTATCTGGATTCTATATGATTCACAATTCCCTCTCACTTCAGCATCATCATATTTCGCTTCATAGTTTGACATCTAATGTAGCGACGTTTTTAAACTAACACAAAATTATGTCTCTACTGCAGAACGTTTACCTCTTTTCCAAGCGCCTGCGATTCAGATTGCATAATGACTTTTTTTTTTCTCTGAGTCGACCACCGCATGCGAAAGTTATGCGTTTGCATAAACTAATGTCTAGTGGGTGGAAACATGTGACCGTCGCTTTCCCACGCAAGCCTCTAGCCGACTGATTACGTCATCGTCCTTGACACACAGTGTACTGCTGTAACATTCATTACTCATCTACACATCGCTACGTTTAGCTTGAATCCACGTGCACCTACACCGAGTTACTTGTCTACACTCTGAGGTAAAAAAGAACGACGCACAATGAAGAAAGCATCAGAATGCGACGAAAATCAGTGGATGTGATGTACATGTACAGACAATGAAATGATGGCAATTTCAAAAAATTGGACGATTTGTTCAAGAGAAAGAGCTTCACAAATGGAGCCAGTAACGCGTTGGTCCATCTCTGGTCTTTATGCCAGCAGTGAGTCGGCTTTGTATTGATTGACAGAGTCGTTGTATGTACACCTAAGGGAAGAAATGTCAAATTCTGTCCAACTGGCACGTTAAATAGAATCTCATGTGACTAGGGCCTCCCGTCAGGTAAACAGTTCACTAGGTCCACGTCATTCGATCTGACGCCACTTCGGCGACTTGGGCGTCGATGGGGATGAAACGATGATGATTAGGACAAATGGTTCAAATGGTTCTGAGCACTGTGGGAGTTAACATCTGAGGGCATCAGTCCCCTACAACTTAGAACTACTTAAACCTAACTAACCTAAGGTCATCACACACATCCATGCGCGAGGCAGGATTCGGACCTGCGACCGTAGCGGTCGCGCGGTTCCAGACTGAATCGCCTAGAACAGCTCAGCCACTCCGGCCGGCGATGATTAGGACAATAAAACACCCAGTCCCTGTGCGGAAAAAATCTCCGACTCAGCCGGGAATCGAACCCGGGACTGGCACGTTAGATCGTCACAATCCCGAGCTTGTTGAGTGGCCCTGCGCACTATGCTCCAATTGGGTAGAGACCTGGCGAACTTGCTAGCCAAGGTACTGTTTGGTAAGCACGAAGACAAGCAGGAGAAACTCTCGCCGTGTGCGGGCGGGCATTATCTCGCTGAAATGTAAGCCCAGGATGGTTTGTCACGAATAGCAAAAAAGCGCGGCATGAGTACATCGTCGACCTATCACTGTGCTGTGAGGATACCACGGATGACAACCATCGGCGTCCTACTATGATATGAAATGCCATGCGAGACCATTATTCCTCGCTGTCTGGCCATATGGAGGGCGACAGTCGAGTTGGTAACCCAACACTGTCCGGGGCGCCTTCAGACACATCCTCGCTGGCCATCGGGGCTCGGGGCTTAGTTCGAAGCGGGACTCATCAATGAAGACATTTCTGTTCCACTCAATAAGCTTCCAGATCGATGACGTGTCTGGAGTCGGTCGCCCGCCCTGCTGATGCTTGCCTATTCGGGTGGACTTCAAAAGCGCAGGACTGTATCGTTCTAGACTCACACCCGTATTCCTGTATTCCGAACAGAATTTAGTGGAAATTTCCACAACGCTGCGCTTCGATTTGCTTGCCCAACCGAGGTGGACGTCTGTCGTCCCTGGTCACATCAGACCACAAGCCAGTTTTGAAAGCGACACTCAGCCCAAAGTTCGCAGACCTCTGTAATGTGAAATAAGAAAACAAACACCTGATTACTACAGTTAAATGTGCACATTGGGTTACCTACACGTTCACGTGTTGCAGAGCTCATCCACGGTGGGAATTGTCGAGAAAGAATAACACATGTTGCTGATGTGAGATACAAAAAATCTATGCAATTCTTCTCCCAGCTATTGACGTAAATTAAGTACTACAGATAACAGTCATATGGAAGGGCTTGAAATATTCAAGATGTTCGAAATACTCAGATAAGTGAGTGTAATCTATACGGAAAGACTGGTGCCGGCCGGGGTGGCGCTACAGTCTGGAACCCCGCGACCGTTACGGTCGCAGGTTCGAATCCTGCCTCGGGCATGGATGTGTGTGATATCCTAGGGTTAGTTAGGTTTACGTAGGTCTAAGTTCTAAGGGGCTGATGACCTCAGCAGTTAAGTCCCATAGTGCTCAGATCCATATGAACCATTTGAAAGACAAAACATCAACAAGAACTAGGGGAAACAATAATAATGGAAGGCTACGAACGAAGACCTCCGGTTAAAAAAGGTGTAGACAGCGGTGCAGTCTTTCGTCACTACTGTTCAATTTGTACATTACAGAAGAAATGACTGCACTAAAGGAAAGGTTTAGGAGTGGGACTGAAATTCTTGGTGCAAAAATATCAGTGCCAATATTGGCTGCTGGCGTTGCCATTCTACGTGAAAGTGAAGAAAAATTGCAGGACCTATTGAACGGAATCAACAGTCTAAAGAGTAGAGAAAACGGATTGAGAGTAAACTGAAGAAAATAGCAGTAGCAGAATGAAATTCACTACTTAATTGACACCAAAACTGACCAACATGATGTTCGCGTAGTTAAGGAATTGTGTGACTTAGAAACAAAATAACAAGGGACGGGAGAGGAGGGGAGGATATCAAAATAAACTAGCACAGGCGAAAGGGTCATTCATGACCAAAAGAAGTCTGCTTGTATTTAACATCGGCTTTGCTTTGAGGAAGAAATTTATGAGAATGTTATACGAATGTGATTCGTGGAGTCGAAAAAATGGAACAGAACCAAATCGAATCGTTTGATTCCACGATACTGAAGTAAGGAACATACGGAAAACACTGCCAAGGAGAAGGGACAGGATGATATGACCTGTGTTAAGACATCAGGGAATAACTGCCATGGTATAGGGGGAGCTGTAAAGGGTAAAAACTGCAGGGGAAGAAGGAGATTGGTGTATACCCAACAAATAATTAAGGGTGTAGTATGCAAGTTCTACTTTGAGATGAGGAAGTTGAAACAGGAAGGGAGGTTGTGATAGGCTGCATCAAACCAGTCAGCAAATTTGGCAAAAAATTACACCAAATTGATAAAAATACACTTGACTTGTAAAATAAATATTCCAAGGGTATTAACTAATTTGCAAGAATAACACAAAATCTGGGCACAATCTATGCCAATTTTGGCAAAAAAACCAGCGAAAATGGTAAAAAAAGCACCGATTTTGCCCATGAAATAAAACCTTTTTATGCTGTTATTATTTATGACTGCTGCGATTCTGATAAGACACTGTTCGGGTTTTCCCCTCGTGCGCGGACAAAGTGCCTTAAAACGCGTCTCATTCTCGCGTGCATGACATCTTCGGTTGGACCTCGTATATCACTAATGCCCGGAATCTTATGACGTCATTACGGTGATATATGTCGTCCCAAATCCATACCGTGGATACTTACTACATTATCTATGTTACGTGATTGTTGTTCGTCCACTGCTCCTCTTTGATATTATGTACATGAAGGTGCTAAGCGCCGCCTGTAAAATGTCGTAGGGAAGCTCAAAAGGGATATTGTACACTTTAATTGTTCTCGTTCCAATCCCCTCGCGATTCACACAAAGAATTCAGGATTTTTCTATTTTGTTTCATGCTTTCTACTGTCAATATACATAAATTTTCCTCACTTAGTTTGACAGGTACTGCACACCAAAATAAATCTCATAGGGACACCGTACATCTTCAGTTTTAAACCTGTCCTATTAGCTAGCCAATCGTCCACTATCGCTATATGTGGTTTTCGTAGCCGAATGGGCATCCAAAACGAACAATGTTACAATGAACGCTGTTTGCCAAACCTTTTTTTTATGTACCGCTGCGTAAATGTGACATTGTACTGAGAACTGATACCTTTATTTGTTTCTACTGTTCGTGAGATACACTGAATGACTGATGAATCCCGCCCGTGTTCTTAGGCGACACGTTTGCAAACGATATAGCCTATGAGAGCTTGCAATCGAGGCGGATATCGATTCAGATGTCAAGGTCTCAAGGCTGTTCAGGTACGTTTGCAAACGCGTCTGATATCAATAACTCATGGTATTCTTAATAGCGGAGGACTGCATTTTCTCTACACAGTGAACAGAAAGACCTATCAAACCTTTCTGGAATATGTCATCGTGTGCCTTGTACCAAAGTACTCAGAAAACATCCCTGAACAACCTCAGCAGTTTCGTGTGCCCGACCGAGACTCGAACTCGGGACCTTTGCCTTTCGCGGGCAAGTGCTCTACCTTTGTAATTCAAGGTCGCTGAAACTTCCAAATCTACATCAAACTATACACAATGCTAAAAGTGTGTATTAAAGTAAACTGGATGCTGTACGGTAACAACCCAGCGTACCATCTATGAGTGCAAAACGAAAACGGAGGCACGGTGGGACGCAATGGGAGAAGGGTGCAGGAAGTGGAGGCTGGTGCGGGGTGGGGAGGAATGTTCTGACACACTTTGTATTGAAACTTCCTGGCAGATTAAAACTGTGTGCCCGACCGAGACTCGAACTCGGGACCTTTACCTTTCGCGGGCAAGTGCTCTACCAACTGAGCTACCGAAGCACGACTCACGCCCGGTCTCACAGCTTTACTTCTGCCAGAATCTCGTCTCCTACCTTCCAAACTTTACAGAAGCTCTCCTGCGAACCTTGCAGAACTAGCACTCCTGAAAGAAAGGATATTGCGGAGACATGGCTTAGCCACAGCCTGGGGGATGTTTCCAGAATGAGATTTTCACTCTGCAGCGGAGTGTGCGCTGATATGAAACTTCCTGGCAGATTAAAACTGTGTGCCCGACCGAGACTCGAACTCGGGACCTTTGCCTTTCGCGGGCAAGTGCTCTACCAACTGAGCTACCGAAGCACGACTCACGCCCTGTCCCACGGTGACGGACAAAGGTCCCGAGTTCGAGTCTCGGTCGGGCACACAGTTTTAATCTGCCAGGAAGCTTCATATCAGCGCACACTCCGCTGCAGAGTGAAAATCTCATTCTGGACACTTTGTATTCATCGATCGGTGGGCTGGCGAGTACCGCCTGCAGCCATTCACTATTTACGAGGGCCATTCCATAATTAAAGAGACTAACATATGTGGAAAAAAATGAGACTTTTACTACTTCTCAACACAATCCCCACCAATATTAATACACTAGTTCCAACGATGAACTCGTTTTCTTATTCCTGATGCAAAGAAGCTATAAGGGTAGTTCTGTTCTATACAGTATCCTCCAATCCCCCCCCCCCCCCTTCATACACTATAAATGGTATATATTTCGCATTTCATAATAGTCTGGTTACGAAATTTCTCATAACATTTTTTTATCTGCTAAGTCAAGAGCTGTTATAATCTTCCGAACGTAAACCGAATTTTCCATAAAAAAACGTCCATACGGGAGAAAATATAAAACGTTTATTATTTTAGTGGCATAGCATACGCCGTAATTTATACAAACTACTATTTCAAAATTACGTAAAATAGTATATAATCAGTTTTATTTTTATAGATTTCACTAATCTCAACTGACATGGTTTCTCGTAAAATGGTTCAAATGGCTCTGAGCACTTAACTTCTGTGGTCATCAGTCCCCTAGAACTTAGAACTACTTAAACCTAACTAACCTAAGGACATCACACACATCCATGCCCGAGGCAGGATTCGAACCTCCGAACGTAGCGGTCGCGCAGTTCAAGACTGTAGCGCCTAGAACCGCTCGGCCTCTTCGGCCGGCTGGTTTCTTGTAACTGTTCCCTCATGTATGCAGTAAACTATGCACAAAAATTAATTTGAACAGCTGCCGGTTCTAGAACAATACACAAATTCGTGCTGTAATATACTGTTCGCCAAGTACACCAAAAGTAGTTAGCGTTTATCTCGTATTCATGTCGTTCAGTCTATGTTAGGACGCGGATTTGTAAATTAGTCTTTGTGCTGAGAACAGAATTTGCACCACGTACGACTTTTTATGTTGGCAATTGAAGTTTGTATTGAAAATGTTTTATCGAACTTATTGATTAAGAAGACTCGCTTTAGCGATATATAGAAAAATGTTGCATAAATGTCATTGCTTTGCTTTTCCTAGACGGAAAATAGAACAAAATATGGTGAAAACGTGAATAGGTGTCTTCATTACTGCTCGACAAACCTGGACCTTTACTTCGTACCTTGGCATGAAGAAGCTAGCCTCTTCATCCTGAAAAGGTCACTGTGTGGTGCGGGTTTGGTTCAGATGAAGATATTAACTTCTGAAGTCATCAGTCCCCTAGAACTTAGAAATACTTAAACCTAACTAACCTAAGGACATCACCCACATCCATACCCGAGGCAGGATTCGAACCTGCGACCGTAGCGGTCGCGTGGTTCCAGACTGTAGCGCCTAGAACCGCTCGGCCACTCCGGCCGGCGTGGTGCGGGTTTACGGCATCATTTATCATAGGGTCATATTTTTTCGAAGAGACAGGTGCTTCCGGTCCTGCTACCTATACCGTCACTGGTAAGCGCTATGAGTGTCTTTTGCGCAACCACGTCATTCCAGCTCTCCAACAGCGTGAATGTGTGGATGGGATCAATTTTATGCAAGATGGCGCATCTCCGCACATTGCAAATCCAGGTAAGCAGTTCCTGATGCGCCATTTCGGAAATTCTAGAATTATCAGCCGCCATTTCCGTAGAGCCTGTCCGCCGCGATCACCTGATCTTAATTCGTGTCTCTTCTGGCTGTGGTCTACCTGAAATATGTCTTGTTCATTGTTCCGATTGCAGACTTGCTGCATTGAAGGCACGCATTGCGCAACACATTCTGAACGTGACCTAGGAAACACTTCGATCAGATGTGAAACATCCTGTTTCTCAGTTTCAACTTGTTGCAGAAAACATGTTCATAATATTCTGGTTACGAAATTTCTCATAACATTTTTTTATCTGCTAAGTCAAGAGCGGCTACAATCTTGCGCCAGTCACACGGAAATTAATAATTCGATTTCATTTTGATTGATGCTTTTTATGTGGTTCTTGGCCTCTGAACTGTTAAAAACCGATGTGACTGACGCTTTTTATACGGTTTTTGTCTTAGGGCAGTTAAAAACAAATGTGATTGATGCATTTTATGCTGTTTTTGGCCTCAGGACCATTAAAAACAGATGTTATTGATGCTTTTTATGCATGTTTTGGCCTCAGGACAATTAAAAAACGATTTTTCCCATCCTATGTGAGAAGACCTTGCCATGGTAGGTGGGCTTACGTAACTAACAGTATCACACCTGTACACCCATGCACACTGAGTAGTACATTTCCTTAACGGCAAACTTACGCCTTAGGCATTGCTGTATGATTCATTTGTCATTTGTAGTCGACTACTATTAAATTATGATGCTTACAGCGCCATCTATTGCTACATTTTGTAAGTATGTACTTTCCTTCTGCTATAAATTTTCCGCTTTTTGCGATAATATTCCGTTGCAATTCGTGTAATTGTGGCCAATGGTGTTATTTCTAGAGCGGTTTGGAAGTTGTACTTTAATTATTATCATCCTGTATTTCAAAGTCTTTTGTTTAACCCACATTCACAAAAAATCTTTGACCACTTCGTTGTTGCTAAACTTTTTTCCACGTAATGCCCACTCAAATGAACCAGAAAAATGAAAATCAGAAGGACCACATCTGCAGTGTATGGAGGATGAGGAAATATCCCCCAACCCATTTTTTCAAAGATCCCTTGGGTCAGCAGGATGGCGTGGGGGCGAGGATGTCGTGTAGCAATATCACGCCTTTCATCTACAACTACATCTACGTGATTACTCTTCTATTCACAATAAAGTGCCTGGCAGAGGGTTCAATGAACCACTTTCAAGCAGTCTCTATACCGTTCCACTCTCGAACGGCGCGCGGGAGAAACGAGCACTTAAGTTTTTCTGTGCGAGCCTTGATTTCTCTTATTTTATCGTGATGATCATTTCTCCCTATGTAGGTGGGTGCCAACAGAATGTTTTCGCAATGAGAGGAGAAAACTGGTGATTGAAATTTCATGAAAAGATCCCGTTACAACGAAAAACGCCTTTGTTTTAATGATTGCCTCTCCAATTCACGTATTATGTCTGTGGCACTATCTTCCCTATTTCACGATAATACAAAACTAGCTGCCCTACTTCGAACTTCTTCGATGTCAGCTGTCTGTCCCACCTGATGCGGATCCCACACAGCACAGCAATACTCCACAATAGAGCGGACAAGCGTGGTGTAAGCAGTCTCTTTAGTAGACCTGTTGCACCTTCTAAGTGTTCTGAAAATGAATCGCAGTCTTTGGTTTGCTCTACCCACAACATTATCTATGTGATCGTTCCAATTTAGGTTATTTGTAATTGTAATCCCCAAGTATGTAGTTGAATTAACAGCCTTCACATTTGTCTGACTTTCCGCGTAATCGAAATTCAGCGGATTTCTTTTAGTACTCATTTGAATAATTCCGCACTTTTCCTTATTTAGGGTCAATTTCCACTTTTAGCACCATACGGTTATCTTATCTAAATCAATTTGAATTCATCTTGGTCATCTGATGATTTTACAAGACGGTAAATGACAGCATCATCTGCAAACATTCTAAGAGGGCTATTCTTGGGGAATGCCGGATATTACTTCTGTTTTACTTCATGACTTCCCGTCCATTACTTTGAACTCTGACCTTTCTGACACGAAATCACGAATCCAATCGCACAACTGAGGCGATATTCCACAGGAATGCAGTTTGGTTAGAAGACGGTGTCGTAAGCCTTCTCGAAATCTGAAAATATGGAATGAATTTGGTATCCCCTGCCGATAACACTCATTACTTCATGAGTGTAAAGAACTAGTTGTGTTTCACAAGAACGACATTTTCTATATCCGTGCTAACTATGTGTCAATAAATAATTTTCTACGAGGTAATTCATAATGCTCGAATATGGTATATGTTCCAAAACAAACTGCAAATCGACGTTAGTGATGTGGGCCTGTAATTCAACGGATTACTCCTACTTCCCTTTTTGGGTATTAGTGTGATTTGAGGAATTTTCCAGTCTTTAGGTATGGATATTTCTATGAGCTAGCGGTTGTATACAATTGCTAAATACGGAGCTATTGTATCAGCATATTCTGAAAGAAACGTTACTGGTATACAATCTGGACCGGAGGCCTTGCCTTTATCAAGTGATTTAAGCTGCTTTGCTACACCGAGGACATATACTTCTGTTTTTTAACTTGTCAGTTGTTCTTGACTGGAATTCATGAATATTTATTTCGTCTTCTTTGGTGAAGGGGTTCCCGAAAACCGTGTTTAATAACTCTGGTTTAGTGACACTATATTCAGTGACTTCACCGTTGTTATCGCGCAGTGAAGGTATAGATTGCGTCTTGCTACTTTGCTACTGGTGTGCTTTATGTATGACAAGAATCTCTTTGGGTTTTCTGACACATTCCGAGACAGAGTTTCGTTGTGGAAATTATTAAAACCATCTCATATTGAAGTACGCGCTATATTTCGAACTTATGCAAAACTTTGCAAATCTTAAGGATTTTGCGTTCTTTAAAAATTTGGACTCCACCACCAACTGTATTTAATCCATCCTTTCTGAACACAATTAGGTTGTTTGAAAAAATTTCGGCTGATATTATTTCCGACTTTAGACAGCTTTCCGTACCTGTAACTATTTGAGCTTCGGTGCTTTTTACTACTTGGAGTTCTGGTTCTTTCCCAACACGACTACGATAATTTACAGCTACATTACTGATTGTTTTACTTGCCCCCTTTCAGACGGACGCCCTTTCTTTGATTTCCCGACCTCTAACCTAAGAAACCGCCCAGTCTCTTCCACACTGCTCCCGCTACCCGTGTAGCCGCTCCCTGTGTGTAGTGGACTCCTGAGCTATTAAGCAGAACCCAAAAACGCACCACCCGATGGCGCAAGTCAAAGAATATGCAGCCTGCACGGTCACAGAACCGCCTGAGCCTCTGATTCAGACCCTCTACCCAGCTCTGCATCGAAGGACCACAGTCGGTTCGGTCGACGATGCTGCAGATGGTGAGCTCCACCTTAATTTCGCAAGCAAGGCTGTCAGTCTTTACCATTTCCGCTAGCCGCTCGAAACCAGAGAGAATCTCCTTCGACCCAAAGCGACACACGTCATTGGTTGACATGAGCCATCACCTGCAGTTGGCTGCACCCTGTACTCTTCATGGCATCCGGCAGCACCCTTTTCACATCCGGAATGACTACTCCTGATTTGCACACGGAGTGTACACTGGCTTCCTTCCCCTCCTTGGCAGCCATGTTCTTAAGAGGCACAATTACGTGCCTAACTTTGGAGCTACCAGCAAACCTACCCTCTGTGAGTACCCAGACCTTACAGGCCAGTAATGTTTCTCTAGAACAGGGTGGGCGACTACATCCAGCTTAGAGATTTCGTCAGCGACAGATAACGCCAGAAACCTGTTCGTCAAACGAACCAGAGAGGCCCTACGTCAGCCCCTGAGAAAGTCTTTCGCTGGCTACCAGACTTTGGAATGATGTCCCACTCGATCACAGGTGAGGGGTCAACCCCAGTGCAGGCAATACCCGGGGCAGACACAGCAGTGGACCGATCGGGGGGACACATGGGATGTGCTCGACGTCCCTCGCATCCCCCCGTCCGACCCTCCACAGTGGTGGCCCTTGGCAGCAGCCTCAAGCTGTGTTACGGATGCCAACGCAGCCTGGAGCTGTGAGCGAAGGTTCACCAACTCAGCTAGCGTCTGTACACCGCAATCGCAGTTCTTATCCGTTACTGAAGACACTATTGTTTCTAGCTCGTAAAAATATGTAACAAACGAACGATGTACTCGGCTTACTAGCAGGAGGAACTCGAGGTGCTCTCTTACTAATGGTCTAACATCTTTTGTTTTGAGATGCGCGATGTTTCATTCTCTTTGCTATATTTACTTTGCTCATAAGCACATCTCATTAGCAGGCATTGTACGCTGATCTTCCAGGTAATAACTAAAGATGACGTCTTGGGCGTCCCAAATGATGGACAACATGACTTTTTTTTGCTTACGGTTATGTTCTGAATTTCTTTCGGACAAGTGAGCTGGTGTGCTTCCATTCCACGATTTGTCTTTCGGACTCCTGTTGAAAATGATGAACCCAAGTTTCATCATACTTTAAAATCTTGTTTAGAAAAGGGTCAGCTTGCCTTTCATTCTTTCAAGTCTGTGCACGCTTTCAGTCGTTTTTCCTTGTGTTGTTGCGTTAACTCTTGTGGGACCCACCTTGCACTTGTTTTGCTGTACTTGAGCTTTTTATTCATAACGTTACGAACAGTACCAACAGCTGCGGCAACTCTTTTCTGTATACGCTCATCTATAACTCGTCGGTCTTCACGAATAATGTCGACAATGCGGATTTCAGGCGATATTTCAACTGGCCGGCTAGGGTACTGTTCGTCAGTTGCTGTGGTTCGACCGTTTTTTCCGCTGATTTTATAACTTTCACCATTCTGCAAAATCATTCAAGAAAAGAATTTAGCCGGTTTTTCACTTTCATAACACAGAAAAAACGGATGACATAACGTTATCATATTCGTGTGGAAGCATCAAGCGGACACATCATCGTAAATGCTGTAGTGAGGTTACAAACAAAACAGTCTCTATCTGTTAACTGTTCTCAGCTCATCTCAGTGATTTCAACTTAGAGTAATGAAGTACAGAGCTCCCCCTACACACAGTTTCATTTCTACATCACTTTGTCTCTTTAATTATTGAATGTCCCTCGTATATTGATATACAAAACTGATTTTGTCTAACTTGCACTGAGAATTATAATGAAAATATTTTTACATACTGCTGTAATTACAAAATTTATTTTACAATTTCATGTATCACTTGATGAATGAAATATATATGAGAAAATAACGAGTTTACCATTCAGTAAAGTGCAGGTGATGCTGAAGGATTATACTTCTCCTTTCAACCATCCCCACAAACATAAATCTAAGGGGATGAGATCCCGGCGTCTTGGAGACCAAAATGTGGCTTTTTTCTCCCGATTCATCTGCAGAGGTATATTAGGTTTAGATGAAGTGTCACCTGAAACTGTAAGTGGAGAGACAAAAAATCCTTATAGCCAAAGGAATCTCCTCCTCCAGTAATGCTGGTTTTCAAGAAATTGTAGATAACGGAGCCCTGTAAGACGGTGCAGTAACGCAACACGCTCAGTCAACTGGTTGTTCACCGCGCCACACCACACATTTACAGTGATGTGTTCTTGAAAATGTGTTTCCATAAAAGTATGTGGATTTTCGTGGTATCACCGTTGTGAGATACGAGTTTTCTTTGGGCCGTCAAGGGTTAAAGTGGCTTCGTTAGCAAATGGTATCAGTGGGACTGGTCTTTAACCGATCCAATGGCTAAAAAGTTATTTCTCTTACTCTACGACCGGTTTCGGCTTTTATATTGACAACACTTTCCAGATTCCTCAATAACGCAATAAACAGTTATGGAGCAGCAGCGTTCACCATATATAGAGAAACTAATAACTGATAGAGTTTACTGGCGATTTGCAATCAGGCATCAACAAAATTCCAACCGTATACCTCCATCTCCTTCTCGAGGGGGTCGAATACACTGTAAATGATGAGGATAGAAGCCATGCATACATAATGTCCGCTGTATTATTATATCTGCTTTTTCAAGGATTACGTTCTATCAAATGAATAATGTCTTCTATGTCATCGACACTGTTCATTTGCACGTTTAAATGAGATATGACCGCTTGACACTACACCAGTCTGACACCCTGGCGTTAGGGAATCGTCTGACGTATTATCTACAAATGGTAGCAGCATTTCCACTATAAATACCATACCGTCTTACTCAGCATTTGTAAGTACTTGGCGTGTACTGAAAACCTACAGTAGAACTGGTTAGTAATCACGAGCACAGTCGCCACTGAAAAATTCAGTTATGTGAACTGACTTACAACTTCACAAATTGAACTTAAAATAACAATGACGATCGATAAACAAACCCATAGTAGTTGGAGTGACATTATGTGAAATGAAAATCACTATCTGTTACTAGACCACTTGTACCTCTACAACCATAAAATTTGGACTCGTGTTACATGAAATGTTTTTTTCCCTTTTTTGCCTTTGTGGGCGTCTACAGAAATAAAGTAACAAGGTACGAATGATATCAAACAGTGAAAATTATCTACATGACTGAGAAAGGATGGCTTAAAAACTCCTGAAACAACTTAACAAACAGGAGAGATATTCTGCACGATTACACGTAATTGACAAAGAAACTTGAATAAAACACTATCAGAGGTTGTGAATAGAAAACAACGATGACGTTGAACTAACGAAAATAGACCGAGACAAAGGACAATGGGGAGATACAAGGGGCATTGAAGCAGCTGAAGAATAGAAGAGCAGAAAGACCCCATAATATTAATTCAGAATGTATATAACTTTTTGAGATTTAATATTAGAGGTGAGGCAGTTGCAGTTATTAAATGAGTGCTGGACTTGGGAATTCGTACCCGACTCTTGGATAGTGTTGGAAGTAACGTCACTCTATAAAAAACGAATTAAGAGAGCTTGTGAAGAAAACTACAGAAGAATAAGTCTGTTGAACACTGGCTACAAATTATGTGCACGAAGAACTGATTACAGAACAGAACAAAATAGTTTTTGAAAAGGACACTCATACAATGACAGTATTACAGTAGTGGTGCAGATATTTGAAAAGAGGCGAGATCACAATCTTGAGACTCATACTGAATTTGTAGATTATGAAAAAGTCTTCAACAGAATAAATAGGTTTATGCAGTGGAATGTAACGGTAAGACGTGATTATCCTAAACATTTAATACAAATAATAAAAAACTGTGTTTAAATAACGAAATTTTAATTAATATAGGCAAAGAGAGAAAAGGACTAATAGCAATCAACAGAGGAGTATGGCAAGGGGCAGTGTCTACCCACTTTACGAAATACGTACATCAAGGGCGTTGTTAAGCAATGCAAACCAGAAGTTAACCCAAGAACAAAAGTAGTTCCAGGAAACACATATTTAAATACTGCGCTCTTCGCTGATACCCAAATAATTTTAGAAAAGACAGAGAATGAATAACAATTATCCTTACACTACTTGAGCTCTACAGGTATATTCTGTAACTTAATAACACCAGAAAATAAAACCAAAGTTATGGCTTTTACAGGAAAAACCCAGTGCGCCCTAAAATAATGATGAATGGAAAATCGGATGAACAGGTCTCTCAAGTTTAACTATTAGGATGTGATTTAAGTTAAACAAACAAGTTTCAAATGGTATGTGGCACTATGCACAGAACATTAGCCAATAAAGCCAGAAGAGACAAAAAGATAGAATTCTACAAAGTAGTGGAAAGACTTATGCCCATATGCGAAAGTGAGATCTGGACAATAAATAATAAGGACCAAAGGAGGATACAGTCAATTGAAACGAAATTTTTAAAGAAAGTAGGAGGATGGACTCTGAGAGATCAAATAACGAATTCTGAATTAAAGAAAAATTAAATATATTGTCTGTATGAAAGATTAGAAAACTTTATAACAAAATAGAAAAAGCACATTAAATGAATGGGAGCAGAAAGAATAGAGAGGTCACAGTTCGTAGTGATAGGCGGTAAATCATCGAGTAAAACAGAAGTGATATCTGGCGTTCCGCAAGGTAGTGTCATAGGCCCTCTGCTAAATCAGGAGATTTATATAAATGATCTAGGTGATAATCTGAGCAGCCCCCTTAGATTGTTTGCAGATGACACTGTAATTTACCGTCCATTAAAATCGTCAGACAATCAATTCCAATTACAAAATGATCTAGAGAGAATTTCTGTATGGTGCGAAAAGTGGCAATTAGCACTAAACAAAAAAAAAGTGCGAGGTCATCCGCATGGGTACTAATAGAAATCCGATAAATTTTGGGTATCCAATAAATCGCACAAATCTAAGAGCTGTCAATTCGACTAAATACCTAGGAATTACAATTACAAGCAATTTAAATTGGGAAGACCACATAGATAATATTGTGGGGAAGGCGAAACAAAGACTGCGCTTTGATGGCAGAACACTTAGAAGATGCGTCAAGCCCACTAGAGAGACAGCCTACATTACACTTGTCCGTCCTCCGCTGGAATATTGCTGCGCGGTATGGGATCCGGTAGGACTGACGGAGGACACCGAAAAAGTGCAAAGAAGGGCGGCTCGTTTCTTTTTATTGCGCAATAGGGGTGAGACTGTCGCTGATATGATACACGAGTTAGGGTGGCAGTCACTGAAACAAAGGTGGTTTTCTTTGCGGCGAGACCTATTTACGAAATTTCACCAACTTACTCTTCCGAATGCATAAATATTTTGTTGACACCAACCTACGTAAGGAGAAATGATCATCATAATAAAATAAGAGAAATCAGAGCTCAAACGGAAAGATTTAGGTGTTCCTTTTTCCCATGCGCCATTCGAGAGTGGAATGGTAGAGAAGTAGTATGAAAATGGTTCGATGAACCCTCTGCCAGGCATTTAAGCGTGTATTGCAGAGTAACCATGTGGACGTCGATGTAGATATGTAACGGTCTGTACACCATATAGGAAAGAGAAACGTAATAAGACGAAGAAAAGGTGGCTTTTGTGAAGACAGAACATGCTGTAAACCTACTCTTTGAAGGGGAGAAGTATTATTCCAATTAGTCTCTAACACAGCCTCACAAAATATAGATATATAAAGCAGAATGGTCTTAGAAAAGCTATTCGTAGCATCTCCAAATTCGAGAGCTACTCGTTCGACAGTGTGATTCCTTATAGGTTTTTGATTCATATTCATTTGTTTTCATAGCGCTTCCTGTGGTTAATAGCACACAAGCCTATTTTAAGCCATATCTAAATTTATTTGACTGTTAAATTTATAGGCCTTACTTCAATTTTACATTTAATTTCAAAATTTTTGAATCTTCACTGTGTGTTGTATGTACACAGAGATAAGAAGGGTAGTGACTGTTACTTGTCAATATTTGTTACCGTCATTAGTATAAGAATTCTGCTCGATTCACTATTGAATTATTTCGGACGTAACTCAAAGAATGATGTCAGTTTTAATACGTTCGTCAGAATACCAAAGCAAGAATTGAAGCATACTTTCGTAATTCATATAAATCACTAAAATTCTGAAAAATTATAATCGTCTTGCAAGATATGAAAATGTATGCAAGATATGTATCGTATGTGAGTGTTCTCTTGTCGCTATGAAAGTTATTATCCTGCTGACAGGCCGTATATTTTTTGAGTAAATGATGAACTCATACCAGGGAAATAGCCTTGCGTATGATATGTTAAACGTCGGAGGAACAGTGCGTTCAAGAAGTGCGATCACCGACGAATGTGATAAATGCCTTACATACTGTCTACTGGCATTTACGGAAGATGAAGGACGGTAATGTATTTTGTCACCATATTTTACCTTGTACGTGTGCTCGAACAAATTGTCGTCCTTAAACTTTTGAGGTAATTTCGAAAATTTATGACGTCCTCGGGAAGGATCGTTTACCACATTTACCACGGAAGGTGCCGGCCGCATGAATACCATTTCAGCGATAAACATTCGCGAACACTTCTAAAGATTAATAGCGTCGTAGCGTGCTTATAGTCGCTATAACCAGCACAGCGGGATGCAAGACTGAAGTGAGAATACGGGCGTAAAAGTTTGTGAACTCCTGTAATTACTCTTGGAACAGGCGTACCGCTTCTCTTGGTGTCCTACTTACGGTGCGCGCTGAACTTTTTATAATTATGAATGATACTGCAGCAGCCATTTGATCCTGCGACATCTGACGTCAACAGTTATCAGACTGCTGATAGACTCTGAACTCGTGTTGGTTGTCCGGAGATTAATTGCTGAGAGGGTCGGTTTATTCTAACTTTAGCGAGGCATAAACTAATTCTACCTTCACTGTTTTATTGATGAGTAATTTATGAATCAAATGTGGCGCTTATCAGAGTGGATTTATTTGTCGACAGCTGAAAATTAAACTCGATTCCCTTACTTTTCGGTCGTGCGGTAGCGTTCTCGCTTCCCACGCCCGGGTTCCCGGGTTCGATTCCCGGCGGGGTCAGAGATTTTCTCTGCCTCGTGATGGCTGGGTGTTGTGTGATGTCCTTAGGTTAGATAGGTTTAAGTAGTTCTAAGTTCTAGGGGACTGATGACCATAGATGTTAAGTCCCATAGTGCTCAGAGCCATTTGAACCTTACTTTCCAAGTGTGAACTTAATATTGATCCCCCGAACTAAACAGTATGTACAGGCTGGATTACACATCTACAAACAAACTTTCAGATGTTGTTCGAGGAGCTTTGCTGAGAAGTTTGATGTAGGGGAACGAGTATCTTCAGTGACGCGTTATCGAGTAATGTAATGTAAACAAATTAGGCATACACTGTCTCCGGAGAAGGAGGTAATTAACGTTTAACGTCCCATCGACAACTAGTCATTACAAACGGAGTACAAACTCATATTAGGGAAGGATAGGAAAGGAAATCGGCGGTGCACTTTAAGAGGAAACGTCCCGGCATTTGCCTGAAGCGATTTAGGGAAATCAAGGAAAACCCAAATCAGGGTGGCTGGAAGCAGGTTTGAACCATCGTCCTCCCGAATGTGAGTCCAGTGCACTAACTGCTGCGCTACGTCGTTCAGTGTCTCCGGCGTAGCGACAGGTCGAGTTCAATATTAAATACGGCCATATCAGATGAGCAGGAATAAATGCAAAATAAATCACACGAATAATAGTTTATAATAATAATTTATAATAAGCCAACAGAAATAAGTATGTGTATTAGTGCCACATTACTGTTTAACCTATTTCTGTTGCTGTGCGCAATTTTTTATTTAAAAAGCCGTTCAAAATGTCGAACACAGCAATAGTCTACTTCGACGCCTCGTACACTGCCAAATTAGCTGAAGCACTCCCTTAGACTGCCGAAAGATTTTAGGAGCTGCAAGATTCCTAACAACCAAGTGTCGCTTAGGCTCTCTTCACTTAATTTTAGCCGATGTAACAGTTGGGAACTTGCATCTGCACAGAACGAGGTAGTGAAGCGCCAACGACACGGGTCTCGTTACTGGGAAAAAAATTGTTCAAATCATTGCCTAGTTATCAAGATTAAGGTTTTCCACTAGTATCTAAACCTCTTGAGGCAAATGTCGGAAAATAACTGGGTCGAGTATCTTCTCCAGCTTTCACTAATACGAACGTGCACGCCCTCTTCAGTTACAGGTTTTCGACTCTGCTACTGTTTCCTTCCTCTCGTCCTAGCCCTGGAACTAATCCACCAGCGCTCCCCAAACACACAGTCGTGGTGGCCCCCAGCAGTGGACGCAATGCTTGTTCGAGCCCCGTCTTATTCAAATCATACAAGTATTCAAACTGTCACCGTCAAATATTTCAGTAAGTGGTCAACAACTCCAAGGCTTGTTACAGAGTAATTGATTTCCATCTGACTTCTTACTCCCATTTTTCGGTACCAAAACTAAGCCACGTGTTTCGAAATACTTATGCACAGCAAATGGCTGCATTTTTTACGATGCATTCCTAAGATCCCGTTATCGAACAACCTTGAAAATTTTCTTCCTATATGTATCCGTTTCTCTGATACAGAGGTTCAAAGTTACCTACCAGTGCACATAAAACACCCACGTAAAATCCGATGTGGGTCGCAAACGTAGTTTGCAAAATGACGTAGCACGGAGAAATTTGCTGTAAAGTGTCGTCGTTATAATCTGGGAGCTCTATGTTGTAGTACTGAACCACATGTAAAATTATTTTGCACATAAAATCCAGTCTGGGGTGTAAAATTAGTTATTTGAATTTGAAATACGTAAACTGTCTACTCGCAAGTTTTACTGACAAACACATTTCTTTTCATCTGAGTTAAATGCCCCCTGGAGCAAGGAAAAAAGGAAACCAGTAGAAAAATACTCTTATCGGAGCATAAAAAGGCGAACATGCTCTATTGCAATAAACGACTCTGACTGAAAAATCCCGTACCAGCTGCCTCATTTTACCTTCCACAGCACCTTTAAAAATGTTCCCAAAAAATTCTAGCATGTGAACAAATTCGAATTTTTTTGTGGCGAGACAGAAAACGACAGTGGCAGTGGAAAAAAGATTGAAAATTAATAAATACTGGAAGATAGTAGACGGTGGTTGTGTTACAGAAAGAGCGAAGGAGACAATGGCAGTGTAAGAGAAAGAGAGAGACACGGTGGCAATGGAGCATAGTTGACTGTCACAGAATAGAGCTAGGAAAATAGTGAAGGAGACAATGCCATGGGAAGAAGAGGGGGGGGGTGAAGAGAAAGAGAAAATGGAAGTGGGTGAAAGACAGTATATATGAGAATGACAATGAAGAAGTGACAGTGAGAAGGGACAGCAACAGTAGAGAGGAAGAAGTGAGATTTAGCAGCAGGAGGGAGACAGTGAGTGGGGAACGAAGGAGACTCTGGCTGTGACACAGGAGAATGTGACAGAGAGACAAAAAGAGGTCAAGACAATGAGTTAGGTATAATGAGTGAGTGAGAAAGGTCAACTGGGAGTGGATGAGTGTGAGCGCCCTACAAAAATGGACTAGTGAATGTATCTGAGTTACACTTAATCGAGTTAGTAAGACTCTGAGGTGAGCTGCATATAAAAAAACACGAATATATTCGCATGCCAAAAGTTACGGGAGAATTTTTAACGGTGCTGAGGAAGGTAGAATGAGGCAGCTGGTATCCCTATTTTCAATCAAAATCTTTTAAGGGGACCACACCGTGGTGCAGGTCGAAAAAAATCGATTTTCAGTTTTCATCATATTTCGATAGATTAAAGTTTTATTTAAGTACTCTGAAAGAGATTTTGCTGGAAAAATTTTTTTTCGAACATTTAAAGAGCATTTTCCTACCACATGTGTTTATGTGCCACGCCCACTTTTCTGCATATATATTTTAGATTTTTATAGCCCCTACATTGTACGTTAGGTATTTTGTTTTACTCCCGAGTGTGTTGGCTATCCTTGGAATGCAACGGTTGGTATTATTTTGTTTCTGCTGTTTGTAAATAACACGCTTTCAAACATTCGGTTAGTTTTCTTCAAGTGTGATTGCGAGTAGTTCTTATACTTACGTTTGCAGTGCTTGTTTGCGTGTTTTGTTGAGTTTATTGAAGATGACACAACTTAAAGGCATTTTCAAGAAACGACCATTTAGAGGAAACAAGTTTATATGAGTTCTTCAAAACCAGATGCAAGTGGCCCTTATGAAATCAATACTAGATTAGTTTATGCCTTACGATCCATTGGCAAGGGCATGGCTGCAGTGAGAAAATTTCGTTCAGTGATGAACTCACATCAACCACTAAATAAATTTGTAACACAGACTGCAGTATTAGAAAAGCTGTATATGAGGTCAGTGAGGAAAGCATGAATCTGGCAGCTAGGGAAGCAGTGGAAGAAAATGATGGATGTTCGGATATTGCAGTTGCATTTCATGGAAGTTGGCAGAAAAGAGGACATACGTCTCTGAATGGAGTAGTGACAGCCACAAGTATAGACACCAGTAAAGTGTTAGATGTGGAGATAATGTCTAAATATTGCAAATGTTGTAAAGTCAATGAACATAAAGAACACAACTGTGTGGCTAATTTTAGAGGAACAAGTGGTGGTACGGAAGTTCATGGAGTACAACAAATATTTCATCGCTCTGTAGAAATAAGACGCGTACGGTACACCAAATATTTGGGTTATGGTGACAGTAAGGCATACAACAATGTGGTGAACTCTAAGCTATATGAAGACGCCATTATTAGCAAAATAGAATGTGTAGGCCATGTTGAAAAACGTTTGGGAACAAGGCTGAGAAACCTAACTATTGATATGAGAGGAAAAAATTAGAAGATGGATAATAGTTGACCGGACAGGGTCAGTTAACTAAAACTGAAATAGAAAACTTGCTGGTATACTATGGGCAGGCAGTTAGGGGAAATAAAGGAAATCTGGAGGCAATGAAGAGAGATGTTTGGGCCATATTCTTCCATAAGTCCTCTACTGATGATAAGCCGTGTTATGGATTGTATCCATCAGGAGAAAATTCGTGGTGCAAATACAATAGGGCTCAGGCAACTGGAGAATATTATTCTCACCAGCATTGTCTTCCTGCTGCTGTTATTACAGCAATTAAACCTATTTTCAGATACTTGGCTCATTCTGACCTTCTAAGGAAATGTCTGCATGGGCAGACACAGAACGCAAATGAATGTTTCAACAGCATAATTTGGAACCACCTTCCTAAAACTGTATCTGTAGGCATGCATACACTGAAACTAGGAGTTCATGATGCTGTTATTACATTCAATTGCGGTAATATTGGAAAGTGTTGGGTACTGAAAAAGCTGGGAATTAATCCTGGTGAACATATGATCACTGGACTGCAACATTGCGATATAATGAGTATAGCCGATGCAGACAGGTCTGCAACTAACATGTCCAAGAAAGCAAGACAAACATCCAGGAAGGTGAAAGAGAAGCTGGAAGACCTGCTAGAGGCCAAATAAGGGCTATCATAAGCAGCAGGACAGTTTTGATTAACTGTAAGGAACAAATTTCAAAAGTTTTTTCTTTAAAGTCACTTTTCTGCAAACTAAAATTTTCAGTACATATGCCCCATTATATCAGAAACTATCATAGATAAATGAATGAAATTTTCAGAGACTCTGCATAACATAAAAAGCCACCTCTGATTCATTGATATTCCCACATCACGAAGTTCACAAAAAATATTTTCAGCAGAAAACCTTAATATTTTTTGTTAATAAATTTAAAAAACTATTCCTTAAAAACTATAAAATGGATGAAGTAGATTTTAGTACAGTTGACTCTACTAGCATCATGTAACACACAGTAAAAATATTAAGGTCCTGCATCAAATAGTTTTATCAGGAATGGGTCAAATACTTGCTTTAACATGGGTTAGGTAGGCAGGGTGTGGTCCCCTTAAAGACACAGGAACATATTCGCATGTTTTGTGCTCAGATAGGAGCATTTTCCCGCTGGTAGTGACATAATGGCACTGTGGATAGTCATCAGAAATTCTTTAACCATTAGCTATCTGCCAGAGACTTAGCAACAAAGCGCTAAGCATTCTTCTCTATATGGCGTAACGATGTAAAAAGTGATGAGGTCCTTAAGAGAGCGAGTAATGAGATAACGAGGAAATTGGTTGAGGTGGCGTCCTCTGGGGTTAGTAAAAGTTGAAGGTAGGACGACAGAAGCTGACTGGAAAATAATAAAGAGGAGAATTGATATCAATGTGCAAGAAACTGAAGATAATACTGGATACAGATACAATATTAAAAAGTGGGAAGCTACCCTGGGTAAAAAATACAAAGAATGCCACGATAAAAAGAAAAATATTAAAAGATGTGGAAACTATTAATTGAAAAAGCGTAAGACTATTTTAGGGCTTAAACATGAACATTAATTATCCTGTAATGGAACTTTTAGGAAGCATTTCAAACAGATGAATTGTTGTGTAGCATATACAGGAGCGAAAGAGCTTCGTGTAACTCATAATAAACTACAAGTTATTAATATTAGAAATGTAAGGCTTCGTAGTACGATTTACGAAGCCAGTAATATATGTGGCATAGAAATGGAATTAACAACAAGTGAAAGGAAGTAGAATGCATTAGAGATAATTATATTTTCGGGTAATGGGAAGTAGCGATCTTAATCTCGAAAGTGTAGATGGGAAATCACTGTCAAATACAGAAGCCAGGAAAGGAGAACGACATAAATATATCGAAGGTCTGCTTCACATATAATTAATTTCACTTTTATTTTATGTTCTATTGATCTAGCGCGAAACAAAAATTTCGATGTGACATCTACACACGACTCTTTAAGAACGTAAAACCCGTGGTCAATGAGTAGCGTCTTCGATTAGTAACCAAAACATCCTCGGTCCCGGGTTGGAACCCTGCCACTGCTTGAATTCTGAATAAAATTCATTCGCAGTGGCGGCTAAAGACTACCAGCATACTAAGTCACCCTCATTCAGTCCTTTTCAAAGAGGGCAGAGGAACGAACAGAAGATTCAGGGCACTCTCATGCCCTTGGGGTGGGAAATAGCCCAAGAAAGCAGAAGAAACAGTAATTATCGACGGCATGAGAATGCAGGAGCCAATAGAACCAATGCATTGAAGACACACGCTCGTAATTTGTAACCACAGGACATGTGGCCTGTAATTGAAAATGTAACGTGATGACCTCTGCATTGGCGAAAGTTTCCGAACTCGTCTCCCCATTCGGATCTCCGAGAGGGTCAGCCAAGGAGGAGATGATTATGAGAAAAATATTGGACAACCAACTAAAGGATAAGGTTCTACGAGTCGAGGCGAGAAATGTCAGAAGTTTGATAGTGCTCGAGAAGCTAGAAAATCTGAAATGAGAAATGCTAAGGCTCAATCTAGATGTAGTGGTGGTATGTGGAGTGAAATGGAAAGAATAAAAGTATTTGTAGTCAGATGAGTATAGCGTAATATCAACAACAGCAGAAAATGGCATAACAGGCGTAGGATTCGTTATGAATAGGAAAGTAAAATGGTTAGAAAAATTAATGAATTATTGTGCTGATAAACCACTTCCATTATTTGATTTTCAAACAGCTGAGCAGAACTGAACGTACTCAGACACTTCGCTCTTTACCTATTCTGATCAACACTAAACTGACACACGATATATTTAGCGCAACGCAATCTGACTTTCAATAATCCCTACAAAAGAATGGCCCTGACTAACATTAACCTATACCTTTCAGAAAAAACTTACCTCACAAAAATTTTCGTTACGCGAACTACTGCAATACAGCGAGTGCCACTACTGCCAGCTAAATAAAACATTCAAACTACTAAAGGCACTAACTACTGATATACATAGTTAGCAAATGAAAGATTTTGATAGAGAACAAACAATGTATTTACCTTAATAGTGCTCAAAAGACATAATATCTATATCAGTTCATGACATCCAGACTTACAAGTTTACTGTCTCTGATGGACACACGTCCAAATCATCCGCTCTCAAAACTCCGCCATTTCTCTCCCCACATCCATCACTGCTGGCGGCTCACCTCCAACTGCGTAACGCTACGCGATCCAACTGCCCAACACTACAATAGCAAATTCCAACAATGCAAACCAGCCACAGACTGCACGCAGCACAGTCAGTGATTTTCATACAGAGCGCTACGTGACGTTACCAACATAATAACCTAAACTGCCTACTTACAGGTTCAAATGGCTCTGAGCACTATGAGACTCAACTGCTGAGGTCATAAGTCCCCTATAACTTACAGCTACTTAAACCTAACTAACCTAAGGACATCACATACATCCATGCCCGAGGCAGGATTCGAACCTGCGACCGTAGCGCTCGCACGGTTCCAGACTGTAGCGCCGAGGAAAGTAAGGTAGAGAGTGTGTTACTGTGAACAATGCAGTATTACGATTGTTCTCATCAGAATCAACAGCAAACCAACACCAACAACGATAGTTCAGTTATACATGGCGATGTCGCAAGCCGAAGATGAAGAGATAGAGAATGTAACATTGATGCTGAAAGGATAGTTCAGAGATCAAAATCTAATAGCCATGTAGGGTTGGAACTCGTTTGTAGGAGAAGAAGTAGAATAAAGGATGAAATTTCTCATCTATTTCTAAACTCGTCGTCATAAGTATCAAGTCGGTATCTAAGAAATATGGAAACTCACTTTGATATCGAAAAATGTAAATATCCGTGCAGGGCAATAGAACAGCATGAAAACTTTATTTTTAATAGAAATACGTGAAGTTCACACTAGACGATGCGATATCCAGACTAACCGGTACATCAAACAATTCGTCTGCGAAGAAGAAATCCATATTCAATGAAATTTACGTTCGTCACCTGACTGCAAAACAAATCACTCAGAATAAAATGTTGGTCCTAAATATTGCCAATCTTTATCTGTAATCTTGCAAACAATCACTGTATCACAACTGTTACTGTAAATACACTGCAAGTGAACATAAAAATTAACACTTCTAACTTTCTCATAAAATAGCTTGAAAATTTACAAGATAGCATTTCACTGGAATCTTTTACTGCTGTTTAGCCTCAGAAATGCCTTACAGTGGTCATGAACATTGATGGTAATTAAAGTACCTGGTCTACTTGTGCACACAGAACTCCCGTCTGCTCTGCAATTCGTTGCCATTAGGAATAATGATATAGCTGCCAAAAATCAAATTTTATCTCACGTACTTGCGACGTTAAATATACGACGGTATCTTACCAATTTTCATAAAAGGCTTCTCAGAATACAAACCGCGATGTGCAATGCGTGTATGCAAACACAGTCACGAAGACAAAAATGAAAATCGGGGAGGTAATCTTAACGATTGATAAATAGGAATAAAGACCCAAAGTTTAACAATGCTTAATTAAGCCATGACGACAGTACACATTTTAACACCTAGATAAGTTAGCAAAAATATTCCTTAATAATTATCCTATGTACAATTGCCTTCCCTGACACTTGTTTCAACTATAAGACAAAACCATAAGTTGAGTAATAAAATTTCCTCAGCAAACTTCAACCATACCTAACGTTCTAACAATAAGAAACTGTTGTGTGTTGTTGTTGTGGTCTTCAGTCCCAGAGACTGGTTTGATGCAGCTCTCTATGCTACTCTACCCTGTGCAAACTTCGACGTCTCCGAGTAACTACTTCAACCTACATCCTACTGAATCTTCTTAGTATATCATCTCTTGGTCTCCCTCCACGCTTCCCTCCAGTAATAAATTGGTGATCCATTGATGCCTCAGAATACGTCCTACCAACCGATCCCTTCTTCTAGTCAAGTTGTGCTACAAATTCCTCTTCTCCCCAATTCTATTCAGTACATCCTCATTAGTTACTTGATCTACCCATCTAATCTTCAGCATTCTGTAGCACCACATTTCGAAAGCTTCTACTTCTTCTCTAAACTATTTGTCGTCCATGTTTTACTTCCATACACGGCTACACTCCTTATAAATACTTTCAACCACTTAAATCTGTACTCGATGTTAACAAATTTTTCTTTTTCAGAAACACTTTCCTTCCGGAGCCAGCCTACATTTTATATCCTATGTACTTCGACCATCATTAGTTATTTTGCTTTCTAAATGGCAAAACTCATCTACTACTTTAAGTGTCTCATTTCCTAATCCAATTTCCCCAGCATCCAGCATCACCGGGTTTGATTCGACTATATTCCACTATCCTCGTTTTGCTTTGTTGATGTTCATCTTACATCCTCCTTTCAAGACACTATCTATTCCGTTCAGATGGTCTTCCATGTCTTTTGCTGCCTCTGACAGAATTATAATGTCATCGGTGAACCTCAAAGCTTTTATTTCTTCTTCATTGATTTTAATTCCTTCTCCAAATTTTTCTTTTGTTTCCTTTACTGCTTGCTCAATATAGAGACTGAATAACATCGCGGACAGGCTACAACCCTGTCTCACTCCCTTCTCAACTACTGCTTCCCTTTCATGAACCTCAGCTCTTATAACTGCCATCTGGTTTCTGTACAAATTGTAAATAGCCTTTGGCTCACTGTATTTTACCCCTGGCACAATCAGAATTTGAAGGAGATTATTTCAGTCAACATTGTCAAAATCTTTCTCTAAGTCTAGAAATGCTAGAAACGTAGGTTTGCCTTTCCTTGATCTATCTTCTAAGATAAGTCGGAGGGTCAGTGTTGCCTGGCGTGTTCCAACATTTCTATGGAATCCAAACTGATTTTCCCCGAGGTAGGCTTCTACCAGTTTTTGAATGCGTGTGTAAATGAATTCGTGTTAGTATTTTGCAACCGCGACTTATGAAACTGATAGTTCGGTAATGCAGTAGTTACAAATATAAAGAAATCTGTATTATCTTAAAAGTTGGCTTTTATCATTCTTCTTTTAATAAAACTTCATATGCTCGGTATCTTTCCTCAAAACGTATTATTACAAAGATCTCTTTTCTTAAGTAACGTTGCCTCCATTCCACAGCAGGCCCGCTTCCATGCTTTTAAAACCAAGTTCGTTGCCAGACTGTCCAACACGCACTCCTACTCTCTTCAAATGAAGTAACCTCTCTGACCGAAGTCTCTGGTCTCAAACATGCTCTTACAACGAATATGTCCATATTATAGAGGATATGTACATCTATCAAATTCAATTTAGAAACCGAAGGATACTTCCTTTTTTAAAAAAGTTTACAGATTCAGCATTTCACAAAACTAGAGAAGCTCTTTGGTATTAGCAACGTTTCAATCAGGAAGCCATTTAGGCATTAGCACTTACTCAAACAGGAATGGTAAAACATTTTTTAAGGTGTACACGTTCATATTTCACCAGCCTGGTGAGTCTCTTTGCCATAAGCAGTTTTTCAAAGAGGAAAGGCAACAATACTTTAAAATACACGTTTCCAGGATTACGATACTTTAAAATATACGTTTCCAGGATTACGATATGATACTTCATTCACATTTATGCTCGAAACTTCCTGAAAATCGTCATGTCAAATAGGACAGTCCCCTTTCAAGGGTTAAGGGAGAATATGAGATTGGTAATAGGATCGAGGGAGGAGAAAGACTAATTGAGTTCTGCAATACTCTGCTCAAGGATCACAAGAAGAGGAGTTATACGTCGGAAAGAATGGAGGTATGGGAAGGTTTCTGTTAGATTACATCATGGTCAGGCAAATACTCCGAAGTCAGATACTGAATTGTAAGGAGTACACAGGAGCAGATATAGTTCCAGACCACAATATAGTACTGATGAAGAGTAAGCTGAAGTTTAAGGGACTACTGAGCGCAGTGCTCAAAGAAGAAGGATACGGAAGTACTAAGGAAAGAAGCGATAGATTTGAAGTTCTATGAGGTTATAGATACTGTGATAAAGAATAACTCAGTAGGCACTCCAGTTGATGACGACTGGACATCTCTAAAACCGGAGATCACAGAAGCTGCAAAGAAAAACATAGATACAAAGAAGGTAACAATGAAGGAACCATGGGTAACAGAAGAAATTCTTCAGTTGATCGACGAAAGCATAAAAATGTGGAGGGAAACTCAGGAACACAAAAATAGAAATCACTTAGGAATGAAATAAATAGGAAGTTCAGAGAACTTAAGGCAAAATCGCTGGATGAAAAATGTGAAGAAATCGAAACAGAAATGATTGTAGAAAGGACTGACTCAAAATATGCAAAAGTCAAAACAGCTATCGGTGAAATTAAAAGCAAGGGTGGTAACATTACGAATGCAATGGGAATTCCACTGTTAAATTCAGAGGAGACAGCGGGTGGGTGGAGAGAGTAAATTGAAGGCCTCTATGAGGGTGAAGACTTTACTGCTGTGACAGAAGAAAAAGCAGGAGTTTGTATACAAGAGATGAGGGATTCAGTACTAGAACCAGAATTTAAAAGAGCTTTGGAAGACTTAAGATTTCATAAGAGAACAGTGATAGATAAGATTCTACCAGAATGTCTAAAATCATTGGTGGAGGTGGCAACAAAACGGCTATTCAAGTTGGCGTGTAGAATGTACTAGTCTGGCGAAATACCATCTGACTTTTGAAAGAACATTATCAATACAGTTCCGAATTGATAGATCCGCCAAGTGCGAAAATTGTCGCACAGTCAGTTTAACAACTCATGATTACAAGTTTCTGACTAGAATAACATACAGCAGAATGGAAAAGAAAAATGAGGATGTGTGAGATGACGATCAGTTTGGCTTTGGGAAAGGTATAGGCGCGAGAGAGGCAGTTCTGACGCTGTTGATAATGGAAGTAAGACTGCGCAGAGCTGTGCGCAAGTTTGGGAAAGTCATCTTTCACGACGATATGCATGGATGGTACGAGGACGTTATAACTGAGGGCATTTTATCAAGATAGGTATAAACGTGGAGTGCCGTTTGTGCTTGGATTTCACGTAATGTAACATGGCGTTTTTGTAACATGTTCCATAAACTACGTGAAAATTGTATTTCATGTTATAGGTGGAATTAAATGTAGTCTCTCCCCTCCTCCTCCTCCTCCCCCCTCCCTCTTCACGTTATCTCCTTAGATCAGATGATGGCAGAGTAAGACTGTTGAAACTGGTCACCTTGGAACAATAAAAGTTTCTATAATGCGATCACGGAGTACAATGTGTGTTCTTCACTGCCTGTTATTACCCGCTGGTACACTAAAATCCACGTGTCGTTTTTCTCGGCCAAGAGCCACGAAAATTACGAAAAGTTTAGAATTTTTTTCATGCAAGGAATGTTTACATTAAAATGGGAGTTTTACCACTTTATTACACATACATCCATGAACTTAAAAAACATTGTTTCCAACAAATTAAAAACTGCGGCTGCAACTTTTGTTAAAATCTGTGCCTCGCGGAGCATGCTAGTTTTCGCGAAGCGTTGAACGGACTCGTTAACTACTTCTGAAACCCATAAAAGCAGAAAAACCTTAAATTAGAATGAAATTGGGAGGACCATCACGATGGGATTTTGAAAAATACCTCGAAAAAATTTCAGTTATTTGGAAAATATGTCAATTTCTTGGCACGCTTTCTACGTTAAAATGGTTAAAAAATATTTAAAATCTGACTAAAAATAGCTCTCGCTGAGGCCTCCTAAATATAATTATCTTTCATGTAAAAGATTCGAATGAATCGGTTAAACCGTCGAGGTTCTAGAGCGCTGAAAAATGTTGTTCCGAGAAAAACTGATTTAAATTTTGAAAGAAAAAAGTTAATTCAAAACTTACCGTTAATCTGCAATCCTAGCACCACAGAGGCATCCATCATCTTCCTCAAACTTGCTCTGCTTTTTAATCTGGTGCATCTTTTAACCAAATCTTAACTGGACTATAATTCGTATACTAGCGAATATTTTCTTGTAATAATTTATCGAGAGCCTACAGCTGCCTATAATTTGGTTGCCACGCAGTTCCATTCAACACTCTATAACTTCTAAAAAAATCTTTTTGCAGATATAATCTGTATCCTTCACGGATGGAAATTACGTAGAAAATCCATTTTTTTATTGGATTACACTAGAACCTCCCGTAAGTTAGCACATTGGGGCAAAACCACAAAAAAATGCAATATATTGTCTGCGGAAACTTCTTTGAACGACCTGACAATACTTGTAATACTGTTAAAAGACATATTTTTTCTTCTAGTTCAAATAAAATGTTATACTCTTAATCGATCGGGAGCGAACCCAGTAGAATAGTCATTTTAATGCTTTTGGACACAGATGTTTTGGCTTCCTTGTGTGACTTACTTGATCATCCTAGTGAACCTCCTTCTTGTCTCTCAAATAAAATGTGAAATACTTCTAATGACCATATATTTCGAAAATACATAAATTATCTGATAGAAATGGAGATCTAGTGGGAAAACATATGTTCAGTTGCGCGAGAGAAGCAATAAATGATGAGATTAATCTGAAAACGTAGGGTGACTGATAATGTGATAGGTATTCGACAATGCTGTGAAGTATTTCAGCCCAGATTTGTCAACAATAATTGGAATTAATAAAATCAGCAGTTCGTATACGGACTGAAAATTCTTTGGTCTGATCTCCGAAATATCTACTCAACTATAGATTTGTTGTAAAAGGGGGTGGTCAAATGAAAATGAGACGTAGGGAACAACGTAAGTAAATTGTTTATTCAGTTAACTTATGGGAATGCAGCCGAGTAACGTTGTCGACAACAGAAGATATTGCGACAGGTGGCCACCGTGTCATTTTCAGAGCAATAATGCAGAAAATAAGAGCATTCTTTCTATAGTTTTGCCTTGAAAATGACAGCGTGGCCACCTTTCTAAATATCGGCGATTTTCGACGATGTCACTCGGCTGCATTCACGTCAGTTACTTGTACACAGCATAAGCCGGGAGAAACTCAGGTCTCATGAACTCTTTATTATTTCATAAGCCATCACCATGACTTTTAATGCATTCATTCCTCCGCGAGAAGAAACGGTGCCTTCATGGAAAAACGTCGGCGGCTGACTATGGAACCATCACCGTCCGCTGGTGTGCGCCTCTGCGTTCGAAGCAATCAACGGCCGCTGATGTTTTCTTCAGGGCTCCAAAAATACGGAAATCGCTTGGGGAGAAACTGGGACTGTATGGAAGTTGTGTAAGGGATTCCCAGCGAAAACTTCGCATCGTACTCGAAACAAACTTTGCTACATGTTCTTCCCTCCGCTCACAGTGTGTGGAATACTTTTTTAATAATAAACAGATTAGTTAATTTTTTTCCATTTGTCTCGTTTTCATTTGACTGTCCGTTGTATTTCTGGAATCTATATCAAGCAGAAATAATAATAAGGAAAAGAAGTCGATTTTGTCAATATTGTATGGAACTGACGCTTTCGCCATCGGAAAATTGTAATAGCAAACCAAACTATAGAGACAATTATGTCACAAGTAACTGTACAAAGAGCTAGATGATACGAAGGGGTGATTTTAACAAATTTGTGCAAACCTTTGCTGCACTCTACAAACCAAATAAAAATTACACCGTCGGAATCTTTTCTGTAATGAAACCCTTCATTTCAAATGTGTTCCGAGTTCTACTTATATGAAATGTAAGTGATTAAGTGTGTCGTGCGTGTATAACAACTTATTTGCGTAGCGCAGGAGCAAAAACGATTAATAGCAACAGTATTTAATTCTGGCAGACTAAATTCTGAAAATGGCCAGATTGCGCTACAGAATTAGGTGCATGCGACAGCCGCAACAGCTTCGTGTAGCTTTAATTACTGGAATAGCCGTTAATGTGGTCAACATTATAAATTATACTCCGAGGAACGGGATTTTTATATGCTGCTTAGTTTCACAACAAGTATTTGAGTAATAACAGGGAAATATGCTATTAACGTTCCCAGATTCAACCGAAACCTGAACACTTGGCACCAGAAAGATAATTTAAACGTCACTGACGAAACAACTCCGGATAACAAGATACACCCACCCTGCAAACACACGCCATTGCACTTATTTGTCATCCTCGTTATTATCACTATTATCACTATTATTGTCATTATTACTATTATTGTTGTAAGGGGTTCACCACCCTGCTGGAGCAAATGTAATCTCTATGTATTGCTCACTTGCTAGAACGACAATTGACAGGCGCTGCCTGAGACATATATCGTTGCCCCTGTTAAAAGAGAGCTGCAATAGAGTCGCAGGTCAAAGCAGTCTCTGCCGCAGTTGCAGTCGCTCGCTGCTACAGTGTAGTTGTAGTCTGTAGCTGGTACAGCGCAGTTTACACTGTAAGTAGGCTGTTTATGTTAGTAGGTTGTTTATGTTTTCTTATTGGCAACGTTACGTAGCGCACTGTGTGCTAGTTAGCATTGTTGTCTGCCATTGTAGTGTTGGGCAGCTGGATGTTAACAGCGCGTAGCGTTGCGCAGTTGGAGGTGAGCCGCCAGCAGTGGTGGATGTGGCGAGAGAGATGGCGGAGTTTTGAAATTTGTTATACTGGATATTATGAACTGCTATGTATATTATGGTTTTTCAACACAATTAAGGTAAATACATTGTTTGTTCTCTATTAAAATCTTTCATTTGCTAACTATGCCTATCAGTAGTTAGTGCCTTCCGTAGTTTGAATCTGTTATTTAGCTGGCAGTAGTGGCGCTCGCTGTATTGCTGTAGCTTGAGTAACGAAGATTTTTGTGAGGTAAGTGATTTGTGAAAGGTACAGTTAATGTTAGTCAGGGCCACTCCTTTGTAGGGATTTCTGAAAGTCAGATTGCGTTGCGCTAAAAAGAAATATTGTGTGTCAGGTTAAGCACAGTCATGTACAATTGTTCAAAGGGGATGTTTCATATGTCGACCCTTAGCCGAGGATACCTCACTGGAATCTTCTGATTTTTTTCTTGTAGTTTGTGTAATTAGTGTAGATTTTGTTTATTGCTAGCGCGTAATTCTAGAGAGAATCTCCTTTGTAGTTGCAGCCTTTCATTGTTGTACAGTAAAATAGTTGTGGCATGCATGTAGATTTGCACCAAGTATTTCGCAGCTGCGCTTGCAATTAACTAGATATTATTTTCAGTGATATGTTAATGTGTTCCCCTATTTTTGCTCTTCAAATTGTGTTTTTCTGCGTTGTCGTGTGAAATATTGTGACAATAATGGCGTGTGAAAAACGTAACACTAGGCTCCAAAGTAAACTGAGAAATGACAGTGAAGACGAAAGCAGTGTGTTAACGCCACCATGTAATGAATTAACTAATATTCAAAGTAGTAATTTGGTAACTGTGCATAGCGAAATGGAGCGGGCGTCAAATAATGGTGTAGACAGTGAAACAGGTAGTAAACAGGGAAGCATTATCGGTCGGCAACATCTCGCCTCAGGAATCGGGAATGACAGAACACAATATTGCAAATACTGTAGACTCAGGTTTTGGGTTCTCACCATTTTCTCAAATGAGTCAAGACACATTTTCCGCTTGTCAAAATGTGAATGTTGCCGGTGCAAATTCACTGCCGAAAAGCACTGAGGAACATGTTTCAGACACCAGTGCATTGTTATTACAGTTAATGCAACAAATGGCACAAAGGCTACAAAAGTTAGACACAACGCTTGAACAAAATCAGAAACAAATGGGACAAAATCTTCAAAAGTTAGACACAATGGAACAAAATCTTCAAAAGTTAGACACAATGGAACAAAAGCTTCAAAAGTTAGACTCAGTGGAACATAAGCTTGAACAAACACGTGAAGATTTAACTACTGAGTTACATAACATTGAATCGAAATGTCAAAAAGTCTGTAATGATGTAAAAACACAAATTTGTGAGCATTTTCAACCTATTTTTTCGCGGCATGAAAATGCATTACAGAATCACGAAGCAGCCATAAAAGAACTGCAAACCATTGTTCATGAAAATCACGACACTTTGCAAGCTAAAATTGACTCAGTTGCATCTGCCGATTCGGTTACGCAACTTGTAAAATCTCAAGAAAACTTAAAGGACACAGTAGATACGATTTCAACACAAATGGACACTCTGAAACTTGGTTCAGAAAAACACACTGAGGAAATAAGTACACTATCGGAGAAAGTAGCCGAACTTTCGGATCAGTTCACTAACTTATCTGCAAAGGTAGATGATGATCTGAATGACACAAGACCTGTAGCCATCACTGACACAGAAGAGTGCGAACAAATTAGGAAATTCAAACAAAATCAGAATCAAATTAATATGCAACACCAAAGAGAAATCCGGGAAGTACAAGATCAGCTGACACAGGTAATACAAGAATTACGTATTTCAGAGGACACTCGCTCTCCAATACGGGAAGAGGGACATAGAAATACGGAACAGCCACAAAATAATAACACAGGGCACTTCGGAAATTATGAAAGAAATTGGCAAGGTACACCGAATTTTGAGATGCAACCGCCGAAACGACGTAACAATGACCGACATGCGACTCGCCGACATGATGATTTTGAATATAAGCTGTTCATTACTACACGTAAATTCAAAACGTTTAAGAATTCTGCCAACGACATTCATCCACAAGCAAGGCTCCATCAATTCTCTCATTGTTTTCCTCCCAACTGGTCATTAGAACACAGATTAGAATTTATGTGTGGCTACTTGGAGAATGAACCAGCTGTAAGAATGTGATCGATCATTCACGATTGTCACAGTGAAGGAGAATTTTATCATGCCTTCCTCTCAGCATATTGGTCTCAAGCTACACAAGACCGAGTAAAACTTAGCATCATAATGATGAAACATTTCGAACAATCTGAATTTTCCAGTCTTGTGAAATATTTTGAAGACATGTTGCACAAGAATCAGTACCTCTCAAACCCATACAGCCCCTCAGAACTCATACGCATTTGCTTTATCAAATTACTTGAACATTTACGACATATTATTTTAGCAGGACGTTGCAAAGACGACATTGAAGCTTTTCAGGGACTGTTACAAGAACTAGAAATTGACACAGACAGCCGCGGGATGCGGAAACAGGAAAACAATCACTACAGGTCACATCTGTCGCAATTCCGCGATGAAAGAAATAATAACTGGACACGACAAGGCTATTCTCACAATACAAATCGTGAACAAAACAGACACCACCCATACGACAACCACTGGCAGAGTAATATTTACAGAGAAAGATCGCATTTCCGTAGTAATGAATATGACGGAGACAATCATAGAAACAAACAATTTGGCAACCAGAACTATTATTATCACGGGAGACAGAATAACTTCAGACGCAACGGTCCAGCGCGCAGTTACGATTCAGGGAGAAATTCTCCACCACGTGACCGACAGGAAAGAAACTATGGAATCTACCGACATGACGACAGATGATATGATCGTAACGACAGACCTGAACTGCATCAGAACTGGCGGGATTCAAACAGAGCAGGGCACTCTCGACAACGTGAATTTGTGGAAGTTAGGCCTCCTAATCCCAATAACGACGCACGCCAACAAAGAGATAGCAGACAATGACTCGCACCGCAGGCAGCCGCGTGCGCCGGCTGGGTCAGGGAAAAATTACATAGACGCTAACCTTGAGAAAAATTCCAGTATTCTTTACCGCCGTATACCACATGATAATTGCATCGAAGTTGAACCTCTGCGTACTAGGAAGAGTAAAGGTTTACACCACACTTCACTTTTCTGCTTTTTAACTTTGTCTTTGCTATAAAACGTTTCACTTCACGTTACTAGTATGCTTTAGAAACTGTTACCATGCAACAACGTTTTGAAGTTCAATATCCACTCAAGAACCAAGAGAACTTATTTAAACAGAAATTACGAATGCATTGTTATTGCGAACAGACGACACAGTGTTGTTGTGTGTGTACATTCTTGCTTGTTAGTTGCACGATTACGTAACGACTATAAGCCTCACATACTTGGAACATATACCGGCACTGCTAATGAGATTTTCATGCAATATTTTGGTTTGCTTGAGAGTGGATTCTGGATTTGAGGTGCTTTCTGTGAAATACCAGATGACACAGTGGTTAGTTTATGTGGCAGCTACACGATTATATCATGACGTTACTAATGACTGACAATTTACAATGTTGCTTTTGTGGTGTATCTGTTTTATATCTTCACAGTTTTTCTGAATTATTCTAGAAAGTAAAACATGTTTTAGTAGTAACTTTGGTGGTATAGCTACAAGGAGACAGCCTTTTCCGTAGCACAACAATACGTTACAGCAAAGTACTTTCATCATCACAACAATAAGCATAATAACTAAGATATCTATACGCAAAGCATTTCACTTTTGTGTATCGTGAGGTAAGTACATTGATTTCTGCAGAACTTAGCTTTCGGAGGAAAATAACTACGACACTTCCACAGAGATTATCTTACAGCAAGAAGCACATTTAGCGCTACAGGACACGTATTTGAGTGATTAATTTTGTACTTAAAACATTTATTTTTAAAGATATTTGAAGTACAATGACACAAAGGTTTTCCGTAACACATTTCATTCCATTGCTGTAATCTGTAACACCTGAGGGTATAATTACATTAATCCTCAGGGGGGTACACACTTACTTTGTGTATCATGTGTTTGGCAAGCACAAGGAGCCCTAGCTAATATGGTATTTGCTTATACAACTTTACACATCGGTACCATATTCCTCTAACACATAAATTACATACCTATCTGATCATTTAACTGAGAGAGACAAATTTTTTTACTACGGCAGTGACAGATGTTTACGTAATTACACCGTTGGATAACTTCACACTTACAAAATTGTATTTTGTCTGTACTTTGTGAACTGTTCATATTTTTTCGGACCCATTGTGATATTATGAGAGCTTTGAATGATATATTTGGTATGGGATCATGATTTTAAAGTACGTTTGAGGTAGATGACACTATTTAAATGAGCAGAGAATTTTTTTAGGTTTTGAAATTATTGCAGAAAGCTACGACATTTTTGAGATTTGACTGAGGTGTTATGATGTTATTATTACGACGACGATGTGTATTATGCTGTTGAGGATTGTTTATTATGATATGTATTTATTATGATGAATTGTTGAAGACGTGTTGATGAATATGTATATGTGTAATAAGGTAAGGAATAAGGAGTAGTGGTTAGGGACTCTCACTTGTGAAAAAGGATGTTGGAAACGAGAATCGTACTTTAAGAGTTATGAAATGTGTGTAAATGCGTGAATGTATCACAATGCCGACGAAAATTCTTTGGACACTGTTATATTCATAAGATTTTGTTTCTACACATTTGCAACGCAAATTCTCGACCTGTGAAATATTTTTATATGAGACTGTCACTGTAGCAGAAACTGCTGTCGTAAATATTTCACTAAGAAAGGTAAGTGACCTTGACGTAACGCGTTTTGGGTGTCCAGCTGAGAGGTAGTCGTCTGACAAAAGAAAGCCATTAGATGGAGAAAAATATAGAGGTCATTATCCTCGCCATTGACATTCCTTTAGAGATAGCATCGCAAATACGACACGCTCATTACTTGGAAAGATACTTACATCTGCACACCTGATTATGACAAGCGTCTTTCTATGAGAGTTGAGAGAATTTCTACTAACTTATGAAGTGTCACATGACTATTGAATGATATTTTTATGCTTTGCTTTTCATAGTTGCTTATTTCATTTGATATCTAGTTTCCAGCTGTGTTGCAGCATTGGTTTTATAAAGTAAAATAAAATGCATTTGCTAATGTGAACACTTTCTGTCAACAGATCTATTAAATCATTATTTTATGATCCACATTCTTCGAAAAAGGAGCTCTTGGAATGGAAAGAACAATAAGAAGGGACTGATAACAATAACTGCATATATAATTTTCTTTTCAAGTACTTGCTAATTTCTTTTGTAGAAATAGTTGTGGTGCACCACTTTAGTTACATAGACATTAAGATGTGAATATCCATTTCCCTTTTCTACATTGTTGTTTTTACTGTAATATTTCTTCTGCTTGAGCTATGTCATGTTTAGGTATAAGTTACTGCTGTTTGCCAGGCATAATGTTACTGAATTTAACTTTGTGTTACTTTGCTAAGCCAGTTTACTACTGATTTATTTTTCTTGTTGCTGCACATTGGCTCATATTAGTTGTAATTTTGAATTTTTTCTGTTAATTTAGATTTACTGCTGATTGCATTGCTGTTTGTGTTAATTGTTTTGTGCTGCTGCTCAGTAGATTTAAGTTAGCTTAAGAGGGGGTAGCCTATAAGAGAATGAGTATGGATGAATTTGAAGAAATGCACTGCGAGGTTATACGAGAAAAATACAGAAAGCATGCTTGGATAGAATTTTTTGGCTGGAGCAAATATCGAAATAAGACGAAAGATCTATGGAATGAAGTTTTGGGTTGGACTGCAGTACCAAATGTTACACTGAAAACAAACCCTGTCCTTTCCTTTTGTGTTATCCCGTTATGTGTTTGTGTACCCTTGTGTATTTGTTTTCTTCCTGTCTCTGTGTAGTTTCATAGAATTTTTTCTTCTTTTAATATTAAGCTACATTCACTATGATGAGGAATACTGTTCTCCTCAAATATAATTGGCATTAATAATATGTTATTTACCTTGTAAATATGCTTAGACATTATTTATTCTGTTTTGTTTTAATGCTCATGTGTAAAGTTGATGTTTCAATAATTATTCTGATCTTTTATGTATTTACTTATGTCATAATTCCTGTAAAACTGATGTATATGTTTATTTATATTCTGTTGTAAAGCCTGTACTACAGATGTTATCTGTATTGTTATGTCTTTAATGATGTATTTTGTACCTTTGTAATTGTATTCTTATGTTATAAAATTGTAATTGACATCAGTTCATCATATTATTAACTTGTAAGTTCCATTTCACTGCACACGTTTCTGTTGGTCATAGTATATGGACAATATGTGAGAAGTAGGGACTGTTAGTGTCTGCACGTGTGCTAATAATTCAGCAAGGGACTGAATCACAGCATTGCTGGTTCTAAGGACAACTCCAAAAACTTTGTGCGTGCACAAGTGGTGGTTTATGGACTTGCTATTATCCGCAAGACTCTTCAATGGTGATTGTGCACCTGCACAGTCACAACAGATGGCTGCTGGCCATCTCTACAAGGACTACAGTGGGTCTGCTCTGTGATGACCTACCTACCAATATTCTTCAAAACGTCGAATGACTCTGCTGTGGGTTTGCTCTGTTGTCGCCCATTACCTGTCAGCATGTCTAAAGTCAGCACTGTCTTTCCGTTGGAAGGACGACAATACTTCTTCAAGACTGCATGGAAATCCACTACTTCTGTGTGCAATTTCTTTCACTAATGAGACTCTGTGAAAAACAAAAACTGTAATTACTATTATAATAAATGATCAGGACTGTCTTTATTGATTGTGAGAAAATTTTATCCTTTGACCAACATTGTATCAATAAATGTGTGCATTTGATTTCTTTGTTATTGTAATTATGAAAAATTTTATCAAATCATTATTGGCCACTGCCCAAAACAATTTGAAAACTTTTTTGTGGGGAGCATGGGGGCTATGTAAGTAGGCTGTTTATGTTAGTAGGCTGTTTATGTTTTCTTATTGGCAACGTTACGTAGCGCTCTGTGTGCTAGTTAGCATTGTTGTCTGCCATTTTAGTGTTGGGCAGCTGGATGTTAACAGAGCGTAGCATTGCGCAGTTGGAGGTGAGCCGCCAGCAGTGGTGGATGTGGCGAGAGAGATGGCGGAGTTTTGAAATTTGTTATACTGGATATTATGAACTGCTATGTATATTATGGTTTTTCAACACAATTAAGGTAAATACATTGTTTGTTCTCTATTAAAATCTTTCATTTGCTAACTATGCCTATCAGTAGTTAGTGCCTTCCGTAGTTTAAATCTGTTATTTAGCTGACAGTATTGGCGCTCGCTGTATTGCTGTAGCTTGAGTAACGAAGATTTTTGTGAGGTAAGTGATTTGTGAAAGGTACAGGTTAATGTTAGTCAGGGCCACTCCTTTGTAGGGATTTCTGAAAGTCAGATTGCGTTGCGCTAAAAAGAAATATTGTGTGTCAGTTTAATCACAGTCATGTACAATTGTTCAAAGGGGATGTTTCAACACTTAGTAGTTGCTAAAGCCACAGTGGAGAACAAATTGCAAATTTTTATTATATGGAACTCAATAATAATTGTGATCAGCTGCAGAGCTAAATGAATGAAAAATCAGCAGTGTAATTAAGTTAACCATCTATTGTAAGGTACATTTTATTATTTTTATTGGCATGCGCGTAGTTCAGTCACTTGCCTGAGATGTTAATATGACTTTGTTTCAATCTTTTCTATTGTGATTCGTCAGCACCAGTGGACCCAGATTTGTAATATATTCAATTTTCCTGTGTAATTGCTTGTAGATCTTTATCAATAACGTAAATATTTCAGAATATAATTGGTTTTACCAGTCAGTTATAAAAGTATAATTTCCCCTTAAGTCATAACCAGTCCCGATGTAGTCATTTATCTAAATTAAAATATTCCATAATTTTTGTCAGATCATAGTCATGTGCCCTTTAGTAATCATATGTCCAGCTGTGCAGCTGTGTCACTAAGTAAAGTCAGTTTTTCCAGTAATTAAGATCTCAGACAAATGTTATTCAGTATTAGTAGGTAGGCCAGCATTGCACTAAGCTGTGCCATTTACGAGCAGATATATAGACAGTGATATCTGGCGACACTATCATGAGGTAAGAATTTTTCAGCCTATTTCTCACGGACAGATTCACATTATTTCATAGGGCCATGGCGTAGCACTGCTTACTTCAAAATTTATCAGTTTTTCATGAGTTAAGATTTATCAGTTTTCATACGTCAGAAGTTAATTATCCTAATTTCATTATTTTAACTCTTTTTATTTATGCAGGAAGGTTACATTGTTATTATTAGTATACACGCAGTAAAACAATACGTTCCGCAGACAATACCAAAAACCAGTTTTAGGTCTTTTAATTATGAATAATATACACTTATACAGGGTGTTTCAAACGGTACCGGTATATTTGAAACGGCAATACAAACTAAACGAGCAGCGATAGAAATACACCGTTTGTTGCAATATGCTTGGGACAACAGTACATTTTCAGGCAGACAAACTTTCGAAATTACAGTAGTTACAATTGTCAACAACAAATGGCGCTGCGGTCTGGGAAACTCTATAGTACGATATTTTCCACATATCCACCATGTGTAGCAATAATATGGCGTAGTCTCTGAATGAAATTACCCGAAAGCTTTGACAACGTGTCTGGCGGAATGGCTTCACATGCAGATGAGATGTACTGCTTCAGCTGTTCAATTGTTTCTGGATTCTGGCGGTACACCTAGTCTTTCACGTGTCCCCACAGAAAGAAGTCACAGGGGTTCATGTCTGGCGAATAGGGAGGCCAATCCACGCCGCCTCCTGTATGTTTCGGATAGCCCAAAGCAATCACACGATCATCGAAATATTCATTCAGGAAATTAAAAACGTCTGCCGTGCGATGTGGCCGGGCACCATCTTGCATAAACCACGAGGTGTTCGCAGTGTCGCCTAAGGCAGTTTGTACCGCCACAAATTTACGAATAATGTCCAGATAGCGAGATGCAGTAATCGTTTCGGATCTGAAAAATGGGCCAGTGATTCCTTTGGAAGAAATGGCGGCCCAGACCAGTACTTTTTGAGGATGCAGGGACGATAGGACTGCAACATGGGGCTTTTCGGTTCCTCATATGCGCCAGTTCTGTTTACTGACGAAGCCGTCCAGGTAAAAATAAGCTTCGTCAGTAAACCAAATGCTGCCCACATGCATATCGCCGTCATCAATCCTGTGCACTATATCGTTAGCGAATGTCTCTTGTGCAGCAATGGTAGCGGCGCTGAGGGGTTGCCGCATTTGAATTTTGTATGGATAGAGGTGTAAACTCTGGCGCATGAGACGATACGTGGACGTTGGCGTCATTTGGACCGCAGCTGCAACACGGCGAACGGAAACCCGAGGCCGCTGTTGGATCACCTGCTGCACTAGCTGCGCGTTGCCCTCTGTGATTGCCGTACGCGGTCGCCCTACCTTTCCAGCACGTTCATCCGTCACGTTCCCAGTCCGTTGAAATTTTTCAAACAGATCCTTTATTGTATCGCTTTTCAGTCCTTTGGTTACGTTAAACCTCCGTTGAAAACTTCATCTTGTTGCAACAACACTGTGTTCTAGGCGGTGGAATTCCAACACCAGAAAAATCCTCTATTCTAAGGAATAAACCATGTTGTCCACAGCACACTTGCACGTTGTGAACAGCACACGCTTACAGCAGAAAGACGACGTACAGAATGGCGCACCCACAGACTGCGTTGTCTTCTATATCTTTCACATCACTTGCAGCGCCATCTGTTGTTGAAAATTGTAACTACTGTAATTTCGAAAGTTTGTCCGCCTGAAAATGTACTGTTGTCCCAAGCATATTGCAACAAACGGTGTATTTCTATCGCTGCTCGTTTAGTTTTTATTCCCGTTTCAAGCATACCGGTCATTTTTGAAACACCCTGTATATGTACATCATATATTACTTTACTTCAAGAGTTTTCCAAATTGATTCTATCTAAACTACTCTTAAGTGTAAAACGTAAGCACGAACGTGAAAAGATGTTTTCAGTTTCGCATATTTACTTTCGCATGATACGTCATTGCCAAAAATATAGCTCTATGAAACGTTGGCCATACGTAGGAAGAACTGTTTCTCTTTAGTACAGAAGTTAACAGAAAAATACGCAATGAGGCGAACAGAAATGACTTTATTCAAGTACAATAACTACATTGAGGCGACCGCGATCCATGATGGCGGGATATAGTTCTTAGCAAGGTGTGTGAGATAATCACGGATGTCAAGGCACGCTTTCCCACGCTAGCTCGAGGTTGGCAAGGGGTTCTTGTGATAGGGAGTTCCATCCCTAACCAATGCAGTTGACAACTACTGGACGTCCTGCAGTAAGTCTCCCCAGTGCATCACAGACGTGCTCGACGGGATTTAAGGTGGGGGAAACGGCAAAACATTCCATAAGCAGAGTATCCTCTCGCTTGAAAAGCACCTTCACCTACGCAGTGTCCGCCCCGGTAGCTCAATAGTCAGCGCGAAGAAATGTCGTGCCAAGGGGCCCCGGGCTCGATTCCCTGCTGTGTCGGAGATTATCTTTGCTCAGGGACTGGGTGTTGTGTTGTTCTTATCATCATCATCATCTCATCTCCACGGACACGCAAGTCACCGAAGTGGCGTCAACTCAAAAGACTTGCACCAGGCTAACGGTCTACCCGATGGGAGGCCGTAGCCACACGACACGACGACGACCTACGCAGTTTGATGCGGTCGCGAATTGTCAGCCACAAAAATGAAACCAGGGCCGAATGTACCCCTGAAAAGACGTACATGGGGATGGAGAAGAGTGTCACAGTAACGTTGCCTATTGACTGTACCGTGTCCAAATATTTGGAAGGCAGTACGCCCATGCAACATTACGCGTCCCCACACCGTAACACCTTGACAACCAAAACGTTTACATTCGACAATGCTGGACGTAGCCTCATATTACAAGGGGTGGGAGCACGTTATGTACCTAATAACATTATCGAACATCATCGTTTTGTTGTTTCAGGTGTTAAGCACTTAAGGCACTTGACGGTAAGAGCGTTGTCGTCTGCTGACATCTCTAAAATGACGGCCTGTAAACAGCTTGGAAATGCGCTTTTCTTTTCTGTTTGTTTATTCGTACAGTGTTTCAGTAATCTAGAAAGGACAATATTTTTCTCCTGGACTATTAGTAAATGTATTTATTTAACCCGTTCGTGATTTTATGTACGTGTACCAATTAGTTTGCTCCACGTACTTTTTATACAGTTTTATCTACGACATGGGATGGGCTCGAATGGTTTTTGTACTGTCGTGTTGCCTGACGTTTAATAACATTGCTTGACTTGCGACGTTACGCAACGGTACCTTTCACGAAAAAAATCAGAGCCACAGATTTTGAGACATGGTTCGATAGAACTTTTACTGTGGTGGAAATGATTTTAATCTGTGCTTACTTGCTGCGGGACTAGCCTGTACCTTATCTAGACGAACGCAGCAGCGGGAACTACAAATGGCTGTGGCCAATTCAGCGAGTTACAGCTGTATAGTCGACACAGGCACTTGAGCCAAACGCATCAAAGACAACAATTTTGGGGGAAAAGGTGTTGGGTCACTTGTTCGCTTTCAGTTGAACAAACGAGATACGATTAAAGCAATTCGTGAGTATTTTTTGACAAACATAAGAATTTCGGTGAAAATTATAAAAACAAGACAAAGTATCACACAAATTTGTTTCCGCTGGCAACTAGCACCAAGACAGTTCTCGTATCATATAATAAATGTGAAAGAGGATTTTCCCAAATGAATTTAAATATTACTGAGGGTAGAGCCTTTTTGTTAAATACACTGTTTCTTCACTACATTTTATGAAGTTGAATGGCCTACCACTGTCTTGTCTCTGCCCTTAAAAGTACGTGGAATCTGGTTGATTCGTGGAAAGCACTCCAACATGGACACGAACAGAAATGAAGGAGAAAGGAGGGACGTACGACGAAAACCGTTCTCAGTTTTTGATAGTTTTATGAACTGAATGTTAAAATATTTTCCCTTTTTCAGTATCTTAAAGCAAAAATTTACGTGTGCTCACCTTACTGAAATTTCCTTTTTGTAGCAAATCGTAAAATGAAAAATAATATTTAACTTAATTAATAAAACATGCAATACATGACTTTCGGGTCACATGAGATTTCCGTTTTTTACCAGTACAAATATTGTATTGACACCTTTAAAATCTCAGAAGGAAAATATCCTTCTCGGTGCTTCATATTTGATGTTTCTTCTGCACATGAGAGAAACTTTGAAGAATTCCGACACGTGGCAGAGTAGCAGTGAACCATCAAAATGGCGTCTACGAAGACACTCGTGACCTTACTGTGTTCATTATAAGAATAAAATTGGTGTAAACCCTTACATTGTGCATTCTTCCACGCTTGCCGGAATATCATTCGATTTCGTTCCACGTGGAGTGAAAGCCATTCTGTCTCGAGTAGTCACGTACGTTAACAGGGATACGTTTTATCCTGTGCATTACACGCCCATCCACTCATCGATAGTACAGGACAACAGCTTTACTGCCGTATTTAACTTGGACAGTACTGGCTAGCCAGCTGGTGCAACCAACCTGCAGTGACGTGAAGAGTTGCAGTTAATATGCAAAAAGGGACGAGTCGAGAAACAATATAGATTCGATCATGACTTAATTATTAAACACAATGAAATAATACATTGTAAAACTCCGGCAATACGTATATTAAGGGACTCGACGGAAAACATAACATGCCCTCGTTCTTCACTAACATATTATTGCAATTAAAAACAAAAGTGATGAGAACTCCTAACTAAAAATAGGGTAATATTTTTGCGTAAGCTATGTGAGACGTAAAAGCGTACAATATTGCAGGGTTTTCACCGTATAGTTAAATGCTGATGACACTGATAATATTACTTACAGTCGGTCGTCTGCTAATCTCTGAACTCCTTCCATATCAGAATCCAAGAAATACATTTCAGTGCTGGAACTGCCGTTTGCTGTTCTGCATCCCGCCATCGTTCAGCAGAGACCTATGATTAAGCTTCGTGTATTTGTTCCAGTACGTCTGGCAGCTTAAATATCTTGTTATTTCTCGCGACAGTTCCCATACCGTGGCTACAGATCAGTTCTATTTTTTCCAGACTGTAGTGACTGTGCAGACTTAGCAGCTTCATCAACAATTAGTCTACAATATAACGTTCAGCCTGTTGCAGCAAATCATCATTAATTGCAACAGGATTATCCTTCTCTCCTTTTTATAATACCGGGTTTGCGACGCCTTGCTTTTTCCTAAATTATTGGGGCTTACGCTCGACTTTGGCGCTGTGATAAGACACATGGTCGATTACAATAAAGCTGGAAGGCTCAAATTTGGGCAGAACATCTCTAAATGACTTAAGAAAAACTTCACCATTCATTTCTTCGTGATAGTCTCGATTTTTTTAGATTCAATAATTAAATCACCGCCTTTTACAAAATGACAGTTGCTACCCTTATGTATGGCAATTAACTTCTTTTCTTTTCCCTTCGCGTTTTTTTATCCCCTGTGATAGATCTTCACCTCGCGTCTTACTACACTACTGGCCATTAAAATTGCTACACCAAGAAGAAATGCAGATGATAAACGGGTATTCATTGGACAAATATATTATACTAGAACTGACACGTGATTACATTTTCATGCAATTTGGGTGCATAGATCCTGAGAAATCAGTACCCATAACAACCACCTCTCGCCGTAATAACAGCCTTGATACGAAATGGTTCAAATGGCTCTGAGCACTATGGGACTTAACAGCTGTGGTCATCAGTCCCCTAGAACTTAGAACTACTTAAACCTAACTAACCTAAGGACATCACACACATCCATGCCTGAGGCAGGATTCGAACCTGCGACCGGAGCGGTCACGCGGTTCCAGTCTGAAGCGCCTTTAACCGCACGGCCACACCGGCCGGCCAGCCTTGATACGCCTGGGCATTGAGTTAAACAGAGCTTGGACGGCGTGTACAGGTACAGCTGCCCATGCAGCTTCAACACTATACCACAGTACATCAAGAGTAGTGACTGGCGTATTGTGACGAGCCAGTTGCTCGGCGACCATTGACAAGACGTTTTCAATTGATGAGAGATCTGGAGAATGTGCTGGCCAGGGCAGCAGTCGAACATTTTCTGTATCCCCGTACAGGACCTGCAACATGCGGTCGTGCATTATCCTGCTGAAATGTAGGGTTTCGCAGGGCTCGAATGAAGGGTAGATCCATGGGTCGTAACAATCTGAAATGTAACGACCACTGTTTAAAGTGCCGTCAGTGCGAACAAGAGGTGACCGAGACGTGTAACCAATGGCACCCCGTACCATCACGCCGGGTGATGCGCCAATATGTCGATGACGAATACACGCTTCCAATGTGCGTTCACCGCGATGTCGCCAAACACGGATGCGACCATCATGATACTGTAAACAGAACCTGGGTTCATTCGAAAACATGACGTTTTGCCATTCGTGCACCCAGGTTCGTCGTTGAAAATACCATCGTAGCCGCTCCTGTCTGTGATGCAGCTTCAAGGGTAACCGCAGCCATGGTCTCCGAGCTGATAGTCCATGCTGCTGCAAGCGTCGTCGAACTGTTCGTGCAGATGGTTGTTGTCTTGCAAACGGCCCCATCTGTTGACTTAGGGAGCGAGACGTGGCTGCAAGATTTGTTACAGCCATGCGGATAAGATGCCTGTCATCTCGACTGCTAGTGATGTGAGCCTGTTGGGATCCAGCACGGCGTTCCGTATTACGCTCCTGAACCCACGGATTCCATATACTGCTAACAGTCATTGGATCCCGACCAACGCGAGCAGCAATGTCGTGATACGATATACCGCAATCGCGATATGCGACAATCCGACCTTTATCAAAGTCGGAAACGTGATGGTACGCATTTCTCCTCCATACACGAGGCATCACAACAATGTTTCACCAGGCAACGCCGGTCAACTGCTGTTTGTGTATGAGAAATCGGTTGGAAACTTTTCTCATGTCAGCAGGTTGTAGGTGTCGCCACCAGCGCCAACCTTGTGTGAATGCTCTGAAAAGTTAATCATTTGCATATCACAGCATCTACTTCCTGTCGGTTTAATTTCGCATGTTTAGCATGTCATCTTCGTGGTGTAGCAATTTTAATGGCCAGTAGTGTAGTAACTGTTCTGTCAGTCAATGTTTTTTGTGTGACATGTCTCGCGATAGCCGCAAGTCTAAGTCTCATCAAAACAATAAATATTACGCTTTTCACATCTAAGTTCGGAAATCTGACGAAGATAACGCCTCCTCCGTCTGTTACTATACTGTTTCGTTTCCTATTTTTCAACTGAAAACCAATATCTTGCATTAGTTGTAAACTGTTGTCTTTTTAAAAGTGGGCAAGCCATCATCGTCGTGTACCTTTTTAAGTACCTTGTTTATTGTAAGCTCCTGGTTCGTGAAGGAAAACGCCTGCACCTTGGACCGCACAGCACTTTTCACTAAATCGTCAGGTTTTCCTAAGACACACGACTGAGATCTTCGTGTCTTTCCTGGAGTGGAAAGTTTGCCGATATTCTGTTTTTTCTTTTCGCATACTCAGCACCCTCACACAGAAATACCAGTAAATTCAGATGTCAGTTCTGAAATCTGCCGCGTTCCTAGCGACGGGAATTTTTCTGTAAACTTGACACTAATAACATTAAGAACAATCCGTTTCTTGTTCTACGTGCTGCAGCAAGAAGCTGCGTCAGCCGTTTTCACAGTGCGTATTATCAGCGCGACGATCAGGGCACATCTGACGTTTACGGAGAATGCGACTGTATATAATTTTTTAAACAAAACCACATAGTTAAAATATAATCAAGAAAAACTTCGATAGCCGTTAATGCATGAGAACACCTTAAGGTTTCATTTACAGCACCATAGTAATAATGTACCCAGTACATAAATAGGATCTACTTCCAAGAGCGTAAGAACAACAGTAATATCTTTTCATCGCTCCTTGTGCTACGGCTGCTGACCAGTCTCCACGTTTGTGTTTGTTTACATCATGTCATTTCTTATGATGAACGAAGTATAGCAACGTGATGTTAGTGAATTCCTGGTTGCTGAAGAAAAAGTGGTGAACATCCAAACACGTTTGCCTATAGTGTGAGGCAACGACGCAGACCTGTTGGGGTAAAAATAAAGAGATTTAAAACATTAGGAACTATGGAAACGCTGCTCCAAAGCGGGCCATATTCGGGATATCATGTCACAACCAGTACTCCCGGTATTGACTTTCATCTGTTTACTCCATTTACCGATTCCCTACATGGGACTCACATTGAAGAGGATGAGGGTGTAATTCACGCTGCTACGAGAAAAGACAGCTGCTTTTATCAACAGAGAATAGATGCTTTTACACAACGGAGGCGTAAGGCCATAGAAAGCCAGGGAGACTATACAGAAAAACTAGTACATGGAAAAGAAATATTTTGACTGATGTCACAAAATTCTAATTTCTAAGAATAAATATGTTCTGAGAAGTAAGTTGTGCGTAATTACGTACTGGTATGCAATAAATAGGGTCCAAATTCCTCTAAGCACTATGGGACTTAACAACTGAGGTCATGTTTATTATTTCTTTGATTATAAAATGTGTACATCAATAAATTTGTAAGATCACAGACATACATTATTATTGTCAAAGTAGGAACAAGAAACACACATTCATCAGATGTGTCTCTGTTACTTTATTCAGTTATTAGCCTTGGGTTAACAAAATACTGTTTTTTATTATTTTCGCCACTTCAAGTATTTTAGCAGTTATTGCGTGTAAGAACTGTATTATCTTGCATCGTTTACAGTAGATAATTTGGTCTTAGGATCACTGTCACACTGCTCCTGACAGTCCTTTACCAAAGAGAGATTACAGAATGTTTCAAAGATTCTTTTTGTAGTCAACTGTGTGGAAGTGTACTTAAACGTAGACATGTATCCCAGCGAGTCCTACTGACGGTATGCGGACTATTCGGAAATTCACGTTACAGACTCCTGGAAGTAAGTGCATAAGCATTTTGAAAAGGAAGCCATGTCCAGAAATGTACCGTTTCCGTACTACAGCCGTTTGAAAACATGTTTGCTAGATAAGCATGCGACAGAGTAGTCATGGCGGGGGAAGGTTATGTCGAATCAGCTGATGTCATTTGACGTCTGTCCTACCTCTCTGTCCTGGTGCGAGCCTCATTCACGTTAGAGCAATATGGTTGAGTACACACTACAGGGTCAAGAAAAAGTATGTTGGAAGATATCCTAAATTCATATGATCTGATGCGGACTGTGTTTTTCCCACATAGGGTGCAGAGGATCAGTAGTACAATACAACCATAGACAATAATTTTATTCATTCTTCATCACCAGATGGGGGTTTGTTAGTAAAAGAGGTGAATGATCTTTCAGACCATGATGCACAATTTTTAACACTAAAAGGTTTTTGTACTCAAAAAATGTTAAAAAATGTTACATATATTTACAAACTACACCTAAGAGCCAAAGAGGCTGGTACAACTGCCTAATATCGTGGAGCCCCAGCAACAACGCAGAAGTGCCGCAACACGTAATGGTATGGACTCCACTAAAGTTTGAAGTAGTGCTGGAGGGAACTGACACCATAAATCCCGTAGGGCTGTCCATAAATCACTACGAGTACAAGGGTTGAAGATCTCTTCTGAACAACACGTCGCAAGGCATCCCAGATATGCTATATAATGTTCATGTCTGGGGAGGTTGGTGGCCAGCGGAAGCGTTTAAACTTAGAAGTGTGTTCCTGGACCCACTCTGTAGCAATTCTGGACGAGTGGGGTGTGGCATTGTCCATTGTCCTGCTGGAATTGCCCAAGTCCGTCGGAATGCACAATGGACATGAATGGATGCAGGTGATCACTGTCGTATCGAGACGTGTCAGGGGTCTCATATCACTCCAACTGCAACCGCCCCTCACAATTGCAGAGTCTCCTCCAGCTTCTACAGTCCCCTGCTGACAAGCAGGTTCCATGGATTCATGAGGTTGTCTCCATACTCGTACACGTCCATCCGCTCTATACAACTTTAAACGAGGCTTGTCCGACCAGGAAACATGTTTCCAGTCATCAACAGCCCAGTATCGGTGCTGACGGGCCCAGGCGAGGCATAAAGCTTTGTGTCGTGCAGTCATCAAGGGTACACGAGGGGACTCTCGGCTCCGAAAGCCCATATCAATGAGGTTTCGTTGAATAGTTCGCACGCTGACGTCACGTTGAACGATTCTCTTCGGTCGTCGGGGGTCCAATTCTTGCAGGATCTTTTTCCGACCGCAGCGATGTCGGAGATTTGATGTTTTACCGATTCCTGATTTCACGGAACACTCGTGAAATGGTCATACGGGAAAATCCCCACTTCATGGATACCTCGGAGATGCTATGTCCCATCGCCCATTCAAACTCACCAAATCTTGATAACCTACCATTGTAGCAGCAGTAACCGATCTAACAACTGCGTCACACACTTGTTGTCTTATATCGGCCGACCGCAGCGCTGTATTCTGCCTGTTTACATATCTCCGTGTTTAAATACGCATGTCTTACCAATTTTTTTGGCAAGAGTGGCAGGATGTTCAAATAGTTCAAATGGCTCTGAGCACTATGGGATTTAACATCTGAGGTCATCAGGCCCCTAGAACTACTTAAACCTAACTAACCTAAGAACATCACACACATCCATGCCCAAGGCAGGATTCGAACCTGCGACCGTAACAGAAGCGCTGTCCCGGACCAGCGCCTAGAACAGCTCGGCCACAGAGGCCGGCAAAAAATAGGGATGAAAGGGCCTATTGCGTGCTGTGTCACTGGCCGGTTGGGGTGTAGCACTGTCCTGCTGGAATTGCCCAAGTCCGCATTAATGCACAATGGACATGAACGGGTGGGCCCCACACAGCTCGATGAAACTTGGACATACATTGAAGGGCCAAAGAAACCGGTAAAGGCATATGTACACAAATACAGAGATATGTAAACAGGCAGAATACGGCGCTGCGGTCGGCAAGGCCTATATAAGATAAAAAATGGCCGGCGCAGTCGTTAGATCGGTTACTGCTGCTACAATGGCATTATGTCAAGATTTAAGGGAATTTGAACGTGGTGTTATAGGCGGCACATGAGCGATTGGACACAGCATCTCTGAAGTATCGATGTATTTCCAATTTTTCCGTACGGCTACTTCACGAGTGTACCTCCGGTATTGCTGCGGCCGGAAAAAGACCCCGCAAGAACGGGACCAACGACGACTGAAGAGAATCGTTCAACGTGACAAAAGTAGAGCCCCTCCGCAAATTGCTGCAGATTTCAATGCTGGGACATCAACAAGTGCCAGCGTGCGAACCACTCAACGAATAGTCATCGATTTGGGCTTTTGGAACCGAAGGATCACTGGAGTAACCTTGATGACTGCACGGTTCAATGCTGTACGCCTCGCCTGGGCACGACAGCGCCGATATTGGACTTTTGATGACTGGAAACTTGTTGCCTGGTCCGACGAGTCTCGTTTCAAATTGTATCGAGCGGATGGACGTGTACGGGTATGGAGGCAACCTCATGAATCCATGGAACCTGCACGTCAGTAAGGGACTGTTAAAGCTGGTGGAGGCTGTGTAATGGTGTGGGGCGTGTGCATTAGGAGCGATATGGGACCACTGACTCCGACAGGTGACACGTACGCAATAATTCTGTCCGATCACCTGCATCCGATCATATCCATTGTGCATTCCTACAGGCTTTAGGTATTCCAGTAGGACAACGCTAAACCCCACACGTCCAGAATTGCTACGGACTTGCTCCAGGAACACTGTTCTCAGTTTAAACACATCCGCTGGCAACCAAACTCCCCAGACATGAACTTTATTGAGCATATCTGGGATGTCTTGCAACGTGCTGTTCAGAAGAGGTGGCCACCTCCTCGTACTCTTTCGGATTTATGATCGGTCCTGTAGGATTAATGGTGTCAGTTCTCTCCAGCACTACTTCAGACCTTAGTCGACTCCATGCCACGTCGTGTTGCGGCACATCCGCGTGCTCGCGGGAGACCCACACGATATTGGGTAGGTGTACCAGTTTCTTTGGCGCTTCAGTGTAGAAAGAAATGTTATATGGTATGGTGCACAAAGTAACTGAAAGAAATACGCAGTGAGAAGAACAGAAACGACACTTTTATTCAAAGACAATAAGATGGTCCCCTCTATATTACAAAAACTTTCTTAATACTGTGTATGATCACCGTCAACAGCAATGCATTTTCTGCAACGTTTTAATATGTTGGCCGCAAAGCTCGAAACCTTTTGAACTGACTCAGGAGATATACGTATATTCCTATTCATTCCAAAAAGTTGCTTGATTCCATTCATTACAGATAAATAGAGAAATGTGAATATGGTGGTTTTAATGCTTTAGGTGTTGCACCTAAACACCCCTCCTGCAACCACAACTTGCGTACAACGCAAAAAACGTTCATACAATCACGTGAAACTGTCAGGAATGTCCATGTTTAGGATGTTATTCATCTCGCACGACAAATTCGCATCTTTTTCGATCTTAGCGAAACATCAAATACCTATTCTGCACTTTTTGCGGCAGATTCGCATTCACAGCATCAACTGTCACCGTGGATGATTTTCTTTCCAGAAAAATAGAACTGTCCGTATTTCTCATTTCAGACAAATCGCGGCAGGGATCTACGCGTTGCTATTTTTTCTTCGAGAGGTTTCGTGACAAATTTCGCACACGCGTTTCTCTTCCTCAAAATATTTTAGAGATTGCCTTGAACACTTGATTATGAGATGTTCAGTTCATTGCTCCGTTGCGATGGTCGCACATCCGCTGCTTAATACTGCCTGCTCGCAAGTGATTTGTTGAACGCACATCTCTTGTTTACTGTTGTTAGTTCAAGCTGCAACCGCAATCATTGCGGCGACGTCATTTATACGCGAGAAATTTTATGAGTCTGGGAGAAAGAGAGAGAGAGAGATTCAAATGGTTCAAATGGCTCTGAGCACTATGGGACTCAACATCTTAGGTCATAAGTCCCCTAGAACTTAGAACTACTTAAACCTAACTAACCTAAGGACATCACACACACCCATGCCCGAGGCAGGATTCGAACCTGCGACCGTAGCAGTCCCGCGGTTCCGGACTGCAGCGCCAGAACCGCACGGCCACCGCGGCCGGCGAGAGAGAGAGAGAGAGAGATAGGAGCGAAAGAGAGAAAGGAACAAGATAGTATCGTACTGCCATTCGTAGTGCTTAAATTTCTTTTGAACATCGCTTTACATCGTAATATTATTGTTCGTAATATTGCTGTTTCAATCTTCAATCCTAAGGACTGTTTAATCCAATCCCCTATTCCTGTGTCTTGCAAACTATTCTCTTTAATCTAGCATAACTGCTCTATCTCCCATCACTGAAGATCTGCCGTGCATATTTATATAAACTAATAGCTACAGTAGAAAATGCAGCTTAAATGACGCAAAAAATGAAAATACTGACACTAGCAAGACATATACTGACGAACCAAAGGAATATTGCACTACCCATACGAGAGTGAGCCAATGGCCTTGCCGCAGTGGTAACACCGGTTCTCAAAATGGTTCAAATGGCTCTGAGCACTATGGGACTTAACATCTGTGGTCATCAGTCCCCTAGAACTTAGAACTAATTAAACCTAACTAACCTAAGGACATCACACACATCCATGCCCGAGGCAGGATTCGAACCTGCGACCGTAGCAGTCGCGCGGCTCCGAACTGAGCGCCTAGAACCGCGAGACCACCGCGGCCGGCCACCGGTTCTCGTCAGATCACCGAAGTACAGCGCTGTCGGGCTGCGCTATCACTTGGATGGGTGACCATCCGGTCTGCCGAGCGCTGTTGGCAAGCGGTGTGCACTCAGCCCTTGTGAGACAAACTGAGGAGCTACTTGACTGAAAAGTAGTAGCTCCGGTCTCGTAAGCTGACATACGGGCGGGAGAGCGGTGTGCCGACCACATGCCCCTCCATATCCGCATCCAGTGACGCTTGTGGGCTGAGGATGACATGGCGGCCGGTCGGTACCGTTGGGCCTTCCACGGCATGTTCGGACGGAGTTTAGTTTACATTTCATACGAGAGTGAATGACGCCTGGTGACACTGCTGGCATGTCATGCGGCAAGGAAAGAACGTAAGTGGAGCAGAGGCAATGATATGGGCTGCAAATGTAGACATCCACTGACATAAGAGACTTTGACAAAGGGTAGGTTACTTTGGTCCGGAGTCTAAGAAATGGAAAAGCTGACCTGTTGCTCATATGCTAATGTTACGAGCATCTATAGAAAGTTGGTGACGGATACTGAAACAATGAGTAGGCGACAAGATGTTTGTGATCCGCACTTCATAACATAACGTGGAGATCGGAGGCCTGCCAGCTCTGAAAAAGTGCGATAAGCATCTACGTATGGCAGTCTGACATCAGTACTAGTGCAGCCACAAGTGTTTCGGAGCACACTGTGCTATACATGTTATTGAACATGGAGATCGCCAGAAGACGACCCTCACGTATTTCTGTGTTGACCTAATGAAATGGTCAATTACGATGGCAGCGGGCAGGGGACCATCGAGGTTGGACGGTGGCTCAATTGGAAACCAATCGTCTGGTCGGATAAATCACTTTACTTGTTACATCAGGTCGATGGTTGTGTCCAGAAACATGGACGAAACATGCATCACTTCACTTGCGCAGGCTGGTGGTGACTGCACGCTGAGGTCACAAACGTCATGGGATAGCGATATGCACACATATAGTATCGAGTACACAAGGTATAAAAGGCTGTGTAGCTGTCATTTGTACTCCAGTAATCTACGTGAAGCCGGCCGTGGTGGCCGTGCGGTTCTAGGCGCTGCAGTCCGGAACCGCGGGACTGCTACGGTCGCAGGTTCGAATCCTGCCTCGGGCATGGATGTGTGTGATGTCCTTAGGTTAGTTAGGTTTAAGTAGTTCTAAGTTCTAGGGGACTGATGACCAAGGATGTTAAGTCCCATAGTGCTCAGAGCCCTTTGAACCATTTGATTTATGTGAATAGGTTTCCTACGTGATTATGGCGCAGGACAGGAATTGGTTCAAATGGCTCTGAGCACTATGGGACTTAACTGCTGAGGTCATCAGTCCCCTTGAACTTAGAACTACGTAAACCTAACTAACCTAAGGACATCACTCACATCCATGCCCGAGGCAGGATTCGAACCTGCGACTGTAGCAGTTGCGCGGTTTGTAGCGCCTAGAACCGCTCGGCTACTCCGACCGGCGCACGACAGGAATTAATACACTTTGAACGCAGAATAGTAGTTGGAGCTAGACGCGTGGGAAAACCCATTTCTGAAAGCGTTAGGGAATTCAGTATTCTGTGATCCACAGTGTCAAGTGTGTGGGAAGAGTAGCGAATTTCAGGCATTATCTCACACAACATACACAGCAGTTGCTGACGGCCGTCACTTAACGACCGAGAGCAGCGGCGTTTGCATAGAGTTGTCAGTGCTAACAGACAAGCAGTACCGCGTGAAATAACCGCAGAAATCAATGTGGGATGTACGACGAACGTATCCGCTAGGATAGTGCAGCGAAATTTGGCGTTAATGGGCTATGGCGCCAGGCGACATACACGAGTGCCCTTGCTGACAGCAAGACATGGCTTACAGCGCCTCTCCTGGGCTCGTGACCATATCGCTTGGAGCCTAGGCCCGATTTTAGTTGGTAAGGGCTGATGGTAGGGTTCGGGTGTGGCGCAGACCCCACGAAGCTGTGGATCAAATGGTTCAAATGGCTCTGAGCAGTATGGGATTTAAGGTCTGAGGTCATCAGTCCTCTAGAACTTAGAACTACTTAAACGTAACTAACCTAAGGACATCACATACATCCATGCCCGAGGCAGGATTCGAACCTGTGACCGTAGCAGTCGCGCAGTTCCGGACTGAAGCGCCTAGAACCACTCGGCCACCACGGTCGGCAGCCATGGATCCGAGTTGCCGACAAGACACTGTGCAAGCTGGTGGCTCCACAATGATGCAGGCTGTGTTTACATGGAAAGGACCGGGTCCTCTGATCCAACTGAACCGGTCATTGACAGGAAACGGTTATGTTCGGCTACTTGGTGACCATTTTCAGTCATGTTCTCAAACAACGAAGAACTTTTTATGGATGACAAGGCGCTAAGTCACTGGGCCACAACTGATCGCGATTGGTTTGAAAAACATTCTGGACAATTCTAGCGAATAATTTGGCCATCCATCGAACACTTGTGGGACATAAACGAGAGGTCAGTTCGTGCACAAAATCCTGCACTCTTTACATTTTTGCAATTACGGACGGGTTTAGAGGCAGCATTATTCAGTATTTCTGCAGACTTGTTGAGCCCATGCCATGTCAAGTTGCCGTAGTACACTGGGCCAGAGGAGGTCAAACACGATCTCACAAATGGCTCTAAACACTATGGGACTTAACATCTGAGGTCATCAGTCCCCTAGAACGTAGAACTACTGAAACCTAACTAACCTAAGGACACCACACACATCAATGCCCACAGCAGGACTCGAACCTGCGACCGTAGCGGTCGCTCGGTTCCAGGCTGAAGCGCCTACAATCGCTCGGCCACACCCGCCGGCGACACGATCTCAGGAGGTATTCAATGACTTTTGTCGCGTCGGTGTATTACGTCATGTAGTAGAGTAGTACATCATATCTTCCATGTGGTGGTTATTGAAGCCATCATGACGGCTTTGGTCTACGTAAACATTATTGCAGACCAGGTGCATCTCTTCACACTTGGTGTCTTTCTCTAATGGGGATGGCATTTTCCAGCACTGTAACTGTCCAGAATGAGATTTTCACTCTGCAGCGGAATGTGGACTGATATGAAACTTCCTGGCAGATTAAAACTGTGTGTCGGACCGAGACTCGAAGGTCCGAGTTCGAGTCTCGGTCCGGCACACAATTTTAATCTGCCAGGAAGTTTCAAAGTAATTGTCCTTGTCACAAGGTCAGAATCGTGATACAGTGGTTTGAGGAGAATGATAGTACTCGTAATGTCACGTTGATCACTTGACCAGAAAATTCTCATGATCTGAACCCAATGGAACACATCTGATACGTAGCAGGGACTTGTCGAATCCATGCCGCACAGAATAGCCGCTGCATTACGTTCCAAAGTTGGATGTACACAGTTTTAAGCAGGTGGTCATAATGTTTCGGTTGATATGTTTTCCTCTGACGCTTCTGACGTTAGAAATGGTAGAAACTGGTATGGGTGACCCCAGATGCAGTTTTCCCACGCACACGTGGTGCCTCTCAGCGGCACGCGGCGTACAGATGCATGTGGCCGAGAGCCTGCGGTACGGCCACAGAGGGGCCGCTATGCTGCTAGCCGGCAGCGGCGTGGCGTGGGCAGTTAATTAGCCGCCTGACAAATGGCGGCGCGGCGCACACGGTAGCTGCCGGGATGGAGCCATTAGCCAGCTAGCGGCCGGTCGAGGCCCCACGTACCTGCGCTCCCACGATCTTACAAGTGACAGGGACGCTCTGCACCCAGGCGCTGAGCCAGCCCAGCTTACCACATGATACTGAACCAAGCGAGGTGGCTCAATGGTTAGCGCACTGCATTCGCATTCGGAAGGAGGACGGCTCAATCCCACGCCAGGCCAATCAGGTTTAAGTTTTTCGTGATTTCCCTAAGCCCTCCAGAAAAATGTCTGGTCGGTTACTTTGAAAGGACACGGCCGATTTCCGTTCCTATCCTTGACACTAACCCGAGCTTTTGGTCCATCCCTAATGACCTCGATGACGACGGGTTGTTATAGCCAATCTTCCTTCCTTTTTGCACTTGGTGTTTGTGTTGTCCTCATCATTTCATCATCACCATTTGTGACAGTGACTACATTGCATTGTGAAAAGAAAATTGAACTGTGTAAAAATTGGGACTTTGTACGGGCACTGATGACCAAGCAGTTGAATGCCCCAGAAACCAATCATCATCATCATCCTTCCTTTTTTCTTCTTCCCAGTACTGAAACACTCAGTCCCACGTAACAGTAACTGTCATGCACGGTTCACAGTCAGGCGATACGATATGTGACACTATACGTGTTGCGACACACGATGCGACGCAGAAGCAGCCTGCGCCAGAAGAGCACACACAAACGTAGTTATACCGACTTAAGGGGCTTTCCCGGGATCGGAGCCTTATCTTATGCTCATGTTGAGTTTTTGCTTTCTAGAAAATGGTTCAGATGGCTCTAAGCACTATGGGACTTAACAAGTGAGGTCATCAGTCCCCCTAGACTTAGAACTACTTAAACCTAACTAACCTAAGGACATCAGACACATCCACGCTCGAGGCAGGATTCGAACCTTCGACCGCAGCAGCAGCGCGGTTCCGTACTGAAGCGCCTAGAACAGCTCTTCCACTCCGGCCGGCGCAGTTCTTAGATCGGTTACTGCTGCTACAATCGCTGATTATCAAGATTAAAGAGAGTTTGAACGTGGTGTTATAGTCGGCACACGAGCGATGGTACGCAGCATATCCGAGGTAGCGATGAAGTGGGGATTTTCGCGTACTACCACTTCACAAGTGTACCGTGAGTATCAGGAATCATGTAAAACATCAAATCTCCAACATCGCTGATGCCGGAGGAACATCTTGCATGAACGGGGCCAGCGACGACTGAAGAGGACTGTTCAGCGTGACAGAAGTGCAATCCTTCCGCAAACTGCTGTACTGCTGGACCGCCAATAAGGGTCAGAGTGCGAACCATTCAACAAAACATTATCGATATGAGCTGTCGGAGCCGAAGGCCCACACGTGTACCTTTGAAGACTGCACGACACAAAGCTTTCGCCTCGCCTGGGCTCGTCAACACCGACATTGGATTGTTGATGACTGGAAACTTGTTGCCTGTTCAAACGGGTCTCGTTTCAAACTGTGTCGAAAGGATTTCCGTGTACGGGAATGGACACGACCTCATGAATCCATGGACCGTGCGTGTCAGCAGTGAAATGTTCAAGCTGGTTGGGGGGGGGGGGGGGGAGGGAGGAGATTAGTGTTTAACGTCCCGTCGACAACGAGGTCATTAGAGACGGAGCACAAGCTCGGGTGAGGGAAGGATGGGGAAGGAAATCGGCCGTGCCCTTTCAAAGGAACCATCCCGGCATTTGCCTGAAGCGATTTAGGGAAATCACGGAAAACCTAAATCAGGATGGCCGGAGACGGGATTGAACCGTCGTCCTCCCGAATGCGAGTCCAGTGTGCTAACCACTGCGCCACCTCGCTCGGTGATTCAAGCTGGTTGAGGCTCTGTAATAGTGTGGGGCGTGTGCAGTTGGTGATATGAGACCCCTGATACGTCTACATACAACTCTGACAGGTGACACGTACGTAAGCATCCTGTGTGATCACCTGCATCCCTTCATGTCCATTGTGCTTTCCGATGGACTTGGGCAATTCCAGAAGGACAACCGACACGCAATACGTCCAGTTACGAAGTGGCTGAAAGTTTAAACACTTCCGCTGGCCACCAAACTCCGGAGACATATGTGGGATGCCTTGCAACGTACTATTCAGAAGACATCTCCACCCCCTCGTACTCTTGCGAATTTATTGACCGCCCTGTAGGATTCATGGTGTCGATTCCCTCCAGCACTACTTCAGACATTAGTCGAGTCCTTGCCACAACGTGTTGCGGCACTTATGTGTGCTCGAGGGGCCCTACACGATATTGGGCAAGTGTACCAGATTCTTTGGCTCTTCAGTGTGTAACCCCGCTGCCTTCTGTGCCCTTGCCAGCGCCATATAAGGTAATGTTTCAATGCCCGCCCGCCGCGCACACTTCAGCCTTTCATTGTCCGGGTTCCAAACGTGCTTAGCTGCAGGCCGCCGCCTTTGTTGAGGATGTTGTCATAAATTTTCGTCGCTATCGCTTCTTTTATTACGTTATTCCAGGGTCTTTTTTAGTTCTTATATTAACGTCTCGTCTAATGCATTACTGTGTCCGTGTTGTAGAGCATGCCCTGGTACCGCTGAATTCGCAACGCACAGAAGGCGAAAGCATCTGTAGTGTTCTACACAGCGGTGTTCCGTAGTACGCACAGTCTGTCCAACATATAAGTATCTACACCCACGCGGTATTTTAGATGCTCCTGGCGCTCTGTGTAATCCATCGTATTTCACGGGCTTCATGAATTGCCAAATATTTGCTGGAACCTTGATGACCGAATCGATTACAAGCCTCCTCAGCCGCTGGCTAAACTTTCCTGTGGCTGAGCGACGGAAAGGAAAAAACGTAATTTTCTTAGAATCCTCCTCGGGGTCCTTCAACGTCCCCGTTTTCGGAAAGATGGTTTGCGAAATGTAGCGGTCGTTGTAGTCGTTTTTCTTGAATACTTTTCGTAAGTGACTCTGTTCCTTCGCCAGGTCTTCAAGGTCTGAGACGGCTTGCGCTCGATGTACCAAGATCCTCAGAACAGAACAATTCTGCTATGGATGGTGATAGCTGTTAGCCTGCAGATGTCAGTCCGCATGGGTGGGTTTCCAGAAAACACTGTGACTGAGACACCCATTTTCCTCACGGTGGACGAGGGCGTCAAGGAACGGAAACACACCATCCACGCCTACTTCCATCGAGAAATTGATGTTATATTGGATAGTGTTGATGTAACACAAGAATTCTCCCAGCTTTTCACGCCCAATGGACGAGACAATGGACGTGTCGTTGACGTAACGATAAAAGCAACCAGGCTCTGCAGGAGTTGTGTCCAGGGCGATGTCTTCAAAGTATTCCATAAAAAAACTGGCTGTAACTGGAGCTAATGGGTTTCATATAGTGACGCCCTCAGTCTGCTTAAAATATTCTCCATCATACAAAAAAATACGATGACGTCAAAATGTGCTTAAATAAATCCCAAACAGTGTCATAGAATTTTTGATGGGAATGGGCGTGAATAATGACATATATCTCTTTTTTCAAGACGCAGGCATTTAATTTGACTCAAAAATTCGGTCGGGTCTTTGATGTGGTGCACACAGGGCCAACATGCGTAGTAAGGGTTCAAATGGTTCTGAGCACTATGGGACTTAACATCTAAGGTCATCAGTCCCCTAGAACTTAGAACTGACTTAAACCTAACTAACCTAAGGACATCACGCACATCCATGTCCGAGGCAGGATTCGAACCTGCGACCGTATCGGTCGCGCGGTCCCAGGCTGAAGCGCCTAGAACCGATCGGTCACACTGGCCGGCCGGAGTAAGGAGCTGGCAAGATTTTTCACGAGTCTGTAAGTCAGCGATCCGATAGTGCACACGATAGGACGTAGAAGTGTGTCATTCTTGTGTACTTTTCGAAGGCCATACAATCCTCCCCCAGTATCAACCGAATCTTCACGTCATCGTCGGTTCGTTCCGTAACTGCAGCTGCATTACCCTTGTCAGCTGGCAGCTTGTCATGATCGAGGTTGGCGGCTTGGATTGTGAAAGAATGCGGCTCGTTCCTCGACGAATTTCTTCAGCAGTTTCACTGGGCATCTTGCGAATTGCTCTTTCCACATCACTTAAGTCAGCGGAAGGGATACTCCACGGCGACGATGCAAAACTAAGCTTGAGAGAATTTTATCAGTAAATATCGCCGCGAAACCGTCCTATGGTAGCAGCAACAAAGAAAACAGTCACAATTCAACAATGGCCGTAGAGTACTCGGCCGAAGGCAAGTGAATTTTAAAGCACTCGACGCGGTTGAAATTCCGAGAGAATTTTATGTAAAAGATATTTTTGTATCTATCAAAGATAAAAAAATGAGAACTGTACTAGTAAATCTAAGGTGAGTTACACTGTAATCATAGAACGTGGGTCTCAGGTGAAGTACATTGTAATCATACAATGTAGGTAAACATTGTATGAAACCAGAATTGAAGACAGTCAAACGGTTACAGACGAAGTGTAAACTGCATAGGTATAATAAAACATATCTTTACTACAGCGAAAACTGTGTATTGTAAAGTTACAGTAATAGATAGTAATAAGGTGATTGTGAAAAACCCTTGGGTAACAGGAGAAGTACTTCACTTGATCGACGAAAGAAGGAAGTACAAGGTAGTTAGAAGTAAATTGTCGCCATTTCAGATGGCCCCTATGATAAAGATGTAACGAAACATAATTCAACATTTCCAAAAACACAGTCGTAACAATTTCAGTTCACAGTCTCATGACAGGCTTTTGAAGTTCGCTAAAGAGGAAGAATCTGCAATAACGAATACCACAGTAGGTACTTCAGTCAAAGAGTAATGGACAACTTTAAAAAGAGCAGACACAGATTTTGGACCTACTGTAAGTAGGCTGTTTAGGTTTTTATGTTGGTAACGCCACGTAGCGCTCTGTATGAAAATCACTGACTATGGTGTGTGCAGTCTGTGGCTGGTTTGCATTGTTGGAATATTTGCTATTGTAGTGTTGGGCAGTTGGATGTGAACAGCGTGTAGCGTTGCGCAGTTGGAGGTGAGCCGCCAGCAGTGGTGGATGTGGGGACAGAGAGGCCAGAGTTTTGAGAGCGGACGATATGGACTTGTGTCCGTCAGAAAGAGTAAATTTGTAAGACTGGATATCATGGACTGATTTTTTAGATATATATACAGGGTGTTTCAAAAATGACCGGTATATTTGAAACGACAATAAAAACTAAACGAGCAGCGATAGAAATACACCGTTTGTTGCAATATGCTTGGGACAACAGTACATTTTCAGGCGGACAAGCTTTCGAAATTACAGTAGTTACAATTTTCAACAACAGATGGCGCTGCAAGTGATGTGAAAGATATAGAAGACAACGCAGTCTGTGGGTGCGCCATTCTGTACGTCGTCTTTCTACTGTAAGCGTGTGCTGTTCACAACGTGCAAGTGTGCTGTAGACAACATGGTTTATTCCTTAGAACAGAGGATTTTTCTGGTGTTGGAATTCCACCGCCTAGAACACAGTGTCGTTGCAACAAGACGAAGTTTTCAATGGAGGTTTAATGTAACCAAAGGACCGAAAAGCGATTCAATAAAGGATCTGTTTGAAAAATTTCAACGGACTGGGAACGTGACGGATGAACGCGCTGGAAAGGTAGGGCGACCACGTACGGCAACCACAGAGGGCAACGCGCAGCTAGTGCAGCAGGTGATCCAACAGCGGCCTCGGGTTTCCGTTCGCCGTGTTGCAGCTGCGGTCCAAATGACGCCAACGTCCACGTATCGTCTCATGCGCCAGAGTTTACACCTCTATCCATACAAAATTCAAACGCGGCAACCCCTCAGCGCCACTACCATTGCTGCACGAGAGACATTCGCTAACGATATAGTGCACAGGATTGATGACGGCGATATGCATGTGGGCAGCATTTGGTTTACTGACGAAGCTTATTTTTACCTGGACGGCTTCGTCAATAAACAGAACTGGCGCATATGGGGAACCGAAAAGCCCCATGTTGCAGTCCCATCGTCCCTGCATCCTCAAAAAGTACTGGTCTGGGCCGCCATTTCTTCCAAAGGAATCATTGGTCCATTTTTCAGATCCGAAACGATTACTGCATCACGCTATCTGGACATTCTTCGTGAATTTGTGGCGGTACAAACTGCCTTAGACGACACTGCGAACACCTCGTGGTTTATGCAAGATGGTGCCCGGCCACATCGCACGGCCGACGTCTTTAATTTCCTGAATGAATATTTCGATGATCGTGTGATTGCTTTGGGCTATCCGAAACATACAGGAGGCGGCGTGGATTGGCCTCCCTATTCGCCAGACATGAACCCCTGTGACTTCTTTCTGTGGGGACACTTGAAAGACCAGGTGTACCGCTAGAATCCAGAAACAATTGAACAGCTGAAGCAGTACATCTCATCTGCATGTGAAGCCATTCCGCCAGACACGTTGTCAAAGGTTTCGGGTAATTTCATTCAGAGACTACGCCATATTATTGCTACGCATGGTGGATATGTGGAAAATATCGTACTATAGACTTTCCCAGACCGCAGCGCCATCTGTTGTTGAAAATTGTAACTACTGTAATTTCGAAAGTTTGTCTGCCTGAAAATGTACTGTTGTCGCCAACATATTGCAACAAACGGTGTATTTCTATCGCTGCTCATTTAGTTTTTATTGCCGTTTCAAATATACCGGTCATTTTTGAAACACCCTGTATATATATATATATATATATATATATATATATATATATATATATATATATATATATATAGGGTGGGTCACCTAACGTTACCGCTGGATGTATTTCGTAAACCACATCAAATACTGACGAACCGATACCACAGACCGAACGTGGGGAGAGGGGCTAGTGTAATTGTTTAACACAAACCATACAAAAATGCACGGAAGTATGTTTTTTAACACAAACCTACGTTTTTTTTTAAATGGAACCACTTTAGTTTTGTAAGCACATCTGAAGATATAAACAAATACGTAAGCAGTGCCGTTTGTTGCATTGTAAAATGTTAATTACATCCGGAGGTATTGTAACCTAAAGTTGACGCTTGAGTACCACTCCTCCGCTGCTCGATCGTGTGTATCGGAGAGCACTGCAACATGCATCGCGTTTCTACAGAATGAGCTGCCAACGTTGCTCAAAAATGTACCACTGGAAACGCGTCGACGTATGTGGTATCAGCATGATGGTGCACCTGCACATTCCGCAATTAACACTAGGCTGACCCTTGACAGGATGTTCGACGGGCGTTTCATAGGACGTGGAGGACGCATAAATTGGCCAGCCCGTTTTCCTGATCTTACACCTCTGGACTTCTTCCTGTGGGGTACGTTAAAGGAGAATGTGTACCGTGATGTGCCTACAACCCCAGAGAATATGAAACAACGTACTGTGGCAGCCTGCGGCGACATTACACCAGATGTACTGCGGCGTGTACGACATTCATTACGCCAGAGATAGCAATTGTGTGCAGCAAATGATTGCCACCACATCGAACATCTATTGGCCTGACATGTCGGGACACATTATTCCACTCCGTAATTGAAAACGGAAACCACGTGTGTACGTGTACCTCACCCCTCATGGTAATGTACATGTGCGTCAGTGAAAAAGACCAATAAAAAGGTGTTAGCATGTGGACGTAATGTGCTGTTCCAGTTCCTTCTGTACCTAAGGTCGATCACCGTTCCCTTTGGATCCCTACGTAATTCGGTGCTCTCCGATACACACGATCGAACAGCGGAGGAGTGGTACTCAAGCTTCAACTTTAGATTACAATATCTCCGGATGTAATTCACATTTTACAATGCAAAAAACGGCACTGATTACGTATTTGTTTATATGTTCAGATGTGAAACAATACTAACGGGGTTCCATTTAAAAAAAACGCAAGTTTTTGTTAAAATACATACATCCGTGCATTTTTGTATGGTTTGTATTAAACAATTAGACTAGCCCCTCTCCTCACGTTCGGTCTGTGGAATCGATTCGTCAGTATTTGATGTGGTTTACGAAATATATCCAGCGGTAACGTTAGGTGACTCACCCTCTATATATATATATATATATATATATATATATATATATATATATATATATATACTTTTGAACATTGTTAAGGTAAATACATTGTTTGTTCTCTATCAAAATCTTTCATTTGCTAACTGTGCCTATCAGCAGTTAGTGCCTTCCGTAGTTAGAAGCTTTTATTTAGCTGGCAGTATTGGCGCTCGCTGTATTGCAGGAGTTCATATAAACTCCTGGAAATTGAAATAAGGACACCGTGAATTCATTGTCCCAGGAAGGGGAAACTTTATTGACATATTCCTGGGGTCAGATACATCACATGATCACACTGACAGAACCACAGGCACATAGACACAGGCAACAGAGCATGCACAATGTCGGCACTAGAAACAGTGTATATCCACCTTTCGCAGCAATGCAGGCTGCTATTCTCCCATGGAGACGATCGTAGAGATGCTGGATGTAGTCCTGTGGAACGGCTTGCCATGCCATTTCCACCTGGCGCCTCAGTTGGACCAGCGTTCGTGCTGGACGTGCAGACCGCGTGAGACGACGCTTCATCCAGTCCCAAACATGCTCAATTGGGGACAGATCCGGAGATCTTGCTGGCCAGGGTAGTTGACTTACACCTTCTAGAGCACGTTGGGTGGCACGGGATACATGCGGACGTGCATTGTCCTGTTGGAACAGCAAGTTCCCTTGCCGGTCTAGGAATGGTAGAACGATGGGTTCGATGACGGTTTGGATGTACCGTGCACTATTCAGTGTCCCCTCGACGATCACCAGTGGTGTACGGCCAGTGTAGGAGATCGCTCCCCACACCATGATGCCCGGTGTTGGCCCTGTGTACCTCGGTCGTATGCAGTCCTGATTGTGGCGCTCACCTGCACGGCGCCAAACACGCATACGACCATCATTGGCACCAAGGCAGAAGCGACTCTCATCGCTGAAGACGACACGTCTCAATTCGTCCCTCCATTCACGCCTGTCGCGACACCACTGGAGGCGGGCTGCACGATGTTGGGGCGTGAGCGGAAGACGGCCTAACGGTGTGCGGGACCGTAGCCCAGCTTCATGGAGACGGTTGCGAATGGTCCTCGCCGATACCCCAGGAGCAACAGTGTCCCTAATTTGCTGGGAAGTGGCGGTGCGGTCCCCTACGGCACTGCGTAGGATCCTACGGTCTTGGCGTGCATCCATGCGTCGCTGCGGTCCGGTCCCAGGTCGACGGGCACGTGCACCTTCCGCCGACCACTGGCGACAACATCAATGTACTGTGGAGACCTCACGCCCCACGTGTTGAGCAATTCGGCGGTACGTCCACCCGGCCTCCCGCATGCCCACTATACGCCCTCGCTCAAAGTCCGTCAACTGCACATACGGTTCACGTCCACGCTGTCCCTCCTGCGGGTCCGGGGATTAGAATAGGCCCGAGGTATTCCTGCCTGTCGTAAGAGGCGACTAAAAGGAGTCCATCCCCCTCACGGGGGCAGTTAGCGCCTGCGTCCGGAGACGGACGGTTCCACGACCTTTAATTGTGGTCTTTTTGGTTTTTCACATCTCGTTTCTTCCTTCCTTTGGTTGGTTCCTTTCTTTGCTCTTCTCCACCTCACTGTCTTCCTCTTTCCCTTGACTTCTTCTCCTTGCCTCCTCATTGCCTTCTTCTCCTTGCCTTCTCATTGCCTTCTTCTCCTTGCCTTCTCATTGCCTTCTTCTCCTTGCCTTCTCATTGCCTTCTTCTCCTTGCCTTCTCATTGCCTTCTTCTCCTTGCTTTCTCATTGCCTTCTTCTCCTTGCCTTCTCTGGTCTCCGCCTCGGCGTTTGAGACAGTCTGTCCTCTTCCTCCCTCTCTCTCTTCTTTTTCCTCTTCTTCCTTCCTCCCTGTGCGTGCCTGAAGGCCGACCCACGCGTTTGCACGCGTAGCCGGTGACGGGGTAACGCGTAAGTCCCCGCCCTGGGTAGACATGTAAGGCACGCGCGTACCCCCTGGTAAAGGCCAGGCCCGGGGAGGTGTGATTGCCTGAGCTGATACCTTCTGACCATGCCGATTGGTCCCTCCGTCTGTTTCTCGGGAGGTGTGACCTGAGGTGTAAACATTCACCTAAGGCGGGAGTGCCCTCAGAGAGGGTCCCCACAAGGAAGGAGCGCGCCATCGGAGACGCTGGCAATCATGGGGGATTCCTCCGCAATGGATTCTAATCCATCGCTTTCGACTTCTGCCCAAAAACAGAAACGTGACCAGCCACCAGTGACAAAAGTACTACCGCCTGCCCCACAGTTCCTCGTCGTTTCTCGATCTGAGGACGGAAAGGATTTTTCCTCTGTCAACCCTTTCGTTATCCAGAAGGGCGTAGATGCCATAGCCGGATCTGTCAAATCTTGTACCAGGTTGCGTAACGGTACCTTATTACTAGAAACTGAGAGTGCCTTTCAGGCACAAAAACTGCTTCGGGCCACACTCCTGTACACGTTCCCTGTCCGGGTGGAGGCCCACCGAACTTTGAATTCGTCTCGTGGTGTAGTCTATACTAGCTCCCTCGACGGATTGACTGACGAGGAGATTCAATCTTTCCTCGCTGAGCAGGGCGTGACGGCTGTCCATAGGGTCATGAAAAAGGTCAACAATGACCTTGTACCGACCCGGACACTTTTCTTGACCTTCGATAGTGTTAAGCTGCCATCGCGCATCAAGGCGGGCTACGAGGTTATTTCTGTTCGCCCCTATGTCCCGGAACCTACGCGCTGCTACCACTGTCAGCGTTTCAATCACACTCGACAGTCTTGTTCCAATGCGGCTAAATGTGTCACTTGTGGCAGGGATGCCCATGAGGGTGACTGTCCACCTCCGTCTCCTCGTTGTGTGAACTGTCAGGGTGACCATGCCGCATCCTCCCGCGACTGTCCTGTCTATAAGGAAGAACGCTGTATCCAAGAAATTCGGGTCAAGGAGAAAGTGTCCACCTCGGCTGCTCGCAAGCTATTGGCTAGTAGGAAGCCCGCGCTGCTCCCAGCGGGGAAATACAGTACTGTCCTCGCCTCTCCTCGGACTACCAGGGAGGTAGCAACCCAGACATGCGATCTGACCTTCAGCACCACGGTCGTCCGTTCGGCCAGTGCTAAGATCGCGCGGTCGACGTCTCCTCTTCCTCCCATCACCCCACAGACACCAGCCCCTTCATCAGCTTCTGCTAAGACGAAGACACCGAAGTCAGATGCACGGGCCTTCAAGAAGGAACCATCCCGTGCAGACTTCCTACGTACCTCGACCTCCCAGCCTTCGACCGGTACTTCCACCAAACGTCCTTCCAAAAAGGCTCATAGGAAGCACAGTTCTCCTTCTCCGCCACGGCGCATTTCTTCTCCTGCGCCACCCAGCGGTTGCCGCCCCAGGCCGTCATCCGTTTCGCCTGGCCGCACCGCTGGTAGCCGTACATCTGGCCGTTCACCGGCGGAGGAAGCTTCCCCTCCCGGCCATCCTCCCGAGATGGCCGATGAACCTATAGACCCAATGGACGATGACTGTCCGCCTACTGATAGCGGCGGCAGTGCTCGCTCGAAGCCAGGCCCTCAGCGGCCTTCGAGGTGACCCCTTCTTTCATCTTCCTTTTCTTACGATGGCACTTATTCACTGGAATATTCGCAGCATTCGCTCCAACCGAGAGGACTTGAAGTTGCTGCTCCGCTTGCACCGTCCGCTCGTCGTAGCCCTCCAGGAAACGAAGCTACGCCCATGCGATCAAATTGCCTTGGCACACTACACCTCTGTGCGTTTTGACCTACCCCCTATGGTAGGTATCCCAGCTCATGGAGGGGTTATGTTGCCGGTCCGGGATGATATTTACTACGATCCCATCACGTTGCACACCGGCCTGCAGGCAGTTGCCATCCGCATTACTCTCCCCACTTTTACGTTTTCCTTTTGTACCGTTTACACTCCATCGTCATCTGCCGTTACCAGGGCAGACATGATGCAACTTATTTCTCAGCTACCTGCACCATTTTTGTTAACTGGAGACTTCAATGCCCACCATCCCCTTTGGGGCTCTCCAGCATCCTGCCCGAGGGGCTCCTTGTTAGCAGACCTTTTCAACCAGCTCAATCTTGTCTGCCTCAATACTGGCGCCCCTACTTTTCTTTCGGACACATCTCACACCTATTCCCATTTAGACCTCTCTATATGTACTCCCCAACTTGCACGCCGGTTTGAGTGGTATGCACTTTCTGATACATATTCGAGCGACCACTTCCCGTGTGTTATCCATCTCCTGCAGCATACCCCCTCTCCGTGCTCCTCTAGTTGGACCATCTCCAAGGCAGACTGGGGGCTCTTCTCTTCCAGGGCGACCTTTCAGGATCAAACCTTCCCAAGCTGCGATCGTCAGGTCGCCCACCTCACGGAAGTCATTCTCGCTGCTGCTGAATATTCCATCCCTCACCCTACTTCTTCTCCACGTCGCGTACCGGTCCCCTGGTGGTCCGCAGCATGTAGAGACGCTTTACGTGCTCGTCGACGTGCTTTACGCACCTTTAAACGCCACCCTACAGTGGCGAATTGTATCAATTATAAACGATTACGTGCTCAGTGTCGTCGTATTATTAAAGAAAGCAAGAAAGCCAGCTGGGCTGCTTTCACAAGCACATTCAACAGTTTTACTCCTTCTTCTGTTGTCTGGGGTAGCCTGCGCCGGCTATCTGGCACTAAGGCCCACTCACCAGTTTCTGGCTTGAAGGTCGCGAATGACGTCCTTGTGGCCCCTGAGGCTGTCTCCAATGCCTTCGGCCGCTTTTTCGCAGAGGTTTCGAGCTCCGCTCATTGCCACCCTGCCTTCCTCCCCCGCAAACAGGGAGAGGAGGCTAGGCCACCTAACTTCCGCTCCTCGAATTGTGAAAGTTATAATGCCCCATTCACCATGTGGGAACTCGAAAACGCACTTGGCCGATCACGGTCCTCCGCTCCCGGGCCTGATTCTATTCATATTCAGATGCTGAAGAACCTTTCTCCCGCGGGTAAAGGTTTTCTTCTTCGTACATACAATCGCATCTGGATTGAGGGACATGTTCCCGCATGCTGGCGCGAGTCTATTGTTGTCCCGATTCCTAAGCCGGGGAAGGACAAGCACTTGCCTTCCAGTTATCGACCTATCTCGCGTACCAGCTGTGTCTGTAAAGTGATGGAGCGAATGGTTAACTCTCGATTGGTTTGGCTGCTCGAGTCTCGACGCCTACTTACCAATGTACAATGTGGATTTCGTAGGCGCCGCTAAGCTGTTGACCATCTGGTTACCTTGTCGACCTTCATTATGAACAACTTCTTGCGGAAGCGCACGACCGCGGCTGTGTTCTTTGATTTGGAGAAGGCTTACGACACCTGTTGGAGGGCGGGCATTCTCCGCACCATGCATACATGGGGCCTTCGCGGTCGCCTCCCTCTTTTTATTCGTTCCTTTTTAATGGATCGACAGTTCAGGGTACGTGTGGGTTCTGTCCTGTCGGACACCTTTCGCCAGGAGAATGGGGTGCCTCAGGGCTCAGTTTTGAGCGTCGCTCTCTTCGCCATCGCGATCAATCCAATAATGGATTGCCTCCCAGCTGATGTGTCAGGCTCCCTTTTCGTGGACGATTTTACCATCTATTGCAGCGCGCAGTGTACACGTGTCCTGGAGCGCTGTCTTCAGCGTTCTCTTGACCGTCTTTCCTCCTGGAGTGTCGCCAATGGCTTCCGTTTTTCTGCCGAGAAGACGGTCTGTATTAACTTCTGGCGCTACAAAGAGTTTCTCCCACCGTCCTTACGACTCGGTCCCGTTGCTCTCCCAATCGTGGAGACAACCAAATTTTTAGGCCTTACATTTGACAGGAAACTTAGCTGGTCTCCACATGTGTCATATTTGGCCGCCCGTTGTACCCGTTCTTTAAATGTCCTCCGTGTCCTCAGTGGTATGTCGTGGGGAGCGGATCGAACCGTCCTACTTCGTCTATATCGGTCGATCGTCCGCTCCAAGCTGGATTATGGGAGCTTCGTATACTCCTCTGCACGGCCATCCATCTTACGCCGCCTCAACTCCATACAACATCGGGGTTTACGACTTGCGATCGGAGCATTTTATACTAGTCCCGTAGAGAGTCTTCATGCTGACGCTGGCGAATTGCCACTCACCTACCGGCGCGATATACTGCTTTGTCGGTATGCCTGTCGGCTACTGTCAATGCCCGACCACCCGTCTTATCGTTCCTTTTTTGACGACTCTCTCGACCGTCAGTACGGGTTGTATGTCTCTGCCCTGCTACCCCCTGGAGTTCGCTTTCGTCGCCTCCTTCACCACCTTAATTTTTCACTCCCTGCAACCTTTCGAGTGGGCGAGAGCCACACGCCACCATGGCTCCAGGCTCAGGTCAGCGTTCACCTTGACCTCAGCTCGCTCCCAAAAGAGGTTACCCCCGGTTCGGTCTACCACTCCCGTTTTTTGGAACTTCGTTCGAAGTTCATCAACATGACTTTCATTTATACAGATGGCTCTAAGACCAATGACGGGGTCGGGTGTTCCTTTATTGTCGGGGCACAAAGTTTCAAATACCAGCTCCATGGCCATTGTTCGGTCTTCACAGCTGAGCTCTTTGCCCTCTACCAGGCTATTCTTTACATCTGCCGCCACCGACATTCTGCTTATGTCATCTGCTCCGACTCCCTGAGCGCCATCCAGAGCCTCAGTGATCCGTACCCGGTTCACCCTTTTGTACACCGGATCCAACGCTCTCTTCAGCAGCTGGTGGACGTCGGTTCTCCGGTTAGCTTTATGTGGGTTCCTGGCCATGTCGGTATCCCTGGGAACGAAGCTGCAGATGCCGCGGCCAAGGCTGCGGTCCTCCAGCCTCGGACAGCTTCTTGTTGTGTCCCTTCGTCCGATTTTAGCAGGGTCATTTGTCAGCGCATTTTATCGCTGTGGCATGCCGATTGGGCTGCACTTACAGACAACAAGCTTCGGGCCATAAAACCTCTTCCCGTGGCTTGGACGTCCTCCTCACGCCCTTCTCGGCGGGAGGAGGTAGTTTTGGCCCGGTTAAGAATTGGACACTGCCGGTTCAGCCATCGCCATCTGCTGACGGCTGCGCCGGCGCCGTTCTGCCCATGTGGGCACTTGCTGACGGTTCGACACATTTTAATGTCCTGTCCAGATTTTAACACACTGCGTCTAGATCTTAACCTGCCAAGTAGTTTCGATGCCATTTTAGCGGATGACCCACGAGCAGTTGCTCGTGTTCTTCGTTTTATCAATTTGACCAACCTCTCTAAGGACATTTGATGATGCTGTTTTTTAATCCTATGCCTGTCAGTCTGTCTTTTATCGTGTTTTCCCTTTTAGTTTTCCCACAAAAAGGTGGGAATTTTAGGAGATGGGACCAGGATAAACTGACTAAACCAGAGGTTGTTGTTTTAAACTTGTGCCTCGCGGTGCATTCTTAACGTTGTCAGGGCGCTAATGACCATTGAAGTTGTGCGCCCTAAAACCACAAAAAAAAAAAAACGTCCACGCTGTCGCGGCATGCTACCAGTGTTAAAGACTGCGATGGAGCTCCGTATGCCACGGCAAACTGGCTGACACTGACGGCGGCGGTGCACAAATGCTGCGCAGCTAGCGCCATTCGACGGCCAACACCGCGGTTCCTGGTGTGTCCGCTGTGCCGTGCGTGTGATCATTGCTTGTACAGCCCTCTCGCAGTGTCCGGAGCAAGTATGGTGGGTCTGACACACCGTTGTCGATGTGTTCTTTTTTCCATTTCCAGGAGTATATATATATATATATATATATATATATATATATATATATATATATATATATATGATGACTTTTGAACATTATTAAGGTAAATACATTGTTTGCTCTCTATCAAAATCTTTCATTTGCTAACGGTGCCTATCAGTAGTTAGTGCCTTCTGTAGTTAGAAACTTTTATTTAGCTGGCAGTATTGGCGCTCGCTGTATTGCAGTAGTTCGAGTAACGAAGATTTTTGTGAGGTGAGTGATTCATGAAAGGTTATTGTTAGTCAGGGCCGTTCTTTTGTAGGGATTATTGAATGTCAGATTGCGTTGCGCTATAAATATTGTGTGTCAGTTTAGTGTTGATCAGAATAAGTAAAGAGAGAAATGTCTGAGTACGTTCAGTTCTGCTCAGCTGTTTGAAAATCAAATAACGTAAAAGCTTTGTCAGCACAGTAATTCATTAATTTTTGTAAGGGAATGTTGCACTACAAATATAGGTAAGAGAAAGGTGAGTTAGAAGAGACCATAGGTAACAGGAAAAATGATAATTAAAAAACAGTCTTGATCGCAAATTTCTTTTAATCGGAGTGACCGGTTTCAGTCCTTAAGGATCATCTTCAGACTCTAAAATAACACACGTACAGATAGAGGGATCCTTACAGTAACGTATATACACTGAAATAAGATTACAACTACATATATCCAGAACAGCAGGTGGACTTCCATAGAGCAGCTGCTGGGTATATGTAGTTGTAATCTTATTTCAGTATATATACGTTACTGTAAGGATCTCTCTATCTATACGTGTGTTATTACAGAGTATGAAGATGATCCTTAAGGACTGAAACCGGTCACTCTGATTAAAAGAAATTTGCGATCAAGACTATTTTTTAATTATCATATTAAAATAAGATCGCTGATACTGCTTTCAAAAAAATTTTATAACAGGAAAAATGCTTCACTTGATGACGAAAGAAGGAGGTACAACTTGGTTACCATTAAACTTTCGTTACTTGAGAGGAACTCCATGATAATCGAGTGGTCGTAGGAGAATGAAACTTTATGCAAAGAATTTTAAGGACATGCGGAAGAGAAATATCGAATAAACTACTGAAAAATTTTCATTTCCATATTAGAGGGTGGCATTTGTTAATTGCCTACTACCTTTATGTTCCACGTTACAAAAGTTGCTCATTGTGACCATCATTTGCATTCTCGACAGCCTGGAACCACACTACAGATTTCTCTAGTGCTGCCCAAAACAACGGTGAATCATGAAATGTTCAGGTGTGGCGCAATAGCTCGTGCACTGAAGATCGCGAATTGCGTCCAGGATACTGAGACTTGGTAACATTAACTTCTTCAGTCATTTGTGGCACAATTAGCCGTTGCCCTCTGCCCTCATCCTCCAGCAGTAATTCCCAAATCGCCAATTAATTCGTACTTTCTAATTATGTTCCTCAAGCCCGACACGAAAAGAGGACTTCTCCGTATTCCTTTAATACGTCGATAGTCGCGAAGAGGAGCAGCACTATTTCTGTTGTTTTCATAAAATAGCGTTACGAGTAAAGCCCTACTAACTTTGTGCATATCCATACTGACTCACTGCAACCATAATTCACACTGACGCTACTGACTCAACCCTGAGTCACCTAACCAGTACCGGCGCCGAACGGCTAATCATCGCATGGGCATTACAAAGGAAGCAAGTGAACATCAGTCCTATGAAGCAGGGTGTCCATAGGGCAGAAAGCTTTCCATCTGCACTGGCTTAAGTAGCGAAAGTTTAATTATAAACGTTCTGTAAAAAAATATTCGAGGAAAGTAATACGGAAATTAAACCTCCCCCCCCCCCCCCCCATGAACCATGGACCTTGCCGTTGGTGGAGAGGCTTGCGGGCCTCAGTCATACAGATAGCCGTAACGTAGGTGCAACCATAACGGAGGGGTATCTGTTGAGAGGCCAGACAAACGTGTGGTTCCTGAAGAGGGGCAGTAGCCTTTTCAGTAGTTGCAGGGGCAACAGTTTGGATGATTGACTGATCTGGCCTTGTAGCACTAACCAAAACGTCCTTGCTGTGTTGGTACTGCGAACAGCTGAAAGCAAGGGGAAACTACAGCCGTAATTTTCCCCGAGGGCATGCACCTTTACTGTATGATTAAATGATGATGGCGTCCTCTTGGGTAAAATATTCCGGAGGTAAAATAGTTCCCCATTCGGATCTCCGGGCGGGGACTACGCAAGAAGACGCCATTATCAGGAGAAATAAAACTGGCGTTCTATGGATCGGAGCGTAGAATGTCAGATCCCTTAATCGGGCAGGTAGGTTAGAAAATTTAAAAAGGGAAATCGATAGGTTAAAGTTAGATATGTGGGAATTAGTGAAGTTCGGTGGCAGGAGGAACAAGACTTTTGGCCAGGTGAATACAGGGTTATAAATACAAAATCAAATAGGATTAATGCAGGAGTAGGTTTAATAATGATTTAAAAAATAGGAGTGTGGATAAGCTACTACAAACAGCATAGTGAACGCATTATTGTGGCCAAGATAGACACGAAGCCCACGCCTACAACAGTAGTACAAGTTTATATGCTAACTAGCTCTGCAGATGATGAAGAAATTGATGAAATGTATGATGAGATAAAAGAAATTATTCAGGTAGTGAAGGGAGACGAAAATTTAATAGTCATGGGTGACTGGAATTCGACAGTAGGTAAAGGAAGAGAAGGAAACATAGTAGATGAATATGGACTGGAGCTAAGAAATGAAAGAGGAAGCCGCCTGGTAGAATTTTGCACAGAGCATAACTTAATCATAGCTAACACTAGAATCATGAAAGAAGGTTGTATACGTGGAAGAACCCTGAAGATACTAGAAGGTTTCAGATAGATTATATAAGGGCAAGACAGAGATTTAGGAACCAGATTTTAAATTGTAGGACATTTCCAGGGGCAGATGTGGACTCTGACCACAATCTATTGGTTATGAACTTTAGATTAAAACTGAAGAAACTACCAAAAGGTGGGAATTTTAGGAGATGGGACCAGGATAAACTGACTAAACCAGAGGTTGTACTGAGTTTCAGGGGGAGCATAAGGGAAAAATTGACAGGAATTGGGGAAAGAAATACAGTAGAAGAAGAATGGGTATCTGTGGGATGAAGTATTGAAGGCAGCAGAGGATCAAGTAGGTAAAAAGACGAGGTCTAGTAGAAAACCTTGGGTATCAGAAAAGATACTGAATTTAATTGATGAAAGGAGAAAGTACAAAAACGCAGTAAGTGAAGCAGGCAAAAAGGAATACAAATGTCTCAAAAATGAGATCGACAGGAAGTGCAAAATGGCTAAGCAGGGATTGCTAGAGGACAAATATAAGGATGTAGAGGCTTATCTCACGAGTGGTAAGATAGATACTGCCTACAGGAAAATTAAAGAGACCTTTGGAGAAAAGAGAACCGCTTGCATGAATATCAAGAACTCAGATGGAAACCCAGTTCTAAGCAAAGAAGGGAAAGCAGAAAGGTGGAAGGAGTATACAGAGGGTCTATATAGGGGCGATGTTCTTGAGGACAATATTATGGAAGTGAAAGAGGAGGTAGATGAAGATGAAATGGGAGATATGATCCTGTGTGAAGAGTTTGACAGAGCACTGAAAGACCTAAGTCGGAACAAGGCCCCGGGAGTAGACAACATTCCATTAGAACTACTGACAGCCTTGGGAGAGCCAGTCGTGACAAAACTCTACCATCTGGTGAGCAAGATGTATGAGGCAGGCGAAATTCCCTCAGACTTCAATAAGAATATAATAATCGGAATCCCAAAGAAAGAAGGTGTTGACAGATGTGAAAATTACCAAACTATCAGTTTAATAAGTCACAGCTGCAAAATACTAACGCGAATTCTTTGCAGCCGAATGGAAAAACTGGTAGAAGCCGACCTCGGGGAAGATCAGTTTGGATTCCGTAGAAATGTTGGAACACGTGAGGAAATACTGACCCTACGACTTATCTTAGAAGAAAGATTAAGGAAAGGCAAACCTACGTTTATAGCATTTGTAGACTTAGATAAAGCTTTTGACAATGTTGACTGGAATACTCTCTTTTAAATTCTGAAGGTGGCTGGGGTAAAATACAGGAAACGAAAGGCTATTTACAATTTGTACAGAAACCAGATGGTAGTTATAAGAGTCGAGGGACATGAAAGGGAAGCAGTGTTTGGGAAGGGAGTGAGACAGGGTTGTAGCCTCTCTCCGATGCTATTCAGTCTGTATATTGAGCAAGCAGAAAGGAAACAAAAGAAAAGTTCGGAGCAGGTATTAAAATCCATGGAGAAGAAATAAAAACTTTGAGGTTCGCCGATGACATTGTAATTCTGTCAGAGACAGCAGAGGACTTGGAAGAGCAGTGGAACGGAATGGACAGTGTCTTGAAAGGAGTGTTTAAGATGAACATCAACAAAAGCAAAACAAGGATAATGGAATGTAGTCGAATTAAGTCGGGTGATGCTGAGGGTATTAGATTATGAAATGAGACACTTAAAGTAGTAAAGGAGTTTTGCTATTTGGGGAGCAAAATAACTGATGATGGTCAAAGTAGAGAGGATATAAAATGTAGACTGACAGTGGCAACGAAAGCGTTTCTGAAGAAGAGAAATTTGTTAACATCGAGTATAGATTTAAGTGTCAGGAAGTCGTTTCTCAAAGTATTTGTATGGAGTGTAGCCATGTATGGAAGTGAAACATGGACGATAAGTAGTTTAGAGAAGCATACTCAAAAAAGCCTCCGTTGAAATCAAAAGCAAGGGCGGGAACATTAAGTGTGCAATGGGAAACCGTTGTTAAAAGTTCAGAAGAGGGTTGATAGGTAGAAAGAGTATACTGAAGGTCTATATGAGTGAGAGGAATTGCTTGATGACGTGACAGAAGAAGAAATTTGAACTGATAAGGTATACGTAGGGGATCCAGTAGTAAAGTCGTAGTTTAAAAAATGTTATTAAAGATTTGAACTCAAATAAGGTAGAAGTAATGATAGGATTCCATCGGAATTTCTAAGATGACTGGGTAAGGTGGCAACCATCCGGCTATCCCAGCTGGTGCGTAGAATCTATGAGACTGGCGATGTTATCATCAGACTCTCGAAAAATATCATCCATATATTTCCGAAGAGAGGAAGGGCGAGTAAGTGGGAGACCAGCTTATGCGGCCAAACTGTTGACAAAAATAATATACAAAATAAAGTAAAGGGAAATTGAGGCTCAGTTACGAGGGTTATTCGAAAAGTAAGGAACGATCGGTCGCGAAATGGAAACCACAGTGAAAATCCGATGAAGTTTTGCAAAGGTGTGTTGGGCAGTGTCTCTAGTATGCCTGTTAATCGCGTTACGTCGTTCTTTTTAGTTCTGAGCACACAGGGAGCACATAAAGATACGTGTACCAACCGTGTCTCTCTTCAAGTACGAGTACCTGGTGAGAAATTTCGCCTGAAGGTATGCAGCCAACATTACCTAAGTGTCGTGCACTTTCTGTTTCAAGACAATTCTCAGCCGCATTCTGCTGGGACAATTACGATGTTCCTGCATCATTTTCAACTGGAAATGTCTTATTGCCCACAATACAGCCCGTAATTGTCTCCCTCTCACTCTCATCTCTGCTCACATGGCTATGAAGACAACATTTTGGGACAGACAACGAGCTGTAGGCCAGCGAAGAGAATTAGCGAAAGGCACTGGCGGCTGCCTTCTATAACAAGGGTACTGGAAAGTTGTTACAACGCTACGACAAACGTCTAAGTCGGATCGGCGACTATGGCGATAAATAGCTGGAAATTGTAGCTAACTGTTGCAAATAAAACAGTTTTGATTTTCACTGTGGTTTCCATTTCACGACCTATCGCTCCTTACTTTCCGAATAGCCCTCATAGATCACTATCAGTTTGACTTTAGGCAAGGTAAAGCTACCATGGAGGCAGTCCTGAAATTTCGCTTGATAATGGAAGCAAGACTATAGAAAAATCAAGACATGTTCATAGCATTTTTCGACCTGGAAAAAGCGCTCGACAATGTGAAATTGTCTTCGTCTGAATAGTATGGGTACCAAACTCACTGCAACGTTGAGACAACGCGACGCCATCACTCGGCTGATCACACAAGAAGATTTTATCACTGGAATACGCCAAGAAAGCCGGCAGTCACCTACATGGAGTAACATGTTCGAAATTCTGCGGGAAATGGGAGCAAGATATAGCAAACGACAGGTAATATACAATATGTACAAGACTTATGGGGAGACAATAATACTGGAAGATACAGAACACAGTTTCTGATTAAAAAGGGTTTAGGACATGAATGCAGTCTTACGCCTCTATAGTTCAACCTATGTACTGTATAGAAGAAGTAATTATGTAAATAAAACGACGGTCCAAGAGTAGGTTTAAAATTCAGGATGAAAGGATAACAGTGAAAAGATTTACTGATGACATTGCTGTCCTCAGTGAAAGCAGAGAAGAACTCCAGAATCTCTTGATTAGAATGAACAGTCTAAGGTACAGAATATGGACAGAGAGTAAACTGAGGAAACACGAAAGTAATGAGAAGTAGCGAAAATGAGAAAAGCGAGAAGCTCAACATCAAAACTGGTGATCGCAAAGTAGGCGATGTTAAGAAATTGTGCCACCTTGGGAACAAAATAACCCATGACGGACAAAGCAAGCAGGACATAAAAAGCAGAATAGCATACGCAAATTATGGGGTATTTCTGGGCAAAATAAGTCTAGTGTTATTACACATAAGCCCCAAATTGTGGAAGACATTTCTGAGAATGGATATCTTATGGCAGCAAATCATGGACTGTGGGAAAACCGGAGCAGAAGAGAACTGAAGATGTTGAAAATAAGGTGGACTGATAATGTGAGGAATAATTAGTTTCTCCACACATTCGCTTAAGAAATGAACATACGCAAAACACTGAAAAGAAGATGGTTCAGGATGAAAGAACATGTCTTAAGGCATCAGCGAATAACTTCCGTGGTAGCCTACTAGAGGGAGCTGTAGAGGGTAAAAACTGTAGAGAAATACAGAGATTGGAATACATCCGACAAATAGTTGAGGGCGTTGGGTAGAAGAGCTACTCTGAGATAAAGAGGGCATTGGGTAGAAGAGCTACTTTGAGACAAAGAGACTCTTGATGGGCTGCATCAAACTAGTCAAAAAGTGAAGGAAAAAAAAATCCTGTCAGGCAGAACGAGAAACATGGCAACACACATAATATGAGTGCCAATTCCTCCTTTTTGTGTACATAAACATTAGAAAACACATTGTAGTACAGAGAATAATGAGAAAATGTATGTACCATCTAAGCCCAATCTCGCAAAAAAGTAGATAGCTTCTTACGTACATAATAAAGTGGGATATACACATCTTAATACCATACGAACAAATATCAGTCATCGTGGAACACATAAAAAACTATTTCCAAGGATAACATTATGTCCAAGGAATCCTGCATATTGCCGGCTGGTGTGGCCGAGCGGCTCTAGGCGCTACAGTCTGGAACCGCGCCACCGCTGCAGTTGCAGGTTCGAATCCTGCCTCGCTCATGGATGTGTGTGATAGGTTAGGTAGGTTTAAGTAGTTCTAAGTTCTAGGGGACTGATGACCTCAGAAGTTAAGTCATATAGTGCTCAGAGCCATTTGAAACATTTGTTATCAAGTAGATAGCATCTGTCTCTAAGAAGGATTAACTGAGGTCGCAGATGCGGGACACAAGCGTACTTCAGTTACATACAAAATAAAAACATCTAAGTGAGACATATAAACAGACAAAATATTTACGAATGTAAATTAGCAAAAGATGCTGCAACAATAACTTACTCTGGGTTTCTGCTTGATGTTGAAGACGGGTACGTGGGTAGGCATTGCAACATTGTTACGAAGACATCTTTCACAAAACTAGTAAATTTGATGTATATTGGCTTGTTGATAGCAATTTAGATCTGTTAGAATTCAGAATGTTCTTGGTAGGACGCTTCAGTTATTAAGCAGCGCAATCAACAAACTAGTAAATGATCCCTGGTTGCAATAAAGTTAATATCAGCACTGAAGAATGAGTGGTGACCTGGCTTGAAATGACGCAGCTGTAAACAATCTCGACTTCATATCGCTGTTAAATGATTACAAATGCCACTATTATTTCACGAGCACTATATTTAATAATTTGAGTTCACAGATACAATAGAACGAAACTGTTCAGTCTTTATCCGCAGTGTCCTCCAAAAATATCGTTAGTTAAATTGTGTTAGGTCAACACACCTTGTTTGTGACTACTACGTAAAGTTCTGACACTGAAATTGCCTTTGGAAGCACAAATGTAACTATAAATTGAGGATGGATTGAAAATTGACTTGAACGTATGTAGCACACTTTATTAATAGTTGTGCACGACAGTTTATTTGTACTGATGCTCCGCAGCAGTGAAATATCGGTTGACAATCGACAGTGCGATTGCAGAGATGTGCGTTCGCAGACTCTTACCTGAGACAATTACTGCAACATCTCTGGTGCCGACGATCCGCTGTCTTCCCAATCGGCGGTCTGTCAGAATACACCATAGGTAAAACATCATTGGTCCAAAAGCAGAACGGGGCAAGATCAGTTGAGTTAATTTAATATCAAGAACGCAGATTTCCAGAAACAACAGTGAAGGGCAGGCCGAGTATCAACCACGACGCGCAGTCCTCCCGTTTATTTTTCACTTCACCAAAATTAAACCGTTCACGAGCTCGGCCCTCCCACAGATACCAATACAGGTTTGAGCACACCAAACCAGACCATAGACAGCTCAGTGTCCCAAAAAGAGAGTAAACCGTTTCACTCGTAATATTAGGTTTAACACGTAGTTGCTACGCAACATAGCTCGCCATCGCTCCTCAACTGTCTCTTTGTAACATTATTCACAGATATTAATTTTCCTAGCGTGGCGAAGCTCCCAAAATAGAACGAAATTACATACATGCGTAGAATTAACATTAGACGATAAATAACAATATTGAAACTGTATAATACGTTATTTTACATCTGTACACAAAAAATCATTACAATCCAAAATACGGTACGTTGACAGAGGAAAGCGAAAGAAAAAAAGTAAACGCATACTGACTTAATTAATACTTTACAGAATTCTAAAGCTTAGTGGTAGTAGACGTACAATACAATAACATAAGCCAAATAAGTCCATTACACCACTGTAACTTTATAATCTATCCACTTCCCATTTTAAACTTTTCAGCCTACTTTTCCGATTAAGTGATGTAACGTTCTTCGCTCCAACCCGTTGAATGAGAGTTTTGTTTCCTCTGATGACTGCATAGTCCTGAGATGTCGCCGCCCGATCATCCCAAATGGGGACTATTTTACCCAAGAGGATGCCATCGACGTTAAGTCATACAAAAAACTGTTAGTCTTTGGGGGAAAAAAAGCAGCTCTAGTTTCCACTTAGTTTCCACTTGCTTTCAGCCGTTTGTAGTACCAGCATAGCAAGTCCATACTGGCTAACATTACAATGCCAGATCAGTCAGTTACCCAGACGGTTGCCCTTACAACTACTGGAAAAGCTGTAACATCGTCCCTAATTGAGGAAAAAATTTCTGATAAAATACATATAGAACCCAAGATTATATGAAAGTGAATCGTGATCTGCAGGAAAAGCGGAAAAGAAGAGCATGAAAAACGTTTGAGATGTGGTGCTACAAAAAAATGTTGCAAATGAGGTAGACCGGTAAGATAAGAAATATGGGTGCTCTCCACAGAATCGACGTGGAGAGGAACATGAGGAAAACATGGCCAAGAGAAAGGCAAATTATGGTAGGACATATGTTAAGACAACAAGAAATATCTCCCCTGAGGCTAGAGAATAAATACAGAGGTGGGGTAGGGGAAGACAGATATTGGAATATTATCTAGTAAGTTACCGAGTACGTTGGGTGAAAGTGCCATACCGACACGAAAATTTTGACACAGGAAAGGAATTCGTGGCGGGCTGCATCGGCCCAATTAGAAGAGTGAAGACACAAATAAATAAGTAAACAAAAATTAAAACAACAGTAAGCATATTGAAAAGACAAGTATAGGCGTTCATTTTCAGAGACCATCTGAACAAAATTATTCTCGGTTCCTGCCCTAGCCACATGTTCAGGTGGTCCACAGCTGTTATGATACCCTCGAGTACTGCGATAGTTCCGCAGAAAACCAAGGTGGATGTCTCCATAACATAACACTAACTCCATCAATCGGCGTCGATGTTGCGGTATGTGCTTCTAGCAGGCGTTTTCCTGGATGACGGCGTATCCCGAAACGCCCGTCGACGTGGTGTAGCAAGAAACGTGATTCATCCGATCAGACGATACGTTTCCATCAATTCATAGCTCAATCTCGGTGTTCCCACGTGCTTTTCAAATTAACCATACCGGCAATTTCTTTAAGAGGTTTTGGCGAACCGCGCGCTGGATCACTTTCTTCCGTTCAGAACGTTGAAGTACCTACCTTTGCCCTGTCAAGTATGTGTGCACTATTTTTGTGACACCTTGACGAAGTGTTAGAGGTAGTCTAATGTAGTGCCTATAAGCTGGACACGTGATACATCTACACAACAATGCCGCAACTACCCCATATTTGTATATTGGAACTCTGTTGCGGCTGCGAGTTCTGATACATTCCCATTTGCACCGTTCGTAACTCTGAGGTATTGTTGAATATCATTACTAATAATGATTTTGTAATGTAAAACTTCCTGGCAGATTAAAACTGTGTGTCGGACAGAGACTCGAACTCGAGAACACTGCCTTTCGCGGGCCAGTACTGTACTATCTCAGCTACCCAAGCATGACTCACGACGCATTCCCATAGCTCTAATTCCACCAGTACCTCGTCTCCTACCTTCCGAACATCACCGAAGCTCTAAAAAATGGTTCAAATGGCTCTGAGCACTATGGGACTTAACATCTTAGGTCATCAGTCCCCTAGAACTTAGAACTACTTAAACCTAACTAACCTAAGGACAACACACACATCCATGCCCGAGGCAGGATTCGAACCTGCGACCGTAGCAGTCCTGCGGTTCCGGACTGCAGCGCCTGGAACCGCATGACCACCGCGGCCGGCTCATCGAAGCTCTCCTGCAGACCTTGCACTCCTGGACGAAAAGATATTGCGGAGACATGGCTTACCCACAGCCTGGGGGATGTTTCCCAAAAGAAATTTTCACACTACAGCGAAATGTCTGCTGGTACGAAACTTCCTTACATATTAAAACCGTGTGCCAGACCGAGACTCGAACTCGGGAGCTATTACTACCGCTGGCAAGTGCTGCACCATCTGAGCAACTAAAGTACGGGGTGCTTGAACTGTTCAGATGGTAGAGCACTTGCCCGTTAAAGGCAGAATTACAGAGTTCGAGTCTCGATCCGGTACACAGTTTTAATCTACTAGGAAGTTTCATATCAGCGTACACTCTGCAGTAAAGTGAAAATTTCATTACGGATTTTGTAGAGTGTTTGCCACACATGGGAAGCAGTCCAGAAGAAACGTTGCTATTACACGATATTTGCGACATAGTAGTCTCTTCTTCTTTTTCGAGCTTAGTTATTTGTTTAAAGTATCAGAAGGGTTTGAAACTACAGCGTAGAACATGCAAAGTTGCAGGGCGCGGAAAGTCTTTTACAGAGCAGACATTGTGCGCTAAAGGGGGATCTGTCAACACTGCAGCGATAGGACACCAGCTGATAACTGCAGGAAGCCAGGAATCAAGAAAACAATGCAGAACATTTGTCACACTCGAAAGATAAATCAGCTTATGTAATGGTGACGGCAAAAATGGAACAAAGACACCTGTACGATGGATGTGCGCGTTAGAGATAAAGCAGCCAAGTACAGAGAAATTTCAACACGGCCTAAATTGGCACACTATCGGAGAACGCGGAAAAAGGAAGTGCCGATTCCACGCGGCAGAGTTGGGTGGTTCGTGTGCAAAGTGACACACGTGGCCGGCCGGGGTGGCCAAGCGGTTAAAGGCGCTACAGTCTGGAACCGCGCGACCGCTACGGTCGCAGGTTCGAATGCTGCCCCGAGCATTGATGTGTGTGATGTCCTTAGGTTAGTTAGGTTTAAGTAGTTCTAAGTTCTAGGGGACTGATGACCTTAGAAGTTGAGTCCCATAGTGCTCAGAGCCATTTGATCCGTTTTTGACACACGTGGCAGGCGGGTGGCCTCCCACTGTGCTTTGGGTGGCGGCGCACTGGGGCCGGAATTCGGTTTTGTTGATCGTGCTGGGCATCCGCTGATCGATCCGACGCGCCACGGACAACTTAATTCCGACAATTCCTCAGATTTATGTTTACGATGTCCGGAAATTACGCGACTATATCACGGCGGAGCTGTACAAAAAGAGGAGCGGGGTCGACACGAGACACGACAGCGCCGCTCAAGGGCACTACAGCAGGTCTCCAAGGTCCTAAGGGCGGCACGGCAGGTGCCCCCACTAGTAGAGGAGCGCTGCTCGCTGGCGTCATTCAGCGCTTATATGTCAGTACGTTTCTCACTGTAATTTGGTAGTACAACGCCAGGTATGGGAAAAATCCTTTTCTTCTTCTTCTGTCATCTTTCAGGAACGCGAGATAGGAGATCATATTTACTCGATAGAGACAGCACTATCATAATGTTTTCTGAAGTTTCTGTTGTCTGTTGGAAAATATACTCTGTGGTACGGCTGCTGGTTAAAAAAAAAGATAACAACGATATATCATATACCTATACCTCTCCCAAAAAATATCGATGTATATTGCCGATATTGTTTTCTTCGGTATATCGATATCGAAATGCCAATACCGAGAGCCGATATTTTTATTTTATATTTTTTTCGAAGTTTTCGGTAAATATTTCAAACCGTTCTTCTGAAATTGAAATAGAAGATGATTTTACTTTCTCTATGTGAAGGAGACTCGAACTCCCGAGTTCGAGTCTCGGTCGGGCACGCAGTTTTAATCTGCCAGGAAGTTTCATATCAGCGCACACTCCGCTGCAGAGTGAAAATCTCATTCTGGAAACATCCCCCAGGCTGTGGCTAAGCCATGTCTCCGCAATATTCTTTCTTTCAGGAGTGCTAGTTCTGCAAGGTTCGCAGGAGAGCTTCTGTAAGGTTTGGAAGGTAGGAGACGAGGTACTGGCAGAAGTAAAGCTGTGAGTGCCGGGCGTGAGTCGTGCTTCGGTAGCTCAGATGGTAGAGCACTTGCCCGCGAAAGGGAAAAGTCCCGAGTTCGAGTCTCGGTCGGGCACACAGTTTTAATCTGCCAGGAAGTTTCAGGTTTGTGGTAATTAAATTGTCAGCTAGAGCATTAAATCGTCGTTTATATGCGTCTCAGATACAAGAACAGATACTGTAAAAGGAAAGTTCGACGAAAGGTGAAGAAATTTCCACTTCACCAACGTCCCCGATGTCGCACATCATTCATTATACAGACGTCGAATGGTTCCAGATACGCGTTGCTAGGAATGTAGTAGTAATACTCAGGTAAGTTAAATATGAATCATTCGAAGATAGACGACGAAGTTTTCTCGAAACACTCTTGTGTACTTAATGGAAGCATTATTCGAAGAAGAAGAATGAGCGTGTGTTCTATTGCTACCATAATTAATGTTGCGTAGGGATCACTAAATTAAGATAAGAGAGATTAAGATATATGGAGGCATTTAGGAAATCATTCCTCTCTCGCTCAATACGCGGATAGAATGGGACAGGGATTCACCATTATTTGTACCCTCCGCCATGCAGTGTACAGTGGCATGAGGAATATACATCCAGAGTCGAGTGAAATCAATCTGAGGAACTTTTATTTGGTAAACAAGGGTAGCTTCAACACAGATTCGAGAGAAGTGATAACCTAGCTGATTAACAAAAGCTGAACGAAGCGAAAATAAGCGCAAGGACGGCAATGACAGAACCGTTCAATGACATTGAAAGTAAAATTTTGGCAATCGATCTGACAAAGAACCCTGTGAGGTTTAGATCTCAAGGAAACTCAGTGAGCGGATCCAATCAGACACTTAGGAACTACTGGCACCGGAATGGAAGATGACAGAGAGAAACCCGAAGTACTGAATTCCGTATTCCGAAACGGTTTTACAGCAGAAGATCGTAATATGGTCTCTCCTTTCAGTTATCGTACAAACATCGAAATCGCAGATATTGAGATAAGTGATTGTGAAACAGAAAAGCAACTGCAATCGCTTAGTAGTGGAAAGTCACCAGAAACAGATGAGAAGCCTACAAGGGTTGGAACTGTAATAGTGGCAACTATTTATTTACAGCTCGTACAAAACAGATACGTGTTTGAAAGTTTTACTGACCTTCAGAGTTGTCACCAGCATTGTGTATAACCCGTTGCCAGCGATGTGAAAGTCGTAGGACACTCTTAGCAGTGCCAGTTGTGTTGACAATTCGAGCTGCACGGTCTACTCCGCGACGAATTCTGAAGTGAATGCCGTGAAGTGTTTCCTTCAGTTTAGAAATCGAGTTGAACTCACGAGGGCTCAAGTCAGGGGGGTGCAGTAGGTGGTATAGTACTTAGGAGCCCTACCAGTCAAACAAATCAGTAACAGGTTGCACTGTACGTGCTTGAGCATTTTCCTGCAAAATGATGGTCAGTTCCTGCAGAAAGGGTCATCACTTCTAAGCTGGTCGTAGATTGTATTCCAAAAATGAACAGCATAGAGACAGAAGTGATGACACTTTCTGCAGGACCTGACCATCATTTTGCAGGACAATGCTCAAGCACATACACTGCAAGCTGTTACTGATTTGTTTGACTGATGGGGCTGCTAAGTGCTGTACCACCTACTGCACTAACCTGACATAAGCCCTCGTAAGTTCAACTCGATTTCCAAACTAAAGGAAATACTTCACTGCATTCGCTTCAGAACTGCTAAAAATTCGTCGGACAGTAGACCGCGCCTCTCGAGCTGTCAACACAACTGGCACTGCTAAGAGTATCCTAAGACTTCCACATCGCTAGCAGCGTGTTATACACAATGATGGGTCACTACTTTCTAGGCCAGTAAAACTTTGAAACACACATCTATTTTGTACGAGCTGTAAATAAATAGTTGCCGCTATTCTACGGAGATTGTGCAAGAAACTTGCTCCCATTCTAGCAGCTGTTTCTCGTATGTCACTGCAGCAACGAAGAGTACCTAGCGAATGGAAGAGCAGATTGTTTCCATTTTCGATAAGGGTCATACGACAGGTGCACATAATTATAGGCCTAAATCGATGACGCCAATCTGTTGTAGAATTAGGGAGCATGTTATATGCTTACGTATTATGTCGTTTTTGGACAACAAAAATCTCCTCCACAAAAATTAACACGAATGCCGCTAACAGAGATCTTGCGAAAAATGTTGTAGAAATCGGCGCTGAGGCTAATGCCGTGTTGCTGGCCTCAGGAGGGCATTTTACACCGTCCCGCTCTGCCGTTTAGTGAAAACGAATACGATGTTACCTAGTTGGTTCAAATGGCTCTGAGCACTATGGGACTTAACATCTGTGGTCATCAGTCCCTAGAACTTAGAACTACTTAAACCTAACTAACCTAAGGGCATCACACACATCCATGCCCAAAGCAGGATTCGAACCTGCGACCGTAGCTTGTTACCTAGTGTAGGGCCAGATTTTGTGACTGATTTCAAGACATCCTTCCTGTCGGAACTCGACACGTCGCTCTAAACATAAAAAATTTGACAGGTGTAAAGGTAATTTAATGCCCACGGAAACAGTGGCTGCAGCCCGGTGGCGTTGCAAGCGTGTGACGCGGCGACAAGCGTGTGCAAGCGGAGCAGACAAGGACGGGGTATCAGTCTAGTGAAGATGTGGGCTGCATTGAGGTAAGAAACCTTGACAAAGAGCAGATTATCATCACGCAGAGCCTGTCAACGAGTATCTCGGACGCGGAGAAGCTGGTCGAATGTTCACGTGCTACTGTCGTGAGCATCTCCGGAAAGAGTCAGAAGGACAGTGGAACTACCACTAGGCGCTAAATGGTTGGACGTCCACGACTCTCCACAGAATGTGGTGTTCGGAGGCTTGTCTATTCTGTTTCGGAGCGCACCGTTCATCGTATATTGTTGAACATGGAGCTCCGCAGCAGACCATCCCTACGTGTTCACATGTGGACACAACGACTTCGTCAATTAAGGCTGCAGTGGGCACGGAACCATAGGGGTTCAACCGTCGATCAGTGGAAACCTACCGGCTCTTCGGGCGAATCACATTTTTACACTCTAGGTCGATGATCATCTCGACAAATGCCGTTATCCAGGTGAACGGGAGCTCGAAACGTGCAGTGCGCCACGGACGCAGGCTGGTGGGATTAGTATTATTTATGGGAGACATTCTCCTGGATTTGCATGGGGCCTGTGGTAGTAATCGAAGACACGCAGACAGCTGCGAACGATCTGCATCCCTTCATGCTTGTTGTCTTCCCCGTCGGCGATGTCATCTTTCAGCAGTATAATTGTCCTCGTGGCCGGCCATTGTGGCCGAGCGGTTCTAGGCTCTTCAGTCTGGAACCGCGCAACCGCTACGATCGCAGGTTCGAATCCTGTCTCGGGCATGGATGAGTGTGATGTCCTTAGGTTAGTTAGGTTTAAGTAGTTCTAAGTTCTAGGAGACTGATGATCTCAGTTATTAAGTCCCATAGTGCTCAGAGCCATTTGAATTGTCCGTGTCTCGAAATCAACTTTGCTGCTGACACTTAAGGAGCATTATTGTGAACTCACATTGATGTCTCGTCGACCAGTTTCACCTGATCTAAATCCTATGGAAACCAACTGGATCCCTATCGGTCGCCATCACCGCGTATGCAAATGAGCGGGCCGTTATTTACGCGAATTACATGACCTGTGCGTAGATAACTAATGTTACGTGTCCCAACAAATCTACCAAGAAACTGTCGGACCCTGATACGCAGAGTCAGTTATGCATTTCGTTCCGAGGCCGGGCGAGCAAGCTATCAAGCAGGTGGTCATAATGTTTCGGCTTATCAGTGTGTAAATAATCTAATAGAACTTGTCGTGAGCCCTGTAAGGCTATTCACAGATGATGCGGTTGCCTGCAAGAAGGTAGCAACGCCAAAAGACCGTCGTGATTTGCAGGAGGATCTGCATAGGATTGATGAATGATGCTGGGGCTGGCATTTAAGACGGAATGTAAATAAATGTAACACATTGTGCTTTCAGAGGAGAAGAAATCGACAACTGTACAACTGAGACATCGATGAAAAATTGCTGGAAACAGTATCTACAGCAAAATATCCAGGAGAAACCATCCAGAGGGACATTAAATGGAATGAGGAAATAAAACAAATAGTAGGCAAGGAAATGCTAGACCGAGATCCATAGCAAGAAAGTTAAGGTCATGTAACTTATTCACAAGAGAGGTGGCTTGTAAAATCGTTGTTCGATCGATTCTTGAATATTACTGATCCTTTATCATGTAGGATTTGTAGAAGAGATACAGAAGATCGAACGAAGAGCAATGCATTTCGTCGCGGGGTCGTTTAGTCGGCGCGCAAGCGTTACAGAGATGCTCTACAGACTCATTAGGCAGACGCTGTAAGAAAGGCCTTTTTCATCATGTAGTGGTTTACTACTGAAATTCCGAGAAAGGACGTTCCGGCGACGGACAAATTAGTACTCATCGTCAAATACATCTCCTGAAATGACCACAATGAGAAATTCGAGAAATTAGAGCTAATAGGATGTTTATCGATAATAATTATTTCCAAGCGCCGTTCGCGAATGGAAAGGAGAGGATAAATCTAATAGTAGCGCCAGAAGGATTCACCATCGTACACTGTCAAGTGGCTTTCGGATTATTAGTATAGATGCAGTGATCGAAGATTATATGAACGTTTTGTAGATTACTTGTATGCTAAAACACGGTTGTTCAGAATGGCAAATATTTCCCTAAGCTGCCTCCTAACTCACAACGAAAATTCAATGCACGCACTGCCCGAATAATATGAAGGGTAGACAAAAAATGTTATCACCTCAAAAAAAAAAAGTTGCGATATAAATTTTTGTTTGTCTGCAGTACAGATACACACTAAAATCAGAAATTCCCGCTCCACAAGCCGTAGCAGAAAACTGGTAGAAGAGCCAAAACGCAGCCGCTGATAAAGTTGAGTATCGGGGAGTACTTCGTTTTCTGCACTTACAGAACAACAGCGCAGCAACATTGTCTGCAAAGTTGGTGGAAGTGTAGGATAGCGAAGCACCGTCGTGTTGCACAAAGGTTATCTGTAGTGGACGCTTCCAGTGTGGTCAAACAAGTCTCCATGGCCAAGAATAAAAGTGGCAGGCCATATCATTTAGAAGAGACTGGTGTCCCAAGAGAAATGGAAGACCAGCGTACCACAATTCAGACGATACAGGAAAATGTGAAAATCAGCCATGGATGAAACATCTTTTAGGACATTTAGAACATGACAAATGTTCTCTACCGCTGGGTTTCGCGACTGCTCACACCCATTCAAAGATCCCGCAAAACGGATGTAGAGACGGAAATGTTGCAGCTGTAACGAGTCAAAGACCTCTTTTCTCCCGTAATCATCATGGATGAGTGGTGGGTGTATGAAATTGAATCCAAAAGTGAAAAATCGCCGTAGGAGCATACTACCGAAATCTCCGACAAGATTGCGGAAGGCTCTCAAAGTATCACAAGAAGCATTCGAAGTGGTTGTTTTCGTTCCAATACTCGTACACCCCTCTTCGAAGTTGCTAAGTGTTTTGCTTCAGACTGCGCATTTTTACCCCGGTTGGGTTACGTTCTCATATTTATTCGTGTGTCGTTTACTAAAAACCTGACTGTTGTGTGTACTTGGTTACTTTCTACAAGCGGTATTGCATGAGAGTTGTAAGTTCGTTCTTTATTGAGAGGTTCGAAAGGGCGAGAAATAAACCAGTCAAATTTCTGCTCCAGATAAGTGATTTGTTAAATTTCATCCGACACGTACACGATCTAAGTTCAATGGTGACTTGTTCGTACGGAATATATGTCGCCACCTGCCATCACGACTTATGTTTCTGGTGGCCTCCAGATCTAAATTGTTAATGAGGCGTACCAGTTTTCGTTTACGTTGCACTTCTGGGTCTGACGCACCGGTGACGAAATTCAATTGAAATGAGCCACCAAGGCAAGGCTATTGCGATCGATTTCCAGTGAACTGGTAAGGTTAAATTATTATGCGAATTTCAATACATTTGGATGTTAGCAAGAGCAGAGATGAAACTTCCTGGCAGGTTAAAACTGTGTGCCCGACTGAGACTCGAACTCGGGACCTTTGCCTTTCGCGGGCAAGTGCTCTACCATCTAAGCTACCGAAGCACGACTCACACCCGGTACTCACAGCTTTACTTCTGCCAGTATCTCGTCTGGTTCGCAGGAGAGTTTCTCTAAAGTTTGGAAGGTAGGAGACGAGATACTGGCAGAAGTAAAGCTGTGAGTACCGGGCGTGAGTCGTGCTTCGGTAGCTCAGATGGTAGAGTACTGGCCCGCGAAAGGCAAAGGTCCCGAGTTCGAGTCTCGGTCGGGCACACAGTTTTAATCTGCCAGGAAGTTTCATATCAGGGCACACTCCGCTGCAGAGTGATAATATCATTCTGGAAGAGCAGAGATATTCACGATGTGTATTCCTGCTATGACACATGATATGTTGCATACATTTACTTCAATGTTTGCACTTGCGCTATTTAAATATTTCCCTTGATGCATATGGTCGTATTTCTTGATATACTGTTGTTGCATATCACACCCGAATATCTCATCAGCTGTCCTGGGGATGTCGTCCTGAGGTGAGACGATAACACCCGGAGGAATTACTAAGTACTTCCTTAATCATTTCAGTTTGGCTTACCTGTGAATTTTGCAAATGTTTTGCGTTGCTGCAAGAGTTGTCATTATCTGCCTATCCCATCAGCACTACTATTCTCGAGTTAAGTCCTTTCATCGCCCATTCGTTTCTGTAGGCTAATATATGTGCATCAAACGGTTCCGTCTGCCTTTCGTGTTCTATTTGCGCCATGTTTGTGTTTTATGTTCCTTCTAGTTCCCCTCAGCAGGCGGCACACTTGTCAAATGACGACACTCGTGTTTCAGAACTGGAACAATGGACAATGCCACCGCCATATTTGCCCTATGTCCTCTATGCTGAATTTAGTCTCTTGTGAATCATCATTGTCGTACATAGGATGTTAAGCTTGGAGGCCCCATTGATACTATTCGAGAGGAGTGGACTGTATGCCGCCAACAAGTTTCATCCAGTGCTGGGATAAGGGCTGGTAATCATATCCCAAAATATGTTTAGTACATAAGAATCAGTTTACAGTTCAAGGCCCATCCGTACGTAAGATACAAACATAGGTACCTACTTTTCTATTATCAGACAATAACAATAGCCAATGGGTTGTGTTCGGAATTTTTAGAGTTTCTGTAAAATGTTTCATGATACTTAACAACTGTAGAATGATAACTAGTTGTCTGCTAGACACAATTATTCTACACCAAATATTTTTCTAATACCTACGTCGTCTACACACGAACACTATACGTACAATTTAAAAATACGCGCTGACGGCATAACTATGAATTTTGCTTGACTGATTTATTAAGTTTTCAACTTAAGTATTACATTTTAAAAATTACTTTTTCAAAGGTCATACGTAATTATTACATAGTTTATTAACTGAATTAGAAAATCCAACTAGATGAACCAGAATTGAGTCATGTAGACTCAAGCAACTGTTTTTACCAACTGTAGACATCAAGATCAACACTAGAGTCATCTATACTTCATATGGCGGAAGTAACCCAATATCGCATAGATCTTTATCTGTTTCAGCGCCTTAAATCGGTGCACCCCGCTCGCTCTATGTCAAAAAAGAAAAGCAGAGACGACAGAGGCTAAACTACATGCATGGTTTTTATCTAAATAACTTCCCGCTTGTGGAGAAAATAAAGATGGCGAAGAAAAGAATAACCGGACTGTCGAATCTGGCTCCGGCGTACAGATAATTATTGACGTTGAGACTAAAAACATAGCTGAAAAGCCTTCTGTATGCCATTTTAGTGTAGATTTGGACTAAGTGACACTGAAAAAAAAGATGATGTAGATAATAATGACGAGAAAATTGCTGAGAATTAACATATTTGTGATCCATGCAACTTCGACTTTTCTTCATGCAATGATACAGCACACTGGCCAATACATGTTCCAGCGCATATCAGAATGGTGATTATTGAAAAAGGTAGCAAATATTAAAATAAGGAGGGAATTTTTGAGTTTATAGAAAGACCAGGCGAACAAACTAAAGATACACATCGTTGTTTAACATCATCGTGGTCTTACTCGCATTTGAACGAGCCCAGTATTTAAGGAAATGGATGATATACTTACCACTAACAGAGAATCTGGTTTGGTTTAACAGCCAGTTATTTGCCTCTGAGGGCGATACCAACAAATATGAATTTATTTCTCTCTTCTGTCTGTGGTGAAATTGTATCCATAGATACCAAAGCATGAAACATCAACTGAAAATCTGTCAAATTCCTCTCTATGGGCTCGAAACTTTCAAAATCATTGACAAGAATTATCAGAAGATTGTTAATGGTAAGACAATGGAGAAACATTTTATCGCACCTTTTAGATATTATTTTTAGTCCACCAAACCTTGCTTTCCACGTTCATAGAGAAGAAGATTCATCGGAAAACAGACGAAATTTCTTAAAATAAGTGCAGCTGATTGCGAAATACAAACTGATTGGGAAATGCAAACCAGTATTGATTGAGCATTGTTTAAAATTAAAGGAGTCCGTTGGTGGGTTAAAGAGAGTAACTTGTTATAAGTCAAAAGCGGTACACAAGGAATTCATTTTTATTTTGGATGAACATGTTAAGGAAAAAAGTTGTTGCATATAGAAAATAGGCTCAATATTGCGGAATAATATTTGAAAGCATTCCCGATAAAAGCAGAATTGACCAAATGAGTCAAATGATTAGGTCGTTCATATAAAATACTACATTTTGGAAGTTCAGGAATATTTCTCGGATATTTTTATGCGAGGAAGAAGATACGTCATGAGATATTTAACGTCATCTGGAAAAAGATAGAATGGTCATGGCGCTGTGCAGGGTCGAGGATATGACAATGCCGTGTCAGTGTCACATATACAGAAGCAGCACAATGAAAAATTCGGGAAATCAGCTCCGTAGTTCTGTGCTAATCATTCCGTAGATCTTTGTGCTGTTCATGCAATCTCATGTGTTGCCACAGGCGACAAATATTTTGTAACTGTAGAGAAGTTATAATCGTTCCTCTCGCCTTTTACATATAGGTGGGAATTACCTGCAGAAGGAAAAAAAAACACAGGAAAAAAATTTGAAATAATTGTCTGACACTCACTGAAGTGCTCTCTACGATTGGAGTAAAACAGTGAAAGAAAACATGGAAACAGCTGCGACCACTGTAGAAGAATGTAAGATCCACCCAAGACAAACCTTGCTCCTAGAGCTACAGCCAGTTTGGTTCTTCGAGCTGTATGTGGTTTTATCTTTTTGACCAACATCAACTTTTAGCGCACTATACTCGGAGAAGTTAATTCAGTTCAACAACATTTACAATCTTCAAAAATGATTTTGTATAAAAGACTCGCCAAATAAAAAATTTGAATGAGTTTGTAATGACGGAACGTACTACAACTATAGAAAATACTGTTACTTTTAGAACATAAAATGCAATTATAGACATTAACACTGACCGTCGAGGAAGAAATAAATCATGGTGCTGGATTATCGTTTCAAGAAGAAGTTCGTTGATCAATGTTTGAACGCATTCAGTGATTTACAGGAGGACTGTCATAACGATTCAGGGCCATGTATGAAGTCACCATAATATTCCAAATTTTTAAACAAAATTTACGCCTGAAATTTCTGATGACACGCTGGCTGTAACACGGGAGAATCTGGTAGAAATTTACAATGAGTTTGATAAGAAGAAGGTGCTCCAGGGAATAAAAAGGTACCGTATGCATCTACGTGCACCGATACGATTGTGGAGGTTGCTGCTAGATAGCCAAAAAAAAATCTTCGAATTCATTAACATCTGCGACTTCAGTGAATCATTTCCCCATACATAAATTTTCTAAAACAAAAAGAACACTCAACGATGAACCAATAACGACTAGCCAGTTTGTCCGTTCTACAAATTTATAAGTTAAAGGATGAGTTTCAAATCGAATTAATTTCAGAAGCGTTGTTGAGAATGTTAGTAAAATAAAGGCACGAAAACATATACTATAACGATATGAATAATACACGGTCCAGTCACATTAAAGTGACCACATGTAAAAAGCCTAAATAACCACCGTTTGCACCACGTACGTGCAGCACGAGCGTCAGTGAGGGCCTGGAAGATACCGACAGGAATGTGAAGCCACGGCAACTCCAATGCCATGGCCAGTCGAGGATCCATGACGCGAACAGCCCAATCGAGGAGGTCCCACAGATTATCGATTTGGTTTACATCCAGGGAGTTTGGAGGCCAGGGGAGTACGGCAAACCCCTCCTATAGATCTTCGAACCACAAATTTATACTGCGAGCTGCGTGAGACTTCGCATTGTGCTGCTGGCGGATATCACTGTGCCGAGGAAAAACAAATTGCGTGTACGGGTGGACATGATCTCCAACGATGGATGCATACTTGTGTTGATACACTGTACATTCCAGAATGATGGACTCATCCAGTGAATGCCATGATAATATTTCCCAGATCACAGCGCTCCCTCCTCCGTCTTTGATCTTTCCGACGATTGTTGAAGGAAGTCTGCTTGCAGACGTTTCACGCCGTACATTCCAACTGTCATTCTCATTAGAAGTCAAAACTTTATCGAAGCTTATATTCAATTGTACCTTGAAGTGTGTTATATCAACTAATAGAATACAGTGACTGTAACAAATACATTAGTGATATTCCTGTGCTCAAATATCGTTGGTAGGTCGAGTATTTCAGATTGTTCGAACTTTAATAAAGTGATCTAATTTTTGTGTGTATTGTAAGATCTGCTTGGCCTCCTCCGGAAGTGCACCCAGGCTTGCTGGTGCCCATTACGGAGCCGTCGCCAATGTGCGACATTACATAAAAAACACACTACATTACATGGAAGTAATGAATACAGCCTCAAAGAGTCCTTTCCTTAGTATACTGGAAGAATCTGAAATTTTCGAGCACCACTCGTAGGAGCCAGACAAGGTGCAGAATGAACAAACAGATTTTCAGAAGCACAGGTTTTTTAGAAATATATATAAGATTTTCATAGACACATACCACAGCAAACGCGCTGAAAGAGTTGCGCCGCTACGTCGTTTGCACTGGCAGATGGAGCCTACCTTGGAAGACGAGACCAGACCGGCGGCGTAAGTTGAAGTGCACGATGTACTAAATGTGTTCCCAGCCAAGGAACACAACCTCTGATGGGACACTCTCAGAAGTAGCACACTAATACGCAAGTTAGAAAAATACATGTTCGATATTCTCCTTCATTCTAGTTTTATTTTTACACACTCACTATAATTTTGTTTTATCTTTATAACAGTTTCGCTTTAACAGACCGACTTCATCATCTAGATGTACCACATATAGATGGCGACATCTCATAACTTGCGCTCCCACACTTGTTTATAGTTCCTAACTTCGCAATGTATGAACATTAGTGACTAATAGGGGCTGAGAACAGCATATGTCACAGAAAAATAAGTGTGAAATACCTCAACGTGCACGAAAAACGTCACATGTCCATTTTGCAATTTGTCCACTTCAGGGCCGTTGTGTCAGTTTTGTTGCAGACTATTTCATCGCTTCAGCATTGCTATTGGCAGGTAGGCATGGTTCATTCAAGAAGAGCACACATTCTGAGTTGTGATACTTATCGTGTATAAAGTAAGTTGAGTAAAATTTTTAATATCATTGATTATTACAATATATGTATTTGTACAGTAGATTACAATGTCCTGCAGACATGCATGCATGTCCCAAGAAAGAGACACCGTTTCGATGATAACAGCTGTCGAAAATATTACAAAATTTTGTGAGTTGCAGCGCACAAGCAAAAAATGGAGATTTCTCCTATAAAGGAACTTCATATTGGATCCCTTTTCTCGGTTTGTCTCATTTATCTTGACCACCCTAATTAACTGCTTCTCCAGATGCAAATTACAAAATGTTGTGTTTCAGTGAATAGTACAGGGTGATACATTTTTGAATAAGTCTTTAGGAGAGGAAATGAATTACCGAATAAAAAATACAAGGTTCCATTTTAAAAAATCATACCGCTGTTCATATTTTTGTAAAAAACAAAGCTATAACGAAGGCAATCATGCTGAGTGAAGTCCTCCTGAAGGCTAAAGAGCGTTTGCTTGAAACATTGTGTAATTTGCATGTGGACAAACAGTTATTTAAGGCGGTCAAGATATATACCATGTATATATAAAGAGCGGAACTACACTTCCATATTACTGTTGTGCAGAATATAACGATTTACTGCCAAAAATACCAACGTGATATTTAAAGGAAGCTAGGTCAGTGTAAGTTTTACAGAATTTCTTAAGACAATGTTCTTGCTGGCGTGTGATACGTAATTTATGGATTACTCCGCAACTACGTGAAATTGTTTTAAAATGGAACGAAACAGGTAGTCATTCCAACACAGTTGTTTTTTCTTTGCTGAAATGATTAGTGGCTCTAAGCACATCTGAGGTCATCACTCCCCTAGACTTAGAATTACGTAAACCTAACTAACTTAAGGACATCACACACATCCATGCCCGAGGCAGGATTCGAACCTGCGGCCGTAGCAGCAGCGCGGTTCCGGACTGAAGCGACTAGAACCGCTCGGCCACAGAGGTCGGCGAAATATTAGTGATTGGAACGAAATGCTCTATGCCTTTTGAGAACGACAGAAGAATTACTTTAAGACGAAACAGTGACTACGGTTTGGGAAACATTCACATCAGTGACAGTGAATAAAATGTGTTGCATGCACGTTGAAAGTTATTGCAAATGTCATCAAAGGGCAAAACAGGACACTGGCATCTGTCGGTAAGATCACATGCCGCATAATAATTGCAGAACAAATCTGTATTATCCATCAAGGCAGGTGCCTCCATAGGCGAGGTAGAAGCCATCTATGCTCAAAAGACACGCATGGAAAGGGGCCATTGAGCACGAAGTAAAAACACTCTTTCCTACTACGTAACTCAACATCCTCCCAAGGTTTCCCATACTATATGACTCATTCATTACCTATGAAGAGGCACAACGAAATAAATTGACAGTTGGCCTTCAAAAGAGAGTTTTCTGTCCTAAATCCACAACTGGTACACGTTAGCAGTGTGTAGGATCTTGGGAGAAACCATCCGTTCAATGGAACCATCCCAGTACTCGCCTTAAACGATTTTGGAAATAACAAAAGGTCTGGCTGTGGATAGCCATATGGTTATTTGAGTCTCTACCTGCCCCCCCCCCCCCCCCCAAAAAAAAAAGGGAGAAAAGATAGAGAGTCCAGTGTCTTCAGTGTCTTACCACTACGAAGCCTGGTTCTTCGACATCAGTGCCTTACGCAACTGGTGAATTATATGCAGGGTGACCAAGCCTTTCGGGTCTAAATTGTGCAAAACTGAGGGTTTAGAGACAAATAACTACCGATCGAAAACAGTTATTTTGGTAGTAGGACGTTCTACAGTAACAATTTATTTCTATGCTCTATGTGTATTACATTCTACATCTACATCTACATACGCCACCTTACCGTGCGTAACAGAAAGTAACCCTGTACCACTACTAGGCATTTTCTTTAATGTTCCACTCGCAAAGTGAGCAGAGGAAAGACGACTGTCTATAAGCCTCCGTATGAGCCCTAATTTACCGTATCTTGTCTTGTTGGTCGTTATGCGAAATATACAGTATGTTGGTGGCAGTAGAAGTGTTCTGCAGTCAACTTCAAATGCTCCGTAATATCTGCGTGTTGGTCGAAGCTTACCGGTAACAAATCTAAATTGCTTCGATACCTTCCTTTAAGCCGACCTGGTACGCATCTCAAAAACTTGAGCAGTACTCAAAAACAGGTCGACTAGAGTCCTATATGCGCTCTCCTTTACAGATGAACCATACTTTCCCAAAATTCTGCCAATAAACCGAAGTCCACCTTTCATCTTCCCTACCACAGTTCGTACATGCTCGTCCCATTTCATATCACTTTGCAACGTTACGGCCATATATTTAAACATCACTGTCTCAAGCAGACACTACTGATAGTGTATCCGAACATTATGGGTTTGTTTGTCCTACTTATCAGCATTAACTTACATTTTTTTATATTTAGAGCTATCTGCGAGTCATTACACAAACTAGAAATTTTGCCTATCTTGTACCTTCTTACACTCTCTCAACATTGACTCCTCCCCATACACCACAGGACATCAACAAACAACCGCAGATCGCTGCCCATACTGTCCGTCAGATCATTTACGTATACAAAAAATAGCAGCGGACCTAACACATTTCTTTGGGGCATCCCTGAGTGTCGCTGGGCGAGAGATTCGCTATAATCGTAAGCTAAATAAGGGATCAATGACGTTGAGAACCCTTTATAAATCGAATTGAGACTCCATTCGGACCTGGTGTCTTACGTTACCAACTCTTTCAGCTGTTTCTCTACGTCAGGGATGCCTGTTACTATGTCGTCCATAGGGGGGTATGACAGTCAAACGACGACGATATGTTTGCACAGATCTCTTTCGTCAACGATTTCTTAAACACGAAATATAAAACTTCGGATTTTGTCTACTATCTTCAACTGTCACACCGGACTGATCACTGAGTGAGCCGATGGAAGCCTGAGAACCGCTTAGCTATTTTACATAGGAACAATATATTTTCGGGTTCTCAGCCAGAACTATTGCTAAACGGGCACTGATAACCTCGCTGTTGTGCGCCCTAAAACACCAATCATCATCATCTTTTGCTAAACTATAACAGTGGTAATTGTTGTATATTCCTCACATGATCTTCCCACAAACACACGAATCTTTACTAGCCTTTCTTTGCCTGTTGGCATTCTCTTGTGTGTAGTGGAAGGACACTGATGGCGTTGTCTTGAAAAGCAATACAAAATAGTCGACCCATCCATGGAAGAGTTAATTCCCAAGATGCTGACTGGCTGTCACAGACAGCATTGCTCTTTAGATGTTGTGACAAGGTTTATGAATAAAAACCCAATTCCTTTCAGTGTATTTTTAAACTAGATTAAAATGAGTTTCTCTGCCAAAATGAAATCTCATGCATCAGTAAAGGATATCTCAAGATTTGGAGTACCAAACACACGCAGGCTGCTTATCGTAATATGTAAGTGCAATTAGATATCTGCTATCACGAACAAAACTTTAATCTCTGCACAAAAAAGTCTGAATTATTTATCAAAGCATGTGTAGATGGATGCTGGACAAGGATGGAAACTGTCAGGATGTGCAATATTAAAACTCGCCTGACTTTCCCAAGTGATTTATTACTTCCAGCTGCAGTGCCTCCATTCCTCTTGGTCTGCTTCACCGGGTACTGCAATGCTGAGGACACTACTTTAGTGTGGCTTGCCATGGAATGGCTGCCTCAGTGACCCATGCAACGCCCTGCTGTGTGTCGGTCTTGTACGGCCGCGGAGTTGTGATGACGTCTGACTGCGGCCTGTTATCTCAGTGCCTCTTGCAGGAAATGCAAGGCGCCCGCAGCGTGCTCCCTCACTATGAGGGCTAAAACCGTGGCGACAACAAGCGCCTGCGATCCGGAGTCCAAATCTGTGGCCCTCGCCTCGGGATGCCTCCAGCGTGGTTTGGTGGGAGCCAACAAGACTGTCTGCAGTAGCGAGCCGTGGCATGGCCCACTGCTGGCTGGCTGCGGATCCAGTGTTGGCCTCAAAGGGTCGAACCAGCGACCTGCTGTGGACTGCAACACTGGCGCCCCATCTGCTGCTGCATGTAGCCGTTGGTGTGACGTGTCCTGCCATCCGTGAGAGCTGTCAAACTTGAATGCCTTGTTAGTGAACCAGCACCTATTTATACGTGGCTGTGCACCTCTGTTTTGCTAATGCACCGCTGCGAGTCATGTAATGGCTCTGAGCACTATGGGACTCAACTGATGTGGTCATAAGTCCCCTAGAACTTAGAACTACTTGAACCTAACTAACCTAAGGACAGCACACAACACCCAGCCATCACGAGGCAGAGAAAATCCCTGACCCCGCCGGGAATCGAACCCGGGAACCCGGGCGTGGGAAGCGAGAACGCTACCGCACGACCACGAGATGCGGGCGAGTCATGTACTAATAACACCTGGGTTGGGCATGTGCACCTCTTCTGCCTGTAACCTGCGCTTTGCAAACCACTGCGTTTACTCTTTTCAGCGGGTCTACGACCCTGAGACCACCATTCTACTTTGCAACCGCTGGTAGCATAACTTAATGTCAACAGGCCCGCATCTGGCTGTTACTTGTGTGCTCAGAAATATTGCACCGAAGCTAACCTTTTCTCCTCTTAAACGGTGGTGCTGCTACACATGTAGTAATGTCGAGTGCAAAAAACATGTGGTTAGTTAACACTATCGTCATAAACTAATTGTTCTGTAAGATTTAAGAAAATACACATGGCTCACACAACAGCACACTAAGCTGCACTTGTTGACGAGATTAGTTGGAACTTTGCACCAAACCTAAAAAAAACCTGTCTTTATTGTTTATCAAAATCAGTGAAACATTACAGTTATTTGATATTATGGTATTGCCCTTTGCAATCAAGAGACAGGTGTGCCACACCATACAAAAGATAACGAACAGAGTATTCATCTAACTATGAAATGAAACAGTGGTCCACATTAAGCCCTGTTTATTATAAAATTCCCTCCTAGCGTGCATGAATAACAAATTATTGCAGGGTCCGTTTGATCACAAAAGATGCAGGAAACAAGAACGTTGTCAGTTGTTAACATGAGTCAGTAGTAATCTAATATGTAAAAAATTCCGCAAAGATTTGCTTGTTCAGGGGAATAGGACAAGACCGAAATCTATACATTTCTTAGAAGATAGAACCCACAGTGCTCACGCACTGATAGCCTGAATCCACCAAAATACTGAAAAACACATATGCAACTAACTTTTCTGATTCTGTCGTGATGAGCTTTAAACCACTTGGGAAAATCATTGGATTCTAAAATATAGCTAATCCTAATAATGGTTAATTCTCCTGCCGAGTTTGCCGAAGACTATGTTTAGCACTCAGGTATGTGGAGTGCAGCAGGCGCCGCCACCTGCCATAGATAGCGACGTGCCAACTGCCGCTCCGGTCTCCAGATTAAGTCTCTAAATCAACTCTTGCACATTCTAAGTCCCACTGTATCCCAAGCAACAGAGCATTCTCTTCTGAGTCCTGAAGAGAGGAATGTTCTCTACTGATACTGTCTTTGTCCTCCATTCTGCATATCTAATCTTATGTGCCAATGAAAATGGCAACTGAGTCACTCATATTTTGTATTCAGTTACAGGTAATAACCAAAGAAAACTGCAACAAACTGCCCGTGTATGACAATACTACAGCAAACCTGCAACAAATTATTGCTTACTTCACCACTGTTACATGAAATTGTAACAGATTGCTCCAGTTACAGTGAAATTGTACAAATTACCCTGTATATCGACATCTTACACCCAAATTGTAACACATTGCCCCATGCATCATCATGTTATACAAAAAACTGTAACGAACTGCCCCATAGATTACCATGTTACAGATAAGCATCAAACAGAATTGTAACACACTGATACATACCACACATGCATGGTGACAGCGAATGCGCCATAAATTGACAGTGGAAGTAAAATACTGGGTCTCAAATTGTATTCTAACCGCAGACATTGACAATGTATGTGCTATAAACTTACAGTGTGTGTCAGTTATTGGATCATAAAACTGTACTATAGCAGTATAATCTGAAAGTGTATACTCCAAACTCGAATTAAGGAAACCAAAAACTTTCTGTATTATTTATCAAAATCTGGCCTCAACGAAATTGTAGTCTAAGAAAGCACATGTGTATTTGTATAGACTCGGCAAAAGAGGGAGTGTTTGGAAGATTTTGATTGAGAAATAGGAATGACACAGGTGAAAGGCTGGGTAATTTTTGCAAAGAAAATATTCTTGTGATTGTCAAAAATTGTTTGTACATCACAGGAGACGAAGATGTACATGGATATGTAGGCTGAATGACGACGGATACCATATTGATTATGTCGTCATTCAGAATAGTTAAAAAAACTGCCTAAAGAATGCTAGAGCATACACTGCAGCAAACATTGATTTTGACCACAACTTGGAGGTGGCGGACTTGCAAATAAGACTGAAGAGAGTGAGAAGCAGAAAACCAGGAGAGCCGTTTGACTTACAAAGACTAGAGGATGCTGATTTGGAAAACACTTTTATGTCAAAATGGGACAGATGCCTCAATGAAGAGACTGCAAATAAGAAATGGAAGAGGATGAGACAAAACATTATGGAATCTGAAGAAGAAAATGCAGGGATGAACAAGTTCGACAGATTAAGAAAAGAATGGGTAACAAAGACAGTGTTGGATAGGATGGAAGAAAGAAGGAAATGGAAGATAAGAAGAACTGAGGAAGGGAAAAGAATGCACAGAATGCTGTATAATGAATTAAGGAGAGCAAAAGACCAGGCAAGGAAGACATTGATGAAAGAGAGGTGTAAAGAAACGGAGAAAGCAGTAAAGGAAGTAAAATACGAAATGCTGTATAAATTAGCAGCTAACCTAGTTTTTGAAGCAAAAAAAAAAAAAAAAAAAGAAAAAGAAAAGAAACAGCAGAAGAGCAGCATAGCAATGACGAAGTAATGAGAAGGTGCCAAGAATACGTAGACTGCTCATATGAGGTGGATCAAGAGCCAAACGAAATTGAAACAGAAGAGGAGATGAGAGCTATGTGGCTCTCATGAATTATCGACAAAGTTGTTTAAGAGCCTTGGTAGTACTGGTGTGAAAGATTTAACTTATCTATGTAATAAGATATATGTAAAAGGTGAATGGCCAGTTTTTCTAGGCAGTAATGATACCAGTTGAGAAGCACAGCAATGCCAAGAAATATAAGAATTATGCATCCGTAAATTTGATTTATTGTAAAGCTAAAGTTCTGCTCTGGGTGAAAAAAATTGAAGATTTCGTGGAAGACTGAACCTGTGCCTACTGCAGAAGATAAAGAGTACAGATTGGGAATGAGATGACAGAGGAAAGCACAATTGGAATGGGAGTACGACAATGCTGCTGTCTCCCCACATTACTGCTTAACATGTGTTTGAAGCGTATTATTCAGAAATGTTTGAAATGAAAAAGAGGACTTTGGATTAGGGATAGGAGAAGAGAATGTATTCAATTTCCTGATGATATTGTTATATTTGCAAAGAGCGAAAAAAATTATGACTGGAATGTTGAAAGAAGTAAACAGTGCAACCTTGAGGAATTCGGAATGAGAATTAACAAGAAAAAAAAAGATAAAATGAATGGTAATAAATGCAAGAGAAGTAAGAACAACTATAAAGTTAGGACCATAAGATACAGAACAATTTAGTGTTTTCAGATATCTAAGAAGCATAATTATGGATGACATGAGATACAATAAGGAGGTGAAGACAAATACAGCAGTTGCCAAGAAGGCATATGATTAGAAAAGGAGGCTTCTATGTGGGTGTATAGATAAGAACTTTAGTAAGAGACTATCAAAGTATGTCATCATACAGAACTGAGACATGAACACTGAGGAACGAGGAAGAAAGAAGAATAGAAGCTTTGGAGACGTCGGTTTGGTGGAAGATGGAAGGGATAAAATGGATAGAAAAAGTGATAAATGAGGAGGTGCTAAGAAGAGTGGGGAAAGAAGGAAAAATTTTAAAGCAATTTTGTCATACACAGAAATGGCTGGAGACAGTGGTTCTTATATAAAGTAAATTGTTGATGGTGTACAGCAACGAGCAACAAATTGGTTTTAGGTTACTTTATACAAAAAGTACCGTTACCGGTTTCGAATCTTTTACAATTCATCATCAGACGGTTTTTTTCATGCTTTCATCAACACAGATTATACATTGGTTTCCTGTGAGTTGTGAAATGTCCAGTGGCGCATTTGTATTAGCAGTTTTCTTGCAATGAAATACTTTCTCAACGACGTTTGTATTTAAACAGTCACGAACGTTGCACTGCATTGCAAACCACATTCGTTTGGTCACAAAACAAACTTTTATTTGCACCACATGTTTTGATTTATAGCATAAGCCATAAACCTAAACATGTGGTGCACATGACAATTTGTCTATAGTATATTCTAGAAATCAAAACATATGATACACATGAAAATCTGTTTTGTGACCGAACGAAAGTGGTTTACAATGCAGCGCAACGTTTGTGACCAAAAATGCAGTCATCCTTGAGAATGTATTTCATTGCAAGATAGCTTTAATAGAAATGGGCTCTTCACGACAACTCACAGGAAACCTGTGTATAATCTGTATTGACGAAAGCATGTAAAAAAAAGAAAGACTGTCTAATGATGATTTGTAAGAAATTTGAAACAAATAACGGTATTTTTTAAATAAGTAACCTATACCAATTTGTAGATGATTACAATACACTATCAACAAAATTTTTAAGGTAATCGGAAGAGGAAACATAGTTGACTTTGACACTGGATGAGAAGAGATTGTTTTCTGATGGATGCAACCGAGGGAACAGTGAATGGAAGAAGAAGAAGAGGATGCAGAAGATAGAATTGGTGGACAATATAAGGGTAGGAAACAATTATGAGAAAACCCATCTAACTTTGGCACTCTTCTGTAGCTCAAACGTTTCAATAACTACGAATCATCATGTTTTTCAGGGCTTCACGAAGCGACGTTCCGAATTTTCCTTACTGTGTGGCTGATTTACCAGCTTTAAAAGAACACAAGGTTTGAACAGAGAGCAATAAACTGTTATTTCGAAGTCGTATGACAAGCCTGATGTTACTGTCCTACTTAATTTTATTTTTGCGTTCACATTCGGAATGTTTTGTTTCTTACGTTCGGCGTTGGGAACAGTCAGTTGACGGGTATAATTTTAAACACGTTCTTGCAAGTGTGGTTAATGAAACTAGACAGACTTATTTGGATTTATTTTTGTAATTTTTGATATGAATATTTTATTTTGACCACGTCACGCTTTTGCTGTACGATAATTCATTCATACGATCCTTGTAGTAAAACTGCTGAAAGTCGTACGTGTCCGCCACTGGAGAGAATTCATGCCCTAACAACGCCTTTGAAACAATGTAACACAGTAGGGTAAACATATTTTTGAAACCACGAACTCAGACCACTTCCAGTATGGGCTTATGAAAAGCAATGGAAATGGAGTTACTTGACGAAAAAGAAGAATTCTGCTGGACCTAGGACCAACATATGAGAAGGAGTCAAGGAGTAAAAAAGAAAAGAATTGAAGTAGATAGGAAAGCACTTGACTGATTCGTCGGCGAATATAAAGTAAGGGGATCAGAGTTTTACAGCATGTCGCTGTCTTTAGAGATTCAACACTAATTTGCATTACACTAGAATGGAGAAAGAGAGTGCCCGTTAACTCGGTTAAGCAATCATTTCCGCTTTTGAGTGGAATGACATACGGAAGTACGAGGGTTTACAAAGCCTGCATGGAGGAACGGCATTGGACCGCCGTCCCTCACGATTTCGAAGCTGCTGTCTTGCCCACTGCATCACATTGCTCGCTGATACGTGAAAACGCCAGTCCGCTGCATCATCGTGCATTCCTTACCACGACGCCCGTCGTGTGGTATCTGCAACGTTCTCAGATCGAGGCAGAAGTACTTTGTAGATCCGCCCAGTAGGGGTCCTGTCACGCTGATTCACCAGCTGAACGGAACGGTCCATCGCCTTCGTACGCGGTCGTTGCCCTACGACCTGTGGGCGGACGTACGGTCGGTCCCGTCCACTGATCGAACGGCTGCCTTCCGCTCCAGGGCCCTGCACGGCTTCAAAGGCACCGACGAGGGCGATGACCCGCGTAACACACTCAAATTTGTCCCGTTCGTTCTTACACATGCAAATTTCCTACTGGCTGCAGCTGTATTCTTCGTGAAACCGGTATTAGTCCGGACCGCTTCCTTATTGTAACCCGTCCGTCGTCGTTCTTTGTAATTCCTTTACGGACGTTTCTGCGAATTAAAAATAATCGCTTTCTCTGACGTTCTCTACAGCTCTCAGCGAATTTCGACTCTTTATCCGATAGAATTCCCACTTATAAAACATCTTCGAAAGTCTGATTACTCTACAAATGATGTAATGTATTGAATACTTGACTTAAAGCACGCGAGGAAAAGGTTAGGAAAGGTCTGAAATCAAGGTTAAAATTTGTTGTACGTCCCTAAGTGCTCTCATAATGTAATCTGCACCACATTTTAAGACAACGCTATATTCCCATGCCTCTGAATGTTTAAGACGTATCTCCTGAGCTCTGTGTCATACAGTGGTATAATTTTGTAGGTACATTGAATGATAGAGAAGGGTTGCTATCGATGTGGCACCTTAAGAAAACATACAGCAAAATCTTCCAATATTATGATAAATATTTTGTTTGGAAAAAAAGTGGTTCTTATGGCTCTGAGCACTATGGGGCTTAGCATCTAAGGTTATCAGTCCCCTAGAACTTAGAACTACTTAAACCTAACTAACCTAAGGACACCACACACATCCATGCCCGAGGTAGGATTCGAACCTGCGACCGCAGCGGTCGCGTGGTTGCAGACTGAAGCGCCTAGAACCGCTCGGTCAAAACGGTCGTCTTTTGTTTTCAGTTTAACTTGAATATTATCCTCTATATTTCACTATAGTAGACACAGAAGTCATAAAAACTCAGTGTTAACGAAATATTTGAAAAATAAAAACTTGTGTCGTCCGTCCAATGAAGCGGACTGGTTTCCTTCTTTTATCAGGCAGTTTCGTGAATGGTCTGTAGTGTAATTGCTGTCAAATACTACACTTATCGAAATAAGTTGTCAATATGTTCCATTTTTTTTTTTACCTTTAGGAATTTTTGTTGGTATCCGGAACCGAATATCCATGTTCGAAACCAAGGACGCTAAAGGTAGAAATAATGCTATAGAAGGTAAATACAATTAAAAAACAACACGTTTGGCTATTTATGAAAACACAAACTGTTAGAAAAATTACGTAATGAAAACCATTTCTTAAATTATGTTCATGGTGGCCTATTTAGGTCTAAGATATTAGCTAATTATGAGAACACAAACTGTTAGAAAAATTATGTAATGGAAAACATTTCTTACATTTTGTATGTTGCGCGCAAGTCGCTAGTAAGGAAATGAGAAATTAAAACGTCTTTCTTTAGCCCTAAGAGTAGGCAAAATTCGAAGTGGCTCATTTAAGGCAACACGCACTGCATCGCTTAACGACACATAATCTCCATCCATAGCACGTAACTTTATTTTGTGAATATGACAAAATGACGTTAACTGCTTGTACTTTCTAACGATGGCTGCAGAAATTTAATCGCCACTTCCATGTCACTGCGACGTACGAATCATTAACACTAGTCGGTTAGAACAACATGGCGCAAATCATGTTTTTTCACTGTTGCTTTGTGTGTTCGTGGAACAACTCTCCACTAATTGTAACATGGCGAATCTTTGGCAACGCGCAGTACACTTAATGATCACTAGAATGTAACTATTGTCAATATTGACGAAGAAATCGAGTCGGCCCATCGATGGAGCTAAAATCGTTCAAACGGCTGTGAGTACTATGGGACTTAACATCTGAGGTCATCAGTCCCCTAGACTTAGGACTACTTAAACCTAACTAACCTAAGTACCTCACACGCATCCATTCCCGAGGCAGGATTCGAACCTGCGACCGTAGCAGCAGCGTCGTTCCGGACTGAAGCCCCTAGAACCGCTCGACCACCGCGGCGGGCCATCGATGGAGAGAGCCCGTAGATAGCCTTACCATCTATGTGGTACTGTCTGCAAAAGTATGTTGCGCGCAGAGTCGCTAGTAAGGAAATGAGAAATTAAAACGTCTTTCCTGATGCTGAAGTTTCACTGTGTGAACACTGAAAATGTAGTAAGTGATCAATGTTTGTTGGATGTCGCTAAATGCTCTCATCCTCAAATAACGGATGAACGTAGTCTGAGAGTTTGCGAGCTGCGAGTTACGCTGCCTAAAGGCAAACACACAGTTTTTAACTCTAATACTTGTCTTAATGCGTTAAAATTTTACTGTAAAATTACAGCTCTTAATGAGTAGAGTCAGACAGCATTTTAAATTTTAAAATTCGGTCAATAATTTCGCGAAATATGGAAATTAATTTTTTTTCCACTGCAAGCTGTCAGATAGGCAACCTGGAACTAGTATCGGGTTCTGGGATGACGATTTAGTAACATAAATAGGAAGAGGGACAGAGAGGCTGCTGGAAGCTAGGAAGGGCGTTCATTAAGTAATGCAATCCTTTTTTTTCTCGGTCACCTGAGGTTGAAAAAATGCGGAATTTGTTGCGGGACATCATGGAATATCCCCGCTTCAGCCCCTGTAGTATCATGACGTTCCCATAGCAGGCGACACTATACGTAGCCTTCAAAATTGTACCTGTAGTGAAGCTGCGCTCCAAGCAGTGAGCTGTCATTGAGTTTCTTTTGGTGGAAAACCAGAGCATCGGAAATTTTCACAGGCGCTTGCAGTGTGCCTACAGGGATCTGGAAGTGAACAAAAGCACGGTGAGTCGTCGGGCAAGGCGTCTATCATCATCGCAGCAAGGTCGCGCAAACCTGTCCGATCTCCCGCTGGCCGGCCGGCCGCACACAGCTGTGACTCCCGAAATGTAGGCCTGTGCGGACACTCTCATTCGAGGTGATTGACGGATCACAGTCATAGACATCGCTGCTCAGCTGGACGTCTCTAATGGTAGTGCTGACATACTCGTCCACCAGCAGGCAGCTGTGGCCGAGCGGTTCTAGGCGCTTCAGTCCGGAACCGCGCTGCTGCTACGGTCGCGGGTTCGAATCCTGCCTCCGGCATGGTTGTTTGTGATGCCCTTAGTTTAATTACACTATTGGCCATTAAAATTGTTACAGCAACAAGAAATGCAGGTGATAAAAGGCTATTCATTGGACAAATACACTCCTGGAAATGGAAAAAAGAACACATTGACACCGGTGTGTCAGACCCACCATACTTGCTCCGGACACTGCGAGAGGGCTGTACAAGCAATGATCACACGCACGGCACAGCGGACACACCAGGAACCGCGGTGTTGGCCGTCGAATGGCGCTAGCTGCGCAGCATTTGTGCACCGCCGCCGTCAGTGTCAGCCAGTTTGCCGTGGCATACGGAGCTCCATCGCAGTCTTTAACACTGGTAGCATGCCGCGACAGCGTGGACGTGAACCGTATGTGCAGTTGACGGACTTTGAGCGAGGGCGTATAGTGGGCATGCGGGAGGCCGGGTGGACGTACCGCCGAATTGCTCAACACGTGGGGCGTGAGGTCTCCACAGTACATCGATGTTGTCGCCAGTGGTCGGCGGAAGGTGCACGTGCCGGTGACCTGGGACCGGACCGAAGCGACGCACGGATGCACGCCAAGACCGTAGGATCCTACGCAGTGCCGTAGGGGACCGCACCGCCACTTCCCAGCAAATTAGGGACACTGTTGCTCCTGGGGTATCGGCGAGGACCATTCGCAACCGTCTCCATGAAGCTGGGCTACGGTCCCGCACACCGTTAGGCCGTCTTCCGCTCACGCCCCAACATCGTGCAGCCCGCCTCCAGTGGTGTCGCGACAGGCGTGAATGGAGGGACGAATGGAGACGTGTCGTCTTCAGCGATGAGAGTCGCTTCTGCCTTGGTGCCAATGATGGTCGTATGCGTGTTTGGCGCCGTGCAGGTGAGCGCCACAATCAGGACTGCATACGACCGAGGCACACAGGGCCAACACCCGGCATCATGGTGTGGGGAGCGATCTCCTACACTGGCCGTACACCACTGGTGATCGTCGAGGGGACACTGAATAGTGCACGGTACATCCAAACCGTCATCGAACCCATCGTTCTACCATTCCTAGACCGGCAAGGGAACTTGCTGTTCCAACAGGACAATGCACGTCCGCATGTATCCCGTGCGACCCAACGTGCTCTAGAAGGTGTAAGTCAACTACCCTGGCCAGCAAGATCTCCGGATCTGTCCCCCATTGAGCATGTTTGGGACTGGATGAAGCGTCGTCTCACGCGGTCTGCACGTCCAGCACGAACGCTGGTCCAACTGAGGCGCCAGGTGGAAATGGCATGGCAAGCCGTTCCACAGGACTACATCCAGCATCTCTACGATCGTCTCCATGGGAGAATAGCAGCCTGCATTGCTGCGAAAGGTGGATATACACTGTACTAGTGCCGACATTGTGCATGCTCTGTTGCCTGTGTCTATGTGCCTGTGGTTCTGTCAGTGTGATCATGTGATGTATCTGACCCCAGGAATGTGTCAATAAAGTTTCCCCTACCTGGGACAATGAATTCACGGTGTTCTTATTTCAATTTCCAGGAGTGTATATTATACTAGAATTGACATGTGATTACATTTTCGCGCTATTTGGGTGCATAGATCCTGAGAAATCAATACTCAGAACAACCACCTCTGGCCGTAAAACGGCCTTGACACGCCTGGGCATTGAGTCAAACAGAGCTTAAATGGCGTGTACAGCTACAGCTGCCCATGCAGCTTCAACACGATACCACACTTCATCAAGAGTAGTGACTGGCGTATTGTGACGAGCCAGTTGCTCGGCCATCATTAACCAGACGTTCTCAGTTGGTGAGAGATCTGGAGAATGTGCTGGCCAGGGCAGCAGTCGAACATTTCCTGTATCCAGAAAGGACCGCACAGCACCACCAACATGCGGTCGTGCATTATCCTGCTGAAATGTGGGGTTTCGCAGGGATCGAATGAAGGGTAGAGCCACGGGTCGTAACACATCTGAAATGCAACGTCCACCGTTCAAAGTGCCGTCAATGCGAACAAGAGGTGACTGAGACGTGTAACCAATGGCACCCCATACCATCATGCCGGGTGATACGCCACGCTTCCAATGTGCGTTCACCGCGACGTCGCCAAATACGGATGCGACCATTATGATGTTCTAAACAGAACCTGGATTCATCCGAAAAAATGACGTTTTGCCATTCGTGCACCTAGGTTCGTCGTTGAGTACACCATAGCAGGCGCTTCTCCCTGTGTTGCAGCGTCAAGAGTAACCGCAACCATGGTCTCCGAGCTGATAGTCCATGCTGCTGCAAACGTCGTCTAACTGTTCGTGCAGATGGTTGTTGTCTTGCAAACGTCCCCACCTGCTGACTCAGGGACCGAGACGTGGCTGCACGATCCGTTACAGCCATGCGGATAAGGTGCCTGTCATCTCGACTGGTAGTGATACGATGCCGTTGGGATCCAGCACGGCGTTCCGTATTACCCTTCTGAACCAACCGATTCCATATTCTGCTAACAGTCATTGGATATCGTCCATCGCGAGCAGCAATGTCGCGATACGATAAACCGAAATCGCGATAGGCTACAATCCTACCTTTATCAAAGTCGGAAACGTGATGGTACGCATTTCTCCTCCTTGCACGAGGCATCAGAACGTTTCACCAGGCAACGCCGATCAACTGCTGTTTGTGTATGAGAAATCGGTCGGAAACTTTCCTCACGTCAGAACGTTGTAGGTGTCGCCACCGGCGCCAACCTTGTGTAAATGCTCTGAGAAGCTAATCATTTGCATATCACAGCATCTTCTTCCTGTCGGTTAAATTTCGCCTCTGTAGCACGTCATCTTCGTGGTTTAACAATTTTAATGGCTAGTAGTGTAATTATAAACAGATAGCTACTGAGGCCTCACTTAGACCATACGTAACTAAGCGCCTTGTTAAAGGTTGTTTCCTATCAGCTGAAGGCTACGCTACTTTACTACTTGACGCCCCGAGCAAGAGTGGACGAGAGCTCGCTAGAAACGATACGAGCCGCGGACCGGCGCTAGCGGCGCTGGTCGCGAGCAGGTCCAGTGATAGTAAAGCCTAGTTTACACGACTACATTGTGTTGCGCCACTCGTTGCGTGGAATGTGTTGCACGCAAATCGTTTCATGTATGACTGTCGACACGACGAAACCAGTATACACTTCACTTTCGTCGTTTTGTGGGTTCCTGAGTCGTGTCTGAAATGAAAGTTTTGACAGCTGCATGTCACACGACTTGTGATGGAGTTAAAGCTTGTTGCGTGGAATGGCTGCAAAATAAAAAAATAAAAAACGTGTTTCGATTCGTGACTGGATGAAGAAAAGACGTCAGCTCGGTTGCTGAGTATTCTTGCTGAAATAATTTGTAATGGAAGACCCAAGAAGTTCTTTTAATTATCTTAGAATGGCACCAGAACTGTTCACGTTTCTTCTTAATAGAGTTGACTTTGCGATAAGGAATAAAGATACTGTAATGCATGAAGCACTTCCCCAGAACTGAAATTCAATATCACATTGCGTGCATTACAATCGAGAACACTCGTCATGCTATAAGATGCGGATTTAGTTGGTGATGACACTTTTTAATTAACAGCAATAATTATTAACATTAACAGCAATAATTATTAACATTAACAGCAGTAATTATTCGAACAGGCCGCATTAAGAAGAGAATGGTTTGCAAACTACTCTCTTGAAGATAGATCTTTACAGTGGCAATATTTCAAAATTCAAACATATGTGAATGGGGAACACTGCTGCGACGTTTTAAATAGATGAATATTGCATAATGAATGTAGCTTCTTGATTTGTGTAGCCTTCTCTCCCGTCAACGATATTCCTTAAAAAAAAAGAGTCGCCCAACTCGAACGATGGGATTTTAGTCTTGTAGACGAGGGAGCATTTCAACAGTTAGACTTACATTTGCTTGTATTTTTCTTAATTCAGTTGTATATGTCCTTATAATTTAATAAATTTTGCCCTGCAGCTCAGATATTGTCAAACTTTCTGTGTTCTCATTGCACGTGAAGGTCCTAGGAGCAGCAATATATTACGAATTTTTTTAATCAGCATCACTGAAATCCCACAAACACATATGCGAAGCATAGATATTCAAAAAGCGAACATTATTCTCCGTTCCTCACTGCATATTTCAGTTTGTCTACAGTCCACGAACACACATAACCTCAAAACTCATGCAACTAGTGTCGCCAAAGATGGAACACGCCGAAAGTGTTCAGTTTCACCGACGAGTTGCGCAAACGCGCGGCGCGCATGCGCAGTGGCCGGTATCGCAGTTGCGTGCAACCCAGTGTCGTCGTGTAAACTAGGCTTAATACGGACCACGGTCGATAACTACAACCCCTAACAAGTGTGGTATGGAACGTTGATACCACAAACACAGCTGCTTCAATCTTAGAAAACGAGAGTGTGCCCACAGCAGACTCATCACGATGGTGTACATGAAAGGGAAAGACTTGATCACCGAGAATGATGAAATAAACTCGGTCGTTCACGTTCACTCGTAACCTGAGTGACCAGAGCCGCGTCGTGGTACAGAAAACACCCCCTGAAACGTAACTGAACCATCTCTGGCCTAAACAAAACTCTCCGCACCTTGCGGGTCAAATATCTCATTGGGCAAACCTTTCCCTCGGCGGCTGGCATCGTTTGAAAAGAGGCAAAATCAAGACTCATCGCATCACACTACACAACCTCCCCGCCTCCCCCTCTACCGTCAGGTACTGTCAAATTTATATGTTGTCTGAACTACTGAAGATGTGCAGATGTTCCGCTGTTACGTATTGCCGTTTGGTATGTACCCGATCCCAAGTGTCCGCTGTATGCAGTTGCCTTTGCAGTATTCTCTCGGAAAATGATTGAGACCGCTCTGTATTTATTGACAAAAGGATTATCTCTCTGGTTTCAAACTTATTTTCATTCACAAGGCATCACACTTGTCTCCATTACCTGTCTCTTAGCACTGTTGTGCTGTAGTGTTACGTGGCTGCTAGTGGCACACCAGTCATTGCAGATAGACTGAACAGATCGTCTTGATACACCAAGAAATTGGAGATCTGTGTGGCCAAGGGTACGTTCAAATGCGATATCTCCTTTCTGCCATTCTGTCAGATCTCCATGTCACCCCATCTTACATCACTGATACCATACAAACGATTACTACACATAGACCACTTACCAGCCTGTTTTACACGAGCAATCTTCTGTCAAAATTAGATACTCGAACTACATGCGTTTTTCGTGCCTGCGCTTAAATTACCAGCCAACCAAGTCGCGTGTGTGTCTATGAGACCGCGATTTATGTCATTAATAATTTATATTATCGTTGCCTGTTCCTACATTTAGAATTTCCCGTAGAAATTATAGTCCCTTACAACCTCGTCTTCACTGTTCAGAGACCGAACAGATGAGACACAGTAAAGGAATAAAGGAATAAAGCACCAGGGGCACTGCAGTAGACTCACTTGTCTCAAGTAGTCAACTGAGACAAGCAGGTCGATTGTGTAAAACAAGCTAAAGCTCCGTAACTTGCGTCAGTTATGGTGTGTCACAGGACTCCTGGTATCAGTTCTACACCGCGCTAATAAGAGGGTTTCGTAAGGTTATGGTAGATCCTATCACTTACGTAGCTACAGGGTGTTTCGAAAATGACCGGTATATTTGAAACGGCAATACAAACTAAACGAGCAGCGATAGAAATGCACCGTTTGTTGAAATATACTTGGGACAACAGTACATTTTCAGGCAGACAAACTTTCGAAATTACAGTAGTTACAATTGTCAACAACAGATGGCGCTGCGGTCTGGGAAACTCTATAGTACGATATTTTCCACATATCCACCATGCGTAGCAATAATATGGCGTAGTCTCTGAATGAAATTACCCGAAACCTTTGACAACGTGTCTGGCGGAATGGCTTCACATGCAGATGAGATGTACTGCTTCAGCTGTTCAATTGTTTCTGGATTCTGGCGGTACACCTGGTCTTTTACGTGTCCCCACAGAAAGAAGTCACAGGGGTTCATGTCTGGCGAATAGGGAGACCAATCCACGCCGCCTCCTGTATGTTTCGGATAGCCCAAAGCAATCACACGATCATCGAAATATTCATTCAGGAAATTAAAGACGTCGGCCGTGCGATATGGCCGGGCACCATCTTGCATAAACCACGAGGTGTTCGCAGTGTCGTCTAAGGCAGTTTGTACCGCCACAAATTCACGAAGAATGTCCAGATAGCGAGATGCAGTAATCGTTTAGGATCTGAAAAATGGGCCAATGATTCCTTTGGAAGAAATGGCGGCCCAGACCAGTACATTTTGAGGATGCAGGGACGATGGGACTGCAACATGGGGCTTTTCGGTTCCCCGTATGCGCCAGTTCTGTTTATTGACGAAGCCGTCCAGGTAAAAATAAGCTGCGTCAGTAAACCAAATGCTGCCCACATGCATATCGCCGTCATCAATCCTGTGCACTATATCGTTAGCGAATGTCTCTCGTGCAGCAATGGTAGCGGCGCTGAGGGGTTGCCGCGTTTGAATTTTGTAGGGATAGAGGTGTAAACTCTGGCGCATGAGACGATACGTGGACGTTGGCGTCATTTGGACCGCAGCTGCAACACGGCGAACGGAAACCCGAGGCCGCTGTTGGATCACCTGCTGCACTAGCTGCGCGTTGCCCTGTGTGGTTGCCGTACGCGGTCGCCCTACCTTTCCAGCACGTTCATCCGTCACGTTCCCAGTCCGTTGAAATTTTTCAAACAGATCCTTTATTGTATCGTTTTTCGTTCCTTTGGTTACATTAAACCTCCGTTGAAAACTTCGTCTTGTTGCAACAACACTGTGTTCTAGGCGGTGGAATTCCAACACCAGAAAAATCCTCTGTTCTAAGCAGTAAACCATGTTGTCCACAGCACACTTGCACCTTGTGAACAGCACACGCTTACAGCAGAAAGACGACGTACAGAATGGCGCACCCACAGACTGCGTTGTCTTCTATATCTTTCACATCACTTGCAGCGCCATCTGTTGTTGAAAATTGTAACTACTGTAATTTCGAAAGTTTGTCCGCCTGAAAATGTACTGTTGTCCCAAGCATATTGCAACAAACGGTGTATTTCTATCGCTGCTCGTTTAGTTTTTATTGCCGTTTCAAATATACCGGTCATTTTTGAAACACCCTGTATGTTTGTGGTATCGATAGCAACGATGCCACGGCATAGTTTCAAAGGTTGGCACTACCACGAGACACCGACGACAGCGCCCTCTAGCTGGTGCTGTGGAGCTGTACGGGCATCGCTCCAGATTCAGCCCATTTCATCAGGTGCAGACAGCCAGGAAACATCGCTTCAGCTTAGTTTGCTATTGAGACTTTGCATCAGTTACGATGGGGCCACAACGTCGCACCTACGTGTCATCACCTAAAGTTATGTAATATGTTTGCATATGTTTATACACTAGTAAAGGTGCTTTTACTGTATTTGCAGTACTGACGTGTATTAGCTTTTCCCGCTCCTACCCACGCGCAGCCTTCCAGGCGGGATACAAAAATGTTTCTGTACCTCTTTCGCTGTATACCTTACGTAAGACTCTCTCTGCTATTTTGGAATAACTTCTTAAATATCGTCGGATCAACGTTTATAAAATTTGGAATTCCTTTCGCTAAAGGTGAATGGGAGGAACGATTCCCGGTAAACCTCCACATGGCCGGCCGCGGTGGTCTAGCGGTTCTGGCGCTGCAGTCCGGAACCGCGGGACTGCTACGGTCGCAGGTTCGAATCCTGCCTCGGGCATGGGTGTGTGTGGTGTCCTTAGGTTAGTTAGGTTTAAGTAGTTCTAAGTTCTAGGGGACTTATGACCTAAGATGTTGAGTCCCATAGTGCTCAGAGCCATTTGAACCAAACCTCCACATGATTTGAAATTTCGCTGAAGAAAGTAAAATATTTATTCACCGTTCTAGTAACTTGCACCCTGGTGATTTTAACAATAAAACTTCACGCATTACAGTGCCTCTACCGTAGCGTCCGCAACTGGAATTTCATGAACAGAACGACAACGCTCTCAGTGTACGAAACAAATGCGTAATAGATTACGCTCTACTTTTATCGATCTACTCTAGCTCCAGTATATGTGGGCAGCCCATCTTTTCTCGCCTAGTCCGCAGAGAATCTCATTCCTTAATCTATCAGACCACTTAATTTTCAACATGCTTCCTTAACATATGTGTCAAGCGCCTCGACTCTCTTCTTTCCCAGTTTTCGTACTGTCCACAGTTCCCTTCTGTTTAATCCTATGCTCCACATGTTCGAGGATTGGAACTTAAATAGCGGCAACTATTTATTCACAACAGTTTCAAAAAAGTTTCATATTTGTACCTGTTACTGTCCTTCGAAGTAGTCACCAGCGTTGTGTAGAACCCGTTGCCAGCGATATGGAAGGCGTCGTATACCGTTAGCAGAGCCTGTTCTGTTGATGGTGCGTATGGAGCGGTCTAAAGTTATGGTGATTCTCGTGTACGCCTGTGATGGTGTTATCCTACTGTATTACGTTCCTCCACGGCAGGCCGTCAGTGCACAGTAATACTGTTCGTTTTTGGAGTATCGCCTGCGACCAGCTTTGCAAAAGAAGCGGCGACACTTTCTGCGCAACCCACCCATCATTTTGCACGGCAATGCGTGGGCGCATACAGAACAACCTGTGGCTGCTCTGTTGGGTCGATGGGACTGGGAAGTACCTCTACATCCATACTCCGCAAGCCACCTGACGGTGTGTGGCGGAGGGTACCCTGAGTACCTCTATCGGTTCTCCCTTCTATTCCAGTCTCGTATTGTTCGTGGAAAGAAGGATTGTCGGTATGCTTCTGTGTGGGCTCTAATCTCTCTGATTTTATCCTCATGGTCTCTTCGCGAGATATACGTAGGAGGGAGCAATATACTGCTTGACTCTTCGGTATGTTCTCGAAACTTTAACAAAAGCCCGTACCGAGCTACTAAGCGTCTCTCCTGCAGAGTCTTCCACTGAAGTTTATCTATCATTTCCGTAACGCTTTCGCGATTACTAAATGATCCTGTAACGAAACGCGCTGCTCTCCGTTGGATCCTCTCTATCTCTTTTACCAACCCTATCTGGTACGGATCCCACACTGTTGAGCAGTATTCAAGCAGTGGGCGAACAAGCGTACTGTAACCTACTTCCTTTGTTTTCGGATTGCATTTCCTTAGGATTCTTCCAATGAATCTCAGTCTGGCATCTGCTTTACCGACGATCAACTTTATATGATCATTCCATTTTAAATCACTCCTAATGCGTATTCCCAGATAATTTACGGAATTAACTGCTTTCAGTTGCTGACCTGCTATTTTGTAGGTAAATGATAAGGGAACTATATTTCTATGTATTCGCAGCACATTACACTTGTCTACATTGAGATTCAATTGCCATTCGCGGCACCATGCGTCAATTCGCTGCAGATCCTCCTGCATTTCAGTACAATTTTCCATTGTTACAACCTCTCGATACACCACAGCATCATCTGAAAAAAGCCTCAGTGAACTTCCGATGTCATCCATAAGGTCCTTTACGTATATTGTGAATAGCAACGGCCCTATGACACTCCCCTGCGGCACACCTGAAATCACTCTTACTTCGGAAGACTTCATTGAGAATGACACGCTGCGTTCTGTTATCTAGGAACTCTTCAATCCAATCACACAATTGGTCTGATAGTCCATATGCTCTTACTTTGTTCATTAAACGACTATGGGGAACTGTATCGAACGCCTTGCGGAAGTCAAGAAACACGGCATCTACCTATGAACCCGTGTCTATGGCTCTCTGAGTCTCGTGGACGAATAGCGCGAGCAGGGTTTCACACGACCGTATTTTTCGAAACCCATGCTGATTCCTGCAGAGTAGATTTCTAGTCTCCAGAAAAGTCATTATACTCGAACATAATACGTGTTCCAAAATTCTACAACTGATCGATGTTAGAGATATAGGTCTATAGTTCTGCACATCTGTTCGACGTCCCTTCTTGAAAACGGGGATAGCCTGTGCCCTTTTCCAATCCTTTGGAACGCCACGCTCTTCTAGAGACGTACGGTACACCGCTGCAAGAAGGGGGGCAAGTTCCTTCGCGTACTCTGTGTAAAATCGAACTGGTATCCCATCAGGTCCAGCGGCCTTTCCTCTTTTGAGCGATTTTAATTGTTTCTATATCCCTCTGTCGTCTATTTCGATATCTACCATTTTGTCATCTGTGCGACAATCTAGAGAAGGAACTACAGTGCAGTCTTCCTCTGTGAAACAGCTTTGGAAAAAGACATTTAATATGCCAAGTCAGTACATAGAACTTTACTTTCGAATTCACTGAACGCCTCTCGCATAGCCCTCCTCACACTACATTTCGCTTCGCGTAATTTGTGTCTGTCTGCAAGGCTTTGGCTATGTTTATGTTTGCTGTGAAGTTCCCCTTGCTTCCGCAGCAGTTTCCTAAATCGGTTGTTGTACCACGGTGGCTCTTTTCCATCTCTTACGATCTTGCTTGTCACATACTCATCTAACGCATATTGTACGATGGTTTTGAACTTTGTCCACTGTTCCTCAACACTATCTGTACTTGAGACAAAACTTCTGTGTTGAGCCGTCAGGTACTCTGTAATCTACTTGTGTCACTTTTGCTAAACAGAAAAATCTTCCTACCTTTTTTAATATTTCTATTTACAGCTGAAATCATCAATGCAGTAACCGCTTTATGATCGCTGATTCCCTGTCCTGCGTTAACTGTTTCAAATAGTTCGGGTCTGTTTGTCACCAGAAGGTATAACATGTTATCGCCACGAGTCGGTTCTTTGCTTAACTGCTCAAGGTAGTTTTCAGATAAAGCACTTTAAAAAATTTCACTGAATTCTTTGTCCCTGCCACCCGTTATGAACGTTTGAGTCTCCCAGTCTATATCCGGCAAATTAAAATCTCCACCCAGAACTATGACATGTTGAGGAAATCTACTCGAAATATTTTCCAAATTATCCTTCAGGTGCTCAGCCATAACAGCTGCTGAGCCAGGGGGCCTATAGAGACACCCAATTACCATATCTGAGCCTGCTTTAACCGTGACCGTCACCCAAATTATTTCACATTTCGGATCTCCGTCAATTTCCTTCGATACTATTGCACTTCTTATCGCTATAAACACGCCTCCCCCTTCACTGTGCAGCCTGTCTCTGCGGTATACATTCCAATCTGAGTTTAGGATTTCATTACTGTTTACATCTGGTTTCAGCCAACTTTCTGTCCCTAGTACTATGTGGGCGTTGTGACCGTTTATTAATGAGAGCAGTTCTGGGACTTTTCTATAGACGCTCCTGCAGTTTACTATTAGCCGATTAATATTGTTATTTCCTGTTGCATTTTGCCTACTCCTACCTTGCCGCGTCTCAGGAGGCGTCTTGTCGGGCCTAGGGAGGGAATTCTCTAACCTAAAAAAACCCACATGTGCACTCCACACGTACTCCGCTACCCTTGTAGCCGCTACCGGCGTGTAGTGCACGCCTGACCTATTCAGGGGGACCCTACATTTCTCCACCCGATAGCGGAGGTCGAGAAATTTGCACCCCAGATCTCCGCAGAATCGTCTGAGCCTCTGGTTTAAGCCTTCCACTCGGCTCCAAACCAGAGGACAGCGATCGGTTCTGGTAACGATACTACAAATAGTTAGCTCTGATTCCACGCCGCGAGCGAGGCTTTCCGCCTTCACCAATTCCGCCAACCGCCTGTATGAACTGAGGTTTACCTCTGAACCCAGACGGCAGGAGTCATTGGTGTCGACATGAGCAACAATTTGCAGTCTGGTGCACCCAGTGCTCTCTATCGCCGCCGGCAGGGCCTCCTCCACATCTCGGATGAGACCCCCCGGCAGGCCATACTCCCCGGACTTAAGTCCTTGTGACTTTGATTTGATTCCGAATATGATGGAACCGCTTCGTGGCATTCATTTCAGAGCTGCTACAGAGATTCGAGAGGCAGTACACCGCTCCATTCGCACCATCAACAGAACAGGCTCTGCTAACGATATACTACACCTTCCACATCGCTGGCAACGGGTTCTACACAACGCTGGTGACTACTTTGAAGGACAGTAACAGATGCAAACATGTAACTCTTTTGTATCGGTTGTGAAAAAATGGTTGCCACTATTTAAATTCCAACCCTCGTACTTTCTCCGAAATATAGTCCTCAAATTGAGGCCTATGTTTGATTATAGTACAATTCTTTTGACGAGAAATGCTGTCTTTGTCTGTCCTAGAGTGCGTCTTAGCCAAACACTGTTGCTACGCTCTTGTTACTTCGTTTATTGCGTGATCTCCAGTATTAGTAATCTTATTTCTGTTTCTGCGCAATAGCTTCGACTTTCTTTGGGTTAATCTATATCCATGTGATGTGCTCAGTATACCAATACATTCAACAATACTTCAAATTCTTTCTCAGCTTTACTGATCTCAGTGTCATTAGTGAAACCTATCAATGACATCCTCTCACCCTGAATTTTAATCCTAGTCCTAACACTTTCATTTACGTCAGTATACAGGTGGAACGCTACCGGTACACTAGAGGGGACTGCACCTCTGTCTTATGCCCTTTTGAATCCGAGAGTAGAAGAGAGATGGGGCTCCTGGTGCAATGTTGATATCAAATTGCTATGCAAATTAATTAAATTGATCAAAATATTATCCTCCCAACCATGACCGCCCTCACTGCCACCCCCAGATGATGTCATGTGTTTTCCTCAGCCTGCACGTGGATCCCCACACCCACCACCCACCTCTCACATACTCTATTGGCGGGAATTTCGAATTTTTGCAAGAATTTCGAATTTTGGAGGGAATATCGAATTCTGGCGGGACGTCCCACCCTGTGGTTCTGGCGGGAAATTAGAAATGGCGGTACCCTTTCTGGGACTTAAACCCTGGTCCTTATGGACAGAAAGCCCAAGTACACCCCCAACACATGTAGACGGGAAACTGAAGGAGAGATCAGTCTTAATTATACATTAGTCACAAAGATCAGGCGTAATTACACACCTATATGCATAGCGCCACACAAGGACTGCTGAGAATCACAATACAGCTCAAAAATTGATGACACCATACAACTGCTGTTACGCTGTTGGGAAAAAATTTCACAGTACCACTCGAAAGTAGTGGCAGACACACTCAAACTCTTTCCCGAACCTGGCAGGAAAAAGGCTGGTGTGAAAGGTTCTATTTTTATTTTTAATCTATTGCTATTGGCGGAAAATATTTTCAACTAACTAGGTGCTGGAGTTGGACAGAGAGAAGGTTAATCAGTGTATTACCTGTAAGCGTACAGCTGAGGACTCTATCTCTGTTTGACATCAGAGTTCGTTACAGACGTCTGTTTAACAATCACCCTGGAGCCCAGGTAATTAAAGCCAATACACACTACCACAACTGATGGAAAATGCATCACTATTCTAATTACACATCGAAATTGTCATGAAAACAGAAACAGCACTCACAATCAACAGGTCATAAAGCAACTAATGTACTGCGGATTGGGAAAAATCATTGTAATAACACAATCACTGCAAAAACCGACCAAAAAGATTGCAGAGGGGCAGCAGTTGCACCTGTCTCCTCCTCAATGGGCGCTCACGAGCTAGTCAACTTGAAGGAGTCTTACCCTCACTCCCCCCCCCTTCCACCCCTCATCTCTCGCTCTTCTCAATGTAGGTAGCGACAAGAGCCTGTCCTATCTTGCTGCTGGTGGTCCACAAAGAGATCGTCCTGTTGGCATTCATATACTGTCTCCAGTCTGCGGAAATCAGTCACAGCTAGACAGCTGACAAGAACAATGAACTTCATGCATTCTGTTAAACATATTTCTCAGAGCGCTGGACTCACCTCGAACACCAGCGAAATTCCAGAGAACTCTCCACATCGCTTTTTCAAACGTCCACTGCTTGGAAAACAGTAAGCCCTCACTCTGTCCTAAAGAGCCTCATATCGATCGGGTTGTAGAATCTTTAGTACACTGTGCCCCAATGAGCATTTTAGCTGGGTGGTCAGTATTACCTGTGCTGACAGAAGGTACACATATAATAGAGCGCAACACCGGCATCCCTCAGAACAAAACCAAGATACGAGTAAATGAGGGCTACTTTGACTGTGGGTTGTTTGTCTAAAAGGACAGCTGCGACCTCCTATGGAACTCGCCAACCGCGCCTCTAGTAGAACCGCCAGCAAGCGACCATCGTTTGGTGATGTAGAACAATTTTATTTAACGTCAACGCAACCCTTATAGTGAAGCATCTTTTAAAAAGTAAAACGCAATACCAACGATAATAAATGTCTTCTTTACACGAAAATAAGTGAATACTCTTTCGTTTTAGTTTTATGAGGAAAACCGGTATAGTTGCCATGTTCAACGGCAGGATAATATTTCCATCTCATTATTTTTCGACATCCAACGAAGTGCACCGCCTCTGATTACATTTGACCTAAATTCAGAGGTCACGCTATACACCCACTATACACGTGCACCCAGCGTAAAATCGGGAAAAAATAGTTTCTACTATTTTGCTGTGAAAACTACCAATCACCTCAGAGTGTCGTAGGTATTTCGAAACCGTCATCAGAGTAGAGAAAAAGCGAGAATTTAAACCCCAAAGAAAAAAAAATGCATTAAGCAGTTTTTTCAGCTGGACATAAAAATCAGATAACCTGAGAGTGTCTCTTGCGTTCAGTGCCTGTAAATAAACTGTCATGCATGTGTGTATTACAAACATTTCAGACACGTGAAATAACATTAGAGAATACAATCTTACACACCATTAGCTCATATGTCAAAAAAAAGACTATCAGTTTATGTTCGACAACAACAAGCTATAATTCAAGAGAACGTTGCTATTTTGTACACTATAAGAAGTCTCGATTTACTACTGCAAAGCTACAGGGTGTTTCAAAAATGAACGGTATATTTGAAACGGCAATAAAAACTAAACGAGCAGCGATAGAAATACACCGTTTGTTGCAATATGCTTGGGACAACAGTACATTTTCAGGCACACAAACTTTAGAAATTACAGTAGTTACAATTTTCAACAACAGATGGCGCTGCGGTCTGGGAAACTCTATAGTACGATATTTTCCACATATCCACCATGCGTAGCAATAATATGGCGTAGTCTCTGAATGAAATTACCCGAAACCTTTGACAACGTGTCTGGCGGAATGGCTTCACATGCAGATGAGATGTACTGCTTCAGCTGTTCAATTGTTTCTGGATTCTGGCGGTACACCTGGTCTTTTACGTGTCCCCACAGAAAGAAGTCACAGGGGTTCATGTCTGGCGAATAGGGAGGCCAATCCACGCCGCCTCCTGTATGTTTCGGATAGCCCAAAGCAATCACACGATCATCGAAATATTCATTCAGGAAATTAAAGACGTCGGCCGTGTGATGTGGCCGGGCACCATCTTGCATAAACCACAAGGTGTTCGCAGTGTCGTCTAAGGCAGTTTGTACCGCCACAAATTCACGAAGAATGTCCAGATAGCGTGATGCAGTAATCGTTTCGGATCTGAAAAATGGGCAAATGATTCCTTTGGAAGAAATGGCGGCCCAGACCAGTACTTTTTGAGGATGCAGGGACGATGGGACTGCAACATGGGGCTTTTCGGTTCCCCATATGGGCCAGTTCTGTTTATTGACAAAGCCGTCCAGGTAAAAATAAGCTTCGTCAGTAAACCAAATGCTGCCCACATGCATATCGCCGTCATCAATCCTGTGCACTATATCGTTAGCGAATGTCTCTCGTGCAGCAATGGTAGCGGCGCTGAGAGGTTGCCGCGTTTGAATTTTGTATGGATAGAGGTGTAAACTCTGGCGCATGAGACGATACGTGGACGTTGGCGTCATTTGGACCGCAGCTGCAACACGGAGAACGGAAACCCGAGGCCGCTGTTGGATCACCTGCTGCACTAGCTGCGCGTTGCCCTGTGTGGTTGCCGTACGCAGTCGCCCTACCTTTCCAGCACGTTCATCCGTCACGTTCCCAGTCTGTTGAAATTTTTCAAACAGATCCTTTATTGTATCGCTTTTCGGTCCTTTGGTTACATTAAACCTCCGTTGAAAACTTCGTCTTGTTGCAACAACACTGTGTTCGAGGCGGTGGAATTCCAACACCAGAAAAATCCTCTGTTCTAAGGAATAAATCATGTTGTCTACAGCACACTTGCACGTTGTGAACAGCACACGCTTACAGCAGAAAGACGACGTACAGAATGGCGCAACCACTGACTGCGTTGTCTTCTATATCTTTCACATCACTTGCAGCGCCATCTGTTGTTGAAAATTGTAACTACTGTAATTTCGAAAGTTTGTCCGCCTGAAAATGTACTGTTGTCCCAAGCATATTGCAACAAACGGTGTATTTCTATCGCTGCTCGTTTAGTTTTTATTGCCGTTTCAAATATACCGGTCATTTTTGAAACACCCTGTATATCACACCTGTGTTTATGAAACAAATCATGAGAGCCTGTCTTGGAATAGAATCCTCTATAACATTTTAGCGCATCTCTCTTCTGTTGCATCGAAATCTGTTACCGTCTGTGTGCATACATTTGACATTTTTGTGCCATAACTCCCCTCTACCGACATGTCTGTGAAGCTTCTATCATACAGCAGATTCTTGCACTCTTGTTTTATAAGCAGTTTGATCATCACAGCCAGTTCCATGCAGTCTACTAACATGGTGGGGAAAAACCACAATCATTTCTAGGTTCCACAATGAGCTATGATACAAGTAATGTTTGCTTTATGATTAGAGGTTATGAAGTATGAGATAACATAGGACTTGTGGTTCCATATGTTTCTTAAACACACGATTGTGATGATAACAATGATTCCACGAGAATAGATACAGCCGATTTCTATTAATTTTCTGAGCAAAATTGGTGTAGTTTTCAGAGAACTATCTCCATCCAATCTCTAACCAGTTATATCACTCCTTGTAATAGAACATCCTATAAAATTTTACTGGAGTTTTCTCTTCTGATATATCGAGAAAACAGATACTGTCTGTGTGTTGACAACGAGCATATTACATATACATGTATCACTACATTCGAGCATGTGGCAAGTGCACAAATTCACTTGCACAGATCTGTGTAAAGTTTTGTAGACTGTACTGGAGGAAGACTGGATTCAACAGACTATCAGTCACAACAGAGGATTACCGTATTGCTCCATCATAAGCAGTTTAATACATTGTTTTTTTCGGCTTAACACATCCAGGCAGTTTATGACTACAACTTTGTACACTGCCCTACACTTTGTCTTTCTACCATTTCTTCGATATCTGCGTCAGTTGCTAAGCCAATATTAGCATATTCCAATCATTTGCTTTGCCTCTCACAGAAAGCTGAATATCGCATGGTGTAAACTATGCATCTTCCGCAACACACATGTTGGTGGAAATAAAAGAGGCAATGTTCCTCATTGACAAATATGTGGAAGACATCACAACATATGGAAACTAAAAGACCTTGTGCAATTGGAAAGTGTTTCCAATAGCTATCCGAAAGGTGATGACCTATACATTTAATCACATCTTCCACAGTGATTGGGTAGTGGATGTCTCGGTGTTTCATTTTGAAAAGCTTTGTTTCCTCACTTTGCAGTAATGTACGTGGTTACTGTTCTGCTGTTGACCATCACCCGAAGGTGGCATTAACAACACACACAATATAGTAGAAATAAAAAGAGGTACTGCTATGTTATCGGTGAAGAAACATAAAAACACGCATAATGTAGTAGAAATTAAATGAGGTACTGTTATCTCATAGATGAAAAAGAAATTAATGGTAAGTTCAAAGATGTAGTGGGGATTGCAGCATATGGAAATGCGATGAGTCTGCAGCATTGAGCAACACTTCCAAACAATTGTCTGAACATGATTACCTCTACATTTAAGCCCCTGTTCCACAGTGAGAAATAGCAAATATCCAGTGTTCTGCCAAGGCTCCCTCCGTGTCAGCGAAGTAGTATCAGTCAGTCATTATGCAGTAATCAGCAGTATACCTGTGGGCGGACTGGATGGGAAACACACTGTTGATAAGGACAATGTACTGTTATATGCACTGCAGTTGATAGCACGATCAATTATTCAATTAACTGACTATGGTAATCGTAAATTAGTCTTCATCGGGGAATGGATCAAAAGTGTAAGTACCGTAACGCATTAAAATGAAAGGGAAAAATGGTTGGGATGTTTTGATCTCCTGGCAAAATGTCACATCCAGAACTAGGTGAACCAGGTGAAGCCCAGAAACGCTACTTCTCCGAGAATCAAGGCATTTTTAAATATAATTAGAAAATATAATACATGCTTTGAGATTCGACATACAGCGTAATGATATACACTCATTCATTATGTACCCACGTACCGGCTCTGCATACATTTTATTGTATATTCGTCTCTACACCATTATAAACATAGAGTTCTCGTGAAATTGTTGGCTTACTTACTCAGCGTAACTCACCGTAACAAAACTAGTGATATGCGAACAAAGCAGCAACTAACAGCTAGTACTAAATATATGGAAAACTTTAGCAGAGCAAGCAGTGCGCATGACAATTATGTAACGCACACCAAGAAAACGAAATGCAAAACAAAAGAAAACTGAAGAAATGGAAGGATAAAGCGAAGAGTCGTTGAGGGGTTAATAGTCTTACGGCCTTCTCTCTCTCTCTTCTCTCTCTCTCTCTCACTCTCTCTCACACACACACAGTTTGCATCTGTAACTCAGCGTTTGCTGTTCACAAACGAAGTCATTCTACCGGTATCCCATAAAACTAAAGAATCAATCCTTTTGACAGCTTAACGAGGGACATGGAAACGTAGAAGTTATCTGCTGCAGCTATCGTAATCACGTAACGTAATAAAACTTCAACATCCTCATGTTGCCTACTGTTCTGAGACACAAATGGAAACGTTTCATCATAATTTCCAGACCAATGCTATGAACCAGTATACAAGAATGAAAAATAAAATAAAAGGATAGTGAGTATTAAATGAAGACCAGTTCGGCTGCCGGAAAGGAAAAGTCAACAGAGAAGCAGATCTGACGTTGCAATTAATAATGGAAGCAAGATTTAAGTAAAATCAAGACACTTCCATAGGATTTGATCACTTATAAAAAGGGTTCGCCAAAGTAAAATCCTGCAAACAATAGGTATGCCGTAGGGGAAGACGGATGATATTTTTATGCACAGTGGTGTAAAGGGTGTAAGACAAGAATACAGCCGTCCTCACCCTACTATTCAATCTACACATCGAATAACAATAATAAAACAAATAAATAAATAAATAGAAAACGGTGACGAGTGGGCTAGAAGTTCATCATGTAACGCTATCCACGATAAAATTCGCGGATGACATTGCTGTCCTCAGTGAAAGTGAATGGAATAAATACTTTTATGAGTACAGAATATTTAGAACATGGATTAAGTCTGAGCTGAAGAAAGACGAAAGTCATCGGAAGTAGCAGAAAAGAAATTAGCGATAAATTTGACACCAAAATTGGTGACCAGAAAACAAACGAAGTGAAGGAATTCTGTTACCCTAGAAGCGAAAAAACACAGACGAAGGTAGGTGCACATATAAAGCGGACTATCACAGGCAAAGAGGTCATTCGTGGCCAAAAGAAACGTAGCCTACGAATATCAAACATCCGTCTCGATTTAAAGAAGAAAATTTGAAGAACATGGATCTGGAGGACAGCATTGTATGATAGTAAATCATGGACTGTTTAAAATTAAAAAGAAAGGGAATCGAGAAACTTTAGATTATACGAGTATGTTGAAAATATGGACTGGTAAAGAAACGAGGAATTTCTCATTCAGAATCGGTGAAGAAACGAACATATGAAAAACACAGACAAGAAAAATGGACAGGATCGTAGGATATGTGTGGAGACATCAAGATATAAATTCCAAGGGGCTAGGGTAAGGACTATAGGAGAAGCCATAGATTGGAATACAAATAATTGAGGACGTACGTAGCAGTTACTACTCTGAGATGAAAAGGTTCGCTCAGGAGAGGCATTCATGACGGCGGGACGCAGAAGACTGACGAAAAAAAAATGGTATTTTCAGATTGTCCCATTTCACTTAGGTCCACAGACATTATTAATTGGTTGAGTGTAACTATTTTCCTGAGCAGTCTCCTACATCATTTAAATTAATTAATTCATTAATGTATTCTATTGGACAATCTAACCACGTTGTCATTTTCCCGTATAACGCCTTAACAGATATTATTCAATTTCAGTTTGTACTCTTCTGGCGCTGCTGCGCTGTATATGTCTGTTAAGGACGTCATGAATTATGATTCCAAAAACGCTGCTAAGTCAGATCTTTTTATTCGTTACTAAAGATTCTTAAGGAACAAATCGACCTAAAACACAAAACACAGGCAACTCGAAAACTTCATTGAAATTATCAATCAAGAAAACTGATAAGGACATACAATATTACGAAATGACCAGAGATTACACAAGACCAAGAACCATACCGCTATCGAAGATTACCGAAATTACAACACGAAAAACAACACTCAAATGGTTCTGAGCACTATGGGACTTAACTTCTAAGGTCATCAGTCCCCTAGAACTTAGAACTACTTAAACCTAAGTAGCCTAAGGACATCACACACATCCATGCCCGAGGCAGGATTCGAACCTGCGACCGTAGCGGCCGCGCGGTTCCAGACTGTAGCGCCTTTAACCGCTTGGCCACCACGGCCGGAGAAAAACAACACTGATTGAAACCATATAATATCGCTGGGACATCTGTCAAATAAGTTGTCACATAACTATTGCTTTAAAGAAAAAGAAGTAAATCAGAAAATTATATGATGTGAGTGCTAACATCCTATATAACCAACCGTTATTATTTCAAGAACAGTTATCGAGTGCAATTAAAACAAAGAGACAGCTACAGAACCAGGATAACGTATGGATGTCAGACCCATCTAACATATGTAACAATTTTCATAATATCGTTTTCTAGTTAATATTTATCTACAATGTTAGAAATATTGTACCAAAATTATGTACCATTTTCTTGTAGATAACATGACGAAGCTACTGTAATGAATAAAACGAAGTCAGTTGGCAGCTTATTTGCAGTCGTAATTACATATTTAATTTCAATAACTCGCACAAAGTTTCCAATTGTTTAATGTTCGTTACATACCTGAATCGCACGAGGCCGTCACATTATTCAGATAACTCTAAAAACACTAGAAACTTCAACTTCTGATCTTGGCCATCACAGCTATGGAAAAAAAAATTCTGAGCATCACGTCTACTGAAATGTATTCACTGTTCTTTTCTGCACTTTCTGCGCATTATTCGCATACATGGAATTACTGCTCTTGCATGTTTCATTGAAATTTAATACTGTTCCATTTTACGCCTAAGCTACGTTTTCTACCGAACTGCGTATGCTCCACCTACCACGTGCCATTACAAGTTGTGCCCCAAGTGAGTTTTAGGTAGGACAATGAGACGAAAATTCTATTCCGTTATGAGGGTATTACTCAAATACTTTGATGGTCCAATGAGGAAAACTTTGGCCTGTTACTTCAGCAAAATTGGTCAGTTTATTTTCTCGCAAAATAAGAAATCCTTATTAATTAAATACAAGCGGTAGGTAAAGAAATGAGAACATCACAAGTTCTACCTTCCCTCAGCTATTGGCCCTTACTTTTTATAGCTCTGAAGAAGTAAAGCTGCTACTTTCTTTATAACTCCAATAATAATTTTTATGAAGTTCAGTGAATGAGAATACCATATATAATCTTGTGTTATTATTAAAAGGTTATGTTTTTTCACGCAAACAGCTTCAATTAGAGGTACTTGTACGTCAAGACGCGTCTTACTTAACTACTACCTCGGAAAAAATCTAAGCCCAAAATATATCTCAGACAAAAATCCATTACCACACACTAGTTATAAACTCTCCAGTAAAGAGTTAGGTCAGAAATGTCTGGGGGTTACTGTAATAGGTGACCAGAAATTCATGCTTTCAGCTGTCATATAAAGAAGAAACTCCCAATTGCGACAAAAAAGTGCTTAACATATCGAAGCACACATTACTGATTGCAAGATGGAGAACCGAGCGATCTGGTTGCCAAGGTGAACAGACATGACGACAGAGAGAAAGACATCGCCCGAAATATGTGATTGACGCCGACGTTAACGTTCGAATGGAGGTGATTATTTGTGTTTAGTGGTACGCTCAGGGGCATTCTGAAGCCACCTGCTGACGGAAGTATCCCGAGGCGAGGCTCCCCAAACAGGTGTCTGATATCAGATGGCCTGTAAATGATGTCTTCATAGACGTCGACATAAATTCCCGTATCGTCTGATCCCGAACGTCTCCACAGGGTTGTAAATCAGCCCTCCCACGTAATGACACGCGCCACCAGGGCTGAATGGGTGGGAGGGGGGCTGAAGGAAAAATGGCGTTAGGCACCTGTCACCAACCGGGAGGCGCGAGGTATTCCACAGTTCTTATCGGTCGCGGCCCGTTTCTTGCGGCCATGCACAGGACGCAATCAAGCCATTACGGAGCAAAAACTTATTGCCACTGCATAATAAATTGGCGAGCATCCAAAGCGGGCGAGTAATAGCGGCCCGCATTGGTGGCCGCGGGCGCGCTGCTCCGCCCACCTCCCCACCACCTGTCATCTCGGTGACAAATGAGTAGCGAAAGCTCCGCCTCGTCGCTCTTCCGCCACTACGGACGGGACGAGCGCGCGCGCCGCTCGTCTTCTGTCTGCGGCCGGCTGTGCCGGCGGCGGTGGCGCCGCCCGTGACAGCTGGCGACATCTGAGCGACAAGTGCCTGCCGCCTCATCACATCGCCGACCCGTGGTTGTACCACACTGTTGTACAGCCTTAACGCACGCAATTATTAAAAACTACAAGTCAAGTTTTCCTCGTAAGATCTGACGTACTCAGTGAAGTAAGAACAGTAAGGGGAGGAAAAGGGAAGGGAGATCAGAATGCAATAAGCCGTATACCTCATAAAATATGGATTTTTAATTCGTTTTTGGCAAATATGTTGTTGGTGCGGTCGTCAGTCGGAAGACTGGTTTGATGCGCTCTACACTGTAGCATAGCCTGTGTAAGCCTCTTCATTTCTGCTAATCTTACTGCGACCGACATCCACTTGGACCTGCTTACTGTAACCAAACACCACACTTCCTTCCATTATGAAAACATCGTATCGTCTTGCGTCATTATATGGCCTATCAAGCGATTCCTTCTTTTAGCTATGGTGTTTCATAAATTTCTTTTACCCCATTTCGATTCGGTTCCCCTCATTAGTTACGTTATCAACCCAAAGGCCGCGCGGGGTAACCGTGCTGCCTAGGGCGTCTTGTCACGGGTCGCGCGGCTACACCCCCCCCCCCCCCCCCCCAATCTCCCATCGGAAGTTCGAGTCATTCTTCGGGCATGGGTGTGTGTGTTGTGCTTAGCGTAAGTTAGTTTAAATTAGATTAAGCAGTGCGTAAGCCTCGGGACCGATGGCCTCAGCAGTTTGGCCCCATAGTCCTTACCACAAATTTCCAAATTCGTCGTAGTACCACATTTATCTTCATCTCCGAACTATAATGTCCACGTTTCACTTATGTACAAGCCTATACTCCGGAAAAATATCGCCTAAAGTGCTTTCTTAATATTTGAATTTGTATTCAGTGTTAGCAAATTTCTCTTCCTCAGAAATGATTTCTACCTATTATTTCTTTACTTTTTCTGTCTACATCAGCTATTTCGTTGCCCAAATACCTAAATTCCATTTGCCCTTTTAGTTTCTGGTTTTCTGGTCTAGTTCCTTCAGCATCGCTTGATTTAATTCGACAACATTTCGTTAGCCTAGTTTGACTGTTATTTTTGTTAATATTACATTCTCATTTCAAGACGCAATCTATTTCATTCAACTGCTCTTTCAAGTCCTTTGCCGTCTCTGACAAAATTACAACGTCGTCAGCAAACATCAAAGTTTATATTTCATTTCTCTGAACTTTAACTGACTTTTCAAATTTCTCTTTGGTTTCCTTTATGCTTGCTCAGTGTACAGGCTGAATAATGGCTGGAATAAGCAACAGTCTTGTCTCATTCCATTTTCAACTACAACTTTCTTTTCATGACTTTGATCCTTATAACTGTAGTCTGATTTCTACACAATTTGTAGTTAAGTTTTCCCTTCTGTACTTCATCCCTTCTAGCTTCAGAAATTCGGCATGTCTTAGGGACAACACTGCCTCATATGTTCCTGTGCTTCTTTAGAACCCAAAAATGTTTCTCGAGTTTGGCTTCTCCAAAACAATCCATTTTTTCTGGGTGTAAGTCTAGCTCACCTGCACTTGGTGCATACTGGGTGACTCTAAATGGGCTCACAGCCCTATCATATCACCGAGGTCTCCCGGCTACTACCCTCATGGATAAACTAGAGCAGTGGTTCCCAACCTCTCTCAGGCCATTACCCCTGAGTGCAATAAAACATTAGCTATTTCCCCCCTCCCCCCTTGCTGTCTGTTGCCCCCCCTCCCCCAACATTATCACCAACTTTAGCACCTAACTAAACTGTAGAATGAAAGACTTTTATTGGAACTCTTTTATTTTTAAAACTGATGAAATATGAATGATATTTAGTTTTTGTGTGTGTTTTAGAATGTATGAGAAGGAATTCGTCGTGAATCGCAAGTGATATCCACAATTCGTTCTCAGATAAGAAAGCTAACTTGAGGGTGGACACTTGTTACAAAACATACTCCGTTGTGGCACTTGCAAGACCTTGACACTGCAACCCCACTTAAAATCAAACAAGTTCAGCTGTGTGCAATGTATTGACTGTTTAGAAATCACTTGATTGCTGCACTTTAATAATAATAATAATAATAATAATAATAATAATAAAACTGTGCACAGCACTATAGCAACCCTTGTGTAGTTACTGGTGCGTTGTGCTGTTAATTAATTCATTTATCAGTTTCGAAGCGAATAATGAAGCAATTTCTGGAGTATTGCAGGTACTACTACAACTTTGAGATGACATTTCCTTGAGATAGTTAACATTGCTACGTATATGTCTCACTTTTATCATCAACGATGTTTGGGACAAAGCACAAGCTATGTATGGAGTAGGAGGGGGGGGGGCTATGTGAAGAATCTATAACCTCCACTACATTAATGCTAGTAACTGAGAAAAAGTAATTATTGATAATTTATATAACAAGAATTAGAGTCTTACAAAACAGTGGTAATAGTAATGATCATTTGAAAATAACTGACTGAAACATAATATAGCTTTTACCCCCTCAGAAAGTTTCATTTTACCCCTCAGGGGGAATTACTCACAGGATGGGAACCACAACACTAGAGGCACAGAACGGTCCTTGTCAAAATCATGAAACTAGAAACATCAGACTCAGTCTTTGCATTTGTCAGCTAAATAGAGACGGACTTAGTAGATCAAAACGTAAACACATACAAAAAAATTCTTCTCGACAGCAACATTGATGTAGCTGCCATTCAAGAGACGCACGCGAATAGCAACAAAAAACAGCGAGCGCAGGGAGGAGGAGGGGAGGTTGGTGTGGAGGGGGGTGGTTAGCAGCGTTGGCAGTAGTAGTGGTAGTAGCAGTAACGGTAGTAGCTGCTGCTGTTGTTTTGTACATCCGTGGATCACCTTTTAGGCACGTCATGGAAATGGAAATGGAAATCAGCGTTTGGCGTCATTGTTCGGAAGGCCCCTTGCGAGGCAGGTCCGGTCGCCTTTGTTCAGGTCTTGTTACATTCGACGCCACAATGGGCGACCTGCGCGCCGGATGGGGATGAAATGATGATGAAGACAGCACAACGAAAAAATGGTTCAAATGGCTTTGAGCACTATGGGACTTAACTGCTGCGGTCATAAGTCCCCTAGAACTACTTAAACCTAACTAACCTAAGGACATCACACACATCCATGCATGAGGCAGGATTCGAACCTGCGACCGTAGCGGTCGCGCGGTTTGGGACTGTAGCGCCTAGAACCGCTCGGCCACTCCGGCCGGCACAGCACAACAACCAGTCCCTGAGCGGAGAAAATCCCCGACCCAGCCGGGAATCGATCCTGGGAATGTAGGACGGCAATCCGTCACGCTAACCACTCTGCTATTTGGGTGGACATGTCATGATATTAAAATTTAAGAACATCAAAAATAGCTTAATTTACAGTGAAACGTCCCCTTAGAAAAATTAGTGAATTACTGTGCTGATAAACCCCTTACGTTATTTGATATTCAAACAGCTGAGCAAAAATGAACGAACTCAAGACATTTCTCTCTTTACTTATTCTGATCATCACTAAACTGACACACAATATTTTTAGCGCAACGCTATCTGACTTTCAAAAATCCCTACAAAAGAATGGCCCTGACTAACATTAACCTATAATTTTCATGAATCACTTACTTCACAAAAATCTTCGTTACTCGAACTACTGCAATACAGCGGGCGCCACTACTGCCAGCTAAATAATCGATTCTAACTACTGAAACCACTAACTTCTGATAGGCATAGTTAGCAAATGAAAGATTTTGATAGAGAACAAACACTGTATTTACCTTAATAGTGTTCAAAAGTCATAATATGTATATATCAGTTCATGACATCCAGTCTTACAAATTTACTCTTTCTGGCGGACATACGTCCAGATCATCCGCTCTCAAAACTCCGCTATCTCACTCCCCACATCCACCACTGCTGGTGGCTCACCTCCAACTGCGCAGCGCTACGTGCTGTTCACATCCAGCTGCCCAACACTACAATAGCGAATATTACAACAATGCCAACCAGCCACAGACTGCACACAGCACAGCCAGTGATTTTCATACAGAGCGCTACGTGGCGTTACCAATATAAAAATATAAACAACCTACTTACAACAGGAATTCACATATTAATGAATATAGTTTGACAAGAGTGTGCAATTTGGCTGTTGTGACCTTATAGTTGGAACCAACCCAATACATGCAGTACTAGAAGCCATGTTTCATCATATTTATGGATATGATACTTGTATGAGAAAACACGTAGTAGATAAACACTTAGGGAGTACTAGCACTGAAAACGACGTCCATAACACCATCATAAAATTTGGAGAAGTGTGAACAACTAATGTATACAAATTTCCTTAAATACAGAGCCCTGAAGAAGTCTTTCCAACACTCAGGCATTCTGGAGTGTACTTAGTGATTTTATGTGTGGGGCCTGTTCTTTCGGAGATACTGTTACCGTTATGTCGATAACATGATACGCCTGACTGATGAAACACACACACACACACACACACACAAACCTCAGGATAGCCGGACACGGGTCTGACCCGCCGTCCTCTCGAGTGAGAGTCCAGTGTGCTAACAACTGCGCCACTTTGCTCGGTACACACATGAGCTAAACACAATATAACTGATAGCAGAGGCAAATGGTTACAAGCGCCATATGATAGAGAAATTAAACAAACAAATTTGTAAACATTAAAGGTACGAACGCATAACACACACAAAAAACCTTATAAAATACAGATCAACAGATCAGCACAACATACAAACAATGACCACAAGCAAGACACAAAAGTACAACAACACACACACAAAACAACTTGGCACATACTCACCTTCAGTAACAATACTGTCCACGGAACAGGCAACAGACTGAAGAAACAGGGACTTCAAATAGGATAAGAGACAGACAACTCAACACAGAAAAAACTACACAATGAGATAAAAATCTTACACCCAAAAATTCACTTCATGTTAGAAACAGAAACAACCAACACACTAAATTTTCTGGGCCTCACCATTAACAATCTGTAGAATCGCCCAGTGGCACACAAGCAAGCAAGCTTCAAATTGATGCTCCACAGACTGAACAGAACAACCCTAAGCAAAGAGAATTACACACAGAAGGAGGAGAAGATTAGTGTTTAACGTCCCGTCGACAACGAGGTCATTAGAGACGGAGCACAAGCTCGGATTAGGGAAGGGTGATGAGGGAAATTGACCGTGGCCTTTCAAAGGAAATATCCCGGCATTTGCCTGCAGCGATTTACAGAAATCACGGAAAACCTCAGGATAGCCGGACACGGGTCTGACCCGCCGTCCTCTCGAGTGAGAGTCCAGTGTGCTAACAACTGCGCCACTTTGCTCGGTACACACATGAGCTAAACACAATATAACTGATAGCAGAGGCAAATGGTTACAAGCGCCATATGATAGAGAAATTAAACAAACAAATTTGTAAACATTAAAGGTACGAACGCATAACACACACAAAAAACCTTAGAAAATACAGATCAACAGATCAGCACAACATACAAACAATGACCACAAGCAAGACACAAAAGTACAACAACACACATACAAAACAACTTGGCACATAGTCACCTTCAGTAACAATACTGTCCACGGAACAGGCAACAGACTGAAGAAACAGGGACTTCAAATAGGATAAGAGACAGACAACTCAACACAGAAAAAACTCAGAACACAGGGGACACCCACAAATACATTCAATATATCAACTCACAAGCAACATTTGTCAATCAATGTCCATAGGATAAACATGAAGCAAGTTTAAAACAAGGTACTCAGAACACCTCAGAGCCCTATAAAGCAACAGCATCCACAGCTCATTTTCTGACCACCTAATAGCCTATAACCACCACCCCACTACAATAGCAACAGATTTAAAAGTACTGAAATCCAGCCACAGCTTATACCACAAACTGTCAAGAGAAGAGAACTTCCACATAAAGAAGGCAAAAGCAGACGGCAAACAAAACTGTAATTCAGCGCCAAACTCTCTCAGTGAGAAATGAACGTCGGCGGGGTTAGGAAACACAGCAACATGGTGCTCACCGTGCTTTGAGAAGTAAAAAGGTGTTTATAAAAAACGAAGTGACACAAACGACATAAATATGTGTGTGCAGTGCCCTCAGAACGCTAAAGAAGGATCAGTCACAAGAAAACGTGAGTAATAACAAATATACACGCAGAACATTTTGACAAGCCCAAAATCGCGTTTTTCAAAAATCAAGGGATGTGTTAACTCGCTGATAAAATTCACATTTACACCGTTTGATTGACAGGCTATCAGTGCAGACACCATACTGGTGGTCCTGCAAAACCATATAATTTAAAATCACGCTAACAATCAAAACGAACAAAATCTTTCTTTAGGCCTCACTTTGCTACATCAGTTACAATCTAAAGTATGTTCACTTTCTACTGTCTTCAATAAACAAGACCCCTTGATGATGGCATAGAGGTGTCGAAAGATGTTTGGATAAAAAGAAAAAGCAGTGTTTTTGCAAAGAGGCGGAACCTATATTCTATAATTTCCCCAATGATTTAAATCAGTGCCCACTGGCAGCTTATGTCATTCATTCCTGGGTGTCATCTTTTTGTTATTTAAATCAGAAGCAGTTAATTTTTTACAACTTATTGTACACCCGCTATTTACATTCATGACTTTAAAAATTGAAATTGTTAAATTTCAGGAGTTTACCTGACATATAAAAAATGTAAGCACCACTCAGGGATTATGTGCCCTAGGCATATTCCTACTGACCGACTGCTGTCTACATGATAGTACCACTTCTACCTACGATGATGGGACATGTAACTAGCATGTTGCAAGTCCCTCCAGCAGTTATTTCCGGTAGCTGTGTCATGAAGATATCTCTTCTTCTTCAACCAATCCAGCAAGGCTTAAATTTATTAAATTTGTTGCAAGAGAAATTGTTAAGACTGTTCCACTTATTGATTGTTTTTGAAAAAGAAATTGCGCGTGGGAATAGAGTCATTGTAGTTTGTAAATGTTGTAAATGCTTGTCCAGAAACTTCTACCGATTGTTCTGATAAATGGTGTAATATTGTGAGGTAGATGTAGAAAATCAGCTCCCCTGTTTACCAGACCGGTTCCACTGCTCCCTCAAAACCTTACTTCAAAGAAAAACTGAAATTATGTCAGTTTGACAACTGCTTCCACACACACACTATATATATATATATATATATATATATATATATATATATATATATATATATAGAGAGAGAGAGAGAGAGAGAGAGAGAGGGGGGGGGGGGGGAGAAACGCAGTTAAGTATAAATCGCTGTAAAAAATAAACATAACATAACCGTTTAAAAAAGTCATGTGATTAGTGAGTATTTTGCCATGTTATTCAGTGAGCTATTATGATTTTAAAACTGACACATTCCCCACCGCAGTGCAATTACAACGCATAGTCGCAGTTACGATGGTCGGAACACGCAGGCAGCTGTCTTTGTGGAACACAGTGCACTTCCCGCACCTCTAGATCCTGTTTTCCCTAGTTCGAGTCCGGCCGGCTCAGTTATTTCCTCCGCTAGGGAACTTGGTGTTTGTGTTGTGCTCACCATTTCATTTCTCATCACCATCGACGCGCAAGTAGCTGAAGTGGTGTCAAACAGAAAGCCTTATGCTAGGCAACTGAACTACTCCGTCAAAAATGCGATCAAATACGCTTAGTAGGCAAATAGTCCATTACTCTGCGGTCAGCTGTGTCATTCATCTTGTGCTACTCTGTAGTTTCTTTCTGTTAGGTATGTACTTATTTTATTTATTTAATCATGTGGCTACGGCCACCCGTCGGGCAGACCGTTCCCCGGGCGCCGGTCTTTCAACCTGACGCCACTTCGGCCACCTGCATTCGATGAGGATGATAGGATGATGATGGGGACAGCACAACACCCAGTTCCTGGGCGGAGAATATTCCCCGACACAGCCGGGAATAGAACCCAGGCCCAGAAGATTGACAATCCGTCACGCTGACCATTCAGCTACCGGCGGCGGACAGGTATGTACTGTCACAATGCGTCACTTGGTCGCAGCAGTGGAAAACCGCGCGATCAAAGAGCTGCGGCTGCCACAGAGCGACGCCTTGAGGGCGGTGTTAGCTAGAGTGCCGCGACAGAGCACTGCCGTGAGCTGACTGCGAGACCAGGTGGACTCGACAGGCGGAAATTTTGGAAACAGAAGAAGAGTGGCACCAGATCAGTAGAACGATTGACGAATAAATGATAATAAGGTGCACTTGTATATGTTGGGTAACTACGGGGACACATGACTGAGATACTTCTATAGCAACATTTTGTGACGATCCTCTGCAGGCGAAGTAAAAGAATCATGCTAGTACCGTTCTATAAGACAGATGGCCACCATGTCGACATTGGAAAGGTAACTGCAACGAACTTCACACTCTTTCCCTTCCTTTCATTTTATACTCATCCATTACAAGACAATTACAGGGTTATCTTATACAAGCACTCAACGCACTTATTTGCAGAGTACACTAGACGCTCCATAACAGTACAGGAAGGTAACAGCAAATAAACCGCATAAAGACACTTCAGATGGTTCAAATGGCTCTGAGCACTATGGGACTCAACATCTTAGGTCATAAGTCCCCTAGAACTTGGAACTACTTAAACCTAACTAACCTAAGGACATCACACTCACCCATGCCCGAGGCAGGATTCGAACCTGCGACCGTAGCAGCCTCGCGGTTCCGGACTGCAGCGCCAGAACCGCACGGCCACCGCGGCCGGCAAAAGACGCTTCACAAGATATTAATATGATTGTCCTGTATTTTCCGTGAACTTCACTGACCAATATGAGACTGATACTAATTTGAATCTCTTCAAACTCAGGGGGCAATGACCTTTTGCCGGCCGCGGTGGTCTCGCGGTTCTGGCGCTGCAGTCCGGAACCGCGGGACTGCTACGGTCGCAGGTTCGAATCCTGCCTCGGGCATGGGTGTGTGTGATGTCCTTGGGTTAGTTAGGTTTAAGTAGTTCTAAGTTCTAGGGGACTTATGACCTAAGATGTTGAGTCCCATAGTGCTCAGAGCCATTTGAACCATTTTTTGACCTTTTGCATCCGTGATATTCCATAAATCACATGTGTCTTCTGGGTGGTGCTAAAGAACGGTCATTTCAAGGCAAGTATCTAAAGCGAAGAAGCAGAGGCAGCCAGATAATCTCAAAGATCTCCTGGCTAAAATGAATTTTTCGCAAGACATGGACTCACACGGTTCTTCTCAGGACCCTCCTGCTATAAACTTTAGACCGGTCAGCACTATATGTCAAATCAGCATTAAAGACATAAGTAAATCAAAATGCCAAGTCTTACAGAACATTTTATCAAAATATAACATTGATGTTGCTCTTGTTCAGGAAACTCATACTAAACTGAAGAGCAAATAAATCAGAGAAGAAATATTCCTGGCTTTGAATTAGTAGGAGCAACGTACTACCGTGCTTACGGAGTGGCAACATACGTACGATCGTCAGTCAAGAATGCATATCTATGCTCCGCACTTCTACATCTGCATCCATACTCTGAAAGCCACCTGACGGTGTGTGGAGGAGGGTACCTTGAGTACCTCTATCGGTTCTCCCTCCTATTCCAGTCTCCTATTGTTCGTGGAAAGAAAGATTGTCGGTATGCCACTGTGTGGACTCTAATCTCTTTGATTTTATCCTCATGGTCTCTTCGCGAGATATACATAGGCGGGAGCAATATACTGCTTGACTCCTCGGTGAAGGTATGCTCTCGAAACTTCAACTTCTCAATGACATCCACATAGCTACAGTAAAAATAAGAGAACTAACAATGATTTGTGTGTACAACGGTTGGAATTTTAACAGTGGTAACTATTTATTTACAGCTCTTACAAAATAGATACGTGTTTCAAAGTTTTACTGACCTTCAAAGTAGTCACCAACATTGTGTATAACCCGTTGGCAGCGATGTGGAAGTCGTAGGATACTTTTTTTTTTTTTTTTAGATAACTGTGTTTGGTCGTTGAGGACATGACATGACATCCGGGTAAGTTCGTTTGTTGATCCTTTGACTCAGTTTTTTTATTACAGAGGCCAATCAGCTCTCTGACCGAACACGCTGAGCTACCGTCTTCAGTTTAGAAATCAAGTTGAACTCACGAGGACTTAAGTCAGGGTACTGCAGTAGGTGGCATAGCACTTAGCAGCCCCATCAGTCAAACAAATCAGTAACAGCTCGCACTGTGCGTGCATGAACACTGTCCTGCACAATGATGGTCAGGTCCTGCAGAAAGTGTCATCATTTCTGTCTCTAAGCTGGTCGCAGATTGTGTTCCAGAAATGAACAGCCTGGGGACAGAAGTGATGACACTTTCTGCAGGACCTAACCATAATTTTGCAGGACAATGTTCAAGCACGTACAGTGCAAGCTGTTAGTGATTTGTTTGACTGATGGGGCTTCAGTGCTATACCACCTACTGCAGTACCCTGACTTAAGCCCTCGTAAGGTCAACTCGATTTCTAAACTGAAGAAAACACTTCACGGCATTCGCTTCAGAACTGCTACAAATTCATCGGTCAATAGACCGCGCCGCTCGAACTGTCAACACAACTGGTTCTGCTAAGAGTATCCTACGAATTCCACAGCGCCGAAAACGGGTTATACACAATGCTGGTGACTATTCTGAAGGTCAGTAGAACTTTGAAGAACGTATTTATCTTGTACGAGCTGTAAATAAATAGTTGCCACTATTAGAGTTCCAGTCCTCGTACAAACCACTAGTTATCTCTTGGCCTCCACGGGTCATAACTGTATCACAACACCCCGCCATGTACCTCGGAGATTTTAACAGCTATCATACTCAATGGAAGTACACTCCTGGAAATTGAAATAAGAACACCGTGAATTCATTGTCCCAGGAAGGGGAAACTTTATTGACACATTCCTGGGGTCAGATACATCACATGATCACACTGACAGAACCACAGGCACATAGACACAGGCAACAGAGCATGCACATTGTCGGCACTAGTACAGTGTATATCCACCTTTCGCAGCAATGCAGGCTGCTATTCTCCCATGGAGACGATCGTAGAGATGCTGGATGTAGTCCTGTGGAACGGCTTGCCATGCCATTTCCACCTGGCGCCTCAGTTGGACCAGCGTTCGTGATGGACGTGCAGACCGCGTGAGACGACGCTTCATCCAGTCCCAAACATGCTCAATGGGGGACAGATCCGGAGATCTTGCTGGCCAGGGTAGTTGACTTACACCTTCTAGAGCACGTTGGGTGGCACGGGATACATGCGGACGTGCATTGTCCTGTTGGAACAGCAAGTTCCCTTGCCGGTCTAGGAATGGTAGAACGATGGGTTCGATGACGGTTTGGATGTACCGTGCACTATTCAGTGTCCCCTCGACGATCGCCAGTGGTGTACGGCCAGTGTAGGAGATCGCTCCCCACACCATGATGCCGGGTGTTGGCCCTGTGTGCCTCGGTCGTATGCAGTCCTGATTGTGGCGCTCACCTGCACGGCGCCAAACACGCATACGACCATCATTGGCACCAAGGCAGAAGCGACTCTCATCGCTGAAGACGACACGTCTCCATTCGTCCCTCCATTCACGCCTGTCGCGACACCACTGGAGGCGGGCTGCACGATGTTGGGGCGTGAGCGGAAGACGGCCTAACTGTGTGCGGGACCGTAGCCCAGCTTCATGGAGACGGTTGCGAATGGTCCTCGCCGATACCCCAGGGGCAACAGTGTCCCTAATTTGCTGGGAAGTGGCGGTGCGGTCCCCTACGGCACTGCGTAGGATCCTACGGTCTTGGCGTGCATCCGTGCGTCGCTGCGGTCCGGTCCCAGGTCGACGGGCACGTGCACCTTCCGCCGACCACTGGCGACAACATCGATGTACTGTGGAGACCTCACGCCCCACGTGTTGAGCAATTCGGCGGTACGTCCACCCGGCCTCCCGCATGCCCACTATACGCCCTCGCTCAAAGTCCGTCAACTGCACATACGGTTCACGTCCACGCTGTCGCGGCATGCTACCAGTGTTAAAGACTGCGATGGAGCTCCGTATGCCACGGCAAACTGGCTGACACTGACGGCGGCGGTGCACAAATGCTGCGCAGCTAGCGCCATTCGACGGCCAACACCGCGGTTCCTGGTGTGTCCGCTGTGCCGTGCGTGTGATCATTGCTTGTACAGCCCTCTCGCAGTGTCCGGAGCAAGTATGGTGGGTCTGACACACCGGTGTCAATGTGTTCTTTTTTCCATTTCCAGGAGTGTATAAGGAAAGGGATGGAAATAGTGAAGGCGTTGTAAATTTTGCAGAAGATAATAGCTTATATTTGGTGTTTGATGCAAAGAATAAAGGAACATTCGTATCAGCAGCTTCGAGACAGGAGTATAGTCCCGATCTATGCTTTCTAACAACTAATGAAAATAAATTGCATCTCCAAAGTACGCGGTTTGTATTACAAGACTTCCCACACAGCCAACGTCGGCCTATCTTAATTGAAATACGAACAAATATACCACGACCTAGATGGAACTTCAGAAAAGCACACTCCGCTGTAGAGTGAAAATGTCATTCTAGAAACAACTCCCAGGCTGTGGCTAAGCCATGTCTCCTCAGTATCCTTTCTTTCAGGAGTGCTAGTTCTGCAAGGTTCGCAGGAGAGCTTCTGTAAAGTTTGGAAGGTAGGAGACGAGGTACTGGCAGAAGTAAAGCTGTGAGGACGGGCCGTGAGTCGTGCTTGGGTAGCTCAGTTGGTAGAGCACTTGCCCACGAAAGGCAAAGGTCCCGAGTTCGAGTCTCGGTCCGGCACACAGCTTCGATCTGCCAGGAAGTTTCAAAGTGGGATATATTTGCTAAAAATCTGGACAAATGTCTTCGTTGGATTCCCCCAAAAGCAAAAAACTATGAAAGGCTCGTCGGAGCTTTGATAAGTGAAGCAAAGAATATCATCCCTAGTGGCTACAGGAGGCAATACATTACAGGTTGGAATGAAACTACTGAGAAACAGTATGATGAATTTGTAAAAAGCCAGACGAATTAGGTGGACAGAGACTGTTGGGTCACTCAATTTTCAAACATCAAGTAGAAAAGCATAGTCATTAGGAAGGAAGTTGGATGGAAACAAAGTTAAAATAAGGAAAAAAAACTCATATATCAGCTATTAGGATTGCATCACGTCCACGTCAAGAGCACCAAGGAATAAAACTCGTACAAATTACAATGCTCAAAAAGGATACTAATAAACAATCTGACTTCTCAAGAACTTTCTCTGTATCTGAAATTTCTGCTGCTCTTAAAACTGTAAAACCCGGAAAGGCACCGGGAAGTGATGGAATTAATCCAGAATTACTTCTGCATTGTTGGAATTACGTAAAAAGATGGCTGGTGGATTTCTTCTCTGATGTTATGATATCTGGTTCAGTCCCGTAAAAAATAAAGCAATCAAAAATGATAGCAATACTCAAGCCCAGCAAGGCACCAGATAAGCACTATTTATAAGTTTCTTGAAAGAATTCTATACTACCGGATTAGTCCAGTAATTTTTCAGTCCGGAGCTGCTCTGATCAAGTCTTATCTTTAACAACAGTTATTAAAACGGGACACCAAATGAGGCAGAAAACATCCGTTTGCTTTCGTCGATCTAAGTGCAGAATATGACACAGTATGGAGGCATGGACTGCTTTATAAATTAGTGTAACTTGTCCAATGCAAACGGACAACAAAACTAATTGATAACATGTTAACTGGAAGGCCATTTAGTGTAACTATAGAAAAAAGACGCTAGCTGCCCAAAAGTATTGAATAATGACTTACCACAGGCATCCGTCCTTGCTCCTCTCTAGTTTAGTCTATACGTATCCGATAGCCCCTCCAACACAGTACAGAAAGTTTGGCTTTGCAGAAGACTGAGCAATAGCTACCCAACACAAAATATTTGAAAGAATTGAAGAAATCCTAACTTCTGATCCACATATCTTAAGCCAATATCTCTGAAAGTTGAGGTTACAACCAAACTCAAATAAAACGGAAGTTTCATGTTTTCATTTGTCCAATATATTGGCACACAGGGCCCTCGATGTCTGTTTTGAAGGACGCAAACTTCATCATAATATGCACCCAAAATACCTTGTGATCACGTTAGATAGGACACTTTCTTTTAAGCAGCACTTGACACGAACATCTGCTAAGCTCAAAACCAGAAACAACATTCTTCAAAAACTCTGCGACTCTCGATGGGGGATTGTCAGCAGACACTCTCCGTGTATCAGCACTCGGCTTGGTATACTCACAAGGGAACCTCCCCATCGCACCCCTCTCAGATTTAGTTTTAAGTTGGCACAGTGGGTAGGCCTTGGAAAACTGAACACAGATCAATCGAGAAAACAGGAAGAAGTTATGTGGAACTATGAAAAATTAAGGAAAATATACAAACTGAGTAGTCTATGGGCAACATAGGCCATATCAAAGTAAATGTTAGCGTAGGAGCGCCATGGTCTCGTGGTTAGCGCGAGCAGCTGTTGAACGAGAGGTCCTTGGTTGAAGTCTTCCCTCGAGTAAACATTTTAATTTTTTTTTCAGACAATTATCAGAGTTCAGGCACTCACACATGATCAACTTCGCTCTCCAAAATTCCAGGACATGTTCAGATTTGCTTGGACATATGCAGGATTTGACGGTCTACACACGGAAAAATTTGAAAACGTTAAAAACATATGTTTTGACAGAGCACAGAGAAAACTGTGCGACTGTGAAACTGTTGCATTCATTTGTTGGAGTTTATGTGACACACTCTTATGTTTTCATCACTATTTTGGGAGTGATTATCACATCCATAAGAAAACTTAAATCGGGCAAGGTAGAAGAATCTTTTTACCCATTCGCCAAGTGTGCATGTTAGGTGGGTCGACAACATATTCCTGTCATGTGACGCACATGCCGTCACCCGTGTCGTATAGAATATATCAGACGTGTTTTCCTGGATCAAATGTTTTCGGTTCCCATTGGAGAGGCACGTCGTTTCGTCTACTAATCGCACGATTTTGCGGTGCAGTCGCAAAACACAGACACTAAACTTATTACAGTGAACAGAGACGTCCATGAACGAACGGACAGATCATAACTTTGCAAAAATAAAGTCAGTAAACTTTTCGCTTGAGGGAAGATTTGAACCACAGACCTCTCGCTCCACAGCTGCTCACGCTAACCGCAGGACCGCGGCGTCAGCGTACTGATGTTGTCCTTGATGTTGCCTATGTTGCCCATGGACTACTCAGTTTGTGTATTTTGCTTATTTTTTCATAGTTCCACACAACTTCTTCCTGTTTTCTCGATTGATCTGTGTTCAGTTTTTCAAGGCCTATCCACTGTGCCAAATTATAACTAAATCTGAGAGGGGTGCGATGGGGAGGTTCCCTTGTCAGCAGCAGAGTACTGTGTGCCTGTCTCGCTTAATGGTTCACACGTAAAAAAGATAGACGTACAACTTAACGAAGCCATGCGCATTGATAGTGAGTTAATACGATCTACTCTCACGTACTGGCTACCTATGTTGAGCCACATCCCACCTCCTGATATCAGACGGAAGGGCGCCCTACTGCGTGAATACCAGAAGATTGCTGGTAACACTTACATTCCAATAATGAACGACGTATTCTTTGCGAAGCGAAAAAGACTAATATCAAGACAACCCACTCTCAACACAGCCAGGATTCCCATGGGAACTGAATTCAATACCATCGATGAATGGAAACGCTACTGGCAACAAAACCGTTCCCCACGCTGCCTGAAATGCCTTGCATCCAGAGGAAACCCCCTGGATTCAACCAGCCTCGGGCGATTTGGGCTATCTTGATCCCCATCCGAACGGGCCGTGGACGATGCGCATATACTCTCTACAAGTGGGGGAAACCTTCATTACCATCGTGTGACTGTGGTGTGGGACGACAGACAGTAGTTGCCCATGTTGTATCGACATGTCTCGCACGTGCCAACAAGGATCCTTTCGAAGATTTCCTCACGTGGACGAATGATGTTATAAAATACATAAGACCTTGATATCCGTCTATAGTTGATATTTTTGTTATTTTATGCTGGACAGCTTTGCTTAAATGTTGACGAGTACTAGTTTTGTAATCTTTGTATGTGTATTACCATACGACAGATAAATAAATAAATCTTCAAGCTCAGTGACATAATGGGTATAGACATAGAACTCGGTTTTGCATCACATTCTAAAGGTATAGAGTGCTGAGTTTGGCAGCTACAGACAGTTTTCCAAGTTATAAATACTTGCTTTTCGAAGCAGTTCGTTTTTACGTCGATGTACCTCCTGGAACAGAAGTGAAGTCTACAGGGGGAATGAAAAACATCAATTTACGGTTGCAATGCAGTCTTTATTGGACTCAAATCGTTTTCGAGGACAAATCTGGTGAACAAGGGGGCTACTCCAATACCTTGTTAATCGTATATCTCAGTTACACGGCAGCAAAACATCTTTATGGGTTCGAGCGTTATTCTGAAGAAAGAGCTGATTGTGATCTGAGAAACGTAGTTTGCGGGCACTGATTTTCAGCTGACTACAATAACAGCTGTGTGAAACTGCATTTAACAAACTCATCGCCATACACGTTGTGTTCCAAAAATTCCCGTCACAAACTTCTAGGACTTGCAGAGGGGAGTGAGTAGATACTATTCTGAACTAGAGCGCACGTCCGGAATCGCACCGTTTCCGTGCTACAACCATCTGAAAGCATGTGGGTAACGCGACCACTTTTACAAGTAACCGATTAGGCGTCACCCACTACATCACTTCCTTTACAATTCCGCTCATTAACAGCCTATGAAATTGCCCGTGTACTCGTTGACGCGTTCTTTTCAAGTTTTTGTATGTCTATCCTTTTGACTGGAGGTCTTTGGGACCACGGCCTTCACTACTGTAGGAAAATGGAACGCCTGCAGCCGTCCTTATGATCTTATTTATTGTGTAGCCACCAGTTTCGGCGCTTCAGCGCTCCGTCTTGAGCATCAACTGCAGCCTGAAGATGGCTCATTGAAGCGCCGAAACTGATAGCTACAGAATAAATAAGAACATAAGGACGGCTGTAGGCGTTTCATTTTCTTACAAACGTTCGCTTCAGTATGGTGCAGTATGGCCTCTTCCAGTCCGTACATTGAACATATTCGCAATTGCGAATATGAATAATCGTCAGCTGTGGAATGGAATGAAGACAATGAAAATATGTGCTGAACTGGTACTCGAAACCGGACATCCCGCTTATTGCGAGTGGTTGCCTTACAATTTGACTATCCGTGGACGACTCATGGCCAGATCCAAACTTCCATATGTAGTCAACGATGCGTCTACAATCTGTACTCGTAAATCCGTTATGTTCCGTATAGAGGAGACATTTTACTTGAAAGTCGCTCGCCCGGGGTCGGCGGATGAATACGATATTGCAGTGCTTATTTTTATCGAAGCCGTTGTTTAAATGCCATCGTGACGAGAAGGGTGCGCGATGGAGTCGGACGTTGGAGAGAATAATCTTGATAAAGACGACGAACTGCTCATCATTACCGTGATCTTCGCCATTCAGAAGTATCTTGTCAGCGATTTTTTTTTTATTTTACACGTCTAGTTCCGTAGGACCAAAGTAGGAAGCATATCTCCAAGGGAGTGGAAAGTGTCAGTACATGACATTACAATAGAAAAGTAATAACAGATAAAATAAAAAATGTTACTGAACCGAAAAAAAGACAAACCATAAGTTTATATAAACATAATCAACAATATAACACGGGAATCAGCTTAATTTTTCAGGGAACTCCTCGACAGAATAGAAAGAGTGACACATGAGAAGACTTTACAATATCGATTTTAAACCCTGTGGTTTACGCCTAAGATTTTTGATTTCTTGTGGTAGATCATTGAAAATGGATGCACCAGTATACTGCACGCCCTTCTGCATAGGCGTCAAAGAAACGCCATCCAAATGCAGACTGGATTTTTGCCTAATATTAACTGAGTGAAAACTGCTATTTCTTGGGAATAAACTGACATTATTAACAAGAAACGATAGTAAAGAGTATGTACATTGAGAGGCCATGTGAGAATACCCAGACTAAGGAACAGGGATCGACAAGAGTTCGCGAACTTGCACCACTTCTTGCCCGAACCGCCCCTTTCTGAGCCAAGAATACCCTTTCAGAGTGGGAAGAGGTACCCCAAAATTTAATAACATACGTCAAAAACGAATGAAAATAAGCGAAGTAGACTAATATTCGTATCGAACTATTACTTCCCTCAGATACCGTACGAAAAGTAAAAATAGCAACATTATATCTCTGAACAAGTTCCTGAACGTGGGCTTTCCACGACACATTCCTATCTATCTGAACACCTAGGAATTTGAACTGTTCCGTTTCGCTAATCACATGCCCATTCTGTGAAATTAAAACGTCGGGTTTTGTTGAATTATGTGCCACAAACTGTAAAAACAGGGTCTTACTGTGATTTAGCGTTAGTTTATTTTCTACAAGCTATGAACTTACGTCATGAACAGCACTATATGAAAAATTGCCAACGTTACACACAACATCCTTACAACCTAACAGAAATATTTTGGAGTCGCATGTAAGGACTATGGTATGAAGATTAGCATCTCCAAAACGAAAGTAATGTCAGTGGGAAAGAAATATAAACGGTTTGAGTGCCAAATAGGAGGAACAATGTTAGAACAGGTGGACGGTTTCAAGTACTTAGGATGCATATTCTCACAGGATGGCAACATAGTGAAAGAACTGGAAGCAAGGTGTAGCAAAGCTAATGTAGTGAGCGCTCAGCTACGATCTACTCTCTTCTGCAAGAAGGAAGTCAGTACCAAGACTAAGTTATCTGTGCACCGTTCAATCTTTCGACCAACTTTGTTGTATGGGAGCGAAAGCTGGGTGGATTCAGGTTACCTTATCAACAAGGTTGAGGTTACGGATATGAAAGTAGCTAGGATGATTGCAGGTACTAGTAGATGGAAACAATGGCAGGAGGGTGTCCACAATGAGGAAATCAAAGAAAAACTGGGAATGAACTCTATAGATGTAGCAGTCAGGGCGAACAGGCTTAGATGGTGGGGTCATGTTACACGCATGGGAGAAGCAAGGTTACCCAAGAGACTCATGGATTCAGCAGTAGAGGGTAGGAGGAGTGGGGGCAGACCGAGGAGAAGGTACCTGGATTCGGTTAAGAATGATTTTGAAGTAATAGGTTTAACATCAGAAGAGGCATCAATGTTAGCACTGAATAGGGGATCATGGAGGAACTGTATAAGGGGGGCTATCCTCCAGACTGAACGCTGAAAGGCATAATCAGTCTTAAATGATGATGACGATGACATGTAATACTAGAGGGCATACCATTTATATGAACATGGACGGGAGGGGACATAACACTGATCCCTGGGCAAACCCCATTTTACTGTGCTCCACCAAGACCTCACATCATCGCCACTGTCAACACTGTGGAGAATGACATTTTGCTGTTTGTTATTAATGTAACAGGTGAACCAATTATGAGCTACTCCCCGTATTCCATAATGGTCCAACTTCTGGAGTAATAATATTTTGTGATTAACACAATCAGACGCCTTAGTTAAAACAACAATGATGCCTAGCGTTCGTAGCCTTTTGTTTAATCCATCCAGTACCTCACAGAGAAAAATGAATATAGCCTTTTCAGTTGTTAAGCCGCTTATAAAACAGAACTGTACATTTGATAGCAAATTACGTGATATAAAATGGTCAATTATCCTTATCAATTATCCTTCTGTACCACTGCCGGCTACGGCAGGGACGAAGCCTCTCCATCGTTTCTAGGTTCCCAGTTCCATACCATACCATACCATACGGGTATAGAGACAACCTCATGAATCCATGGACCCGTCATGTCAACAGAGGACTTTAAGGCTGGTGGAGGTTCTGCAGTGGTGTGGGGCGGTTGCAGTTGGAGTGATGTGGGGCCCCTGATACATATAGAGACGACTCTGACAGGTGACACGTACGTAAGCATCCTGTCTGATCACCTGCATCCATTCATGTTCGTTTTGCATTCCGACGTACTTGGGCAATTCCAGCAGGATAATGCGACGCCTCACACGTCCAGAAGTGCTACAGAGTGGCTCCAAAAACACTCTTCTGAGTTTAAATACTTCCGCTGGCCACCAAACTCCCCAGACATGAATACTGTTGAGCAAATCTGGGATGCCTTACAACATGCTGTTCAGTTGAGATCTACACCCCTCGTACTTTTACGGATGTATGAACAGTTCTGCAGGATTCATGGTGTCAATTCCCTCTAACACTACTTCAGGCATTAATCGAGTCCATCCCATGTCGTGGTGCGGCACTTCCGCGTGTTCGCGGGGGCCCTACACGATATTAGGCAGGTGTATCAGTTTCTTTGGCTCTTCAGTGTAGTTTGTAATTATATATGGCATTTCTTTGAGTACATAAAGCTTTTACTATTAAAATTTGTGCATCTAGTGACGAAGAATGATTAAAAATTTTGTCTATGGTTGTACTACTGGTCCCCCACACCCTGGTTCGAAAAACACAGTCTGCTTCAGATCATATGAATTTAGGAGATCTTCCAACAACCTTTTTCTTAATTCTGTAGTTTGTATTCAACTATACTGCTCTAACATTCACGGACCAGTGAATGAGGCTTGCAAAAGGTCAGAGAGGTAGGATAGGTGTCAAATGGCATCAGCCGATCCTACATAACCACCCCTGTCACACAGCCTACTTACCTAGCAAACACGTTTTGAAAGGCCCCTTACGGGGCAGGTCAGGTCGCCTTGGTGCAGGTCTTATTACATTCTACGCCACATTGGGCGACCTGGATGCCAAATGGGGATGAAATGATGATGAAGACAACACAATATCCAGTCCCCGAGCGGAGAAAATCCCCGACCCAGACGGGAATTCAACTCGGGCCCCTTAGGACGGCGGTCCGTCATGCTAACCATTTTTTTTTAATGGCATGACATACCGTCGCGTTGACCACTTTTTTTTACCACTTTTTTTTTAAGTTCACAAACACTAAATGAAATGCATCCTCTGCAAAAACAAAAAAAAAATCATTGTAAAACAAATCACAAATGTAAAGGAACAGGGATACAGGGATGTTGTTTTTATTAATTTATTTTCCATAAAGATCACTCTGTTAAAAGGAACATGTAGATCATTTCATGGTATAGTATGTGCATTATATATGGAGCGGTGAGAGAAGCGTGAGGTTCGTTATCAGCTGTCAAATGTGCACACCGACTGCACCCGGCACATCCCAACTGCGTGGGGGGTCGAGGAAGACTGCCTGAAGATAGCTGGCAAAGGTTTTCCGATACTGTGACCATCTATGAACCTCATTGTGGGCTTGCTGCAAGAAATACCAAAAGTCGAGTCGCGACTTGGCAGCCTCCCCATAGAGGTACGCGATCGTCCAACCTTTGACCCAGATGATCGACTGTGATTTAGTCGCCGGAAAGTAATCACTCTCCGGATGTAAGAAGGAAGCAGGTGTAATATGTTACGGGGTCACACGGAGGTAGCAAGCCACCATCTGTCTTCCCAGGAGCCATACGTCCTCCACCGCGATACAAGTTAGGCGGTGATGGTCGTCATCCACTTGGCGACATTTCGGGCATAGTGGAGTGTCCACTAGTCCAATTGCATAGAGTCGTTGGTTGGTGTTGAACTTGCCACAGGTGACAGAGAACCACAGTGCCCGAACGAAGGTAGGAAGGAATTTTTGGTGCACATGTCTCCAAATCTTCGGCCAATGCAACTTGGGGTGTTTGAGTTCAATGACATTACGACTTATCCGTCGTTGCAGCCAAACATAAAAATCCTTCGCGCATGGTGGTCTCGTGCGCGGAAGCTCGTCTCTGATATAACTAAGTTCCACTATAAATGTTGATACATGCGCAAAATGTGGCGTAATGTTGCCCACCGCTACCGGAGGTGTGAGGGACGCTGGAACTAGGAGATCCAGTAGGCGGGATGTAAGGGAATCACGCCCGCTACGCCATTGCTTGTACATAGTGGCTAGAAGGAGCGCCGTCGCTCGGCAGTGAACATTCGTAAGTCCGAGTCCCCCCTTGTCCGTAGGGAGCGTGAGCGTTGTGTATCGCACCTTCAGGGGCGATCCAATCATCACAAAATAGCCTAATGCTGATTGAAGTCGACGTCCGAGCGTGAGTGGTAGGGGCAGGATCTGCGAAATATGCACCATTCGAGAAACCACATAAGTGTTCAGATATTCGACTCGCTGCAAAGGATCAAGGCGCCGTAGGAGATGTTGTCGGACCATGGTACGCGTTGTCTGTAAAATACGTCGGTAGTTAACTGCCGCAGTATGTTTTACAGATGAGGTAAAGTCTATGCCGAGATAGCGGAACCGTTGCACATAAGGAAGCGGACTGATTTCTTCCGGCGTAAGGCCCCTTCCAACCGGCATTGCTGCCGATTTGTTCATGTTCACTGCACTACCCGCCGTCACACTGTGGTCCAACAACAGTTCAAGGACCATCTTCACCTCTTCTTCAGAACGAACGAGCAGCAGGAGGTCGTCCGCATAGGCACGACATTTGAAGGTGTAGCCCCGCAGTTCCATCCCAGAAAGAGAATGTGTTAGCCTCCCAATTAATGGTTCCAACGCTATCGCGAACAGCAGCATCGAAAGAGGGCAGCCCTGGCGAATGGATCGTCGAATTTGAATGGGCCCTGCTATACGGCCATTAACCTGTACCAAGGATTCTGCGCCCCCATAAGTCCTTCTAATGAGACCAGTAAAACGGTCTGGATATCCCATTTGTTCCAGTACAGCGTACAGATAGTTGTGGCGCACCTTATCAAAAGCACTGTCAAAATCAACCGTCACCATCGCCGCTTTAAGCCGGCACTCCTCCGCCAGCGCTATCACATCACGGCATTCGCCAGTAGCTGTTTGCACATTCACCGATCCACCCGGTGTCGTCTGTTCTGGAGAGAGAACGCTACGAATTAACATACGACATCGGGACGCTAGCAACCGTGCAAAGATCTTATAGTCGGCATTAAGCAGAGTGATGGAGCGATAATGTGTGACCGTATTTCCTGGCTTCGGTTTATGTACTGGCACCAAGAGGCCTTCCATAAAAGCCGGTGGAATAGGCGCATCGGAATTTAACATCTCGTTGTACATTTCCGTCCATCGCGGTGCCATTTCGTTGCGAAATTCTCGATAAAATTCAGCAGGAAGTCCATCAATGCCTGGGGACCGATTCAACGCACCCTTTGCGATCGCATCATGTACTTTCTCACAGCTAATGGCTTCCAGTAAGGTTCCCGCGGCTTCCACCGTCAGTGTACGGGAGACGTAGTGGCTATACGTTCGAGGTCATCGACAGGGGCTGCTTCTTCCCGATAGATGTGTTGGTAATGGTCGACGAATGCAGAGACAATGTCCGCTTGACGCGTCACTCTTCGGTCGTCGCGGGTAATTAATTCCCGTACCAAAACGCGTCGTCGGTGCTTTCGTTCATTCACGACGTGGTGCATGGAAGGAATCTTGTGCATTATCGTATCGTGACATCTGGCGCGCACCATGGTTCCCTGAAGATGTTACCGAGCTAAAGCCACTAGTCCTTTTGCGTTCGATCCAGAAGTCCTGTCCCGGCGGACCATCGTCCAGGTCGCGCAGTGCTGCAAATAAGTCGGTCGTACGGCGGCGCCATTCTGCCATCTCCCTGCTATATGAGATGAACGTACGGCGAAGCGCCGGTTTAGCACAAGTCAGCCACCAATCAAGCTTCGTCGCATACATTTCAACCCTTCGCTCGCACATCGTCCATGTCTCAAGGATACGGTGACGGCATTCAGGATCATGTAGATGTTGAATGTTTAATTTCCACGGGGCCTTACTGTTCCACACCTCTCTACGGGGAAGAAGCACCGTACAGATGTAAGCGCTGTGATCGGAAAATGCCAATGGCCAGCGTTCCGCGTCCTGGACATCATTTGCATGAGCGCGTGAGATATAAATGCGATCTAACCTGCTCGCCGAATGACTTGTCACATAGGTGTATCCCGGTGCATCTCCATGTCGTAATTCCCACGTGTCACTAAGTACAAGGTCGTTGACAACGATTCGCAACTCTTGGCTGATGTTTGCCTGCGGCCATTGGTCTTTCTGGCTGAGAACACAGTTGAAATCTCCACCAATTATTACACATTCATAACGTCCATGGAAAAGTGGGGCAATGTCTTCTGCATAAAATCGCGCCCTTTCCCGCCGCCGATTGTTTCCCGACGGTGCATAAAGATTGATGATGCGTGTCCCAAACTTCGTGAAAGCCATTCCCCTGGCCGACGGAAGGTAACACACGTTTTCCACTGGGAAGCCATCTCGCACGTAAACTGCCACCCCACTCCCATTGTGATCTCCATGTGACGAATAGGATTGGTAGCCTGTGATGTACGGGAGTGCAGCTATGTGGACTTCCTGCAGCAAAGCAATATCCACATCAGATGCCCAAATCGTTTCCTTCAGTAGGTGAATTTTGGCTGGTGAACGCACGTCATTTATATTTAATGTCGCAATACGGTTCGCATGGCGTTGAATCCCACTCTGTCGATGCGCAACACCATCTCCCTGCATCGGCGCTGGGGGTTGAGTTAGAAGAAGTTCTCTCACCCCTCTCCCTTCACCTTCAGCAATTATTAGGCCGTCTTCGTGAGTGCCGGCTGCCTCTGTATGACGTCCGGCGCCTCCTCAATATCGTCATACCACATCTTTGCAGGCAGTGATATATTCGTGTCCATTGCCACAGCATCTGCGTCTGGAGAGCCAACTGGTTGTGATTCCTCTTCAGCATCACCACGTCCCGGTACCGTCAATGTGACAGATCGCTGCGGGTCTGATCGAACAGTTTCCATTGCCTCATCCTGTTTCGTAGAAGCTGTTGTGTCGTCGTGGTCCACAGGCACATCGTCGTCGGGGCAAGGGGAGTCATCCCTAGGAGATGTCGTGCGACGACGCCGTTTCCTCCTTTTCGGGGAACGTTGTTTGCGTGATCTTCCTTCCGTGTCCTCAGATTGTAGGGAATCACGGCTGCCCGACAGAAAAGCATCCGTAGGAACAGGAAGTGTTTCGAGTCCCATCGTTGTACTTGGCGGGAGTTCGGTCGAAACTGATGTTGTCGTCACAGAGTGCGTTCCAGACGGAACAGCATCCGTAGTGGCTGGAACTGCTTCGTGTACCATCGGTGTGCTTGGTGGGAGTTCGGTCTCATCTGATGTTGTCGCCGTAGATTGTATGCTCGATGGAGCAGCATCCTCTGTCATCCCGACGTCTGCTACAAGGTTTCGGAGAGTGCCATCTTGATCTTCCACCAGGGCTGTGTCTTTTCGGTCATCAGCGGACGCAGTGAGGGCTTTGGCATAGGTGATCGGTAGTACTGTCATCGCCGGCGACGGCTCCCGCACATCTGAAGGCAGTTGCGTAATCCGCCGTTGCAGACAGTTCGACCTGAGGTGTCCCTCCTGGCCACAGCCAGAACATGTACGTGGTTGACCATCGTAAATCACCACCGCCCGACAACCACCAATTGTCAGATAGGACGGTACATGCTTCTGAAGATCAAAAGTGATCTGTCGCACTCCGTTAAGAACTGGGTACATGGCGAATTGTGTCTAGCGTTCTGCTGTGTGACCATGTACCATGCCGTATGGCTTAAAAGCCTCGATAACTTCGTCAGCCGGGAGCTCAAATGGCAGCTCAAAAACACGTATTGTCCGTACACCCAGACCAGCATGTTCTACAGTTACCGCGCCGACATTCCCGTCACTATGGCAAAATCGGAGACCTGCTTTTGTCGCCTGTAGAATTCTCTCACACGCCTCGTCATTTACCATCTTAACATACACCGTGGGACTAACGATGGACAGATGAATTCCGACAATATCGTTTGGCGGTATCTTGACGTCCTCTCGAATGAATCGTTCCACTGCTAAAGCCTTTGGTCGTTCGTAGTCTTTGCAGAAATTGAATCGTAATGTAGTTTTCCTGTACTTGTTCGCCATGATCGTTGTTACTAGCCCGCGCGCAGACTAAGTCCACAAGTAAACAAACACTCGCACACGCCGCACAGGCGGAAGTATCGGACCTCCGCTTCGCACGGCCGCTAGCGCCGAACTGTGGCCATTCAGCTATCGGGGCGGACAAAGGCTGTAGTACGGAAACGGTACATTTCCTTACACGGCTTCCTATTTAAAATGCTTATGTATTTACTCCCTTCTACAATTCCTAGATGTTTGTAACGGGAGTTTCCGAACAGCCTGCATACCGTCAGAAGGACTCGTTGCCACACATGTGACACATGTACACATATAAGTACACTTCCACACTACTGACTACAAAAAGAATAGTTGAAACATTCTATAATCTCTCGTTGGTATGGGACTGTCAGGAACAGTGTGACAGTAATCCTAAGACCAAATTATCTACTGTAAAAAATGCAAGATAATGCACCTCTTAGGTGCAATAACTGCGAAAATACTTTAAGAGGCGAAAATAATAAAAAACAGTATCTTGTTAACCCAAGATTAAATAATTGAATCAAGTAAGAGAGACACAAATGATGAATGTGTGTTTCTTGTTCTTACTTTGACAATAATAATATATGGCTGTGATCTTACAAATTTATTAATGTACACATTTTATAATCAAAGAAATAATAAAGAAGCCTTACAGCCTTCTCATTTACATCATTTTCACATTAAGGGCAATCACATGTTTTGAGGCCGTAATACATCAGCATTCTGGACCCGTTTCTGCATAACCCGTTCTAGATACATTGTCAGATCTGATAATTACATCGGAATGGACAGTAAACGTCTGGTAAGACAACGCTGTAGAAAGTGACATTCAACTACGAAATGAAGTAGCCATAGACTGCGTGTACTTCAGAATAACAGTTGTTCTCACATCATGTGGCAAATTGTGTCATTGACTTCTTGGTGTACCATATAAAAATGACGAATACAGCTACTAAATATGTGTCTTCTGGACCAGCATAGCTTATGATTTAGTTGTTGGCAAAAGGTAGCATTATACTGAATACGGTGATATGACATACTTTATAATTCTGCTATGACTACCCTATAAACGAAACAAAGATGATGACATGATTTCAGTCATTTTTGCCTGACGCCTGCATTTTAGCGAAGCTTTGTTGTCAGTCCGATAACGCCGAGGAAGTCTCTAACAATTAGTACCAGTTGTAGCTTAAGAATTTTAACAGACACACAAATTAAGAATAATACATACCACTTGTATTCCCGACGTAACATGACTGTAGTGGAAACATGTGAAGGTGATATTCCAATGAAACTAAAACTGACCATCGGCAGCATTATAATGGTGGTCATGCAGAGAGACGGAAACAAAAATGGAATTGAACATCCCGTCGATGGCGGTGTCGTTCGTGATGAAGAACGATCTCGGATAGAGCGATGATAGAGAAGATAATGGGCGCTGTTCTTCTGAAATGAATCACTCCTGGCGTTTCTCTCAATTTAGACAAACTACAGAAGTAAAGCTGCGGAGGACATGCATACACCCTGAGCATCAATCCACTTGGATGCCAGAAAAATGGTTCAAATGGCTCTGAGCACTATGGGACTTAACATCTGAGGTCATCAGTTCCCTAGAACTTAGAACTACTTAAACCAAACTAACCTAAGGACATCACACACATTCATGCCCGAGGCAGGATTCGAACTTGCGACCGTAGCAGTCGTGCGGTTCCGGACTGAAGCGCCTAGAACCGCTCGGCCACAACGGCCAGCCCGGATTCGGGTAACGTTCCTTAACCACTGGGCCACTTTGCTCGGTAATGAACGATGGCGTTAGATATTAAATGTTTGTGGTAGTAACGGTGACGATAAGTAGTAGGAAGAACAGTAGACGTCTAAGCATGTTATTGTGATGGTTATAGTAGACAAAGTTTCAAATTATCAGATACAGACAGATTCAGAGAAGCTGTTCACCTAAGGTACTTCCGCAACCATTTAAGATTTTGTAATTCAGTTTTTATTCAAATGAATCATGAGAAGAGTCTTCGCTTAACAACGTATAGTGTATTTTCGTAGCTGTATTTTTTACAGAGATACTGGTGAGTAATTCACATATTCAGATGATAATGATGGAAGCAGATGAGACTGTAGTAATTTTTGCTGTTAGTACCGTAGCTGTAAAAGAAATTAATTCAGTGGTTTATCACTCTTTAAAATCTATTATAAGTTTTATAGTAATACCATATTCAAACTTAGGATTTATTTGTTTTGACCATGAAATAGATTGTTACCACTTGTGGAAGTTCGTGACTTCATACCAGAATAAGGAAATACGTCACATCGGTTGAGGAGCAAACATACGTCTAGTGTTGCAGTGACTGGTACTGGCTAAATGGCCACCGAAACACTGCAGCCGTCATTCTGCCTATGTCGCTCACATCTGTCGAGGGATTGTGGGTTTCAGAAAATAAATGTCTCTCACAAGCCAACAGAAACTAGATCTACTGTTTCTTTACGGAGAATGCATAAGGAACACGAAGGGAACAGTTGAGTTGGACGCACAAGAATATCATGTCAGACGATGTCGTAACAAGAACGGCAATTCAGTGAATGTGCGCTAACTTGTTACTGGAAGGGCTCTAGAATACTACGCAGAAAGTAAGGAGCAAGCTTGCAACCAGCCAGACTCTTGTCGGCAAGACTCAGCACGACCAGGAGCACCTCCGAAGGTGTCCAACGTATCCAGAATGAGATTTTCACTCTGCAGCGGAGTGTGCGCTGATATGAAACTTCCTGGCAGATTAAAACTGTGTGCCCGACCGAGACTCGAACACGGGACCTTTGCCTTTCGCGGGCAAGTGCTCTACCAACTGAGCTACCGAAGTACGACTCACGCCCGGTACTCACAGCTTTACTTCTGCCAGTACCTCGTCTCCTACCTTCCAAACTTTACAGAAGCTGTGAGTACCGGGCGTGAGTCGTGCTTCGGTAGCTCAGTTGGTAGAGCACTTGCCCGCGAAAGGCAAAGGTCCCGAGTTCGAGTCTCGGTCGGGCACACAGTTTTTATCTGCCAGGAAGTTTCATATCAGCGCACACTCCGCTGCAGAGTGAAAATCTCATTCTGGAAACATCCCCCAGGCTGTGGCTAAGCCATGTCTCCGCAATATCCTTTCTTTCAAGAAGTAAAGCTGTGAGTACCGGGCGTGAGTCGTGCTTCGGTAGCTCAGTTGGTAGAGCACTTGCCCGCGAAAGGCAAAGGTCCCGAGTTCGAGTCTCGGTCGGGCACACAGTTTTAATCTGCCAGGAAGTTTCATATCAGCGCACACTCCGCTGCAGAGTGAAAATCTCATTCTGGAAACATCCCCCAGGCTGTGGCTAAGCCATGTCTCCGCAATATCCTTTCTTTCAGGAGTGCTAGTTCTGCAAGGTTCTGCAGGAGAGCTTCTGTAAAGTTTGGAAGGTAGGAGACGAGGTACTGGCAGAAGTAAAGCTGTGAGTACCGGGCGTGAGTCGTGCTTCGGTAGCTCAGTTGGTAGAGCACTTGCCCGCGAAAGGCAAAGGTCCCGAGTTCGAGTCTCGGTCGGGCACACAGTTTTAATCTGCTAGGAAGTTTCATGTCCAACGTAGTTTTGGACGAAACGTCAGGGACAGAAGAGTTCCATGGACCACGGCCATACAACCCGGAAGAATTCTCGGCAGCAGGCCCTTATAAGCCACACGTTTCTGCAGTCAGCGCCAAGATACGCTTGAGGTGGTGCAAAGAACGATGCCGCTGAACACTGGATGAGTTCCGAAGGAAGGATTGTGTCAACAGTGCAGTACGGAGGAGACAGTGTTATGGCATGATGTTCTGTGGTCAGGGAGTGGTCCCGTTGCTGTGGTTAAGAAAACGCTAAATGCGGAAAGATACGAACATGTTTTACAGCTATATTTACTGGGTACAGTAGAGGAACAATTCGGGTAAGATGATTGTTATTGACAGCGTGACAGTCAACCTATCGTAAAATAGCGTCTGTGGACAATAACATCCCTGAAATAACAGGCCTTCAAAGAGCCCCGACTTTAACTGAATGGATCTCCTGTTAGAGTGAGTTAGAACGTCGACTTCCCTCTAGACCACATCGTCCGACATCACTGCCTTGCGTGGTTTCGACTCTTGAGGCAGAATGGGCTGCCATTCCTTCACAGATATTCACAGACGTCACTGAAAATCTCGCCAGAGGATTTCAAGCTGTTATCAAGGCAAAGGGCGGAGATACCCCATATTAATGTCCAGTAATTGGCGAGAGGCTACTTTTGATCATGTAGTGTATACAGGGTGAACCCAGAACCCACTGGAAAAATTTCGGTGCTCTGGGACGTATTGAGAATTTTATTGTGATGGACCCATGACTTCTGCTGGGTCCTTACAGAGTAATTGCATTACGTTTGATTTCTTGCCTCCACATATCTTTGAATCAGTACTGCACTTTAAACATCTGTACAATAGTGCAAATGTCGAGGCATGTGCTCTGTGTCTTGTTTCCATTCAGCCAAGATATTTGTCACTTACAACAATAATGTCAAGTCAACTCCTTGCCTTGAAGCTTGCATTCAGTACTGCTCTCTTCTGTGTCAGATTACTCCCCGGCAGTGATGGTGGCACGCTTACAGCGATACACAGCAGAATGGATAGGTTCACCTATGATGAGATGGCCGATATGCGCCTCGTGTATGGGTGCACTGTTGTAAATCTGTCTCACGTCCCTGTCTCGCGAAGGTTGCCGTAGCCATCGATCGGCTTTTTGTTTTCCAACATCTCGACTCAGAGATCGACTGGCGTGTACCCACGAACATAGTCACTGGACGATGGGAAATTTACGTCATGTAGCATGGAGCAATGACTGAGGGTTTCAGTTGTATTGAGATAAGTACGTGACAGTCTGATCTATATTCCGTGGAGCTATAGATCCTGCATTTCAACAAGATGGATCCGTTCTTGTCAAGAATGTGCTCATACGGCTGCAGTCAGGCACCATTAGACGTTATAAGGTTGCTACGTTAACTGTAAGGAGTTGTATTATTAAATAGAGAAACAGATTGATAGCTGCTGCTGCCGCTAGCTCACGTACTTTGCGGAAATTTCTTCACTCAAAGATTACAGCTGCGTCCAAAGTAGTCTTGGCACTGGTTTGGTAGTTAAGGGCCCGCCGCTGCTGCTGCGGTCGCAGGTTCGAATCCTGCCTCGGGTATGGATGTGTGTAATGTCCTTAGGTTAGTTAGGTTTAATTAGTTCTAGCTCTAGGGGACTGATGACCTCAGATGTTAAGTCCCATAGTGCTTAGAGCCATTTGACCCATTTGAATTTGGTAGTTAAGGCTGTAGAATGTAAGATCGAGCCTACGTAATCCTGGGCTAATTTAAACAGTTGATAATTCATGACAAACAATGGACTGCATTCAATTATTGCGCAAGGGAGCACTATAGGATGCGCCTTGAATTAGACGTGGACGGGGCGTGGGATGAATTTAAAGTACTGAAAGCCTAAATGCATTTACGGATAAAATGATCATTTTAACACGTAGAATGAGTGGGTTCTAACATTCTGCGTGGTGTCTGTTGTTCTATGTCGTGTCTCCCTATCGCTTTCGCGCAACGACGCTCTGAGCGTGGTTTTTAGGGAATTGACTAGTTTGAACCTGGGACCTGTTGCTGGTAAGGAGACGCCAGACCACACATGACGTGTAGAGTTCAGAAGAGTTCAGTGACACTAGCGATGGTATAACCAAATACTTAATGATTTCAGCGTCAGCTCCACTGCACTCCCTATAAAGGAATCTTAATACTAACTAAATTTAGTGGAAAGGGTTCAAGGCATTCCTATTTTTAGTTAGCTGGTAAAATAACGTCGAAAAAACAGTTAAGTTTACCATTGGAAATTTTATTCTACTCACAAAACATTGTTTATAAATTGCACTATTGATAAAAGGAAATGTTTAATACAGGATGATAAAAACCAACTGCGTTCAACAAAAATGTGAACGAATATTCCCTGAATGGGTTTCCAAGTTCTACAATGGATCGAAGGATGACCTATGCCATATCACATCTATAATCTAGGTTTAAATTAAGTTTCACAAAAGAGAAAACTATCAAAATGGTCCTCAGTGACCCTCAATTATCTTTAATTACTTACCTAACTTGTCGTAAATTACAGTGGCTGATGTGGCTTCTCAAAAATTATATAACAGAAAAATCATCGCGTTTAAGATTTTAACTTACGCAGCAAATGTGAATACCATGAGCTTTAATTGACGATCGACACTAGTATTACGCAAAACGGGGGTGTAACAGATGAGACTTCTGCAGTTCTGAGTGAAGCCTTATGCGCTCAAAAATGCGGCATCGCGTGCGTTCATTACCTAGTCGGTGTTCGTCAGGGGGCGGCGGCCGGCGCAGCTCCATCCAGCTCGCCGTCTCCGAAGCAACTCTTTCCTAACTTCTCCTTACTACAATTTAACGAAGTTGGTTAAAAAAAACTATCTGGATGTGTTTTCACCTGACCAATCAGGGTCTCAATGTTAATCTTAAGCTCCACGTACAAAAATTCTGTCTATCCAATGAGAAACGTTATACTTTTCGTGGTGGGGCAATGTTTTTAAAGTTTGCAACGTAACAGCGACGCGAAAAAGTCTCACGCTAAAACTTGCAGCTGGTGTGGCCCTTTTAGTGTTGTCGTAAGATCTATACTGTTCTTCTGGAGGGCTCTAGCTTTTAACATGGGCTGGGGGGTGGTCCTAGCGGTTAGCAGGCGACGTGGGTGTCCGTCCCTTATTGTGGGGCCTTCTAGCTTAACACGGTTCTGCTCTCGACTTCTGTTCTCGTTTCTCCCCTCGGAAGTGCGTCTGTCTCACGGTGGGAAGGTATGACATGCATTTAGGCATTCTTGAGTTAGTCTGTGGTATTCCATTTGCTCACTCGTTACTCGTATTACTTTGGTTAATTTAATGTCACGATTTATTCGGAGCTATGTGACATACTACTGGATTTGCTTATCATGTCAGGGTTTTCATGGAAGGTGTTGGATTTACCTGACACCATACAGGGTGAAGATCAAAACATGAGCCAAGAAACACATTTAATTTAAATGCACATTGTAAGAGGAAGATTGCAGAAGCTACAACACAAAAGGTTCGTAAACAAATGTACGAGCTCGTGGTGGTAACGAAACTAAAATAAGTTCCGAACAAACAGGAATTTCAGGATTAATGGGTTAAAGTTGCACTGAGTTTATCGCAAAGATAACAAAACGTGAAAGTTGAAGGCTCTTAAACGTGAACCCTACTACGTAGTGGTAATGAACAAAGCATTTACCGAATAATGGGAGGTGAGGAATAAAGCAGATTGAAAGAATTAGTGGGAATATCATAGTGGCTTCATATAATGCACATGTACTCGCTGTCAGAAAAATAAGAAGCGAAGTGAACTGAATTGTTACCCGTTCAACACACCTCCAAATCTCCACGTGATTAGTTGAATCAACCAATAGCCTACAAAATCACCTAAATTTCAGAGTATTCAGCGATCGCGAATTAAAATAAAACACGTCTCACAAACTAATAGACTATAAAGCTATAAGAAAAAAAGCGTTAGAGCTTCAGTTAGACAGAAAACTTACACAATTCAAACATTAACTTAAATATCGAAGAGAAGCTCTGACGAGCAATCGAACTTACCAAGTTCCCAAAGAACAGTGACGATCTCCCTTAACGAAACCGAAGTTTATTCCTGCAACGGAAGCGACCAGAGAGCAGGGGTACTTTATTGAGCCAACGTACACAAGAGGTTCCACCAAGGCAAACAGCAACCTCTTTCCTGCCCATTAGGCATCCACCAAGTTGGCAATACTGTCACAGTAGCAGGTTATGCACATGGAATTCGTAACTGTACACACTGTTATTCCAGGACGGAAAAGAAAGAACAGATAGACTGGAATATGGCACTGAGGCATTGTAAACATGAGTGTGGGACTCAGAGAAGTAGCAAATCTTATCGACTTTGGACAAGGGCATTTGATTTAGACACTTAGCAGACAAGTTTAGTATAAAATATGTAAGCTTTGGCTGATATGAACGCATATTTTTACCAGAGAAAATATACTAAGTGTGCCGTAAATTCAGGTACCAGAGATATTGACACGAGTTTACTTTAAATAAAATCTCATAAAGAAGCTCACCTGGAGACCCTTCAACGTCTTCAGAGATTAATGACAGATGCACACTTTCTGCATACAGTCCTGCAGACAGCATTGGAGAGCCCAGATGTAGATTCGCTGCGACGTCATGGTTGTGTGGTTACATGCAGGTGGCTTGCTGAGCATGGCATTGAATTCAAGACCTTGGGCGATCATCCGATACCAGTCGAGGAGTTATCGGATACCGTCAATACCCATGTATGCTCTACGAAACCAACGAAGTACACATAAATCACTGTGGGTTCCGGTGCAAGATGTATAGACTAGTAACTCACCAGAACGGTCCTTACACCTTTTGCGTGGGAAGAATGAATGTAGATAAAGCTCTGCGTGAGTAATCATTTCTGTGATTTTAATATAGCGTTCGTTTCACTAAATGTTTGTGCAAGGACGTAATCTAAATCTACATCCACATACATACTGCGCAGCCCACTGTAACCTGTACCTACTAGTGAATTCCTTTCGTGTCTCATTTCAAAACAGAGAGATTATTAATGTATCTTCGTGGTTCTTACATGGTAAGTTCCTATGGGACCAAACTACTGAGGTCATCGGTCGTTCTTACACGAAATGTACGTTGGCTGCAGTAAAATCGTTCTGCAGTCAGCATCAAATGTCGGTTCTCTATATTTATGCGATAGTGTTCTTCGAAAAGAACGTCGCCTTCGCTTCAGAGATCCCCAGTCGAGTTCCCGAAGCATCTCTCTAATACTTGCGTGTTGTTCGAATTAGCAGCCCTCTTCTGAATTGCCTCAATGTCTTCCTTTAACCCGATATGGTGCGGATCCCAAATACTCGAACAGTACTCAAGAATTGGTCGTACTGGTCTCCTTTACAGATAAACACCACTTTGCAAAAGTTATCCCCGTCACCCAATGACGACGCCTTATATACCGTAGCATCATCAGCAAAAAAGCCGCAAATTGCTATTCATCCAGGCCGCCAGTTCATTTATGTACATAGAAAATAATAGCTGTGCTACACACTTCCTTGGGGCACTTCTGAACGCTGCGATATTGCAGTGCCTGTATTAAAAATATCGATGGAACGTTTCGGACATGAATGCATGTACATGAATTACATAATGTGTGTGCGAGTACAGGCTGCAATGCAGTAACTACCACATTTGGAAGTTTAGGGCTGGCTGTGAGTCATGCACGGGTAGCCAAAACGTTCAAGGGAACCGCTCGCGTAAAACGGGTTCGAGTCCCGGTGCTGATGACTGTTCGTATCCGCAACTGCGAATACATTTCATGTGTTCCTGACGATACCCCTGTCGTCGTCAAGGTTCTGTTACTTCAGAAGCCTTCGAGCCACTTGCTTGACTCTTCTTTCTAACGTACAGTCTCTGAATTTTTGAGAGTGATCCTCTTCGTTACGAACAACGCCTCACTTAGCGTTTGCCGCTAGAGTTTAAGGAGCATCTGTGTGACACTTTCGTGCCTGCCAAACGTACCAGTGACGTCCCTACCGCCGCATGAATTTATTTTTTGTAAAATTCTAGCCATTTACATTTTTGAACAGAGTTGTTTTGGAGCCCTCGTTGTGTTCCGGAAAGGCGTTATCAAGATGCCGCAGCGTCACTGTAGGCCTCTGGTCGTCAGTGTCCCACAGCTGCCGAAGCCGATGTCCCTGGCGACGTTAATCGGAAGGGTGTCGTTGTCCGTGGCGTCGGCTGCTGGACCGCGGCGGCCACCTCCGCTGCTGCCGACTATCTGGCGGCGCTAACGAGCTTCCAGAGTGATCCCCCGAGCGCGCGGCGACACCGTGATGGAAGACGGGCCATTCCCGATGCCGTCTTCGGTCCGGCTAACTGCGGTCGTCCGAAGCTAACGGCCGTCGTAATTTTTAGTGCGTCTCTTAGATACAATCGGGCCTCGAAATGGAGTTTCGTTTTTCTCCTGCTGAAACGCACTCTGCGCGTTTCTCCGATTTCAGAATGTCTCCCTACAACTGTAACATTACTCAAATGGCTCGTGCAATAAAATTTACTGACTGAGACGCTATACAAAGCCCCAGGAGGAGGCGGTTATTAAGTGTGTGGAATGGCTCCGTTAACAAGCGCTGACCGGCGCTTGTGGCGGCATTCTGTTGACGTCGTAGAGAGAGGTCTCAGCTGCCCACGAGTCCGTTGGAAGTTCGCAGAACCCTGTTCTTTCAAGTCGTTCCCTTTGCAGTTAAGATCGCGATTCTACTTCTTAATCTCCGGTAGTAACACGACCAACTTATTCCAGGAACGAGAGCTACCATCCCGTTGTCGAGTCCAGCTTACGTCTCGTAAAGCCCCACTCCCATTTTAGATTAATGCTGCTTCCAGAATACTGTCTAAAATAAGTCTACCGATATTAAACATAGGCCTTCATTTGAGGAAGAAATTTCTGAGAAACTACATTAGCCGCGCGTGATTAGCCGAGCGGTCTGAAGCGCTGAAGTCATGGACTGTGCGGCTGGTCACGGCTGAGGTTCGAGTCCTTCCGCGGGCATGGGTGTGTGTATTTGTCCTTAGGATATTTTAAATTAAGTAGTGTGTAAGCTTAGGGACTGATGACCTTAGCAGTTAAGTCCCATAAGTTTTCACACACATTTCAACATTTGAAACTACATTGTTCTGCAAAGCCCAAGGACGAGACAGATAAGGTAAAATAACATACTAACTAAAAATTAAACTAAACTCCTCCCGAACAGGCCATGAAGGCCAAAAGGTAGCGACCGGCCGCCATGTCATCGTCAGCCCACAGGCGTCACTGGATGCGGATTTGGAGGGGCATTTGGTCAACACACCGCTCTCCCGGCCGTACGTCAGTTTCCGAAGCCGGAGCCGCTACTTCTTAAACAAGTAGCTCCTCAGTTTGCCTCACAAGGGCTGAGTGCACCCCGCTAGCCAACAGCGCTCGGCAGACCGAATGGTCACCCATCCAAGTGCTAGCCCAGCCCGACAGCGCTTAACTTCGGTGATCTGACGGGAACTGGTGTTACCACTGCGGCAAGGCCGTTGGCTAACATACTAACAACTAGGTGGAAATCAATGAAACTGTTGAATCATGTTGTCAGAACACTCCCACTCAGCCCGCATCTCGTGGTCGTGCGGTAGCGTTCTCGCTTCCCACGCCCGGGTTCCCGGGTTCGATTCCCGGCGGGGTCAGCGATTTTCTCTGCCTCGTGATGGCTGGGTGTTGTGTGCTGTCCTTAGGTTAGTTAGGTTTAAGTAGTTCTAAGTTCTAGGGGACTGATGACCATAGCTGTTGAGTCCCATAGTGCTCAGAGCCATTTGAACCACTCCCACTCATGTACAAGAAGCTCGACGCCTTATGGCGTAAGGTGAGGGCGTGAGGTCAGCGAGACTAGCGCCAAATGGAGCTGGCCCCGCAACCGACGTAGGCTGTGTGTGTGTGTGTGTGTGTGTGTGTGTGTGTGTGTGAGTCTGTGAACGGTTGCGCTGCACAGTGCTGGTGTTCCTCATAACAATGTGGCCTGGAGACGAAATATGGATGACTTCACAAGGCGAAGCAAGAGAAGGAAACTTCCCGATCAGTCGCAATAGTCGACCGACCGCCGTCTCACCCTTGGTCACTCATCATCGGATGCGGTATAGAGCGGCGTAGCATCAGCGCATCTCAGTCTCTCAATCAGCTGGCTCCTCAGCTGGATTCACGAGGCTGAATACACCCCAGTCCAGTCCTCCCATCAAGGAAAAATCCCTGGCAGTACCGGGCATTGTACTCGGGTCCCCGTCTTGAGGGTCTGTCACGTTGGCAACTCGGTTACGGAGGCAGATTCGCACAGAAAGAACCATCAGGAAACGTCATGAAGGACGAAGGATGACCATTGTAGCCCGGTAATTTGGTGTTGCACACAGCATTGTTTCTCGTGCACGGGTAGCGTTCTGAACCACTTGCACTGGTGCCCAAAGGAGAGTAGGCGGTCGACCACGGTCAGTTACAGCAGAGATGACCGACACATTGTGCAATAGGCACGAAGGGACTCACGTCAAGCAGAGGGTGCATTTGCAACTATATTTAAGAGGACTGAAGATACAAAATTTCAAGCTCCACGTGGGCACGGCGATCCCATTGGGGGTGATTTGTTTGCCCGACAACCGGTAGTTGTCTCTGTTGATCCATTATGGACGTGGGATAGCGGCTGGTCAAATATTTAACGACAAAATCGGCCAAACAGACATACAAATTGGGAAGTTCTATTATTTTATCTTCGCTACCAGTTTCGGAAATTCATTTTGCCATCTTCACGCACCACGTAAAAAGTAATTGATATTGGAATACTGGGGCCATCGATGTCGTCAGTTCTCCAGTGCTTCCTTCGAATACTTGACTTGAGGCCATCAGACGTGATCATTTTGGTCCTTCTAGTGTTATGTGGTGTGCAGACGCAATGTTGCGTGGACCTTCAAATCTTTGAGCACTGTATATTCACCAGTCAACGTTATTGTGCCACTGAACTCTTTCTTCCCCACCTACGTCCTTTCAGGGGCGCATTCAGCTCTCACTTAATTTTTAAGGACGGCAACAGTGCAGGTGGGGGAGTTTTTGAGTAGATTCGGCAAATGGCCTGCCCTGCCCGTTCCCCTGACTTAAATGCCATCGAGCGTGTGTGGGATGCGTCGTGGAGACGTATTGCGCCACGTCAACATGCACCGTCGACCATCCAGCAGCTGACAACCATGCTGGTGGATCAATGAAGAGCCCTACAACAAGAATTTCTGTCTAAACTTGAAGCCAGCCAGAGAACACGTCGCAAAGCATGCATTACTGCCTCTTATTAAGATTCATGTCCCGCCTTTTATATTACTCAGGTTCCATCACAAATCGCGATGACTCCATAGTAATTATTTTCTTCGAATTAAAATGCCTGTTCTGTTGGCCTCATTGCGTATTTCTTTCCGTTACCTTCTGTTCTATGGTATACCTGTGTATGGTTCAAGTTTCATGGAGATACTTTGCTTGGCAGTGAAACGTCATGACAAAGTTACTTTGGTCCTGAAGTTTCGCACACCTGTGTACGTTTGGAGTACAGCACTGCATAGTTGTGTAACATGGAATGTGGGAAAACCGGAAGAAAAGAGAATTTAAGTGTTTGACACGCGGTGTTACAAAATGGGTGTACTGCCTCGTCGACCGGTACAGGGACAACTGCACGCCCTATATGAGCCAGCGCTAGCGTTTTACATTGGTACTGGGAAACTTAAATCTCTGTCGGATTCACTGGAACAGTGCCGTTTGCATCAAGGCACATAAACCTCCTGTCATGTCCAGCATCGTAGTTCGTTGTCGGTAATATGATTAACGAAACATACGAACAGTAAGTTTACAAAGAGAGCAATATGAAGATTTCAAATATCTGTATATTTGTTGTTTAAATAGAGGTGTCCTGAAAGAAACGCATTTCGGCCTCCTAGGAATATTCCCCAGACTCTAGAAAGAAGGCAGTGAACGTTTGGTGAGAGACCTTGTGATAGTACATTTAGTATTATTAGCAGGAACCCCGCCCGCTGTCTGCGTCAGCCAGACAGAGACAGATTTTACCTAATACTATTCATTCTGTGCAGCAGTAGTTCCGGGCCAGTTTAGTTTTAAGGCGACTCCTTTCATAGTATAGTACTGGTTGTCAGAAAGACGGGGCTAACAGAGGTTCAAATGGTTCAAATGGCTGTAACCACTGTGGGACATAACACCTGAGGTCATCAGTTCCCTAGACTTAGAACTACTTAAACCAAACTTACCTAAGGACATCACACACATCCTCGCCCGAGGCAGGATTTGAACCTGCAACCGTAGCAGCAGCGCGGTTCCGGACTGAAGCGCCTAGAACCGCTCGACCACACCGGCCGGCGGTGACAGAGGAGCTCTGCTCTGAAGACAGACGTCAGGGGCGTACGAATACATTCCATGTCGTTTAGGACCATCTGGGTAATGACAACGTAACAGATCTGGTGTGTTCCCCCGAGAACTCGCTGAAAATAAGCGTAGCTTTCTTCGCGAACGGCCATTTATGGTGGCAATAGAAAATAGTGCCTACTCGGAGAGACTTCTGTTTTCTCTCTGGGACCGAGCTTTTCAATAGGACCCAGCGGGAACACTCAGCCTCACTTTTGTCGGAATTCTGAAGCAGGCAACACGTAGTGTCCGTGTTCAACACGGGGGCCTCGTGGACACATTCCAGCGACCATCAGCACAGCAGGGCGAGGTGCTCCGGCCTACAGAATAGGTGACACTGTAATATTTCTGGCTTGACATATATCATACTCAGGTATAAGAAGCTTTTCTTAGAGTAGTTGAGAAGGTACCAGTGGCGAGATGACGCTGTGGAGTGTGAGCTACCGATTACAGATGGTTTGTTCGGTACGGGTATCGCGAGAAAGACCCTCTAAATTGTGGTCCTTCTCTGCGATTGGCTGTTGCGTTCGGAAGTTGCCCGCCAAAATGATAATATTTTGTTATTAATTTTGGAAAACTAAACAGCATATTTGCTTGCATTTCGTTTTAAAGAATCTCTCAATATGCGACCATTCCATTATTTCACAAGTATTAATAACCAGCAGAATAATAAACAAGGGATAAACGAAAAGGCAGACGAAGCACTTCGGTGGTCTTCGGATCGCGCCTAAATTGTATGGCGGGTGAAGTGTCTCAGCTCTAGGATCAGAGCTGGTTCGTCAGTGTCGGAGGAGAGACATGTTGTCTGCTGCGGTCGGTGTTAGTTAGGTCTTCATTCCAATGCATGGTTATTTGGAACATGTAGCTGAGAACAGTGTGATTGTAACTGCATCAATACGCAGTTCATTAATTTGTTGAAGAGTAGAAATTATTTGTGACTCTATAGTGGAATGTACGTAATTGTGCAGTTTCTCGTGTTCTGCCAATAAAAAAAGCGAGTGGCTTCCCGTTTAAACAAACTGGTTGGAAATTAAATCATTTCTAAACTAATAGTTCCTCGCTAACAGTTTCTTACGGCCTCGAGATTACGGATTCACAACCGACTTGCTGTTTTTTGCGCAGGTTGGTGAACATTTATTAGAACTTCCACTCAGGGTGGATGAAGCAAATAGACACCTCGCATGTACTTCAGTCTTAGTACAAATGATATAAGAGACACGTCATCTCTGGTAACACAGAGGAGGTATAAAGGAGACAAATTTTCTAGGGAAGGGGTTTAAGCCGGCCGTGGTGGCCGAGTGGTTCTAGACGCTACAGTCTGGAACCGCGCGACCGCTACGGTCGCAGGTTCGAATCGTGCCTCGGGCATGGATGTGTGTGATGTCCTTAGGTTCGTTAGGTTTAAGTAGTTTTAAGTTCTAGGGGACTGATGACCTCAGAAGTAAAGTCCCATAGTGCTCAGAGCCATTTGAACCATTTGAAGGGGTTTAACCATACGCACATATGTACCTCCCTCTCTCTTTCTCACACTTTCTGTATTTAATCTTGCCGTACACGGCATCCCGGGTGGGGATAATTGTTGAAGTCGAAGTGCTATGGAATTATGAGGCAAGATTTTTTTGGGACAACTGTGAATTGTAATGGACCATCGAACTCCGTAAGAACTGGGATACATGTGAACTGTGAAGGCCCAGAGAACTGCATGGGAACTGTAATAAGTAGGCCGTGAACTGTATTTGAACCGTTTGTGAACTTTAGTAGAACTATAATAACTGATCCCGCAAAATCAAAATTTTCAGTCACAATGAAAGTAGTATCGGTGAGAAGCAGGAATGGGAAGTGCGGAAGTGCAACAAGAACAAAAAGTTAACGTTGTGCGCGCAGTCTATGGGAATACGTTATTAATCACCACATCAAGATTCTTCAAGCTGCGAGACGGCGCAGCGAGCAGAGCAGTGTGATGCAGCCACAGACAACAGGTGCAGAGGTGGCAGGCAGTGGATGTCGCAGTTGACACTATACCGCGTGTTGGTAGAGACAGCTTCAGGTGTTGCAGCCAGCGGCGCAGTCGACAGCTAAGAGTACGGAATAAGTTGAGGAAGAAGTAGTTTTGAGTGTTGCGCTTGCGTACAACAGTCTAAGATTTGTAATTGTAACAGTAGTATTAGTATGTCTGGGGAAAAGGAAATAAGACACTTTTGGGAAGTAGAGAAAAAGTTCAGTCTCGCAGTAGTACTGACGAAAAAGTGGGACAGATACAAATAAAAGCCAACGAAGTCAGATGTAGGTTCAGTGACATGTCGAAAATAACGGAAGTGAAAATGTAAATTCAGACTTTGGTGATGAATTCGAAATAGTAAGTTCAATTAACAATAATCGCACTGAGAATTCTGGAGTAGCTGTTAATGATTTCACTGGAAATGGAGAGTTAACTGTTAACGAGGACAGTGAAAATGTTGATTCAGTGGCAGACAATGATAATGTAAACCCAAAATGTGTAGCACCTAGTCGAAATGAAATGACTGATTAGGATGACGATGCCAGAGAAAATGACTTTGACGCCGAAATTACTAATGAGCCAATAGATGAACTACATAAATCAAGGTGTGGTACATCATCAGCTGACACTTTACCAACTCTGGATGATGATCAGGATAAAACGTCTACGTTAAATTAATTTTGCAGGAGCATAAAGAAACACAAAAGAAAATAGACGGTGGACATAACAAAATAGTGAAAATGGGTAAGGGATTAAAATAAGTTAAAGCTCAACTGAACACCAAGTTCAATGCTTTGGAACAAAAAATTACAAATCTTGAAGCTAAAACTGAGGGATGTTGCAGGAAAATAGGCTACGAAATAAAAGAATGGGGTACAAGATCAGAAGTTTGTAAATCACAAATAAATCAAATGATTGACCATGAAAACAAAATATTAAATAAGAATTTGCAGGATCAAAATGGGATGCTAGAAACAACAATTAATGAAATTAGTAACGTAAGACAAGAGTAAAGCAAAGCTCCCAGAAAATGCCAGGAAAAGCATACAATACAGTGAAATAATTTACAGAGTATCAAAAACTACCATGAAATATTTAATCGCAATATTTCACATGTAGAATCGTTTTGTAGAGGTAACACAATTGCGATTCAGGGCAAATTGAGAGCAATAGAGCGTAAAGTGCTTCCTGAGATGCAAAATAAAACAGAAAATGAAATTAAAGAAAAAGTAGAAATTTGGTGTTAACAAGAAAGAAAGAAAGATGTTGTCCACATACGTGACGTAACAAATTACGCTAATGCTTACAAATTCCATTATTTCTCTAGTAAGAGAACCAAACACCAAGTAGCTTTCATTAGACAGTCTGAAGACATCGTTCCTGAAAACATAACTGAATTACAAAAAACTGAATTCGTGGCCTGTGGATTAGAAGGAGAAACAATATCGTGGGAACAGAGGTCAGTAACACACGTAAAACATATAAAGAAATTCTCCAAGCATTATTGAATCAAGACTGGTCTTGCAGCACACAAAACTGTGCGAGAGGTGAAGTAGTTGCGATCAGAGGGTTTGATGGAGAAATGCAATTATAGCACAAACGGATAGGAGTAAGGTACTAGATGGTCAAGTACCGAAATTCAATGGCGTCAAGACACCAATGAACATATACTTGATAACCAGCTTCTGTTAGGGCCCGCTAGCAGTAAACAATCAAAGGTATACTGCTTTCGTGTATGGGAAACAAAGTTATCAATTTACTTCTAGGAAGCATGATACTGGGGTAGATAACATGTTTGAATTTGAGAAAGTTGTGAATGAAGTATTCATCATTTTGATTTGCAACTCCTTGTGTTGGCCGTGTTCGCAGTTAAAATTGTTGGATGTGAGGTCCGCCAGTTTTGCAAAACACCGTTTTTTCTCAGTACCCAAACATGTTTCGGCACCACTGTGCCATCATCAGTGGGTTTTCGTCTTTATTTATTCTGTAATGTGAACATTTTTTAAATGATTATAAAATTGTGTGCATCTTTAGTTCGAACAGTACATCGTTTATTTTTGTAAATATTTTTACATTTGGTGTGCATGAATTTTCTGGATCACTTGTGTGTTAATTATTACAGGTAGCTTGTCATCTGCAACCAAACGATATTGAAGAGAAAGTTTTTTGCTGGAAGTTAAACTATCTTCTAGAATTTAATTTAGTTTGTCGTGATGTTTTCGCGCCTATATTCGTTTTTACCTATGTTTTCGTGTGGCAAACACTTGCATTCTCCGCATCATGCTGAATTGTTGTGATAGACACGAAACTAAAACAAGTATTTTCCACAAATAACGTAGTAAAACACTTTTCACTTCACCAAAATACAGTGTGATTGTGGTTTGTTGTGTGTCCCAGCCCAGTCAGTGTTCATTTGTTCACCTGAGAGTTCGGTGCCAAATTTGAATTTTGTTTGCATTTTATCTTTGTGTGTGTGTGTTTGTGTGTGTGTGTGCGACCGTGTGTGTTTTCTGTGCGCTTCTTAGCTATGTGTGTTGTCTTTTATATGGTATTCCTTTTGTGTGTAAATGATGCGTCTTTGCAGATTTTAGTGTATCTGTTTTTCGTGTGTATGTGTGTGTGTGTGTGTGTGTGTGTGTGTGTGTAGACTTTATCTGTTTCTGTTGTTTTTATTTGTAAAGTTCCTTTAATGTGTTAAATAGTGTGCCCTTGCAGAGTGTAGTGTATTGGTTTAAGTCCTGTTTTCCTTCTGCTATTGCCTTCTGTATAAGGAAGTTTTCGTCAATGGTCAGTTTGCTGTATAGGCTGTGGCTAGGTTTTAGTATTCCTAAGCCTATTAACAGAATATTCCGTCGGTTCTTGGTAGAACAACATTATAATAATAAATGAAAAGCACCAGTTTGCTTTTGTTCTACAATATTAATATTGTAGAACAAAAGCAAACTGGTGCTTTTCATTTATTATTATTCCTAAGTCTGTTCTATAGTGGCTGGGTGGTGATTGTGGGCTACAATGCGGTCAGCAAATGTGCTAGGGGAGCTGTTGCTTTTTAAAAGCCCTGAGATGTTCTGAACATCTGGTTTTGAAAGTTCTGATGTTTGTCCTATGTACACTGACTGGCGGCAAGTGTTGCGTGTGAGTTCATATATCCCTGATTTGTTAAATTTATCCATGGGTGTTTCTTCTGTTCTGATCTATTTCAGTGCAGACACACACACACACATTCATACGAAAAAACATATACATAAAAATCTGCAAAGACGCACCATTTACAGACAAAAGGAATACCATATAAAAGACAACACACACAGCTAAGAAGCGCACAGAAAACACAAATTCGCGCGTGCGCGCGCGTGCACACACACACACTCACACAAAGATAAATTGCAAACAAAATTCAAATTTGGCGCCGAACTCTCTGGTGAACAAATGAACATTGACTGGGCTGGGACACACAACAAATCACAATAACACTGTCATTTTGGTGAAGTGAAAAGTGTTTTACTACGTTATTTGTGGAAAATTCTTGTTATAGTTACGTATGCATCACAACAACTCAGCATGATGCGAAGAATGGAAGTGCTTGCCACACGAAAACGTAAGTAAAAACGAATATAAGCCCGAAAACATCGCGACAAACTAAATTACGTTCTAGGAGATAGGTTAACTCCCAGAAAAAACCTTTCTCATCAACATCGTTTGGTTGCAGATGACAAGCTACCTGCAGCAATTAAAACACAAGTGATCCAGAAAATTCATACACATCAAATGTAAAGGTATTTACAAAATGAAACGATCTATTGTTTGAACTAAAGATGCACATAATTTTATAATCATTTAACAAAAATGTTCACATTGCAGAATAAATAAAAACGAAAACCCACTGATGATGGATGGCAGAGTGGTGCCGAAACATATTTGGATACTGCGAAAAAGCGGTGTTTTGCATAACTGGCGGATCTCACATCCAACAATGTGAATGAAGGTCTCATTCAACTACGGAAATGCCGACGCAACAATTATTACATGAAATGTCAATCAGTGACATGAAAAAATATTATAAATACTACCCTCAGGGGGCAATGACTTCTTTGTATTGCTAAGTAACTGACGATTATCAGGTGCCCGAGTTAACTGACAGCTTACTGCATTTTCTTTTCCTGCTGTTAGTTCTTCTGCTTCTTTCCTCCAGAACTATTATCTGTCTTCTTTTAACATTCTTCACAATCAAGATGAGATGAGCAAATTTTCTTATACTGAATGTGACAACAAAGAACCAAGCTGTGGCACGAACAAAGTAATTCAGCAGAATAGACATCTGCATAGCATTGGTGAAAAATATACATTCGACGGAATTATATGGACAGGCCCGAGTATACGATATTTAGGATTAGAGGTACAACAACAGAAGAACACAGTATATATTTACAACATAACACCAGCTCCATATCAATGGATATAACAAAAAACGTTATAAATCACGTAATGGAACAATTTTTTAATATTTACAACAACGATAAACAAGCTTTATATCAGAAAATATTATAAGATGGCTATTATATAAATAACGCAGATGAAATAACGCAAAATAAACAGGCAGAAGGCCGCAGAAGAAGAGTGCGACGATAAACCACGTAATTGAACACGAAAAAGGACAAGGGAAACAATTCTGGTGGCAACAATAATATAAATAACAAAATTTTGTCTAGAGATGAATTCAGATTGCGTGAGCATAGACATATCGTTACTCTTTAGTGTGAATTGAAACGGAGAAGTGGTTTCTGCTGTTATGAATTATGATACCCTGATAGGTTAGGAATAGTCCTGACGAAGAGGTTTGTGGTAAATGGAGACAGAAAAGTCTGCCAATTATTTACGAAGAGAGAAAAGAGGTAAATTGAGAGTTGTAGATTAGACGACAGAAAAGTGGGCCAATTGTGTACATAGAGAGAGACAGATGAAATATTGTTATCAGACGACAAGAAAGTCGGCCAATCATTTTTGAAGATTGAGGGAGGAAGGGCAAAAGGCGACTTGTATGTCGGCGTTAAGTAGTATTTGCTGGCCAAGTGCTTTCCTCCAACTAATTTGAGAAGTACAAGGGAGTAGACATATTGTTGACATAGGACATCGTACTGAGATGGAACTCTCACAAAAGACATAAACGTAGTAAATAAGGTTGAAATGGAATGCCACGTAGTATGAAGTACAAAGAGTAAAAAACACATTCAATCGTTTTAAATATGAAAGGACGGTAAAATAAATGTCTAGCCAAGATTAACCCCTAAATATTACAAATTCACATAATTCTCGTATATGGAAGTCAGTTCATGACAGACAGTCATAATATGAATACAGTTCCGCTAGTACTGTTTGTAGCAGAAGGAATGGTACCTTATACTGTGGAATGAAGCAAAGATTTGGTAAATGAGTGCTTGTACATTATCTCCGAAGAAAAATTCTAAAATGTTCTCTCGATATATCTGCGAATCGCACTTGTAAGCCTCAACATGCACGGTCAAAGAGCAGGTGAAGCTAGCTGCGTGAGTTATTAGGGAACTGGGTCGGTAGCAACAGATGGTGCGAGCGAACACAGAGCTCTTAAAGAGTGCGAATGGCAATGCCCCAGCTGAATGTAGCTATTGCTGTGACCAAAATAAAAACACTGATGAATCACTGTTGTAGTACGACGTAAACATTGGCTTTGTTTATAAACACCCAAAATCATAACAAAACATCAAATATTGCGTGTTCATATTGTAATAGTACATGCAACTACATTTATTTAAAATTTCAAAATGTTTCCTCAGTGTCCGTCATCTGACTACTCTAACCTGCAATACATGACCGAAAACAGCATTTGAATTTCTTTTTCCTCCGTAACATTAATAAAATTACTTGACTTTTCAACTGCATCTTCATCCCACTCGGAATTCATATGCATTTTTGCAGATTCGTGATACTTCCTGAGATTAGTGAATGGGCCGTTTGTGAATGCTCCATGATGTCTACTATGTGTTGCATCTGGCCGGAAAGTCAGTCGACTTACAAAGCGCATTTTAACTGCTTCAGAATAAGCCAACGATGATCATAATGACAACTAGACCGATTGAAACATTCTCTCTACGCCATTTACGTCATTCCAGAAATTGTAATTTTTGACAGGTTGCCACGAATTGAATAAAATCTTATACTTCAGGAAATCGTCAATCTCCTTCTTTCCGGTGTATGTACCGACATCGGAAATACTAACTGGGAGACTACCATGCTTTTCATCAAAGCACTAGAAGCCAGCAGAGGCTATTTCTAAGTCGATAATTTCCCCATCAACACAAGTAGTTTCTTTTATTAGAGATATTTGGGTCTGACTCACCCTTTCCGTGCAATATTCCATCGCAGGTACTAAATTTTATACTATTCGATTCATTCACTTTAGTTTTTCATTCATTTATGAAGTACTGATTACTTGCGAATATCGGTATTTTTTCACTTTTCGCTACTCTTTTACATCTCACAGTGTACAAAATTCTAAGTAAACTACATTCTTGCATCAGTGCTCGCTTACAACTCACTGTTGACTATGAAAAAAATGAGATGTAACTTCGTTCACTGTCGATCAGCTGAGTTTCGTGACAGCGCATTACAGAAACGCTCATGCCCAAATGTGGCGCTTATTTGCAACAGTGATTGTGAAATTAATTAAACGAAGGCTGTTGTACAATAAGTCCTGAATGAACGCCATCCACTACCGTATAGGTCTGCAGTAGTTCCAAATCCGAAGACTTACTACTAGCACCGATTTGCGGCCACATAGCATAACTGAACCCTCCTTCAGCAAATGAAATGAAATGTGACAAAATATTCTACTTTAAATTATCGACTGACAGTTGTTAACCGTTATCTGAATTTTGTAGCAGTAACCTTTTGTCGAGCGTGTTTTGTCGTGGAAATGTTTTGTTACAGTGAGTACCATTTGAGGTTTATGAAGATCTGTGCACCTAGTAACGCGGGAACTGGAAAGAGGGGGCCTGGGGTGGGGGGGGGGGGGGCGTGGGAGGGGGGGGGAGCTTCTCGACCCATTGGAAGGACCCATTTGATGGAACTCTGACAATGGACATTCGTCTTGATGGGACAGTGTACACATGAAGTAGCTTTGTAACTCAATGGGTTGGCACCTACATTTCACTTTTCTTAGCTTTTTTAACAACGTTTATGATAAATGCATGATGCTCCAATAAAATCATCAGTCCGGAAGTAGATTCGGAAGTTTTAGACCACGGGTTCTGTTTCAAACGTTAAGAAAACAGAACGAGCGCCTTCTGTTGGAACACAAGAAAACATTGTTGTGCGTGAAACTGAGACCGTAAGACCCAGATAACCGGTACGCTGACGAGCTCAAAAATTATATTACCAAGTTCAATGCGTGACATCCTTTCAAAAGATCTGAAAATGCATGCGTGCAAGATGCAACTTACACAAAGAGTTGAAGCCTGCAGGTAATGGAAAGAGACATCGATTTACTCAGTGGGTCGAAACTCGACAAGCGAACGTCACAAAAAGAATAATTTTCTCAGATGAGGCGCACTTTCGCCTCAGTTGGTACGTCAATAAGCAGAACAGCAGAATTTGGGGTAAAGAAAATCAGCCAATGTCTGTGGAAGATGAGATGCATCGAACACGCACCAGTGTGTAGTGTGGGTTCTGGGCAGGAGGACTGATCGGGCCGGACTTTTTTGAAAATGATGAGGGACCTACAGTCACTGTGAACGGCGACTGTTACCTAAACACCGTTTCTGAGTGGTTTTCCCCTGTTATTGATGAAAATGATGATTTATGGTTTCGACAAGATGCTGCGGCATGTCACACATCCCGTGAAACGATTGCTCTGCTGAAGGAAAAGTTTTCTCAAAAAATTACCTCTGTACGTGACAACTAGGAACGGCGTGACAGATCATGCGGTCTTACACCTTGCGACTTTTTTGTTGGGATTTGTGAAATCAAAAGTGTGCGTGAACAAGCTACAAACAATACATTAACTGAAGGATGAAATTAAAGGGGTTATTAACGGCATCCCACCAGATGTTTGTGAACGCGTCATCGAGAACTTCGGTGAACGCACTCCTCGGTGCCTTGCGTCCTTGGATGGTCATATGGACGATATAATTTTTTATACATAAATGGGAGAAGTTGCTTAATCTGTTTGTAAAAATGGTTCAAATGGCTCTGAGCACTATGGTACTTAACATCTTAGGTCATCAGTCCCCTAGAACTTAGAACTACTTAAACCTAACTAACCTAAGGACATCACACAACACCCAGCCTTCACGAGGCAGAGAAAATCCCTGACCCCGCCGGGAATCGAACCCGGGAACCCGGGCGTGGGAAGCGAGAACGCTACCGCACGACCACGAGATGCGGGCAGTTTGTAAAAAAAAAGTTACATTTTAGCTAAAGCTTGTATGTTCTACAGCACTTTAATATTCATCCCAATTTCAAACTCACCCTCTACTATAGAATTCTAAGTCACTGTTCATGTAAACGAGAATATGGAAACGTCAGTTTCCACGCAAATAGTTAACAGCGTGGTCCATTGATAGTGAACGGGCCAAATATCTCACGAAATAAGCATCAAACGAAAAAAACTACAAAGAACGAAACTCGTCTAGCTTGAAGGGGGAAACCAGATGGCGCTATGGTTGCCCCGCTAGATGGCGCTGCCATAGGTTAAACGGATAACAACTGCGCTTTTTTAAATAGGAACCCCCATTTTTATTACATATTTGTGTAGTACGTAAAGAAATATGAATGTTTTAGTTGGACCACTTTTCTTCGCTTTGTGATAGATGGCGCTGTAATAGTCACAAACGTGTAAGTACGTGGTATCACGTAACATTCCGCCAGTACGGACGCTATTTGCTTCGTGATACATTACCCGTGTTAAAATGGACCGTTTACCAATTGCGGAAAAGGTCGATATCGTGTTGATGTATGGCTGTTGTGATCAAAATGCCCAACGGGTGTGTGCTATGTATGCTGCTCGGTATCCCGGACGACATCATCCAAGTGTCCGGGCCGTTCGCCGGATAGTTGCGTTATTTCAGGAAACAGGAAGTGTTCAGCCACATGTGAAACGTCAACCACGACCTGCAACAAATGACGATGCCCAAGTAGGTGTTTTAGCTGCTGTCACGGCCTATCCGCACATCAGTAGCAGGCAAATTGCGTCAGAATCGGGAATCTCAGAAACGTCGGTGTTCAGATTGCACCCGTACTATATTTCTATGCACCAGGAATTGCATGGCGACGATTTTGAACGTCGTGTACAGTTCTGCCACTGCGCACAAGAGAAATTACGGGACGATGGCAGATTTTCTGCACGCGTTGTATTTACCGACGAAGCGTCATTCACCAACAGCGGTAACGTAAACCGGCATAATATGCACTATTGAGCAACGTAAAATCCACGGTGGCTGCGACAAGTGGAACATCAGCGACCTTGGTTAATGTATGTTGCGGCATTATTGGAGGAAGGATAATTGGCCCAATTTCATCGATGGCCATTTAAATGGTGCAATGTATGCTGATTTCCTTCGTAATGTTCTACCGATGTTACTACAAGATGTTCCACTGCATGAGCGAATGGCGATGTAATTACAACATGATGGATGTCCGGCACATAGCTCGCGTGCGGTTGAAGCGGTATTGAATAGCATATTTCACGTTGCGTGCGGTTGAAGCGGTATTGAATAGCATATTTCACGACAGGTGGATTCGTCGTCGAAGCACCATACCATGGCCCGCACGTTCACTGGATCTGACGTCCCCGAATTTCTTTCTGTGGGGAAAGTTGAATGATATTTGCTATCGTGATCCACCGACAACGCCTGACAACATGCGCCAGCGCATTGTCAATGCATGTGCGAACATTAAGGAAGGCGAACTACCCGCTGTTGAGAGGAATGTCGTTACACGTATTGCCACATGCATTGAGGTTGACGGACATCATTTTGAGCATTTATTGAATTAATGTGGTATTTACGGGTAATCACGCTGTAACAGCATGTGTTCTCAGAAATGATAAGTTCACAAAGGTAATTGTATCACATTGGAACAACCGAAATAAAATGTTCAAACGTACCTACGTTCTGTATTTTAATTTAAAAAACCTACCTGTTATCAACAGTTCGTCTAAAATTGTGAGCCATGTGTTTGTGACTATTACAGCGCCATGTATCACAAAGCTAGAAAAGTGGTCCAACTAAAACATTCATATTTCCTTATGTACTACACGAATGTGTAATAAACAATAGGGATTCCTATTTAAAAAAACGCAGTTGATATCCGTTTGAGCTGTAGCTGCTCCATCTAGCGGGCCAACCATAGCGCCGTCTGGTTTCCCCCTTCAAGCTAGACGAGTTTCGTTCTTTGTAGTTTTTTCGTTTGACGCTTATTTCGTGAGATATTTGGTCCGGTCACGATCAATGGACCACCCTATATAAATCGATACGGATTATGTAGTAAGTGGCGTCCGTTCGTGCTACCGTCAGCTGTTGCTGTTGTCTAGGGAGACGGAAGTACTCCCCCCCCCCCTCTAGAAGTCTAGTCCGCCGGGACAGTTGGTGGCGCGTGTCGGACGTCGAACGGCGACCCCCGGGTCGCGCCGACGTCACGCCGCACGCGCTGGAGCGGCAGCGCCGGCTACACGCCGATACTGTCTGCGCCGCCACTACTGTACGTATGCTAATGCCGCCGCCTTGTGTTCGCCGCCGCGGGACTCTCCATCATAGGCGAGCGGCGCACACGTGGCCGCCACGCGGTCTAGTCGGCCGAGTACTTGCTGTCCTCACGCGACCAGCACACTGGTGGAGACAACAGGGAACAGAGTTTCAAAAGAGAGTGACCGAAACCACTCTGAATGGCATCTTCGATGCAAATATACGAGGTGCATTCAAGTTCTAAGGCCTCCGATTTTTTTTCTCCGGACTGGAAAGAGATAGAAACATGCGCATTGTTTTAAAATGTGGCCGCGTTCATTGTCAATACGTCCCAGAGATGGCAGCACCGTACGGCAGATGGAATTTTACCGCCAGCGGCGAGAATGAGAACTGTTTTAAATACTTAAAATGACGACGTTTTCCTTACTCGAACAGCGTGCAATCATTCGTTTTCTGAATTTGCGTGGTGTGAAACCAATTGAAATTCATCGACAGTTGAAGGAGACATATGGTGATGGAGTTATGGATGTGTCGAAAGTGCGTTCGTGGGTGCGACAGTTTAATGAAGGCAGAACATCGTGTGACAACAAACCGAAACAACCTCGGGCTCGCACAAGCCGGTCTGACGACATGATCGAGAAAGTGGAGAGAATTGTTTTGGGGGATCGCCGAATGACTGTTGAACAGATCGCCTCCAGCGTTGGCATTTCTGTGGGTTCTGTGCACACAATCCTGCATGACGACCTGAAAATGCGAAAAGTGTCATCCAGGTGGGTGCCACGAATGCTGACGGACGACCACATGGCTGCCCGTGTGGCATGTTGCCAAGCAATGTTGACGCGCAACGACAGCATGAATGGGACTTTCTTTTCGTCGGTTGTGACAATGGATGAGACGTGGATGCCATTTTTCAATCCAGAAACAAAGCGCCAGTCAGCTCAACGGAAGTACAGAGATTCACCGCCACCAAAACAATTTCGGGTAACCGCCATTGCTGAAAAAATGATGGTGTCCATGATCTGGGACAGCGAGGGCGTAATCCTTACCCATTGCGTTCCAAAGGGCACTACGGTAACAGGTCATCCTACGAAAATGTTTTGAAGAACAAATTCCTTCCTGCACTGCAACAAAAACGTCCGGGAAGGGCTGCGCGTGTGCTGTTTCACCAAGACAATGCACCCGCACATCGAGCTAACGTTACGCAACAGTTTCTTCGTGATAACAACTTTGAAGTGATTCCTCATGCTCCCTACTCACCTGACCTGGCTCCTAGTGACTTTTGACTTTTTCCAACAATGAAGGACACTCTCCGTGGCCGCACATTCACCAGCCGTGCTGCTATTGTCTCAGCGATTTTCCAGTGGGCAAAACAGACTCCTAAAGAAGCCTTCGCCACTGCCATGGAATCATGGCGTCAGCGTTGTGAAAAATTTGTACGTCTGCAGGGCGATTACGTCGACAAGTAACGTCAGTTTCATCGATTTCGGGTGAGTAGTTAATTAGAAAAAAAATCGGAGGCCTTAGAACTTGAATGCACCTCGTACACTGAAGCGCCAAAGAAACTGGCATAGGCATGCGTATTCAAATACAGAGATATGTAAACAGTCAGAATACAGCGCAGGCCGTCGGCAACACCTATATAAGACAACAAGTGTCTGCCGCATTGGTTAGATAGGTTACTGCTGCTACAAGTGCAGGTTATCAAGATTTAAGTGGGTTTGAACGTGGTGTTATCGTCGTTGCACGAGCGTTGGGACACAGCATCTCCGAGAGGTAGCGATGAAGTGGGGATTTTCCCGTACGGGCATTTCGCGATTGTACCGTGAATATCAGTAACACGGTAAAATATCAAATCTCCGACATCGCTGCAGCCGGAGAAACGTCCTGCAAGAACGGGACCAACGGCGACTGAAGAGAATCGTTCAACGTGCCGAGCAGTTCTAGGCGCTTCAGTCCGGATCCACGCGGCTGCTACGGTCGCAGGCTCGAATCCTGCCTCGGGCATGGATGTGTGTGATGTCCTTCGGTTAGTTAGGTTTAAGTAGTTCTACGTTCTAGGGGACTGATGACCTCAGATGTTAACACCCATAGTGCTTGAACGTTCAACGTGACAGAAGTGCAACCCTTCCGCAATTTTCTGCAGGTTTCAGTGCTGGGCCATCAACAAGTGTCAGCGTGCGAACCATTCAACGAAACACCATCGTTGTGGGCTTTCGGAGCCGAAGGCCCACTCTTGTACCCTTGATGACTGTATTATACAAAGTTTACGCCTCGTCTGGGCCCGTCAACACTGACACTGGACTGTTGATGACTGGAAACATGTTGCCTGGTCGGAGGAGTCTCGTTTCAAATTGTATTGAGCGGATGGACTTTTACGGGTATGGAGACGACCTCATGAATTCATGGACTGTGCATGTCAGCAGGGGACTGTTCAAGCTAGTGGAGGCTCTGTAATGGTGTGAGGCGAATGCAGTTGGAGTGATATGGGACCCCTGATGCGTCTAGATACGACTCTGACATGTGATATTTACGTAAGCGTCCTGTCTGATCACCTGCATTCATTCATGTCTATTGTGCATTCCGGCGGACGTGGGCAATTCCAGCAGGACAATGCGACACCCCATTCGTCCAGAATTGCTACAGAGTGGCTCCAGGAACACACTTCTGAGTTTAACGCTTCCGCTGGCCGCCAAACTCCCCAGACGTGAACATCATTCAGCATAACTGGGATGCCTTACGACGTGTTGTTCAGAAGTGATCTTCAACCCTCGTACTCTTACGGATTTCTCGACAGTCCTGCAGGATTTATGGTGTCAGTTCCCTCCAGCAATACTTCTGACTTTTGTCGAGTCCATGTCACGACGTGTTGCGGCACTTCTGCGTTGTTGCTGTGTCCCTCCATGATATTAGGCTGCTGTACCAGTTTCTTTGGCTTTTCAGTGCATGTCGGTGCCTGAGAACAGCGTGCTGCAATCGACTTCCGAATTCGAAGGGCTCGTCCGAAGGAAGGTCAACACCTCATCCGAATGCCATTGTAGGACAGATTTGCGCCCTCCTAGTCTTTGGCGCGACAGTGGCACAATGTAACACATCGTACACTATCAGGGGTGAAGTCCGTCTCCATTTATTACGGCATGGTGTACTTGTCCACTTCTCCACCTATCTTTGACGAATGTGTAGATACATGGCTCTAAGCACTATGGGATTTAACACCTGAGGTCATCAGTGCCCTAGACTAAGAACTACTTAAACCTGACCAACCTAAGGACATCATACACATCCATGCCCGAGGCAGGATTCGATCCTGCGACCGTAGCAGCAGCGCGGTTCCGCCTGAAGCGCCTAGAACTGCTCGGCCACAGCGGCCGGCGTGTAGAAACATGCTGGACGGCAATAATGCATGGAACGACATCACTGTGGACAGGAATGGCATCAGACATTGTTTTCCGACGAATTCAGATTCTGTTTGTTGGAAAGTGATGGCCGCATTTTGGTTCGCCACCGACAGGGTAACAGCTCACAGTGACTGGATTCGCACAAGATGTACGGCGCCAACTCAAGGCCTTGTGTTGTGGGGTGCTATTGGGTACAACTACAAATCACAGGAAGTGCGTGCCCAGGGCACTGTGACCAGTGTGACCTACGTGAATGATATCCAGCGATCCATAGCCATTCCCTTTCTGCACACACCCTAGACGCCATTTTTCAGCAAGACAATGCACGACCAATGTTGCTGCAAGAACACGCAACTTCTTGGTGTCACGGGATGTCAGCGTTTTTCCCTGGTCCGCCATATCACTGGACTTGTCCCCATTCGAAAATGTGTGGGATATGGTGAAACAACTGTTGCAGTTCTGTGAGCCAGTGCCAACCACCACAATTGAACTATGGATTGGTTGGTTTGTGGGATTTAAGGGAACAGACTACAAGGGCCATCGGTTCTGAACTATGGAAGCAGGCGAATGCAGAGCGGATGACTATACCACAGGACAACATTCGCACCTTATACGCGTCGATGCCCTCACGCATGGAACAAGTTATCAGGGCCCACGGTGGACCCTGTGCCTGTTAGGCAACAGGACGCATGCTGGAGCGAGGTGACTGAAATACTAATAATTTCTGCAGAACTTACCAACGTACACGTCCTGTGGATATCAAAGTCCTGCCTCTACTCGTTCAAGGTGTTATGTTCTTTTCTGAACATGAGTATACACTCCCGTACTATACAAAATAAACTGCGTGATAATTTAACTTGTTCTAGAGTGATTGGTAATGACAGTCAACGCATATGGGTGGTCAGGCACAGACTGCAATACTTCACATGCAACATACAGACCAACTAAAGATCGTACACGAATTTCAACCACTTCAGAATCAAGACTTAGCTTTAAAATTATTTATATCAGTCTAGAACACAAGGCACGTTTATTAAAAGGTGACTGGTGACTGCTGTAAGAGCAATTGACCATCGCCATTGAGCGGTTCCTCCTCCATGCAGTGTCATTGTCCATCAGTATGACTGTAGGTCTGAACCTGATCCCGTGATGATCGAAACAGGACATCTTTTAACAAACACGCCTTCCGATCTAGACTGTTGTAATTAGTTTTCAAGACTATATTTTGATCGCTGTTATCTCCAGTAACGTTTTTAAAAAGACTTAGCTTTTATCGGAAATAATTATTTAAGGACACGCGGCGTGAGGATATTGGAATATGAAACCATTGCTGATTCCACGTGGTCGGCTACATGTCGAAGAAAGCCGAGCGCTTGTCCGCAGCATTTACTCGTAACAAGAAACTAAATCATTTCATCAAAAATTGAAATAACTCTGCTGAGCGTAACTCAAAGTAATAGCAATGATTTTCAACTACGTAACTATCATCTGACCGCCCTAGACGCGATAAGTACATCTTAGACTATGTTCCGAAACAATAGCAAGTCTTACTGGTGCAGCATTTCACCCATGACTACCCCCTTTCAAATATGGCCAGAGTCGGCCTTATGCTGGGGAGAGCAATTTTTTATTAGTGGCCTGAGGACAGCTAAAAAATCCATTGCTTCACTGCTAGAAAACGGGAACATTCGTGAATGGAAGAGAAGGAACTCGACCGAATGTTCCGGGAAATGTTCCCAGTCGCATCAGGCGGGAAGTGTGCTAATTGTTCGAAAAGATTGCAGAAGAGGAACTCTGTTAGCTCTATCGATCGATCCAGACACTCAGATTCACAGACATTACCGAACCGAAGTTTATCTGTGGAAATGGCGCGGAGGCGGATAAAAACGATGCTGGCCAAGGCACGAAATAACGTTCACACACACTGATCATTCTGTTCACGAGATATTAAGACAAAGAACATATTCATGTGCAGTTTATATCAGAATATTGATTAATATTGATTGGTTGGTAATGAAAGTCCTCATACAACCTTTTACTATGCTCAAGAATTTCACTTAGGCTGGCTGTATCCTTCTTTGGTTTTTCTGAGTTATTTTACTGGTCTCACGTCCACATGTGAAGATAGATGTAAAATTTTGTCTCTGTGTCTTTCCGTTTTATTGGCCAATGTTCTATGTATAGTGGCACCATTTGAAAATTGCCTTATTTATTGGAGAAGTCATTATCAAATTTATAACTTACATTGCAGACTAATAGCTGAAAGTGAGATAGCTGTTCAACTGATTTTCAATTTAGCGTTATTTTAGAACGTTTAAAAGCTATAACTTCTGTTTTATTTTTTGATGTTTTCAAGTTCTTTAATTTGCATCCTAAGTCCAAGTGGTATAGAGCCAATTGTAAATCGTTGCCGGCCGATGTGGCCGAGCGGTTCTAGGCGCTTCAGTCTGGAACTGCGCGACCGCTACGGTCGCAGGCTCGAATCCTGCCTCGGGCATGGATGTGTGTGATGTCCTTAGGTTAGTCAAGTTTAAGTAGTTCCAAGTTCTAGGGGACTCATGAACGCAGATGTTAAGTCCCATAGTTCTCAGAGTTATTTGAACCTTTTTTTTTAAAAAAAAAGAAAAAAAAGTCATCGTCCGCCTTTTGTAACGTTATTTGGTTAACAACAAAGCGAACAGCATTTAAATGAGTGAATGAGTGTTTCTAGGAAATTATTTTATTTCTGGGTTAACTACTCGTTTCCATTGTCTAACAACGTCGTCAATAAGTTTATTTAATAAAGTATGTGTGAGATTGCTCACTTGTCGTATTCCTCCGTTAACTAATATCGGTCCTGTTCCCTCCTTGCCCTAGTATCGTTTATGCTTTTCTTTGTTTTGATTTGTGCATCTCAGTCGTCAGGGAGAGAGCACTTCGAATTCCTGCTGCTAATAAACCGAGTACTCGTTCCTTACATATTTTCACGAGCTTCAAACAGGAGCGACTGCAGTAATGGATAGCAAATGTGATTGATGTGTACAAATGCGAGCTGAGTTGGCAACTCTTCGCTCGCAGCTCGAGGCTTCGTTGGCTTCCGTCACACAGCTTAAGGCTGCTGCCAAGGGGCGGCACTGTGGGGGGGGGGGGGGGGGCGTCGGACGTGGGGATGCGAGGGACGTCAAGCACGTCCCACGTGTACCTAGATCGGTCCTCTGCTTTGGCCGCCCCAGGTACTGCCTGCACTGAGGTTGATCCCTCACCCGTGGTCGAGTGGGAGGTCATTCCAAAGTCTGGCAGACAGCGAGAAACTTTCCGAGGGGCCGATCGTTGGGTCTCCTCGGTTAGTTTGATGAACAAATGGTTCAAATGGCTCTGAGCACTATGGGACTTAACATCTATGGTCATCAGTCCCCTAGAACTACTTAAACCTAACTAACCTAAGGACAGCACACAACACCCAGTCATCACGAGGCAGAGAAAATCCCTGACCCTGCCGGGTATCGAACCCAGGAACCCGGGTTTGACGAACAGGTTTCGGGCTTTATCTGTGGCTGACGATGTCTCTGAGCCAGATGCAGTCGTCCACACTGTTCCAGAGGAAGCTTCTGGGCCCGCAATGTCTGGGCATTCACAGAGGGTGGGTTTGCTAGTAGTTGGGAGCTCCAACGTTAGGCGCGTAATGGGGCCCCTTAGCAACATGGGTGCCGAGGAGGGGAAGAAAGCCAGTCTGGACTCCGTGTGCATACCGGGGGGAGTCATTCGCGATATGGAAAGGGTGCTTCCATATGCCATGAAGAGTACAGGTGGTAGCCAACTGCAGGTGGTGACTCATGTCGATACCAATGACGTGTGTTGCTTTGGATCAAAGGAGATTCTATCTGGTTTCGGGCGGCTAGCGGAAATGGTAAAGACTGCCAGTCCTGCTTCCGAGATTAAGGCAGAGCTCACCATCTGAAGCATCGTCGATAGAACCGACTGTGGTCTTTAGGTACAGAGCCGAATGGAGAGTTTGAATCAGAGGTTCAGGCGGTTCTGTGACCGTGTAGGCTGCAGATTTTTTGACTTGCGCTATCGGGTGGTGTGTTTCCGGGTTCGGCTTAATAGGTCAGAAGTCCACTAAACACAGGAGGCGGCTACACGGGTAGCGGGGGCTGTTTGGAAGGGACTGGGCGGTTTTTTTAGGTTAGAGGGTCTCAGGGAACCACAGAAAGGGCGTCCGTCTAAAAGGGGGCAGGTAAAAGACAGTAAGGTAATTTTATTGTAGAAACGACCGGTATTGTAGCTGTAAATTGTCGTAGCGCTGTTGGGAAGGAACCGGAGCTCCAAGCAATAATAGAAAGCACTGAAACTCAAATAGTTACAGGTACAGAAATCTGGCTAATGCCGGCAATACGTTTAGCCGAATTTTTTCAAATGGTCTAGCGGTGTTCAGAAAGGATAGATTAAATGCAGTTTGTGGTGGACTACTTATTGCTGTCAGAATTAGTTTGCCTTATAGTGAAATTAAAGTAGGTAGTTCTTGCGAAATAGTATGGGTGGAGGTTGTACCAGAGAATCGGACTAAACTATTAATTGGATCGTTTTACCGACCTCCCGATTCAGAAGATACAGTTGCTGAACAGTTCAAAGAAATCTTGAGTCTCATTTCAAATAGGTGCCCCACTCATACAATTATAGTCGGTGGTGACTTCAATCTACCCTAGATATGCTGGAAAAATTAAACGTTTAAAGCCGGCGGCAGGTATAAAACGTCATCAGAAACTCTACTGAATGCTTGCTCAGAAAATTATTTTGAACAATTAGTTCATTAGCCCTCTCGAAACGTAAATCGTTGCGAAAGCATACTTGCTTGACCTCTTATCAACAAATAATCCTGGACAAATAGTGAGTATCGTGACGAATACAGGGATTAGCGGCCTCAAGGCAGTTGCTGCTGGGCTGAATGACGGAACACCTCCAACCATCAAAAAGAAAGCAAAGTATATCTATTTAAAAAAGCTGATAAAATGCTCTTAACGTCTTTTTAAGAGACGGTCTTCATTCGTTCCAAACAGATCATGTAAATGTAGAAAAGTTGTAAAATGATTTGAAAGAGATGGTATCGACAGCAATTGAGAGGGATATGCTACATAAATTAATAAGTGATGGTACTGATCCCCATGGTGCAAAAACTGGTCAGATCGCTGTTGCAGAAGCAGCGAAAAAAGCATGCCAAATTTAAAAGTACGCAAAATCACCAAGACTGGCAAAGTTTTGCAGAAGCTCGAAATATAGCGCGTACTTCAATGCTAGATGCTTTTAATAATTTCCACAACGAAATTCTGTCTCGAAATCTGGAAGAAAAAGCAAAGAGATTCTGGTCATACGTAAAGCACACTAGTGGCAAGATACAATAAGTACCTTCACTGCTCGATAACAATGATGAATTCATTGATGACAGTGCCACTAAAGCAGAGTTATTAAACACGGTCTTCCAAAAGTCCTTCATCAAAGATGACGAAGTGAATATTCCTGAACTCCAATCAAGAACAAGTGCCTAGATGAGAAACATGGAACTAGACATCCTCGGCGTTACAAAGCAGCTTAAATCACTTAATAAAGCCAAGGCCTCCGGTGCTGACTGTATTCCAGTCAGGTTCCTCTCAGAGTATGCTGATACAATAGCTCCATATTTAGCAGTTATAAACAACCACTCGCTCACAGAAAGATCCGTACCTAAAGACTGGAAAATAGCTCAAGTCACACCAAGACCCAATAAGGGAGGTAGGAGTATTCCGCTGAATTACGCACCCACATCACTAAGGTCGATTCGCAGTAGGGTTTTGGAACATATACCTCAAAGAAAACGATTTATGGACACATAGCACAGATTCAGAAAATATCGTTCTTGCAAGACACAACTAGCTCTTTATACTTATGAAGTAATGAGTGCTGTTGGCAGGGGATGCCAAATTGATTCCATATTTTTAGATTTCCAGACGGCTTTAGACACCATTCCTCACAAGCGTCTTCTAATCAAACTGCGTGCCTATGAAATATCGCCTCAGTTGTGCGACTGGCAGTCCGGAACCGCGCTGCTGCTACGGTCGCAGGTTCGAATCCTCCCTCGGACATGGATGTTTGTCATGTCCTTAGGTTAGTTAGGTTTAAGTAGTTGTAAGTTCTAGGGGACTGATGACCTCAGAAGTTAAGTCCCATAGTGCTTAGAGCCATTTGAACCATTTGTGCGACTGGATTCGTAATTTCCTGTCAGAAAGATCACAGTTGGTAGTAAGAGACGGGAAGTTTTTCGAGTAAAATACAGCTAATATTCGGCGTTCCCCACGGAAGTCTTATAGGCCCTCTATTGTTTGTGGTCTATATAAACGACATAGGAGACAATCTGAGTTTCCGTCTTATATTGTTTACAGATTATGCTGTCATTTACCGTCTTGTAAAGTCATCAGATGACCAAAAAGAATTACAAAATGATTCAGATAAGATATCTGTACGGCGCGAAAAGTGGCAACTGACCCTGAATAAAGAAAAGTTTGAAGTTATTCACATGAGTACTAAAAGAGATCTGCTAAATTTCGATTACGCGATATGTTCCACATATCTGAAGGCTGGAAATTCAGCTAATTACTTAGGGATTACAATTACAAATAACTTAAATTGGAACCATCACATAGATAATGTTGTGGGTAGAGCAAACCAAAGACTGCGATTCACTGGCAGAACACTTAGAAGGTGCAACAGGTCTACTAAAGAGACTGCTTACACCACGCTTGTACGCCCTATCCTGGATTATTGGTGTGCGGTGTGGGATCCGCATTAGGTGGGACTGACGGATGACATTGAAAAAGTACAAAGAAGGTCAGCTCGTATTGTATTATCTCGAAATAGGGGAGATATTGTCACAGACATGATACGTGAAATGGAGTGGCACTCATTAAAACAAAGGTTTTTTTCGTTGCGAAGGGATCTTCTAGTGAAATTTTAATTACTAGTTTTCTCCTTCTATTGCGAAAACATTCTGTTGGCACCCACCTACATAGGGAGAAATGATTAACACGATAAAAAAAGAGAAATCAGGGCTCGCACAGAAAAATTTAGGTGCTTGTTTTTACCACGCGCCTTTCGAGAGTAGAACGGTAGAGAGGCAGCTTGAATGTGGTTCACTGAACACTCTTCGAGGCACTTTATTGTGAAAAGCAGAGTAATCACATAGATGTACATAAATAAAGATTTGATTTTTTAAATACGAACTTTTATCGTCTTAAATGTTTAGGATAATACTGTTTTCCATCATATGGCACAGCAAGTACCTATTCGCTTTATCGAAGACTTTTTCATAATCATCAAGTGTAACTTGAGTCTCCAGATTACAGTCTCTTCTCTTTTCAGTTCAAATGGTTCAAATGACTCTGAGCATTATGGGACAGCTGAGGTCATCAGTCATCTAGAACTTACAACTACTTAAACCTAACTAACCTAAGGACATCACACATAATTATGCCCCAGGCAGGATTCGAACCTCTGACCGTAGCGGTCGCGTGGTTCCAGACTGAAGCGCCTAGAACCGCTCGGCCACACCGGCCGGCTCTATTTTCAGTTATCTGCCGCTCTATCGTAGTAGTGTCACCGTATGACCGTCATTTTCTAAAACCAGTTTGTTTCTCTAGTAAGAGGGCATCAGCCATTTTTGGGCTTGTTATTAATCACTGGTTCAAATGGTTCAAATGGATCTGAGCACTATGGGACTTAACATCTGAGGTCATCAGTCCCCTGGAACTTAGAACTACTTAAACCTAACTAACCTAAGGACAGACATCACACACATCCATGCCCAAGACAGGATTCAAACCTGCGACCGTAGCAGTCTCGCAGTTCCGGACTGAAGCGCCTAGAACTGCACGGCCACCGCGGCCGGCTATTAATCATTTTTGCATGTATTTTGTAGCCAGTATTTAACGGACATATTCGTCAGTAATTTTCACAAGTGCCTCTCGTGCCCATTTCGTAGAATGATATTACTTCAGCCACTCTCCAAGAGTGGGGTATCATCTACTATTTCCAGCATTCATTTAATAAACGCAACAGCCTCAGTTTTAACATTAGCCATCCACATTTGATATGTTCTGCATTAATTTTATCGGATTCTGCTGCTTTTCTGTTCCTTCGCTGCTTTAATGCTTCTTGTATCTTCTCCAGAGTAACATTGTGTCCTGTATGAATTTTATCATCTTGTTCTCTGTCCTAGCCAATTTTTGTTGGCTCAATTTTATCATTGATTTCCACCCAAAATCTCTGATAAAGTTTTACATATTTAGAACTAATTCAAATCGGAATGGCGACAAAATGTGTGTTTGTCTGAAAACTGGTAGACTGTTCATCTTCCGTTCTTCTACAGCAACGCAGGCCTAGATCAAGGTTTCTGAAAACGTCAGTGACATGGCCAGGAATTCTATATAGGCTTACAATATTCCACAATGAATCCGGGTGTGTAATGTCAAAAGTTTTTCTAAAATGAACCAAGTTTGAGTGCAGTGGACCGTTGAATACTATGCATTCTTCTGTTAAGTATCGCAGAAAAAATGTTTGTTCAAAGACGGCTATCCCACTTCATAATGCTGCCTGTGCTTCTCGTAGCCAGCGGTTTCCTGCATCAACGTCTTGTTGCAGGAAACCGCTGCTACGTTTTGTAGACATTTGATTGTGACATGTGAATCTACACAATATCCACCTCTCATTCAACGACACAATTCTTCCTGATCATCTACGTAAATATGTATGAAAGTTTGTTTTGTGAATGTACTGGACATACAATAGAAATTGTTTAGTGACATTGGTTGGTGCTATTACGAGATCCTGAAACCACCAACAGATGCGGTACAACTTAATTTCGTCGTTGTCTGCTTGCTTTAAAGTTAGTCGTATCTTTTCAAACAGCTGATATGAGATTAGAAATGATATTTTATTTCGATAAAATTTCTAAAATTTCTGTGCGTGCGTGTATATATATATATATATATATATATATATATATATATATGTGTGTGTGTGTGGTGGTGGTGGTGGTTAGTGTTTAACGTCCCGTCGACAACGAGGTCATTAGAGACGGAGCGCAAGCTCGGGTTAGGGAAGGATTGGGAAGGAAATCGGCCGTGCCCTTTCAAAGGAACCATCCCGGCATTTGCCTGAAACGATTTAGGGAAATCACGGAAAACCTAAATCAGGATGGCCGGAGACGGGATTGAACCGTCGTCCTCCCGAATGCGAGTCCAGTGTGCTAACCACTGCGCCACCTCGCTCGGTTATGTGTGTGTGTGTGTGTGTGTGTGTGTGTATGTGTGTGTGTGTGTGTGTGTGTGTGTGTGTGTGTGCCGACCGGAGTGGCCGTGCGGTTCTAGGCGCCACATTCTGGAACCGCGAGACCGCTGCGGTCGCAGGTTCGAATCCTGCCTCGGGCATGGATGTGTTGTAAGTAGGCTGTTTATGTTTTCTTACTGGCAACGTTACGTAGCGCTCTGTATGAAAAATCACTGGCTGTGCTGTGGGTTTGCTCTGTTGTGGCCCATTACTTGTCTGCATGTCAAGAGTCAGCACTGTCTTTCCGTTGGAAGGACAACACTACTTCTTCAAGACTGCATGGAAATCCACTGCTTCCGAGTGCATTTTCTTTTACTGCTCAGACTTTGAGAAAAACACTGCTATTACACTGTGATGAATGATCAGGACTGTCTTTATGGGCTGTGAGAAAATTTTAGCTTTTCACCAACACTGTATCAATAAGTGTGTGCATTTGATATCTTTTTTATTGTAATTATGAAAAATTTTATCAAATCATTATTGGCCACTGCCCAAAACAATTTGTAAAATTTTTTGTGGGGAGCATGGGGGCTATGTAAGTAGGCTGTTTATGTTTTCTTATTGGCAACGTTACGTAGCGCTCTGTATGAAAAATCACTGGCTGTCTGTGCGCAGTCTGTGGGTAGTTTGCATTGTTGTCTGCCATTGTAGTGTTGGGCAGTTGGATGTGAACAGCGCGTAGCGTTGCGCACTTGGAGGTGAGCCGCCAGCAGTGGTGGTTGTGGGGGGAGAGATGGCGGAGTTTTGAAATTTGTAAGACTGGATGTCATGAACTGCTATTTACATTATGACTTTTGAACACTATTGAGGTAAATACATTTTTTGTTCTCTATAAAAAATCTTTCATTTGCTAACTATGCCTATCAGTAGTTAGTGCCTTCAGTAGTTTGAATCTTTTATTTAGCTGGCAGTAGTGGCGCTCGCTGTATTGCAGTAGTTCGAGTAACCAAGATTTTTGTGAGGTAAGTGATTTGTGAAACGTATAGGTTAATGTTAGTCAGGGGTCCGCAGCTCGTGGTCGTGCGATAGCGTTCTCTCTTCCCGCGTCCGGGTACCCGGGTTCGATTCTCGGCGGGGTCAGGGATTTTCTCTGCCTCGTGATGACTGGGTGTTGTGTGATGTCCTTAGGTTAGTTAGGTTTAAGTAGTTCTAAGTTCTAGGGGACTGATGACCATAGATGTTAAGTCCCATAGTGCTCAGTGCCATTTGAACCATTTTTGAATGTTAGTCAGGGCCATTCTTTTGTAGGGATTTTTGAAACTCAGGTTGCCTTGCGCTAAAAAATATTGTGTGTCAGTTTAGGCACAGTCATGTATAATTGTTCAAAGGGGACGTTTCAGTGTGTGATGTCCTTAGGCTAGTTAGGTTTGAGTAGTTCTAAGTTCTAGGGGACTGATGACCTCAGCAGTTAAGTCCCATAGTGCTCAAAGCCATTTTTTGTATTATTAAAAGAAATCGATGTTGTTAAAAGAGTTAAAAATACTGTCACAACGTGACGAATAAACCTACAAAATGACACTCACTCTCTTCCACTTCACTCGCGTTGACCCACAGAACCGATATGTGGAGACTAATGTGGGTTTGAGTTAGACTTGCAGATAAATACGTACTCTAATGTACATACGAGCGTACTGATCAGAATAAGACCTGCCATCTAGCTTAATAGCCAACGGTAAGCTCACTGTCAATCGTGCTTTACGCCCTCAATGCATGTCACAGTTAAGAGAAGTGTATGATTTAATAGACGTGATTGCTGTATCGTTTTGTTATGAAACCTCGGTCTGAAAACTTCTTCCACGATCAGTATTCGAATGTCCTTTGCTACCAGTGTCGACGATTAACGAGTGGGAAAAACCTACAGCCGGGAAAGGATCACATCGCACACTAACATATCTCCTCAACTTGGCCAGCTCACAATTATCGAGCGTTATTTATTTAGTTTTTAAACTTTTCCCGCTCTTACAAATCGCCCTGTATCCAGAGCAGACGAATTGCTTTCCTCGAATGGATGCCCTAGCAATGACGAAAGTGAAACCTAAGTAGACCAGCTTTCAAATACACGACAGATAGTGGCTACACGTAAGAAGGAGTTATAAGGAGCGGTGCGTTTCAAGTACTATATATGGCAGAGGTGCTTCTCCAGTAACGTCGGTGTATGTGGATTCCAGACAATCTGCTGGAAGAACTTCGGTCGTTACAAGAAGTTCAGCGAAGTTGTAGGAGAGAGCGTAAAATTGTTGGCAAAGAGAAAGTCTCATCCTAATGGGAAAGAGACTATCAGAGAAGATCCGTAATGAGGCGTAGTGTGTAAAGTAGAACGGAGACAGGGCAATTACAAGTATGCGAATACAAAGTTGGAAGGTCATTCTTTATGTACCTCAGAGAAAAAAATCATTAATGGCTTCTTTGATGTAATAGCTGACTTGTAAAATTTATGATAATTCATTATAAAGCTTGAAATAATGAAGTCAGAATGCATTTCTATTGGTATATCGCCTGCTTTTCCACGCACAGCATCATTCGAGGTTACCCCACTTCCACCGTCGTCCTTTCTGACACAATAGACGTTGAAAAATTCTTACTTCAAACCAGAAGATGGATTTCGTGAGTGAAACCGGGGAAACTCTTGAATTTCAGCCAATAATATAAAAACGCCTTCAGTCCGCGTGATCACTATATTTCTCCACTTGGTGATGTCAGTACGTATAACGCTGTGTAAGTTAAATGGCCGTCTGTGATAAAGTGTAGAACACCAGTGCCTTCAATACCGTGGTTAAATTTTTGACTCATTTATTGGGTCGTTATTTTGTTGTTTTTTGCGGGAGGAAACAAACAGCGAGGTCATCGGTCTCTTCCGATTAGGGAAGGATGGGAGAGGAAGTCGCCGTTGTCCTTTTCACAGGAACCATCCCGGCAGATCCCGGAAGAGATTTAGGGAAATCACGGAAAACGTAAATCAGGATGGCTGGACGCGGGATTGAACCGTCGTCCTCTCGAATCCGAGTCCAGTGTGCTAACCACTGCATCACCTCGCTCGGTATCTTGAGTCGTCTGTCGACATTTGGGCAATATGAAAGTGCTCGCTAACTTGTAGGGAGATGTTTTGTTGATAATGCGAAATAAGAAGAGTTTTACTATGCATGTATTAATATGCTTACAGAACTTAATTGTAATGATTTAAGAATAAAATCGAAGCGGTTAAAATGTGGACTGGTAAGATAAGAAATGGAATTCCCCACAGACTCGGTGAAGAACGTGGGGAAAATGCTGACGAGAAGAAGGAACGTGTCATATCATAGGATGATAGGACACATATCAAAACACCAAGGAATGGGAAGAGGTTGATACAAGGAGGGAACCCATGACGAGCCGTACCAAACCATCAGAAGAATTATGGAGAAAAAAGGTTCACAGAACTTAAAGTTCTCATCCTGCGTGTGGCAGGGCATTAGTCCGACTTTAATCCAGAAGCATTTGTCCATCCACGTCGGCTACATTCGTAACTATCGGAATTTTCTGTGTGAAAGTTGTCGGTAACTGAAAATGTGTGGTATCAACGTTCGATACCACACCTGTTAAGGGTTGCGACGGCAGGAGTGGCCGTGCGGTTCTAGGCGCTACAGTCTGGAGCCGCGCGACAGCTACGATCACAGGTTCGAATCCTGCCTCGCGCATGGATGTGTGTGATGTCCTTAGGTTAGTTAGGTTTAATTAGTTCTAAGTTCTAGGCGACTGATGACCTCAGAAGTTAAGTCGCATAGTGCTCAGAGCCGTTTGTTAAGGGTTGCAGTTATCGACCGCGGTCCGTATTAGTATCGTTGGACCCGCGAGTCGCGACCAGCGCCTCTCCGCGGCTTGTATCAAGTTTCTAGCGGGCTCTCGTCTACTGTTGCTCGGGACGTCAAGTAGTAAAGTAGCATAGTCTTCAGTTGACAGGAAGCAACCTATAACAAGGCGCTTAGTAACGTACGGCCTAAGTGAGGCCTCAGTAGACTTTATGCTCAGTTGATGATGTGTTCATTTAGCTTTTTTGCACAGCTTGTTACAAATGATCTGACTTCAGCATAAAAAGCATTTTCTTCTTTAAATTAAATTTTTCAGCCAAAGAAGGTAGGTTTAAGTGCAGAGAAATTCAAGACACACATTTTAACCATGAATACAGCGAGATTTATCATTTTAGTGATTCATGCTACTTGTCCTTACGTATAAGGGTATACAAACTGCAGTCACATCTGTAATACACTCATCTTTTCTTAAAGAAGACGAGCATTTCCCCTCACGGGTTGTATTAAGACGGTTGGAGATCTTACTTGTGATCTGGGTTCCTTCGCCGGCCGGAGTGGCCGTGCGGTTCTAGGCGCTACAGTCTGGAACCGAGCGACCGCTACGGTCGCAGAAGTTACGTCCCATAGTGCTCAGAGCCATTTGAACCATTTCTAACCAATGTGCGGATGAGGAGTGGCTGCATGTAACTCGTCGCCATGGGAACCCACCCAAGTACAGCCTTACTGAGGCTTGTTGAAACAGCGTCAGCAATATCTGGCTCAGCTGTGTCTGACTCAAAAGTCAATCTATACGATAAAAACGTTTCAGTAAACATGCACTTGGAAATTCAGATGTGCAGTTACAAGCGACCTCTTATTACAATTTGTAACATAATTTCAATTAGCTCAAATATGCTGAGCCGTACGTGGCTCATGTTCCCACCATGGTGTATTTTACACCCTGTTTTAATGTTAATGTTTTGCCTGACTGTGAGCGGAGCTAGCAGCGCGTATCAACATATCCCCTCTCGTAGTATCTTCGCTGGACTGCTATTACTTCCCGGTCGTTGTCTGTCGTAAGCCAGTTCGGGTGGCGAGTTCGGACGGCCAGTCAATTGGAATACGTCTGGAGCGCAGTCCGGACCTGCCAGTCGGGGAGTTGCAATGCGGCACTAGTGCTGTTGAGTTGGAGCTGTGAGGTCTGCGTCGACATGGCTCGCCCGACCATTGCCGCCTCGCATCACTTGAGCCGGGCCACGGTCTTGGTGGATCGTCGGTCGGTCGTCCTACCGGTCGACGCATTTTGGCTCGCCGATCGTTAATGAGTCTGCTGTGTGTGTGTGCATCGTCTCCAGATTTGTCTTCATGCGTACTTAGTTACTGTTGGGTATCGTTCAGGTCTTCGTGTAAGTGTTTGTCAGGTTGTGTGTGTAGTTGACATTATTTCCACTGACGACTATTTTAGATGTTGTCGGCATTCTGAGCGAGTCGGTCGTTTGATGCGGACCAGGGAGGATATATCCATGCGGCGCAGTCGGCTGGGTCCGCTGGCAGTCCCTGCGCAGTGTCAGAGCGTGTGTGGAGCTGTCCGATCGCTACGAGCTTCGTGGCTCACCCACCCAAGACGTCAATGTTGAGTGGTGTCTTAAGTACCCAAGCCACGTCCGTTCCTATTGTGTCGTTCGTTTCGGTGGTCCGCTGTTGGCGAGCTTTTCCTGTGAGCGACACCGAGAGTTTGTAGTGGTGAAATCGAGCCGCTGTGAGGTGGAATTAACTATATTGGTTCACTACAATTCAAATGCACCAGCAGAACTTTCTCCCTTGTGGCCGTTAGTGTTCTGGTTACCTGCCCTGACCACTAACGTAGTTTCAGGCAGCGTACTTTCCTCACCTGTTGCCGCTGTACAACACGGCGTGTAGTTTTGACAGCTTAATACGTATTTCATTGAGGATAGTCACATCCGTAGCAGTTTGGTCTTTAAGTTTTCACGTACTGATCGTTGGCTAGCAAGTCGTTTGGTCGGTTGGTCTGTGACTGTCTCTTGGTTGGATTACCGGTAGATCAAGTGTAGTTGGGCCCACCACCTGTCTCACCCCTTCCCCCTCCCCTGGTGGCGTCTGAGTGCTGTTGTCTACACTGTCTTTTTCATGGGTGTTTAATGGTCTGTTAGTAATCTATTATAGCCAATGATTTAAAAAAAATATTGTGTTTTATGTAGATCAATTTATGTCAATCAATTGTGGGCCTTCAGCCAATTAAAACCTTGTTCTTAAATGTAGTTACTGTCGTTGCGTTGCTTTTCATTTAGTAAGTGTTCGGCCATTGAAAACTGAAAGGTTAAGGTATTTTTTTTAATTTTTGGAAAATCAACTGTGGGCCTTCAGCCGCTTAAAGCTTTATTCTCAAAATTTCCCCTTAAGCGAAAACATTGCGGCCTTCTGCCTTAAAAGATTATGGTAACATTTTTTTTTTTAATTTTGAAATACAATTGTGGGCTTCAGCCGTTTGTATTTGCACCTTGTGTATGTTTGTTTTATCCACTTTTGCCTTGAGGTTTATCCGCCTAGCTGTGTTATATATATTATTTTATTTGCAGTTTTAACTGTATGTCTTCAGTCACTTGAAATTAATCTTGTTGCTTTTTAAGATTTATTGTTTGGAGGCCTTCAGCCGTGAAAGAACTGGACTTTGAAACTCGTAGTTGTAAAGGTTTGGCTATGTGCCGTTTTGGTTTAAAGGTGTTATTAAATCACAATAAATTACAATTTTGTTATTTTGCTTTGAGCAGTGATACACTTCTTCCAGCGATTCCCCCACACCTAGTACTCTTCCTGGAAGGCGATGACTGGAATTTCCCTTAGAGCACGTGTAGTCGCCTTTTGGATGTCCTGAACAGTGTCAAAACGACACCACTTCAGTTTGGTTTTGATGCGCGATAACAGGAAGGAGTGGTCGACAATGTGGACCTCAGCGTGTGCCGTCTTGATTTCGGCCCTTTTCATCGAGAGCAGACGGCCTGGAAATATAGCTTCTACTATCGAGTGGGCTAGCTTGCTATTGAGACAATGTATTAGTTAGGTTCAGTTAAAGTTTGGACAGCAACGAGTATTTGTTAGTTTTGAGATTATACAGAACAGCGATCCTAACTTCACAGGATTAGACATGGACTACGGCTTCACACCTACGTGCTCATCCCAGCCAAAGTTATCTATACATTTGATATTTACTTGTGTTTTTTGACTCTATTAAAAGTGTTAAAGTTATCTGCAGTACCGAAGTGCTTCATCTCCCCTGCTCCTACTCGCTTCATTCACTCTCGGCCTATATTATAGAAGCAGTTCACAGGAGCAGACCCACGGGTCGCCTATGCAGGCTGGATATGAAAATGGCAGACTTCCCTTAGGGAGTAAGTTTCAGCGCGAGGTTTTAGGGTTTTCAATAAAACGTGATTGAACAGCGTTGCTACAGAAGTGACTGCATCTTGCGCGACGAAACAAGCACTGAACAAGGGTTTACGCAGACAACGATGTTGACGCTTCGACAACTCGAAGCGGACTGCAGAAGGCAGCATTGGAAAACTGCTACGTTTCTCCACCATTCTACGTCGGGGTATAGCTTGATCCGTTAGGAGCTTCAGGAAACACCCAACTGTATTACATTTTGCGCACATCTACATCCATACTCCGCAAGCCACCTGACGGTGTGTGGCGGAGGGTACCTTGAGTACCTCTATCGGTTCTCCCTTCTATTCCAGTCTCGTATTGTTCGTGGAAAGAAGGATTGTCGGTATGCCTCTGTGTGGGCTCTAATCTCTCTGATTTTATCCTCATGGTCTCTTCGCGAGATATACGTAGGAGAGAGCAATATACTGCTTGACTCTTCGGTGAAGGTATGTTCTCGAAACTTTGACAAAAGCCCGTACCGAGCTACTGAGCGTCTCTCCTGCAGAGTCTTCCACTGGAGTTTATCTATCATCTCCGTAACGCTTTCGCGGTTACTAAATGATCCTGTAACGAAGCGCGCTGCTCTCCGTTGGATCTTCTCTATCTCTTCTATCAACCCTATCTGGTACGGATCCCACACTGCTGAGCAGTATTCAAGCAGTGGGCGAACAAGCGTACTGTAACCCACTTCCTTTGTTTTCGGATTGCATTTCCTTAGGTTTCTTCCAATGAATCTCAGTCTGGCATCTGCTTTACCGACGATCAACATTATATGATCATTCCATTTTTAATCACTCCTAATGCGTACTCCCAGATAATTTATGGTATTAACTGCTTCCAGTTGCTGACCTGCTATTTTGTAGCTAAATGATAAAGGATCTATCTTTGTGTATTCGCAGCACATTACAATCGTCTACATTGAGATTCAGTTGCCATTCCCTGCACCATGCGTCAATTCGCTGCAGATCCTCCTGCATTTCAGTACAATTTTCCATTATTACAACCTTTCGATACACCACAGCATCATCTGCAAAAAGCCTCAGTGAACTTCCGATGTCATCCACCAGGTCATTTATGTATATTGTGAATAGCAACGGTCCTATGACACTCCCCTGCGGCACATATTGAAATGTAATCGCTGTCGTGAAGACGGACTACCATCAACTCCGCGAGTGGTCACCTTACAGTTTGGCTGTCCGAACGCGAACGATGTGTCTACAACAATTACTAGTACAGCCATTTATCTGTATGTCAGAGAAGTCGCTTTCCCGTTGTCGGCGGATATGCATGCATGCATACAGCCCTTTTCAGCAGATGCAAACATGGAGTACGATCACGTGTATAACAAGATTTATTGCGTGGACGTCCTCCGCAGGAAGCATACAAATATTTATTTTGTAAATAAAAGCCGCCTTTTCTTGCTATACCGTGTTTTATTTCTCCAAGAAACATTTCGCCTTCTTTTGCTTTAAGGCATCTCCATTGGGATCTGGAATGATAATATTTTGATTTGATACTATTATTTGTAAATTATGAAACAGCTGACGTCTAGTTTTTTTATGTCAGTAAGTGATTACTTACAGTTATTCATGTTTTTGGTTTACCCGTGTTTTTGGTTCACAAAATGGTTCAAATGGCTCTGAGCACTATGGGACTAAAGTGATGTGGTCATCAGTCCCCTAGAACTTAGAACTACTTAAACCTAACTAACCTAAGGACATCACACACATCCATGCCCGAGGCAGGATTCGAACCTGCGACCGTAGCAGCAGCGCGGCTCCGGACTGGAGCACCTAGAACCGCACGACCACCGCGGCCGGCCGTTTGCTTCACATTTGTGTATCCTCTTAGCTGGTCAAATACTGGGGGGCGCACTGTAACTCCATTTATCAAACATACGTGCGTTTTAATACTCCGAACCTTTTTATTCACAATTTTCATATTGGTTACGTTACTTCGTTAGGCTGGCAACGTGTATGCAAACAAACCAAACAGGACGACAGACATGGCGAAGTCATATTAGTTACGTCTTTAATTCACAGTTTTCGATCAAACAGCTACAATCAATGGCAGAAGTGCACCACAACAATAAGGGCAAACGATATGAAAATAGTGAAAAGTTCAGAATATGAAACCGTGCTTATGTTTCGTAAATGAAGTTATAGTACGATCTACAGCGTGTACCCAGATGAGAGGAAATGCACATCCCGACCAAAAACACCAAGAACTGTAAGTAATCACTTATTTACCTAAAAAACGAGACCCGAATTGTTTTATAATCCACAAATAACATATATCAAAACAAAACTGTGTCTTTCTAGATCCCTTTGAAGATGCTGTGAAGTAAAAAAAAAAAAAAAATGCGAAACGCGTCTGAGAGAAATAAAATACAATACAGCAAGAAAAGGCAGTTTTTATGTAATGGAATGTGTAATGGGATGACGACAACGAAAATTTATGTTGAACTGACACTCGAACTCGGATATCCTGCTTATCGACAGCTGTCGCTTTATTTGTTCGGGGCAGACGTCCCGTGATTCAGTCAAGTTCATCACTTATCCATTCACTCTCTTTTTTTGTTACAGAGGGCAACTAACCCTCTGACCGAACACGTTGAGCTACCGTGCCGGCGCCGTTAGGCTATTTGACCACGAGTCAGTGCCAGATCCAAATTTCCATATGTCGCCAACCATGTGTCTACAGCCTGAACTCGTATGTCCAGTATGTGTACACAGTAGACAATTTACTCGAAGGTCGCTTGCCCCGTCTCTGCAGAGTCGTGTCCGGATAGGCTAATGGTAAGGCGACCGCCCACGATAAGCAGGAAATACGGGTTCTAGTCCCGGTCATGCACAAATGTTCATTGTCATCATTCCATTATACAGCGGATGGTAGTCCATATTCGCATCTGCTAATATATTTCATCAATAGCGTTTGGTGCAGCTCGTGGTCTTGCGGTAGCGCTCTCGCTTCCCGCGCACGGGGTCCCAGGTTCGATTCCCCGCGGGGTCAGGGATTTTTCCTGCCTCGAGATGACTGGGTGTTGTGTCGTCTTCATCATCATCATCATTCATCCCAATTACAGTCGAAAGGAAATGGCAAACCACCTCCACTAGGACCTTGCCTAGTACACTGGTGTGGGTCTCCCGCATCGTCCCCTATATTCCTCGGAGTATGGGACCTCATCATCATCATCATCTAGTGGCGTTGGTGTCGCATGATGCTATAAGGAAAGTATTTAATTGGGGCAGAGACGAAATGGCAATCATTACAACGCAAATAAGGGCCAGATATGCGGAAATCAACTGACAAAAGCTACTTTGACAAATGGTTGATTGTTATGACCCTATCTGCAAACAGGGGGCGGCGGACATGAGACTATTGATACTGATTAATGGAAACGTGTTTCCTGATCGGATGAATCACGTTTATTGTTACTCCAGGTCTATATCCGTGTCCTGAAGCGTCATACTGGCGAGCGATTGCTCGAAACATGCATCGTGCCGCGGACGGAGACAGTGGGGGCAGGAGCATGCCGTAGGGGATATTCGCTTGAGTTTCCATGGGATCTGTAGTAGTAATCGAAGATACCGTGATGGCTGTGGACTACATGAACATTCTTTGGATCACATGCAGTCCTTGATGCCTGGTGTCCTCCACGACGGCGGAAGCATCTTCCAACAGAATAGCTCTCCATTTGACAAGACCAGAACCGAGTTACAATGATTTCAGGAACACAATAGGTAACACACGCTGATGTGTTGGCCACTCGTCTATTCTGAATCCAACGGCACACGTCCGATTCATTAACGAGAGACAACAAAACGCCCAAAACCCAGCGGCTCGTAATGTACGGGAATTTCGTGAAGTGTGCGTAGACGCCTGCTGCCACTTACTTCCGTAAAGCAACCAGGTACTTGTCTAATCCATGACACGTGACAGTCGCTGCTGTATTGCGTTCCAAAGGCGAACGACAACGCTAATAAGCAGGTGGTCATGATGTTAGAAACTAATCTGCACTAGTAACATACTTAGATCCGAAATGAAAACCTGCAAGCACTGCTCACTCGTCACCACAAAGAACTTTCCAGGTTGTGCCACATTCCATTATTAATAAGGCCAGTGCATACAATGGGAACACCACCAGCTTCAAACAACAGGTTAGCGTATTCCTGATTATGTTTATTAAATAGGGGTCACATAATCATGGGAGAACTTGTTGGAATTGGGGTTGATAAACAGAAGTCGATATCACAATAACCAAATGTTTATACAAGTTTAGAACCAACACGAAATCGCCTTGTGAAGAGGCTCTGGAGAAACAAAAACTGAGAAAACCAGCATGAACTACTGAATCTTACGAAATGAGACATTGAAATATACCGGTAGAAAGATGGAAAGTCTAAGAAATTCAGAGTTCCTCATGAGTACAGTTTGCATTTTCAAACAGACAAAAAAGTGGGTCAATGAACTTCACATCCGGGATACACATCCAACCAGATAAATGTGAGCTGCTCAGAGTATTGACTATGAAATACGGCGAGCTATCCAAAATTTTCGGGACTGGTTCTGCCATCTATTGAAAACCTTACCTTTGGACTGACAGTCACCATCACCCTCGAAGTAGTTCCTATTCGCACGTACACACCGGTCCCAGCACTTCTGCCACTGGTCAAACGTTTTCTGGAAGTCCTGTTCTTTGAGGGTGTTTATCACAGCCAGCGATGTTTCTTGAATCGTCTCTAGAGTGTCGAACCGACGGCCTTTCAACTTGTGTTTCAGTTTTGGGAATAGCGCGAAGTGCCAAATCTGGCAAGTACGGTGGGTGGGGTACAACCGTCATGTTTTTTTTTGCCAAAAAGTTCCCGCTGAGCAAGGACGTGTGACAGGCCACGTTGTCGTGATGCAGCAGTCACTTCCCTTGTCGCCAAAGTTCGGGCCGTCGTCACCGTACGTTTTCACAGAGCCATCGCAAAATGTCATAGTAGTACACGGAATTCACTGTTTGGTTGGGTGGGACATATTATTTGTGCACAATTCCCTTGGTATCAAAGAAAACGGCGATCATGCTCTTCACTTTACTCTTCACCTGTCGTGTGGGTCTTGGAGAGCCAGGGTTCTTCCACTGGGACGGTTGTTACTTTGTCTCTAGGTCATAGCTGTAAATGCAGCTCTCGTCGCCGGTGATAACCCATGACAAAAAGGTTTGATCATTAGATGCGGTCTGACGAAGGTCCGTGCACACTTCAACACGCTGTGCCTTCTGATTGGTAGTGAAGATCCTTGGCACAAATTTTGCTGCGACACGATGCATGCCCAGTTCGTCAGTCAACATTCGTTGTCATGTCCCATAACCAATACCCACATCGGATCTGCTCGAACCATTTGTGGAAGTTTGGCAAGAATGTTTGGCGTTGTGTGGCTAATGGGCCTTCCAGTCTGAGCATCGTCCTGTACGTCTGTACGGCCGACCCTAAACCAAGCATTCCACTCAAACACGCGCCTACGGCTCATGCACTGTCCCCCAAATACTTGTTGAATCATTGCAAGGGTCTCCGTAGCACTTTTCCTAAGATTCGCACAGAATTTGATGCACGGGCACTGTTCTGTTCGCGGATCCATCGTAATAATTTCAACGATAGGATTAATCTCAACATCAACCTTAATCTCATTATACTAAGGACTTAAGTTAACTAAACTAATAACCTTCAAAGTTATAATTAAAAGAATAATCTTTTAGGCCTTAGTAAAATTTCACACCTCTAGAATTGCAGTCTAGAATCATAATTGAATATAAGGCCTAACCACACACCAAATACAGTATGTTAGGAAATCACCGTTGACATGCAACATGTCCTCCCAGCTGGATACCACTTCGCACACTGACTCATCAAATATCCAGCTCTTGCCACCTAGCAGTGCCAAGATCTACTACTACTCCTACTTTCCAGATGGCAACACCAGTCCCAAAAATTTTGGATTCCATCTTGTATGTAACTAGCACCTCATGCTTTAGCAAAAATCGACAGGTAGATCTCCAACCTGCACCCTCATTACGGAACGACAACTAGCAATCGAATGGTCGTCGGCACTGGACGACTCCCTGGAAACGAATGATCAAGGTACAAAGTTTCCTGTACCCGTCCCAAACTCACTGTGAAGGGGCGGCAGCAAGCTCATAGCTAGTGAGACGAATGTAAGTGTTCCTCGAAGCGTGAAAGTAGAGGGAAATGCTGCAGAAGTTTCCCCTGACAAAGCATATAATTACTCAAAAACTAATTACTTGTAGGGTCTCTTACTACTGACTGATGAAGCATACGCAGTCTCTGGAAGGGAAGGCTTATACGACACTGGCTGAGCAGAAATACTATTCGAATGGTAAGAAATTTCTCATGTTTCGTGATAACAGAGGGATAGGTTTCTTGTTAATGTCCATGATGAAAAAGTAGTTGCTACACCTCAAGGCACCTTAGGGGCTGTGTGTAAGGGATTAACTCCAGGAACCCACGACTACGGAATATGCCAAGAAACTGAGCGAAATGATCGTATGGCTGTATGGTTCGGGAACAATGTGTTACCAAGCAATGTTGCTACCTTGTTGTTTGTCCACGGGTAAGATGAGAATTTTTTTTTTTTTTTTTTTTTTTTTTTTTTTTTTTTTTTTGACGATACACTCATCAAACAGAGCAAAGTTCTTTTCAGTGACACGAAATAAAGTATAGAGAAACATTTTCTGGACTTCTCCACTATTTTAAAATAAGAAGTTATTGGAGCCACAACGATACATTGGAAATATGTTGTACGGACATGATCGAAGATTTTGTAAGTCCAGTGGCTACTGGATGTATACACCGGTTCTCGTCCGATCACCGAAGTTAAGCATCATCGGGCCCGGTTAGTACTTGGATGGGTGACCGCCTGGGAAACCCGGGTGCTGTTGGCTCTTAACCTCCCCATGAACCATGGACCTTGCCGTTGGTGGGAAGGCTTGCGTGCCTCAGCGATACACATAGCCGTACCATACGTACAACCACAATGGAGGGGTATCTGTTGAGAGGCCAGACAAACGTGTGGTTCCTGAAGATGGGCAGCAGCCTTTTCAGTAGTTGCAAGGGCAACAGTCTGGATGATTGACTGATCTGGCCTTGTAACAATAACCAAAACGGCCTTGCTGTGCTGGTACTGCGAACGGCTGAAAGCAAGGGGAAACTACGGCCGTAATTTTTCCCGAGGGCATGCAGCTTTACTGTATGATTAAATGATGATGGCGTCCTCTTGGGTAAAATATTCCGGAGGTAAAATAGTCCCCCATTCGGATCTCCGGGCGGGGACTACTCAAGAGGATGTCGTTATCAGGAGAAAGAAAACTGGCGTTCTACGGATCGGAGCGTGGAATGTCAGATCCCTTAATCGGGCAGGTAGGTTAGAAAATTTAAAAAGGGAAATGGATAGGTTAAAGTTAGATATAGTGGGAATTAGTGAAGTTCGGTGGCAGGAGGAACAAGACTTCTGGTCAGGTGACTACAGGGTTATAAACACAAAGTCAAATAGGGGTAATGCAGGAGTAGGTTTAATAATGAATAGGAAAATAGGAATGCGGGTAAGCTACTACAAACAGCATAGTGAACGCATTATTGTGGCCAAGATAGATACGAAGCCCACACCTACTACAGTAGTACAAGTTTATATGCCAACTAGCTCTGCAGATGACGAAGAAATTGAAGAAATGTATGATGAAATAAAAGAAATTATTCAAATAGTGAAGGGAGACGAAAATTTAATAGTCATGGGTGACTGGAATTCGAGTGTAGGAAAAGGGAGAGAAGGAAACGTAGTAGGTGAATATGGATTGGGACTAAGAAATGAAAGAGGAAGCCGCCTGGTAGAATTTTGCACAGAGCACAACTTAATCATAGCTAACACTTGGTTTAAGAATCATGATAGAAGGTTGTATACATGGAAGAACCCTGGAGATACTAAAAGGTATCGATAGATTATATAATGGTAAGACAGAGATTTAGGAACCAGGTTTTAAATTGTAAGACATTTCCAGGGGCCGATGTGGACTCTGACCACAATCTATTGGTTATGACCTGTAGATTAAAACTGAAGAAACTGCAAAAAGGTGGGAATTTAAGGAGATGGGACCTGGATAAACTGAAACAACCAGAGGTTGTACAGAGTTTCAGGGAGAGCATAAGGGAACAATTGATAGGAATGGGGGAAAGAAACACAGTAGAAGAAGAATGGATAGCTTTGAGGGATGAAGTAGTGAAGGCAGCAGTGGATCAAGTAGGTAAAAAGACGAGGGCTAGTAGAAATCCTTGGGTAACAGAAGAAATATTGAATTTAATTGATGAAAGGAGAAAATATAAAAATGCAGTAAATGAAGCAGGCAAAAAAGAATACAAACGTCTCAAAAATGAGATCGACAGGAACTGCAAAATGGCTAAGCAGGGATGGCTAGAGGACAAATGTAAGGATGTAGAGGCTTATCTCACTAGGGGTAAGATGGATACTGCCTACAGGAAAATTAAAGAGACCTTTGGAGATAAGAGAACCACTTGTATGAACATCAAGAGCTCAGATGGAAACCCAGTTCTAAGCAAAGAAGGGAAAGCAGAAAGGTGGAAGGAGTATATAGAGGGTCTATACAAGGGCGAAGCACTTGAGGACAATACTATGGAAATGGAAGAGGATGTAGATGAAGATGAAATGGGAGATACGATACTGCGTGAAGAGTTTGACAGAGCACTGAAAGACCTGAGTCGAAACAAGGCCCCCGGAGTAGACAACATTCCATTGGAACTACTGACGGCCTTGGGAGAGCCAGTCCTGACAAAACTCTACCATCTGGTGAGCAAGATGTATGAAACAGGCGAAATACCCTCAGACTTCAAGAAGAATATAATAATTCCAATCCCAAAGAAAGCAGGTGTTGTCAGATATGAAAATTACCGAACAATCAGCTTAATAAGCCACAGCTGCAAAGTACTAACACGAATTCTTTACAGACGAATGGAAAAACTGGTAGAAGCCGACCTCGGGGAAGATCAGTTTGGATTCCGTAGAAATACTGGAACACGTGAGGCAATACTGACCTTACGACTTATCTTAGAAGAAAGATTAAGGAAAGGCAAACCTACATTTCTAGCATTTGTAGACTTAGAGAAAGCTTTTGACAATGTTGACTGGAATACTCTCTTTCAAATTCTAAAGGTGGCAGGGGTAAAATACAGGGAGCGAAAGGCTATATACAATTTGTACAGAAACCAGATGGCAGTTATAAGAGTCGAGGGACATGAAAGGGAAGCAGTGGTTGGGAAGGGAGTAAGACAGGGTTGTAGCCTCTCCCCGATGTTATTCAATCTGTATATTGAGCAAGCAGTAAAGGAAACAAAAGAAAAATTTGGAGAAGGTATTAAAATCCATGGAGAAGAAATAAAAACTTTGAGGTTCGCCGATGACATTGTAATTCTGTCAGAGACAGCAAAGGACTTGGACGAGCAGTTGAACGGAATGGATGGTGTCTTGAAGGGAGGATATAAGATGAATATCAACAAAAGCAAAACGAGGATAATGGAATGTAGTCGAATTAAGTCGGGTGATGCTGAGGGAATTAGATTAGAAAATGAGACACTTAAAGTAGTAAAGGAGTTTTGCTATTTGGGGAGCAAAATAACTGATGATGGTCGAAGTAGAGAGGATATAAAATGTAGACTGGCAATGGCAAGGAAAGCGTTTCTGAAGAAGAGAAATTTGTTAACATCGAGTATTGATTTAAGTGTCAGGAAGTCATTTCTGAAAGTATTTGTATGGAGTGTAGCCATGTATGGAAGTGAAACATGGACGGTAAATAGTTTGGACAAGAAGAGAATAGAAGCTTTTGAAATGTGGTGCTACAGAAGAATGCTGAAGATTAGATGGGTAGATCACGAACTAATGAGGAAGTATTGAAAAGGATTGGGGAGAAGAGAAGTTTGTGGCACAACTTGACCAGAAGAAGGGATCGGTTGGTAGGACATGTTCTGAGGCATCAAGGGATCACCAATTTAGTATTGGAGGGCAGCGTGGAGGGTAAAAATCGTAGGGGGAGACCAAGAGATGAATACGCTAAGCAGATTCAGAAGGATGTAGGTTGCAGTAGGTACTGGGATATGAAGAAGCTTGCACAGGATAGAGTAGCATGGAGAGCTGCATCAAACCAGTCTCAGGACTGAAGACCACAACAACAACAACAACAACGTGGCTACTGCTTTCAACTGTGGATACACCAGAAGGAGAAAGTTATATAGTTTCACGCTTTTTGCAATTAAACAGACAAAACTTTTTAATGACCAGCTCTCGTGATTTCCAGAACACCGGATTTTATGACGTACCTGTCACTAAATGTGGCGTTCGTCGGGTGTATTCACTACTTGGCGACAGCCTCCATTAGTATATAGCCCTTTCAGGGGTGGCGTTTTTATAAAACATTTTCAAAAGTTCCTACAAACAAAACGGTACAACTTACTCGCTTCCAACTTCAACCTGTTAATATGAATTCTCTGGAGGTTTTTACATAAGAGCGTAACTTTTTGTTGCGGACTGCCGCCGCCAGACGATGCCATTGTAGGAAAAGAAAACCACTCCAGCTCTTCCGTTATGAAGAGCCGGAGTGGGCACGTTTGCAAAAAGAGAGTCGATAACTGGTGTTCTACGTGCATTTTGCACATACTTTCAACAGTAGCCACAAAGCATATTCTTCATTTGTGCATGCTATAAACAGTTTGAAGAAGAAGGTGAAAGTCCTGATCGGGTTCATGTGTCGGAGCAAAATGTTGTTCTCGTTCGGGCTACAATCCAGCGGAACCCACATAAATCAATATGTCGAGATAGTCGTAAACTTCATATCCCAATAACAACCATTTTCAAAATCATTTGTAAATACTTGTACATAAAATCATACAGATGGCAGTTTGTCCTAGTACTCACTCCTGGAGTTTATGCTGTACTATGTGACTACCACAGCGTGATGTCAGTAAGGATTAACAGCGACAATGAAAGGCCAAATACGTTAACTTTTAGTGAGGAAGAAACGTTTCTCACAAAGGTAAAGTTGTTTTTGGAAAACCCATAAATCTCAGTTTCTGCATCTAACAAGAACGAGATTCGTCAAACGGCAATGTGTTCTGCGCAGTGTTGCAGTGACGAGGGAGAAGGTTGAATGCCCTTTTTTATGGAGAAAACCGTTACAGGCATTTACTTTCTTTGTGACTTACATCTTAACTGCAAGAGGACTCCATCAACTTCATCTTGCACCAAGGTGGTGTATACTGTCTCTATCAACTGGCTGCACTGGAACACGTAAAAGCACATTTGCCTGCACGATGGCTCGACCGTGAAGGTGTTGATGATGTCGTGTGGTGCAGACTGCCGCCATGATTACTAGACTTCAACCGTAGTTATTTTTCTATAGGGTTTTGTGAATGACGAAGTGCTTTTCTTACTCCTGCAACAAACCTAAACAAAGCTACGGCGGTGAATCACAGCTGCTGTAGAGTACATAACCAATGACATGTTGCACAAGATTTGGGAAGTATATGAATGTCGTCTCGAAGTTTTCCAAGTGATTCGAAAAGCACGTATGGAGTTCCTGTAACCTGCAAAAAAAAAAAAAAAATAAAAATAAATAAATAAAAATAAAATAAAATAAAATAAAAACCTTGCAGATATACGGTATTAACAGCACAATCTTTTAAATGAATTAGTTGCACTATTTCGTTTGTATGAATTTTTGAAAATGTGAAGTTCTTTATCCTGTACCGTAAGTCCCGCACCGTCACAAGCCCGAGCATTAATCCTATCGGGCGCAACGAGCATCTGCTTCGCATCTGTCGTACGCCATCCCTGCTACGTGTATGTACACGTGGCGAAAAGGACAATATCGTCTCCTGTTTCAAAAAATGCCAAGATCAAGCAGACGCACTATTGCGAGATCTGCTAAAACTGAACTGTCACGTGTCGAATTGAATAAATACACTACGATCGAAGTAACACTAAAAGTTATGCAAACTCTTACATATGTGCTGAAGAGCCAAAGAAACTGGTACAGCTGCCAAATATCGTGTAGGGCCTCTGCGAGCACGCAGAAGTGCCGCAACAAGACGTGGCATTCACTCGACTGATGTCTGAAGTAGTGATGGAGGAAAATGACAACATGAATCCTGCAGGGCTGTCCATAAACCCGTAAGAGTAGCAGAGGATGGAGATCTCTTCTGAATGGTATGTTGCAAGATATTCCAGATATGCCCAAAAATATTCATGTGTGAAGAGTCTGGTGGCCAGCGGAAGTGTTTAAATTCAGAAGTGTTCCTGGAGCCACTCTGCAGAAATTCTGGACGCGTGGGGTGTCGCATTGTCCTGCTGGAAGTGCCCAAGTCCCTCGGAATGGACATGAATGGATGCTGGTGATCAGACAGAATTCTTACGTAAGTGTCGCCTGTGAGAGTCGTATCTAGATGTATCAGGGGTCCCATATCATTCCAAATGCACCCACCCCACACCATTACAGAGCCTCCACCAGTCTGAATAGTCCCATGCAGGGTCCATGGATTCATGAGGTTGTTTCCATACCCGCACATGTCCATCCACTCGATACAATTTGAAACGAGACTCGTCCGACCAGGCAACATGTTTCCACTCATGAACAGTCCAATGTCGGTGTTGAAGGGCCCTGGCGAGGCGTAAAGGTTTCTGTCCTGCAGTCATCAAGGGTACACGAGTGGACCCAGGCTGCGAAAGCCCGTATAGATGATGTTTCGAGGAATGGTTCGCACGCTGACACTTGTCGATGGTCCAGAACTGAAATCTGCAACGATCGGGAGAAGGGTTGCACTTCTGTCAAAATGAAAGATTCTCTTCAGTCGTCGTTGTTCCCGTTCTTGCAGAATATTTTTTGCAGCCACAGCGCCGTATTTTGTCTGTTTACTTATCTCTGTATTTGAATACGCATGAGTACACCAGTTTCTTTGGCGCTTCAGTGCATATTTTTACTATGTTTTTGTGGTGTCACCGCCAGACACCACACTTGCTAGGTGGTAGCTTTAAATCGGCCGCGGTCCATTAGTACATGTAAGACCCGCGTGTCGCCACTGTCAGTAACCGCAGACCGAGCGCCACCACACGGCAGGTCTTGAGAGACGTACTAGCACTCGCCCCAGTTGTACGACGACTTTGCTAGCGACTACACTGACGAAGCCTTTCTCTCAGTTGCCGAGAGATAGTTAGAATAGCCTTCAGCTAAGTCCATGGCTACGACCTAGCAAGGCGCCATTAACCATTTCTAGAGAGAGTCTCACTTGTATCATCCAGAATGCTGTATACAAATGATGGATTAAAGTTAAGTATTCCAGCAGCTACGTACTTTTCTTTATAGCATTCATTACGTATCCTGTTTCAGACCTAACTGCAGCCGGCGTGTGTAAACGAGTGCCTTTCGGTTACCCGTCACTGTGGACTGGCTGTCTTGTCAGTCCACTACAGTTTTGACCTCTGCCTTCAATTTTAAACTAATAGTGCAAGGTAAAAAATGTTGCGTGAATTTGTTAACAAGCTTCAAAATATTAATTTCCGTAAGAGTTTGACTATGGTGTGCATCAACACTGAAGAGAGCACTGGTCGTCTTGTATTTATACGAGGTCTTTCGAAATATTCCGGAACTTTTTTTTGCCCTTACCTTTTACTTATTGTGTATGGTCACCTTCGAAGTACGCTCTTCCACGATTAATACACCCCTGACAACGCCTTTCCAGTTCCGGAAGCAGTCTTGGCACGCCTCTTGCTGGATCGCGCGAAGTACCGACTTCGAATTTTCTTTTATCTCATCTAGTGTCGTAAATCTTCGCCTTTACAACGGGGTCTTCAACTTTGTAAATTAAAAAAAGTCTGCAGGGGCAATATGATTCTCTTACATCTCGTTCTCATTTGCGTGATTCAGAAGCGCTTCACGGATAGCGAGGTAAAGGTCTTTCTGGTCTTGACTTATGAGCCTTGCGACGAACTTGGCGGCAGCATGATGCATTACAAGAAGCTGTGTCAGGATTGTATGATTTAATGCTCAAAACATAATAGCACCCACTGCAAGAGGCCGTCACAGATGCCAGAAAACCTGTAATAATAAAATAATAGTACAAGAAGTTGGAAGGAAAAACTCAGTAAATCAATGTATATTACATCCACCAATTTGATATGCAGTGAGCAAGTAACACAAGCGTTATAAATAACTTTCTGCACACTGCCAAAACAGTAGGAAGTGCATTCGTAAAGCGCAAGTATAAGTACAACTTTACGCTTTTGAAATACAAACCAAATATACTAGTAGACAGTTTCCTTCTTACATTATATAGGCTACATCCCTTCTTTCTGTCTTCCTTCAGAGTCGATTGATACAACACAACGCAGCTGCTGATTGGCAGCGATGCTGGCAGTATTTCATTAACCGCAGCAGCGTACAGCAGGCAGCGTGTGTGGGTGTCGGTGTGCAGGCGTTCTGATATCATGGTGTCATGGTGTGGACTCCGTGGGGTGGTCCTCCGTGGGGCCCCTAGGCGTCGCAGCGGCAGCGGCGATGGTATCTGCTGGCGCCAGTAATTTATTCACGTACTGAACCCCGGGACCTCGCAGTAAAATTTTATTACGCGGCGTATCGGGTGTTCGGGGCTTAATTTTGTTTGCGAAGAAAGGACGAGGGGACGCTCCTTTTTAGAGATAGGGAAAGTAAGTGCCCACTGCGCGCGCCTGCATTAGCTTCGATGCCTATCCGTAAGCGATTACGAGGAGCTCGTTAACAAATATCCCTGAAATTAATGATTGTTTCTGAATACACTGATCTTATCGCCTCACAGTATTTAAATTAAAAACTCTCTATGCTGGAGGCGCAATGCAGTCTCGATTAATTAAATGTGAGGGACGTTAGCAAAAGTAGCGATAAAGCACCGTTGTCTGTATACGTCTGTGAAGAAATGGAAGGATTACACTTTAACGCTATAATAGATTCAGCCTGCGGGAAATAATGGCAGTGCCCGATCAATTTCTTACTGCTGCTTAGGTGTGGACAGAAACTTTCAGTGAGTAAATGAATGACGTGACTACAGCAACATCCGCGCACACCAGAGGAGAGACGCTATCTGTTTTGTTCGTAGACAGTGCTTTTTACAACAATAATTAAATATAATTCAAAGCAAAAGTATTCTCACTGCTGACCTAAACCTGTCACGATTCGCAAAGCGTACTGAAGCTGGAAAAAGAAGCTTATAACAGACTGTTTTACGACATTTATTGCGTTTTGTTACTGCCAGACTACCAAAATGACATTAGAAAGTAGTATATTGAAACCTAGCATTGATTTAGGTTCATTTCTATCTTTGAATCTACATCTACCCTTCACAAACCACTTTATGGTATTTGAAGTCACGAATGGTGGGTGGGATGAAAGATGGGAGGTACGTCTCAGCTTGAATTCTAATGTCTTCAATTTTACTGAAATAATCATTACACGATATGTATATGGGATAACCTTTCATGTCACGTGACTGTTCTTGAATACTGCATCTAGATTTTTTAACACTATTTCTATTCGTGACACTCAAAGCCTTGGCGCAAGTGTACGGAGAGCACTACATGTCCATTGCAAGGGCCACGGCGTGGTAGAAGTGATATGGGGAAGGATGAAAGTCGCTGGTCGATCATGTACGATATGGAAAGCCACAATACACTACCGATAACATTGTCCAGCAGGTGGGTGACATTATTATTCAACACCGGTGAAATACGGTAGCAGCTACTGCCACAGAGATCGGATTACACGTCAGAAGTATTCACACCATCATTAAGGACGGATTGAAATTTCGATAAGCGTGCGCACAGTGGAAGCCTCACGGTCTTCTACCAGCACAGGTGGCATGCCGTTAGTACAGTTATAAGGATACTGCTCCACTCACCATGCGACTAGCACCTGAGAGGACCTACACTCCTTCTGATGTCTTCAATGACCTTGAAAACATGTTGCCGTCAACGACTCTTAACATGCGGCAATATAAATGATCTTGAATGTATTATATAATCAATGGCCTTGAATGCATGATGGCATCAATATTGTGGGAAATTTAAGTGTTATTCCCTGTGGGTCACTGTTATCATAAAATATCTGGAGCAAAATTGAGGTACGAAGATTAAGCAATTTGACCCATATGTTCCTTGACCTGAATTCTAATTTATAAATTATTAACATCGATTCAACACCAAGTCTATCAAAATATCAAGTATGGTATAGTCAAACCTGTGTTTCTACGGCTCATCTTTTCCTCAAAAGCCTTTCTGAGTTTAATTTCATATATCCAATTTATGCAAAGTACGCGCAAGAGATCTTTTACAAAAAGCTTTCAGTCAAAACTCATGCAGTTTTAAGGAGGCTGTATTCAATGCTGTTGCGTCAAGAAGTAATTGATTAAGACAGGACTAGAAACTCAATTCAGCAAGAATTTTGTAGTCAATTTTTGCCAGTTCTTTCCATTAACGAGTTCAACGTCCGAAATACCTCTAGAAAATCAGGAGTATTGAAGGAGTATTGAGAGAAAAGTTGGCATGAGAATGATATTGTTTATTTAGGTAACTCTTGTCTGCAAGTGTACTCTAAGATGTATTATGCAGTGTAGCATGCCTATTATAGAAATGAAGCTAGCTATCCTCGGCAATTGCCAAATTTCTAAGGGAACTGGATAAACTTACAAATCTTTAACATATTGCAGCGTGTCAGCAACTGTGAAATGTACAGCAAATAAACAATTTTTTCAGCCTTCAGTTGCAAGGTAATTTTACTCGTTTACCTAGGTTTCGATTCCAGTAATGGAATCTTCTTCAGAACAAAAATGAAATTATTTTGTGAGCCAAACACTGGCCATGTCACAGATTAAAAATTAAAACATTAAAGACGCATAATCATAAGATTATGTCAGTCAAAATTAAAACCATTAGGGCGAACGTAGACGGAGCTGCGCCGGCCATCAATCAGGACCACACGTAAGCGGCTTGAAAAAAAAAAAAAAAACTACGTTCGCCCTAATGGTTTTAATTTTGACTGACATAATCTTATGATTATGCGTCTTTAATGTTTTAATTTTTAATCTGTGACATGGCCAGTGTTTGGCTCACAAAATAATTTCATTTTTGTTCTGAAGAAGATTCCATTACTGTAATCGAAACCTAGGTAAACGAGTAAAATTACCTTGCAACTGAAGGCTGAAAAAATTGTTTATTTGCTGAACTGGATAAACGTCCTCATTTTCTCCTCCTATCTCTGTCCATCAGAAGTTCACAAGTCAGCTGCTGTGGCCGAGCGGTTCTAGGAGCTTCAGTCCGGAACCACGCTGTCGCTACGGTCACAGGTTCGAATCCTACCTCGGGCATGGATGTGTGTGATGTCCTCAGGTTAGTTAGATTTAAGTAGTTCTAATTCGAGGGGACTAATGAGCTCAGATTTAACAGAGTGCTTAGAGCCATTTGAACCATTTTTGAAGCTCACAACTTCCGGCATTGTCCCCAGAACTGGTCGTGGTCCGTTGGTTCTGAGTCGCGTAGAAGGGCTGAACTAGAGACTTCGAAAGTTCAGAGACAAGCTAGGCTGTGACTTCCTGGACTTGCTCCATAGGATTTGAGAACTGTAAGATCCCCCTGAATTTGTCAGTTGTGCACTACACGTCAGAGACTGCTATTCAGGTAGCTGACTGTGTTGGGGAGTGCGCACAAGTGTTTTTTAGATTAGACGACTCTCCATCCAATCCACATAATGATACCTCTAAGAAACCCAAAAGTATCAGTATAAGATCGGAGTAAATCCTAATGGTAAACTACCGAAACATTCACAACAAAGTGACGCAGTTTGATGTGCTTATGAAAAGCAGTCAAGCGCACATGATACTAGGCACAGAAAGCTGGTTAAAGCCTGGAATAGATAGCTGTGACAGTTTTGAAGAAAATTTACCTGACTATCGAAAGGATAAACAAATAGGAAGTGGGTGTGGTGTTTTTGTCGCAGTAGACAAGAAACTGAAATCCTTCGAGATAGAAACCGAGGCTGCAGGTGAGACTATCTGGGCAAGACACAGGATCAGGATGGGCGCAAAATAATGGTATCCTTCTATCGCACACAAGACTCATCCCCTGATGCAACCGAAAGCTTCAGAGAAAACTTCTGTTAATTTTTACGTAAGTTCTCCAATCACTCTGTAATCACTGGTGGAGACTTTAATCATCCAACAATTAATTGGTGAAATTTTTGCTTTTTTAGTGGTGGGAGCGATAAGATATCCTGTGAAACATTATAAATGCCTTCTCTGAAAACTACCTAGTACTGATAGTTAGGAACCCCACTCATGATGGAAATATAGTGGATCTAATGGCAACAAATAGACATGACCGCTTCTAGAAAGTTCACATCAAAACTTGTTTCAGTGATCAAGACGCGACTGCAGCAGCAATAGTTAAAAAAGTACAAAGGACAACTAAAACACGCAGAAAGATATATATGTTCAGGAAACTAGATAAACAATTAGTAGTGTCATATCTCAATGGAGAACCTCAAACTTCCAGCACAGGGCAGGAGCATGTAGAGGAACTGTGGCTCAGGTTTAAAAGAACAGTGCACCAACACTGGACAGATACGTACCTAGTAGAACAGTTAGTAATGCGAGGGAACCTCTATGGTATTCAGTCACTATAAAGAAACTTCCAAAGCTAAAGAGGATATGCATAATAGGTGTGAAACAAAGCGTAGGGCTATAGACAGACAGATGCTGAACGAAACGAGTTTGCTGTCAATAGCGCAGTGCGTGATTCCTTCAATGACTACCGTAGCAGCCGGCCGAAGTGGCCGTGCGGTTACAGGCGCTGCAGTCTGGAACCGCAAGACCGCTACGGTCGCATTTTCGAATCCTGCCTCGGGCATGTATGTTTGTGATGTCTTTAGGTTAGTTATGTTTACCTAGTTCTAAGTTCTAGGGGACTAATGACCTCAGAAGTTGAGTCCCATAGTGCTCAGAGCCATTTGAACCATTTGACTACCGTAGCAGAGTATTGTCAAATGATATTTCAAAAAAACCCAAAGAAACTCTGGTCGTATTTAAAGTCTATTGATGGCACCAGGGTTCCTGTCTCTAGCGAGTGAAATAGGAACTGAAATTTGGGGTACCAAAAGAAAAGCTGAAATGGTTAGTTCTGTTTTCAAATGTTTCTTTATGAAGTGAAACCTAGGAGAATTGCAGCAATTTAAACCTCGTTCCACTGAAGAGAAGAATGAAATAAATATTAGTGTCAATGGTGTTGAGAAGCAGCAGAAATCGTTAATACTGGACGAAGCTCCAGGGGCCGATGAAACCCCTGTCAGATTCTGCACTGAATTTGTGACTCAGTTAACCCCTCTTCCAACTGTAATCTGTCTTAGAGCCCTCGAAACAAAAAACCGTGCCCATTTCTTCGAAAAATGCACAGTTCACACCCGTCTACAAGAAGGGTAGTAGAAATGATCCATAAAAAACTACCGTCCGATACTTTTAACATCGACTTGTAGCAGACTCCTAGAACATATTCTGACCTCAAACATCATGCGGTGTCTTGCGCAGAAGGCTCTCCTCAGCGCCAACCAGCATGGATTCCGAAAACACCGATCATATGAAACCTAACTCGCACTGAAAGCTTTGGATCAAGGCAGTCCGGCAGATGCAGCATTTCTCGATTTCCGAAAAGCATTAAACTCAATACCGCACCTACGCTTATTTGCAAAAGTACGATCGTATTGGATATCAAGTGAAATTTGTTACTAGAATGAGGAGTTTTTGGTAGGGAGGGCGCAACGTATTATCTTGAATGGAGAGTCATCGTCAACGTAACTTCAAATGTGCCCCAGGGAAGTGTGTTGCCGCCCTTGCCATTCATGTTGTGCATTAATGACCTTTCAGACAATATTAACAGCAACCTCAGACTTTTGCAGCTGATGCAGTTATCTATAATGAAGTAGTAGCTAGAGTGCCGCGACAGAGCACTGCCGTGAGCTGACTGCGAGACCAGGTGGACTCGACAGGCGGAAATTTTGGAAACAGAAGAAGAACGGCACCAGATCAGTAGAACGATTGACGAATAAATGAAAATAAGGTGCACTTGTATATGTTGGGTAACTACGAGGACACATGACTGAGATACTTCTATAGCAACATTTTGTGACGATCCTCTGCAGGCGAGGTAAAAGAATCATGCTAGTACCGTTCTATAAGACAGATGGACACCATGTCGACATTGGAAAGGTTGTCTGTGTAACTGCAACGAACTTCACACTCTTTCCCTTCCTTTCATTTTATACTCATCCATTACAAGACAATTACAGGGTTATCTTATACAAGCACTCAACGCACTTATTTGCAGAGTACACTAGACGCTCCATAACAGTACAGGAAGGTAACAGCAAATAAACCGCATAAAGACGCTTCAGATGGTTCAAATGGCTCTGAGCACTATGGAACTACTGAGGTCATCAGTCCCCTAGAACTTAGAACTACTTAAACCTAACTAACCTAAGGACATCACACACATCCATGCCCGAGGCAGGATTCGAACCTGCGACCGAAGCGCTCATGCGGTTCCAAACTGAAGCGCTTAGAACCGCACGGCCACACCGGCCCGCAGTATCTGAAAGAAACTGCATAAATATTCAGAGAGAACTTAATAAGAGTTCAAAGTGATACAGAGATTGGCAACTTGCTTCAAATGTTCATAAATGTAAAATTGCGCGCTTCACGTATCGAAAAATCGTAGCACACTATGACTGTAATATCAGTGAGTCGCTGCTGGAGTCGGACAACTCATACAAATATCTGGGTGTAACACTTTGTAGGTATATGAAATGGAGTGCCCACATAGACTCAGTAGTGGGTAAGGCTGGTGGTGGACTTCGATTTATTGGTAAAATACTGGGGAAGTGCAGTCAGCCTAAAAAGGAGATTGCTTACAAATCACTCGTGCGACTGGTTCTAGGATCCTGCTCAAGAGTGTGAGCCGATACCAAACAGGACTAACAGGGGACAATGAACGTATACAGAGAAGGGCAGCACGAATCGTCACAGGTTTGTTTGATCCTTTGGAAAATGTGACAGCGACACTGAAGGAATTAAACGGGAAGACTCTTGGAGATAGACGTAAACTATCCCGAGAAAGTCTGTTAACACAGTTTCAAGAACCAGATTTAAATGATGACTCCAGGAATACATTACAGTCCCCTACGTATCGCTCACATGAGGATCGTGAGATAAGATTAGAATAATCACTGCACGCACAGAGGCTTTCAAGCAGTCATTCTTCCTGCGCTCCATACGTGAATGGAACGGGAAGAAAACCTAATAACTGGTACGATGGGATCTGAACAGCCCTCCGTGTCTGGCAGTGGTGGAAGCGAAACAAATTCGAAAAAAACCGACTTTATGACGACAATTGTTTGAAGTTTGGTTTTACTGTCATGACTAATTTGAGGGGAACTATTGTCACGTGAGAGTATCAAAATTTATTTGTCGCGTCTCAACCAAGCATTCCAAGAAAACTGATAAACCGTAGGATCTCTTCTAAAGGAAACTGGAAACCCTTAACATGCAGCAAGCTACTAAGAGTCAGGTATGAAAATAGTATTGTTATTTGCAGATTAAAAATAATTCATTTTATTGATTTTTTTGTTTTTGTTTTTCTGATTCAATGATATTTTTTATTTTAGACATCCCGTGTCAACGAGAGAGCGCCATTAGCTAGCTATTGAGTCGCACACCGCTTCGCCAAAGCAGGGAAGCCGCATACAGATGATGAGAATCTTACTTTGCCGGTAGACTCGGATACGGTTGAAAATAGGTAAGCAGGCAAGCAAACTAGCTATAAAGAATACCACTTTTGACAACACAGTGAACGCAGAATGAATAATACGGCCGGTGACATTCGAGAACAATCAGTTGAAAAATTAAAGAAGAGTCCACGTTTAGCTTTGCGACAAGATGAATCTGACGTTTGAGAGTGTGCGGAATTTACGGCATTTGTGCACTTTGAAGCAGATGAAAATATCACGAAAGACATTTTATTCTGCAAAGCAAATGGTTCAAATGGCTCTGAGCACTATGCGACTTAACTTCTGAGGTCATCAGTCGCCTAGAACTTAGAACTAATTAAACCTAACTAACCTAAGGACATCACACACATCCATGCCCGAGGCAGGAGTCGAACCTGCGACCGTAGCGGTCGCTCGGCTCCAGACTGTAGCGCCTAGAACCGCACGGCCACTCCGGCCGGCTTCTGCCAAGCACTTCCTGTGGAAACTAATGGTCAGTGTTTGTACGACAAGTTTGTAGAAACCACTCGCAACTACGAGACTGATTGGACACAACGTTTCACCATTTGTGGTGACGCTCCTAAAGCTATTCATGGCCACACTGCTTTCTTCATCGACAAGCTCTAACTGCCACGGTTTTACCTTTGTTTTAAATAACCTGCTTGAAGACGCGATCAATGTTGTGATCTCTATTAAAGGTAAAGCGCTGCAAACGCGGCTATTTAGGATCAGTTGTGTTGACATGTGTGCGGTCCATCATGATCTCCTGCGTCACACAAATATCAGATGACTTTCCAAAGGAAAGGTATTGATATGAGTTTTGGAACTAAAAGTTGAACTGTTAATGTTCTTACAAGATTCTAAATCTGGATATGGGAATTACTTTTTGTGATCCCATTTGGCTATTAAAATTAACATTCCTCGCTGATGTTTTTAACCCTCTAAACATTTTGGACAAAATCTCCAAGGGAGAGTAAAAAACGTAACGACCAAGTTTAATCAAATAATACCTCTGAAAACTTCGTTTGTGGTCAACGTCTTTACAAAAGAGAACGTTTCAGTCTTTTCCTTGCGTTCAGAAGAATGCTGAAGAAATTGCAACGGACCAGTCGTTGTTATTATGTTACCACTTTCCTTACATGATACAGAGCTTGCATAAATTGGGTGAGAAACAATTAAGCTACTTTCCTGAACTGAACTCTGAAGCTGACAATGTGCATTGATGGATACTATAAATCCTTCTTTGGATGTGTCAGTACAACTGGCTGATCTGAACTCAATAATGAAAGTCTTACAGATTGTGCCATTGGGGGTATACTTATAACGGAATTTAATGAGCAGAAGATTAGCGTCTCATGGATGAGGAGAAAAGAGCATCCACAGCTGGCAAGCGAGCGAAACTATGCGAATTAGCGCTCTCTTCAATAGTGAACATAAAAACTAAAAAGGCAAATAGGCTTCAGTTACAAAATGATTAAGTTATTTGTCTCTCAAAAGTAGAGCCACGATCTGACAAATTATTAATAAGTAAAAAGGCACAGCCATCTCATTGAAATTATTATATTTTTATTGTCGTGTAGGACTTACAGCCCTTGCTTCCTTCTATGTGGCTAAGTGGCGAAGGGTATCGCTCGTGTCAACCTATGAGTAAAAACTGTTAAAAACAATAAAATCGTGATAAGTGTCAAGCATAACTCCAAATGAAAGACGTTAGTCATTAATAATCAAATTGCAGTTGTATCGTTAGCGTGCTGTGCATTTGCATTTCATCGTTGAATCGTACCATTATTGTTACTGACTTTGCCCTTGATGGGATGGTTTATGCTCCACGGGAAATAAATCACAACGAGATAACAGAAGACGTGGAAAAATAAATACCGTAAAGTTTATATCAGTAGTATTATTACGATGAACAAAATACACTCAGACATCGCTTCATGCGCATCTTATATAAAGAATGACTCGCATAACAATCAAGATATATTGTAATTTTATAAAAGGTTGAATCGCTTAACTAGGATGTTTCGCACAACGAGTCTGTTCAGTGCCTCCTTTTTTATTTTTTTTTAGTCTCCGGCAACCTTTTCAGAAACCCCCTTCTGATCTAGGTAGACGTTTTCAGCTCTTACAGTTGAGCAGTAAATCACTCGCTGTCCTATGACCTTCCGTCCTGTGCAGTAGAAGCTCCGGCAGATGACAGTGCAGCCGACAATGCAGTATTCGTCTCTACCGTTAGCACCATTCCTCGCGTTACAGTTATTGCCTCCGTTACGTCTCCTGTTCTGGCCTCCTCGACCACCTTGAAAATTCTCTCTGACGATATCGCAAGCTCTCCTAACTTCAAAAAATCATGTTATATGATGGTCTTGAAAAACCTGTTTATGAATTCCATTTTACATCTGTCATCGTTAACTGACACGAATTCAATAAAGCTACTCCATAACCAAGACGTAGAGAAGCAATAGGTTTCTTTATAAATAATTCTTCTGCTACCAGTCACGATATCCTTTATTTTATTTTTCACACGTCACGTTTCGGGAAATGATTCCCATTTTCAAGTACATTTTTTGTGTTTGTTATACTATTTCTACGTGATGTTGTCGATGTGTGAGAGTCTGCTTCATTTCGTTGACTTTACTTTAATATATAAGAGACACGCGATTTTTTAGTTGGTCGTCGGTCTTTTGTGAAGTTAGCGCCGAAAATCCCGACTTAGCACACTCTGTACCAACTTTCCGGTTCTCTTAAGGAACAGACGCGGGGGTAGCTCTACAATATGGTGCAAGATGTTACGCAAGCAGTGCGTCAGTGACTGTGGGAAACTAGAACTGAGTTTTATCGTAAGGGTATTTTCAAACTTGCAGAATGACGGGGATAATGTGAGCAAAAAACGGAGCCTGAGTTGAAAAGTGACAGAAAGTATGTAAGTTAATATGATGTACTTGCCTTGTCTAAAAAATAAAGATGAAATATTTTAAAAATTGTTGCTCATTACTTTCAGTATGGCTCTCGCACTTATTAGATTATGTTCGACATCGTTGTCGTGCATCTTTATACAGGGTGAAGGAAAATATACGTGATTTGGAAGCCAGCATGTGATTCCTCATCCAGATTTAAGACAAAAGTTTATGTAGCAAAGTCAGATCGGCTGCACTTTGAAAACACAAGTATGTAAACGAAAAGCTGGCAAAGTGCACACATCGTGCAACGTATCGGAAACTACAGAGGAGCATGATCTCCGCGAGCTAGAATACCAGCCGTTGTGGCTGGCTGAGTAGTCTACTCTCACGTTAAACTTGCATTCACCCTGGTGCTATGGTTCCAATCGCCGTAATGTATCTTTTATTTATTTATTTTGTACGCCCGTTCCCTAGTTCTCGTCATTTATAAGCAGAACGTCACTTTTTCACACGAAAACAGCATATCAGATGACACTGGGATCCACTAAATCGCATGCATATTTCTACTAACCGTGCAGTGCTCAACCATAAATTGTCCTGTCGAGTTCATGTATTGCGGCTTCCTGATGGATTACGCAAACGATGAACACGTTGATATGCTTTTGGTGCTGGTTGCATCCGATAACCAAGATGCTGCTGCTGCTCGTGCGTATGCTGCACGGTACTCTCAAAGACGCCATCCCGACAAAATGTACATAAGTAATGCACAGAGGTCATCCAACGACTAGACGTACTCCACAAACAGAGGACACGATGCTTGAAACCGATCACCAGTCACCTCCGTGGAGTACTCGTGATATTGCAAGGCAGTTCCAGATGTCTCAAAGACTGGTTGTCAAAGTGTTGCACGATGAAGAACTGCATCAATATCATTACACGTCAACTCAACAAGAGCAGCCGGAAGACCACATTGGATGCGTACAGTTCTGAGAACGGGTTTTGCACCAAATGGAAAGAAGGTTTTATGTGTAAATAACGTAGTATGGGCTGACAAATGTAGCGTCACTCGTGAAGATATTTTCAATCTCCATAACATCCCTTATTGGTCAACACAAGCCACAAGTCACCCTTGAATTTGGCTTTCAGACACATTTCGACATAAACCTGTGGGCTGGAATCGCAGAGGAGTGCTTTTGGTTCCTTACCTCTTGCTGGACAAGTTGAATGCGCCCGTCTATTATAACAACGTTTCTTTACAATATTTTGCCTGAGGCATTAGAAAACTTCCCGCTTGATGTTCGTCGGCAGCTGTGGCTTCAGCTTGATGGTGCACCGCTACATTTTGCAATGAATGTCCTTAACTATTTAACCGAAGCATATGCAGGAAAATGGATTTGTCGTGGAGGTCCAATGTTCTGGTCTCCACGTTTCCCGGAACCTAATCCACCAGATTTCTATTTGTGGGGACGCCTAAAGAAACAAGTTTATAGTACTTCAGCCACGGATGTATACGTCCTAATAGTTCGCGAGCGTGCTGCTTCGGCAATAGTGGATGCAGGTGTGTTGCATATAGTCCAGCAATGAATGATCCAGCGAGTGGCAAATGCATAGGTGGTAGCTTTGAAAATCTTTTCTAAAGTGAACGTTGCTCGTATGTATACGTGCTTGCTCGGTGAGGATAAGACTACACGTTCCACGTACAGAATGGAAAAAAAAAAATGGTTCAAATGGCTCTGAGCACTATGGGACTCAACTGCTGTGGTCATAAGTCCCCTAGAACTTAGAACTACTTAAACGTAACTAACCTAAAGACATCACACACAACCATGCCCGAGGCAGGAGTTGAATCTGCGACCGTAGCGGTCGCGCGGTTCCAGCTGGAGCGCCCAGAACCGCTCGGCCACTCCGGCCGGCTACAGGATGGAAATATTGTGGGTAGCATGATGTACAATCTAGTCTAGCCTACCTAATACATCTTTTTGCATTTCATTGGTTACAAACGATGTTCCTGTATCCACTATTATTTTCTACTGCCTTTATTTGGGTCATCCACAAAACAAAGTGGTTTTTAGATGTGTAAGAAGCTCATCTTACGACTTAACGTTTAAATAAAAGTAACAAATGGTTCAAATGGCTCTGAGCACTATGGGACTTAACATCTGAGGTCATCAGTCCCCTAGAAATTAGAACTACTTAAACCTAACTAACCTAAGGACATCACACACATCCACGCCCGAAGCCGGATTCGAACCTGCGAACGTAGCGGTCGCGCTGTTCCAGACTATAGCACCTAGAACGGCTCGGTCACAGCGGACGGCTAAAAGTAACAGTAACAAAAAGAAATAGACAAGATACCGCTTTGTGGAGGTGTAAACTGGATACAGTTGGTGCTTTGACGTAAAACAATAAACTTTGACCCCGAACCGAACATCGGCGAGTCTTCATATCCAATTCCCGTGGCATTGTCTTGTCTCGCAGAACTGATGCGGAAACTCCGGCAGAGCTCAGAGTTCACGCCACGTGTTCTTGGCCGCGTTGCGCGCAGTTACAGTGTTGCAAGAGCTTCGTCTTTTAAATCGCATTTCTATTGAACCTAATGGTGTGACTACGTTCTGCTAGATAGACTTCTGTCTTGAATTTGGATGAGGAATCGCGTGTCATTTCTTATTCACCTATATTTGAGGTCTTGTGTGTGAGATGGTCTTAGGTTATCAGACAGAGCCATGCAAGTTCACTGCACACGGTTTACCTATAAAGTGGATCATTTACACGTTCTTCCAGTTGTAATATGAGACTGCTAGAAGTAACTGTGATCATAAAATTCGTTCATATATTTACTTATGCCCTACTTTTTTTCAGCTATTAATCACATCTTGTGATAAAACCTTATGATGAAAGTGGAATATATTCAGGGCATTTATCTGGAGATATAATTTCGTGCTCTCAGAACATTACAAGAAGGATCAGGTGGCTTACATCTTTTAGTGGTTTCCTGGTGCCGTTCTTTAAGTACTGGCCATTAAAACTGCTACAACACGAAGATGACGTGTTACAGACGCAAAATATAACCAACAGGAAGAAGATGCTGTGATACGCAAATTATTAGCTTTTCAGAGCATTCATAAAGGTTGGCGCCGGTGCCGACACCTACAACGTGCTGACATGAGGAAAGTTTCCAACCGATTTCTCATACACTAACAGCAGTTGACCGGTGTTGCCTGGTGAAACGTTGTTATGATTCCTCGTGTAAGGAGGAGAAATGCGTACCATCACGTTTCCACCTTCGATAAAGGTCGGATTATAGCCTATCGTGATTGCGGTTTATCGTATCGCGACATTCTGCTCGCGTTGGTCGAGATGGCTGCTTCAAATGGCTCTGAGCAGTATGGCACTTAACATCTGAGGTCATCAGTCCCCTAGAACTTAGAACTACTTAAACCTGTCTATCCTAAGGACATCACACACGCCCATGCCAGAGGCAGGATTCGAACCTGCGATCGTAGCGGTCACGCGGTTTCAGACTTTGAACAGACTGTAGCGCCTAGAACCGCTCGGCCACCCAGCCGGCGTTGGTCGAGATCCAATGACTCTTAGCAGAATTTGGAATCAGTGGGTTCAGGAGGGTAATACGGAAAGCCGTGCTGCATCCCAACGGCCTCGTATCACTAGCAGTCGAGATGACAGGCATCTTATCCGCATGGCTGTAACGTGCAGCCACTTCTCGATCCCTGAGTCAACGGATGAGGACGTTTGCAAGACAAACAACCATCTGCACGAACAGTTCGACGACGTTTGCAGAGGCATGGACTATCAGCTGGGAGACCATGGCTGCGGTTACCCTTGACGCTGAATCACAGACGGGAGCGCCTGCGATGGTGTACTCAACGACCTGGGTGCACGAATGGCAAAACGTCATTTTTTCGGATGAATCCAGGTTCTGTTTACAACATCATGATGTGTCTCATCCGTGTTTGGCGATATCGCGGTGAACGCACATTGGAAGCGTGTATTCGTCATCGCATTACTGACGTATCTCCTGGCGTGATGTTATCGGGTGCCACTAGTTACACGTCTCGGTTACCTCTTGTTCGCACTGACGGCACTTTGAACAGTGGACGTTACATTTCAGATGTGTTACGACCGTGGCTCTACCTTTCATTCGATCCCTGCGAAACCCTAGATTTCAGCAGGATGATGGACGACCGCATGTTGCAGGTCCTGTACGGGCTTTTCGGGATACAGAAAATCTTCGACTGCTGCCCTGTCCAGCACATTCTCCAGATCTCTCACCAACTGAAAACGTCTGGTCAATGGTGGCCGAGCAACTGGCTCGTCACAATACGCCACTCACTACTCTTGATGAACTGTGGCATCGTGCTAAAGCTGCATGGGCAGCTGTACCTGTACACGCCATCCAAGCTCTGTCTGACTCAATGACCAGGCGTATGAAGGCCGTTATTACGGCCAGAGGTAGTTGTTCTGGGTACTGATTCCTCAGGATCTATGCACCCAAACTGCGTGAAAATGTAATCACATGTCAATTCTAGTAAGATATATTTGTCCAATTAATACCCGTTTATCATCTGCATTTCTTCTTGGTGTAGCAATTTTAATGGGCAGTAGTGTACTTCTTTTGCTCAACCAGTTCGTCGATGTTCTGTCGCATTGGTAGTTCCAGATCGACTGTCTCATCGGCAAGACCGCAACTGGTCCGAGAATCCCACGCTGAAACAATCGCGGCATGCCTTCCCCAGTTCGCCGAAGTCCGCCGCCTTCAACCAGGAGATCCGACACGCCCGCCACATTGCGGCAGGTTCCGGAAGCGCAGCAGCCGCCCGGTGCGGCGAGCAGACCACTGTGCACGGGCCGCCGTCGAGATTTGTACAGCGGGCGTGCGGCGGCCAGTGTGCCGTTAGCCGGCGCTGCGGGCTTCATTTGCATGACCGCCGGCGCGGCTTGTCGCTATTTACGAGGTACACGCGCCGGGCCGGCCAGAGAGCGCGCGGGGTCCGGGCGACATTTGGAAAGCGCGCCCACCGCCGCGGCTGCCGTATTTATCGTTTATCGCGGACTCCATCCCTGCCCGCCCCAGGGTCGTGACTCGGCGTGCACCGCGTCGCCCCTGGTCGCTCTTCTTATTTGGCGCCCCTGCAAGACCTGCGCTTCCCCGAAGACCCGCCGGCGGCCGTTTACCACCGGCGCTTTTCCCCGTACGCTTTCCTCTTTCCCAATACGGTGCGATGAATCTTCTTCCCTCCCGTCGCCAGGAAAAAAGGAAAAAGCGCTCGTGCGCAGTAAGAGTAGCTGCTCCACCTGCTGGCAGGGTAGATGTAGGCCACCGCCGCCGGCTCAATTGAGAGGTGAACGCAAAAACTCGGAGAAAAGTCCCCCTCGCTTGCTCTTTGTCGCTGCCTCGGCAAAGGATTCGGCATCGGCCTGAATCCCTGACATATCCATTTGTCTCGTCCCAACGGCTCTTTTTTTTCCTTTTTCGGTAATCGTTTCTCGAATGCAAGAAGCTGACTGACAGTATGAATAACGCGGCTGAAGGCGGGGTATTACAATGGGCGGTGTAGACGGTTTCTTCTGGTACAACCTGCGTACACTCTGGCGAGAAAGCCACCGCGGACGTTCTAACTCTTTACGACTTTGCGAAAGACCTCTTACTGCACCAGTAGCGAATACCTGCCCGTTGTCCTTGTCGTATTGATGAAAAAAGAAATCGGTTGTCTGGAGACGCACATGCAAACAAATGTCATGTTTGAGAACATATGTACATCTCAAGACACCAACTGATCCAGTATTAAGAAATTACTTCGTAATATATTACAGGCAGCAATTGTGAGATTTATGCCAAATAAATTAATAAACGACGGAGCTGATCCTCCTTGGTACACAAAATGGGTCATAATACTCTTGCAGAAACAATGAAAGAAACATGCCAAAGCCAGCCATTGTGGCCGAGCGGTTCTAGGCGCTTCAGTCCGGAACCGCGCTGCTGCTACGGTCGCAGGTTCGAATCCTGCCTCGGGCATCGATGTGTGCGATGTCCTTAGGATAGTCAGGTTTAAGTAGTTCTAAGTCTAGGGGACTGATGACCTCAGATGTTAAGTCTTATAGATGTTAGAGCCATTTGAACCAAACATGCCAAATTTGAAGGGACGCAAAATCTCCAAGCTTGGCGATCTTCTATACAAGCTCCAAATTTAGCGCGGTCTTCAGTGGGAGATGCTTATAATAATTTCCGCACCGAAACTTTGTCTCTAAACCTGGCAGAAAATCCAAAGAGATTCTGCTCGTATGTGAAGTATGCTAGCAGTAAGACACAATCAATGCCTTCTCTGTGTGATAACAATGGCAATACTATCGACGACAGTACTGCCAAAGCAGTGTTACTAAACACAGACTTCCGAAATTCCTTTACAAAAAAGATGAAGTGAATATTCCAGAATTTGAGTCAAGTATAGCTGCTATCATGCGTAACGTGGAAATAGATATCCTCGGAGCAGTAAAACAACTGAAATCATTTAACAGAATCAAGTCTCCCGTTTCAGACTGTATATCAGTTAGGTTCCTTTCAGAGTATGCTGATGCGATAGCTAAATACTTAACAATCATACACAACCGTTCCTTCGACAAAAGATCCGTATCCACAGGTCACACCAATACCCAACAAAGGTAGTAAGAGTAATCCACCAAATTAGAGGCCCATATTATTAACGTCGGTATGCAGCAGGATTTTGGAACATATACTGTATTCGACCATTATGCATTACCTCGAAGAGAACGGTCTGTTGACACACAGTCAACACGGATTTAGAAAACATCGTTCTTGTGAAACACAGCTAGCTCTTTACTCGCACGAAGTGTTGAGTGCTATTGACAAAGTATTTCAAATTGACTAAGTATTTCTAGATTTCCGGAACGATTTTGACACTGTAGCACACAAGCGGCTTGTAGTGAAACTGCGTGCTTATGGAATATCGCCTCAGTAATGTGAATGGATTCGTGATTTCCTGTCAGAGAGGTCATAGTTCGTAGTAATTGACGGAAAGTCACCGAGTAGGACAAAAGTGATTTCTGACGTTCCCCAAAGTACAGTTATACGCACTTTGCTCTTCTTTATCTATTTAAACGATTTAGGAGACAATATGAGCTGCCGCCTTTTGTTGTTTGCAGATGATGCATTCGTTTACAGACTAGTTCATTCATCAGAAGATCAACACAAATTGCAAAGTGATTTAGAAAAGACATCTGTTAGGTGCAAACAATGTAAATTGACCATAAGTAACGGAAAGTGTGGGTCATCCACATGAGTGCTAAAATGAATCCGTTAAACTTCGATTACACGATAAATCAGTCAAATCTAAAGGCCGTAAATTAAACTAAATACCTAGGTATTCAAGTACGAACAAATTAAACTGGAAGGAACACACTGAAAATGTTATGGGGAAGGCTAACTAAACACTGCGTTTTACTAGGAGAACACTTAGAAAATGTAACAGATCTACTAAAGAGACTGTCTGCACTACGCTTGTCCGTCCTCTTTTAGAATACTACTGCGCGGTGTGGGATCCTTACCAGATAGGACTGACGGGGTACATCGAGAAAATGTAAAGAAGGGCAGCACGTTTTCTATTATAGCGAAATAGGAGAGAGACAGTCACTAAAATGATACAGGGTTTTGAATAGGCATCATTAAAACAAAGGCGTTTTTAGTACGACGGAATGTTTTCACGAAATGTCGATTACCAACTTTCCCCTCCGAATGCAAAAATATTTTGCTGACGCCGACGTACGCAGGGAGGAACAATCATCACAGTAAAATAAGGGAGATGAGAGCTCGCACGGAATGATACAGTTCTTCCCTTTTTCCGCGCGCTGTACGAGATTGGAAGAATAGAGAGGTAGTGTGTGAAGGTGATTCTATGTACCCTCTGCCAGGCACTTAAATGTGATTTGCAGAGTATCCAAGTAGATGTAGAAGTCATTTTCCTGGACAATAGCTTGAAAGTCTCCTCTGCTTCTACTGACTTTAAGCTGGGGATTCATGTGAGATTATGGCTCTGGTTTTGTGTCCTGAAATATATTCCCTTTATGTCGAACCCGACCCATATGTAAATTAACGTAATCCGACTGTGATGTCTGAAGCTTAAGAGTGGCAAGGATTTTCGCAAAACGCAAAGAGAACGGGAATTAACGTGAATTAATCAAGACAAAACTAGCATTAGAATCCCCACTGTAGAGCTCATGTATCTACTGACTATCTATGTAAAGAAATAGTACCTTATAGATACAGTTTGTGCAATTTCCCATCTCTGCCCTAAGTTACCGAATAATCAGAAAAAATCTGAGCGTGTGTGGTAGCAGAAATTATCTCTATTACTCCATTGCCTTCGGCACATGTCTCGAAGTTCCGTAATGGCGTAGACTTACCTGTACATCTGAAATTGTTGTATTATTTCGATCATTGCTCAATGCAGACTGCTTCACCATGGCATCAAATAAAATATTAAAAAAGAGTGAGTCTCATTTCGGGGACGTAATTTTTAAATCGATACATATGGAGAAATATTCATTCAAGAGGACAATAAATTCATAAGATCCCAACTGCGCTCCAACGTAATTTGATCATCAGTGTTCATATACAGGACGACATTTACTATTCGATTAAAAGTTTCTGGACACCCGTATGTAATGCAGAATAGATCGTTAGATGTTACGAGAGGCGAATCCGCGAGTATGAAAGGAGGCGGGGAGTACCGTTGTAAGTAGCCCATTTATATGTTTGTATGTTGGCAGCGCGATAGATTGCATTAATATCTCTGACAGCGCTGTGTGCCCTCTGTGAGAGACTCTGTGGCTGGTCGGACTCGCAGTTGAAGGAGGTGAATGGCCAGCAGTGATGGAAGTTAGATGTGAATAGTCAGCAGTGATGGAGGTTAGCGGTTAATAATTAGCGGTGTTGGAGGTTTGCAGTATTAGCGTCAGCGGACGGTCTGGACGTGTGTCCGTCATGGAGATTTAATGTAAAATGATAATGGAATTACTGACGATTATATTATTTTTCGAACTGTTTGTCACATGATTAAGGTAAAATCTGCTAAATACATTGTTTGCTCTGCAACAAAATCTTCCCTTTGCTAACCACATTCCTATTAGTAGTTAAAGGCTACAGTAATTAGATTCTTTTTATTTAGCTGGCTGTATTTGTGCTTCCTGTATTGCTGTAGTTCGTGTAATGAAGGTTTTCTGTGAGGTTAGTGACTTATGAAATTGAAACATCCCCTTAGAAAAATTAATGAATTACTGTGGCGATAAACCTCTTACGTTATTTGATTTTCAAACAGCTGAGCAGAACTGAACGTACTCAGACATTTCTCTCTTTACTTATTCTGGTCAACACTAAACTGACACACAATATTTTTAGTCCAACGCAACCTGACTTCCAATAATCCCTACAAAAGAATGGCCCTGACTGACAATACCTATACCTTTCATGAATCACTTACCTCACAAAAATCTTCGTTACTCGAACTACTGCAATACAGCAATCGTCAATACTGCCAGCTAAATAAAAGATTCTACCTACTGAAGGCATTAATTACTGATAGGCATAGTTAGCAAATGAAATGAAAGATTTTGATAGAGAACAAACAATGTATTTACCTTAATAGTGTTCAAAAGTCATAATATTTATATCAATTCATGACATCCAGAGTTACAAATTTACTGTCTCTGATGGACACACGTCCAGATCAGCCGCTCTCAAGACTCCGCCATCTCACTCCCCACATCCACCACTGCTGGCGGCTCACCTCGAACTGCGCAACGCTACGCGCTGTTAACATACAACCGCCCAACACTACAATGGCGAATATTCCAACAATGCCGACCAGCCACAGACTGCACACAGCACAGCCAGTGCTTTTCATATAGAGCGCTACGTAGCGTTCCCAATATAAAAACCTGAACAGCCTACTTACAAAATGTATGAGTTATTGTTAGGATTTCTTGTAATTCAGGGCCATTCTTTTGGGTTAATGTTAAAGCAGTCAGATCGCGTTATCCTTGAATATTGTGGGTAATTAATGAATGGGAGAAGTCTGAGTTGTGTTTGTCAGGTCAAATTCTGTAGGTCAGTGTTGAAATGATAATAACAAGTAAAGAGACAGTAAGTTCAGTTTCACTCAGCAGTTTAAGTAAAAACTTTATTAAGAAGTTTCATCGTTTTGTCAGAAGAAAAGCAGCAACAGCAGAATGGTTCGGTCAGGAGAACTCAGAGACTTCGAACGTATATTACTTACTGAATGTAACAGATCCACCAGGCAAATTTAACCCATCCAAAGCTGCTCAAGGTGACTACTGGTGATGTGATTGTGAAATGGAGACAAGAAGGAACAACCCCAGCTGAACCAAGATAAGCAGACCTCTTCTACTGATGGACAGGCATCATCGAGCATTGCGGAGAGTGGTCTTAAAACTCGCTTTGAACCAGAGGCAGGAATCGCCCGTGAGTTCCAAAGAACTATATGCACTCCAGCTAGCACAATGATAGCACTTAAGGATTTTTTTCCCTTGGCATCTGAGTAGGATTCACACAGCTATCATCATACATATAAGGCTTTACACACTGAGTAGCAACTTCACAGTACTTTTAATAAAGTGACGTGAGGAGTTACAAAGAAGGGGTACAAAGTCGATCAGCTCTTGATAGGCCACGCATTTCTATAGGCAATGGTAAACGATGCTGGCAGAGGTGTAAAGAATCACGTTGTTGGAGCTTGAGTCACTTTATGGTCAATTTCAAGTAAGTTATGAAGAGTTATTGCATTATTTCCATCAATTAGATACCGCTGGGGGTGGATGACTGGAAACGAGTGATTTGGGACCAAAAACCACGCTACGCCCTATGGCAGTCTGATGGAAGAGATTGGGTTTGTTGAATGCCTGGAGAACTTTGCCTGCCATCATGTGTACTCACAACAGTGAAGTGCAGACGAGGTGGTGTTACGGTATTGGGTGTTTTTCTTTGTTAGGGAGCGGTTCTCTTATCGCGTTTAAGAAAACGCTAAATGGAGGGAGCTGTGCACATATTTGACCGCACTGTGTGCTGCGTACAGTACGTGGCAAGTCGTTTGAGATGTCGGGCCACGCACACCTTGGGAATCACCGGTATCCGAGGTCCTTCGTGACCGCTACGATGCTCACGGTTCAAACTTCATGGCATTTACGCTTAAAGTTGTGGTTTGGTCTACCCCACATCATGTGGGGAAATGGCGTCAGTGACAGCAGTTGATGTGTTGTAGAGGTAATGCGTCAGTGTCTTCTGCGGTGACTTGTCAAATGTTGGAGGACTGGGCGAGACGGGTGGAGGGGGGGGGGGGTTATCCACATTGGTCGCCGGCTGCCAGTGTCCCCCCTCCCCCTTCCCCCTTTTCGGCCTCAAACGGCAGTGCCACACCGCTAGCAGGGCGTTTGTAGGAGGTCGTTATCCACGAGTGTGATGCGTGCGACCTGATATTCGGGACGAGGGGGAGGGCCTTTTAGCCTCAATTCCTCCTGCCTTCACTAAAGGTTGGACAATGACGTGTCGGATCTGGGTTCAGGGTCTGGTCTGTGGTCTGGGCACTGGCCTGGAGTTAACATCCGACCCTACACTCCCAGGACTGCTGTGAGGGGTGCCACAGCAGGCAACTTAAGGATGCTAATCTGGCCCACGTTGCTACCACTAGCTTCTAGTTACGTGTTTGGTGGTAGAACTGTGTATGTTAAATGCCGCTTTCTGTAAAATGCAATTACTTTAGCCATAAATGACATATTTAGTGATTATGTACTTGTCTTCTATTTCACGTAGATTTCCATTACATACCACTACATACGACTCGTGCCATTGCCAGTGTTTTTCTTGTAATAGTGTTTGTATTGCCAACTTATAGATTTCTGTCACTCATTAACAGTTTACATCTCAGAGAAAAATTACATTTACTTATGTTTAATTATGAGCATGATGTGTGGCCTCCTCACTGGTCAATTAATAATGTGGCTTGACTTTGAAACGATCTGAATGATTGGAAATTTTCAATAAAAAATTAATTGGTGGCATGTAATGGCTTTTGGTTTCAATGTCATCGAAAGACCTAACTGTGTACTGATTTAGTATCTTTGTGTGTGACTGTTTCATGCCAGTACACGATATATGATGCATTCGCATATGGATGTTTGCATCATGACCAGTTTCCTTGTAATGCAGACTCTGCTTCTTAGTCTGACACATGCTGGGCTAAACCATTGATACATACATCGACTGTCGCACCACTGTTTGCTTCCCATAAAACGACACAAGACTGTCAGTTGCTTCCACAGTGCTCCGGCGCAAGCCTCCAGATGATGTTTTTGTTTGCTCTTCACACTGCAGACGGGCTTCTACTGATTCACACCATGTCAGAGAAGCTCAAGGTAGCGCATGTCCGGGAGAAATGACACCATACTCGCAATAGCAATGTGTAGACCTTGGCGGCATTTTATGATATTTTCAGTGCGGATGCACCCTAGACCCGACCTCTTGCGGGAATCATGTGGGATGCTACGAGATATGAGGAAAATGAGTAGGGGGCACTACAGAAGCAAGGTGGTGCGGCATAAGTTGGGAATTTGGGGTGGACATGATTGTGCTTGGCTAGGCAAAGCAGTTAAGACAACTGCTTTTGTAAAGCGGGGTATGCAGGGTCGAGTCCCAGTCCAGCGCAACTGCTGGATATACACTCCTGGAAATTAAAATAAGAACACCGTAAATTCATTGTCCCAGGAAGGGGAAACTTTATTGACACATTCCTGGGGTCAGATACATCACATGATCACACTGACAGAACCACAGGCACATAGACACAGGCAACAGAGCATGCACAATGTCGGCACTAGTACAGTGTATATCCACCTTTCGCAGCAATGCAGGCTGCTATTCTCCCATGGAGACGATCGTAGAGATGCTGGATGTAGTCCTGTGGAACGGCTTGCCATGCCATTTCCACCTGGCTCCTCACTTGGACCAGCGTTCGTGCTGGACGTGCAGACCGCGTGAGACGACGCTTCATCCAGTCCCAAACATGCTCAATGGGGGACAGATCCGGAGATCTTTCTGGCCAGGGTAGTTGACTTACACCTTCTAGAGCATGTTGGGTGGCACGGGAAAAATGCGGACGTGCATTGTCCTGTTGGAACAGCAAGTTCCCTTGCCGGTCTAGGAATGGTAGAACGATGGGTTCGATGACGGTTTGGATGTACCGTGCACTATTCAGTGTCCCCTCGACGATCACCAGTGGTGTACGGCCAGTGTAAGAGATCGCTCCCCACACCATGATGCCGGGTGTTGGCCCTGTGTGCCTCGGTCGTATGCAGTCCTGATTGTGGCGCTCACCTGCACGGCGCCAAACACGCATACGACCATCATTGGCACCAAGGCAGAAGCGACTCTCATCGCTGAAGACGACACGTCTCCATTCGTCCCTCCATTCACGCCTGTCGCGACACCACTGGAGGCGGGCTGCACGATGTTGGGGCGTGAGCGGAAGACGGCCTAACGGTGTGCGGGACCGTAGTCCAGCTTCATGGAGACGGTTGCGAATGGTCCTCGCCGATACCCCAGGAGCAACAGTGTCCCTAATTTGCTGGGAAGTGGCGGTGCGGTCCCCTACGGCACTGCGTAGGATCCTACGGTCTTGGCGTGCATCCGTGCGTCGCTGCAGTCCGGTCCCAGGTCGACGGGCCCGTGCACCTTCCGCCAACCACTGGCGACAACGTCGATGTACTGTGGAGACCTCACGCACCACGTGTTGAGTAATTCGGCGGTACGTCCACCCGGCCTCCCGCATGCCCACTATACGCCCTCGCTCAAAGTCCGTCAACTGCACAAACGGTTCACGTCCACGCTGTCGCGGCATGCTACCAGTGTTAAAGACTGCGATGGAGCTCCGTATGCCACGGCAAACTGGCTGACACTGACGGCGGCGGTGCACAAATGCTGCGCAGCTAGCGCCATTCGACGGCCAACACCGCGGTTCCTGGTGTGTCCGCTGTGCCGTGCGTGTGATCATTGCTTGTACAGCCCTGTCGCAGTGTCCGGAGCAAGTATGGTGGGTCTGACACACCGGTGTCAATGTGTTCTTTTTTCCATTTCCAGGAGTGTATTTTGGAATATTCGAAAAATACAATCCTGCAACTTCGCAACAAAATGGCGCGAAATTTTCGACGGCACCAACACACCAAGAATAATTTGCCACAGTGCAAGAAAAAATCGAAAACTGACGATTATGTAAAGTGTATCTTGCAAATCATGTGAACAATCGTCTGATGATAAACTTGCCAGCTCGAAACCGGTTAGCCGAGCGGTCTAAGGCGCTGCAGTCATGGACTGTGCGGATGTTCCCGGCGGAGGTTCGAGTCCTCCCTCGGGCATGGGTGTGATGACCTTAGCAGTTAAGTCCCATAAGATTTCACACACATTTTTTTCGAAACCGGTTACGGCGCTATTTACCTTATTAAAAAGCTGTATTAATAGTGGCTGGTTGCTGTCTTCTCCTTTGTAAGAATTAACCTACATTAATTGTACACAGCCACGGTCTAACCATCTCAGTTTTAGACAAAATAGCAAAATTTGACCTGTTGCCCCTGAATTATTTCAAGGCCATCATACAGCTAACGTCGGTATTTCTCTTTCGTCATGTATGTATACGGCCATAGAATCAAGACAATATGGTGCCCGTCCTTTTGGACGTGTCCAAAAGAGGAGACACCATAAATACAGGGTGTTACAAAAAGGTACGGCCAAGCTTTCAGGAAACATTCCTCACACACAAAGAAAGAAAATATGTTATGTGGACATGTGTCCGGAAACGCTTACTTTCCATGTCAGAGCTCATTTTATTACTTCTCTTCAAATCACATTAATCATGGAATGGAAACACACAGCAACAGAACGTACCAGCGTGACTTTAAACACTTAGTTACAGGAAATGTTCAAAATGTCTTACGTTAGCGAGGATACATGCATCCACTCTCCGTCACATGGAATCCCTGATGCGCTGATGCAGCCCCGGAGAATAGCGTATTGTATCACAGCCGTCCACAATACGAGCACGAAGAGTCTCTACATTTGGTACCAGGGTTGTGTAGCCAAGAGCTTTCAAATGCCCCCATAAATGAAAGTCAAGAGGGTTGATGTCAGGAGAGCGTGGAGGCCATGGAATTGGTCCGCCTCTACCAATCCATCGGTCACTGAATCTGTTGTTGAGAAGCGTACGAACACTTCGACTGAAATGTGGAGGAGCTCCATCGTGCATGAACCACATGTTGTGTCGTACTTGTAAAGGCACATGTTCCAAAAAAATGGTTCAAATGGCTCTGACCACTATGGGACTGGACTGCTGTGGTCATAAGTCCCCTAGAACTTAGAACTACTTAAACCTAACTAACCTAAGGACATCACACACATCCATGCCCGAGGCAGGATTCGAACCTGCGACCGTAGCGGTCGTGCGGTTCCAGACTGTAGCGCCTTTAACCGCTCGGCCACTCCGGCCGGCACACATGTTCTAGCAGCACAGGTAGAGTATCCCGTATGAAATCATGATAACGTGCTCTACTGAGGCTAGGTGGAAGAACGTGGGGCCCAATCAAGACATCACCAACAATGCCCGCCCAAACGTTCACAGAAAATCTGTGTTGATGGCGTGATTGCACAACTGCGTGCGGATTCTCGTCAGCCCACACATGCTGATTGTGAAAATTTACAATTTGATCACGTTGGAATGAAGCCTCATCCGTAAAGAGAACATTTCCACTGAAATGAGGATTGACACATTGTTGGATGAACCATTCGCAGAAGTGTACCCGTGGAGGCCAATCAGCTGCTGATAGTGCCTGTACACGCTGTACATGGTACGGAAACAACTGGTTCTCCCGTAGCACTCTCCATACAGTGACGTGGTCAACGTTACCTTGTACAGCAGCAATTTCTCTGACGCTGACATTAGGGTTATCGTCAACTGCACGAAGAATTGCCTCGTCCATTGCAGGTGTTCTCGTCGTTCTAGGTCTTCCCCAGTCGCGAGTCATAGGCTGGAATGTTCCGTGCTCCCTAAGACGCCGATCAATTGGTTCGAACGTCTTTCTGTCGGGAATCTTCGTTCTGGAAATCTGTCTCGATACAAACGTACCGCGCCACGGCTATTGCCCCGTGCTAATCCATACATCAAATGGGCATCTGCCAACTCCGCATTTGTAAACATTGCACTGACAGCAAAACCACGTTCTTGATGAACACTAACCTGTTGATGCTACGTCCTGATGTGCTCGATGCTAGTACTGTAGAGCAATGAGTCGCATGTCAACACAAGCACTGAAGTCAACATTACCTTTCTTCAATTGGTCCAACTGGCGGTGAATCGAGGAAGTACAGTACATACTGACAAAACTAAAATGAGCTCTAACATGGAAATTAAGCGTTTCCGGACACATGTCCACATAACATCTTTTCTTTATTTGTGTGTGAGGAATGTTTCCTGAAAGTTTGGCCGTACCTTTTTGTAACACCCTGTATAATACGAAGAAAAGACTATGTCAACCGACAGTAAACTGGATTGTACTGCTATAGGCCTGCACATGGCTCTCCAACTAACACAGTTCACAACATACGTTACTTGGGAATACAAAAGTAAAACGTAGACCGAAAGACCAAATGCGCAAGGTACAATCTCGAAAGATTTAAAAGCCTAGTGGTCACAAAATCACCTGTTTCGACCAGATCATAATCTTTGCGCTATCCCACATGATATACACGTTAAATATCATTGTACAAGCAACGAAAAACCTGTTTGCTCAAAAAATGATAAATGACAAAGAATTAATATGATTCTTCAAAAGAACTATGATCTCAGTAATATGTCATTTTGTAGTAAAGGATGACCTACAATGAATTACCACAGACCAGAAACATTCAGCACAGAGTATTCTGAATACTATTCTTTAAATATAGAAATTCATAAATAACTTAGTGTAGTGAACTTGAAATAATAACTTAAGTACATTACTACATCCTGTGCAAGCCTCTTCACCACCGAATAAATACTGCAACCTACATCCTTCTGAATATGGTTGCTGTTTGCATCTGTTGGTCTCCGTCTCCGATTTTTATCGCCCCACAATTCCCACCAACATTAAGTTGGTGATCGCTTGATGTCTCAGAATGTGTCCAATCAACCGATCCATTCTTCTACTCAAATTGCGCCACAAGTTTCTTTTCTCCCAAATTCTGTTCAGTACTCGTTATTATTTACGTGCTCTACCCATTTAATCTTCAGCATTCTTCTGTAGCACCCCATTTCAAAAGGTTCTGTTCGATTCCTTTCTAAACCGTTTCACTTCCACACGTGATTACACTCCAGCTATACACTTTCAGAAAAGATTTCCTAACACTTAAAACTATATCCGATGTTGACAAATTTCTGTTCTTCAGAAAGGCTTTTCATGCCAGTGTCAATCCATATTTTATATTATCTCTACTTCGGTCATCAGTTATTAAGCTGCCCACATAACAAAACTCATCTACCACTTTAAGTGCCTCGTTTCCTAATCTAACTCCCTCATCACTGCCTGATTTACACCGAAACGCCAAAGAAACTGGTACAGGCATGCGTATATAAACAGGCAGAATACAGCGCTGCTGTCGGCAACGCCTATATAAGACAACAAGTGTCTGGCACAGTTGTTAGATCAGTTACTGCTGCTACAATGGCTGATTAACAAGATTTAAGTGAGTTTGAACGTGACGTTATAGTCGGTGCACGAGCGATGGGACACAGCATCTCCGAGGTAGAAACCATTTCACGAGTGTACCGTGAATATCAGGAACCCGGTAAAACATCAAAACTCAGGCATCGCTGCGGCCGGAAACAGATCCTGCAAGAACGGGACCAATGACGACTGAAGAGAATCGTTCAACGTGACAGAAGTGCTACTGTAACCTCCCCCTCACTTATCGACCTTAATGACAGTGCAAAATTAAACCGCGTGTACCTAATGGAAATTTGGGAAAAGCAATCGTCACCGAAGTTAATTTGTCGGTAAAGAGGGAGGAAAGAGTTACATCTAAATGAAAGGAAAAATGCAACTGAAACTGGTGGAAATTAATTTTGAAAAGGGGTAAAGTTAATAAAGAAAGTAAATGTGCGGCCGTTACGTTAACAATTAACTAGCGGTAATTAGATATTTGCGATTTGGGGGAAATTACGGTCGCCAGTCCTAAGGACAATTACTATAGTAACTGAAAAAGAAAGGTTATTACACATATAATTAGCACTAGAAGCGTGGCAACGGAAGGTTGACACGTGTAGTGTGAAAACTGGAAGTTTGTCAGAAGTAATAAATTTCGCTACACTCTGACTTAATTTAGCAAAAGAATTAATAAAACCGGAAAATCGAAAGTTAATTAAGTGACTGAAGTTAATAGTGAGCTTTCTTTCTGAAGCACATCGAAATTCAGTAAAATACGGTTAGTCTTGGACTACCTCAACAATCATTTCAAAAGCTACTTGAATCTACACAATTTAGAAATATGAGATTTAACTTTGAACTTGAATTAAATGATTCTGAACAATTAACAATAGTAAAATTTAGTACGTACCAAGGTGAGCTGCAGTCACAGGTAAGCTAAAATACGGTAACAAAACTCGCACTCTTAATTTGTGCTTGTGTAATCTAAATATTGTAGCCAGCTATGAATACCTTAACTGAACTTTGAAATTAAAGCAGTGAAATAGAATGATGCTGGCGTTTGAATTTCAACGACACTTGGGTTCATTCCGGAAAAGGAAGGGACCCTGCTTGGTAATGCAATTGGGACAATGAGCAACAAACGTTCATGCTAAGTTGCTGTAATTTTGTAATGCAACAATTTTAAAAGTTTGAAAAGCTGAAGTCTGCCATACAGTTCTAAAACTTTATGTGCTTCCAGTCTTCCTTGTTGGTTGATTGAAGGTTTGAAGCCGTCGATCGAGGGGGTGGCGACAGTCACTCATTGTCGGCCGTCGCTATTGCAGAAGCTGGATGTTGGCGCGCCTTCTTCTCGACACGGTCACCAGACGAAACGGGCTCTTGATGTACGCCAGCTAATGCTTCCCGTCCGCGACACCGTGTCAGAAACTATCATCGCAAGTCGAGCGCAATTACACGCTGCCAAACCCTGAAAGCGCGGCAACTCGCGGGAGCTTCACACAACACACCTGCTCCACTCGCTACTCCAGCCAGACTTCCTCTCTGCCCGCGCTCCACGCGACAGAGTTAACACTACCAAAGATCCTCAACACTTTGGTTTTCCACACGACCTATCGATGTATCCGTTCGATAGCATAGTTTTCCCTAGGCCAGACCCAGCGTATAAATACAAATAATATTCACAAAACAAACCAATTATACATCGACATAAATGCATAAATATATATATAAAAATAGTAAACAGTTACAATATGTAAAGACACAGAAATGTCATATATTCAGGTAACAAAATTAAGGAAAACAAATTTATAGTACAATAGATGGAAATAGGAGGATATGCATTTCCGGCGTTACACTACCCTTCCGCTAATTGCTGCAGATTTCAATTCAGAAGAGATCTTCATCCCCTCGTACTCTTACGGACTTATGGACAGCCCTGCAGGATTCATAATGTCAGTTCCGTCCAACACTAAAAAAATGTAAACACCTCCAGAACAGGCCATGAAGGCCCAACGGTACCGACCGGCCGTCGAGTCATCCTCAGCCCATAGACGTCACTGGATGCGGATATGGAGGGGCATGTGCTCAGTACACAACTCTCCCGGCCGTATGTCAGTTTCCGAGATTGGAGCCGCTACTTATCAAGCAAGTAGCTCCTCAGTTTGCCTCACAAGGGCTGAGTGCTCCCCGCTTGCCAACAGCGCTCGGCAGACAGGATGGTCACCCGTCCAAGTGCTAGTCCAACCTGACAGCGCTTAAGTTCGGTGATCTGACGGGAACCGCTGTTACACTGCGGCAAGGCCGTTGGCAATGGAGCACCTCACTGCGTAAAATGGCTCCATGCCCAGGTCCGTCAACTAATCAAAAGATGGAAGCAGGAGTGCTGGGAACAGTACGCCTCCGCCATTTTAACGTGAACCTCTCCTTCCCAGATTTGGACTACGCTCAGACGCATGTATGGTTATCAGAGCCCTGCAAGTATACCTGGGATTTCCACTCATGGACCTGTATGTAACGATCCAGACGCTATCACAGAGCGTTTTGCCAAGCATTACACTCGAACCTAGTATATGAGAATTACTACCCCTCCTTTTGTACCCTCTAACAGCGAGTGGAATGAAAATACTTGTCTGTTTGTACACGCCATCCTGAGCCATACAATGTTCCCTTCAGCCATTAGTCGAGAGGTGTACCAGTTTCTTCGGCTCCTCAGTGTAATTCTATTACATTCTGTTATCATCGTCTTTCTTTTGTTGATGTTCATGTCATATCGTCTTTTGAAACCACTGTCCTTTCCGTTGAGCTGCTCTTCTAAGTCTTTTGCTGTCTCTGACAGAACTGCAACGTCATCGGCAAATATAACTTTAATTCCGTCTCCGCATTTTTCTTTGGATTCCTTTATTGCTTTTCAACATACGGATTGAATAACTTAGGAGATAGACTACAAACCTGTCTCACTCCCATCTCGATCATTGCTACCTTTGCTTCCCACTCGACAACTGCTCTCTGGTTTCTGTACAACTTGTAAATAGCTTTTCGCTCCGCGCATTTGACCCCTGTTACCTTCAAAATTTCAGAGAGAGTGTTCCTGTCAACAGCGTCAAAAGCCTTCTCCAAGTCTACAAACGCTATAAACATACGTTTGCCTTTCCTTAACCTATCTTCTAAAATACGTCGTAGGGTTAGTTTTGCCTCGCAAGTTCCTACATTATTCCAGAACCCAAACTAATGTTCCCTGAGGCTGGCTTGTACCAGTTTCTCCACACTTCCGTGAGGAATTCGTGTTAGTATTATGCAACCAAGACCTATTAAACTGATAGTTCGGTAATGGTATTTCGCCTGTCTCATAAATCTTACACACGAGACGGAACAGTTCTGTGATTGCTGGCTCTCCCAACGCTATCCGTCTGCTCCTAGGCCCTTGTTTCGACGGTCACACTCTTCTCGCAGTATCATCTCATCTTCATCTACGTGGTCTTCTGTTTCTATAATTATTGCCTTCAAGTAATTCTCCCTCGTATACAACCTGTATGTACTCCTTCCAGCTTTCAGTTTTCCGGTCTTTGCTTAGGACTGGTTTTACATCTGAGCTATTGATATTCACGTAACTGCTTTACTTTTCTCCAAAGGGCTTTTTAATTTTCTTGTAGGTGATATCTGTCTTTGCCCTATATGCTTTCAAGTACTTACAGTTGTCCGCTAGCCATTCCTGGTTTGCTATTTTGCACTTCCTATCAATATCATTTTCGGCGCTTGTACTCCCTTTTGCCTGCTTCGTTTGCTGCATTTTTATATTTTCTCCTGTCATCAATTAAGTTGAATATGTCTTGTGTTATCCAAAGATTTCTAGTAGACCTTGTCTTTTTACCTGTTTAATTTTCTGTTGCTTTCACTGTTTCATCGCTCAAAGCTAACCGTTTGTCTTCTACTGTACTGCGTTCCCCTGTTCCAGTCAATCGTTGCCTTATGTTCCCACTGAAACTCTCAGCATCTTCTGGTTCTTTCAACTTATCTAATTCCCATCTCCTTAATTTCCTACCTTTTTCTAATATCTTCGGTTTTAATCTACAGTTCGCAACCAGTTCCAGATCTTTCGACGGCCGGGTGGCCGAGCGGTTCTAGGCGCTACAGTCTGGAACCGCGCTCAGAGACATTAGAACCATTTTGAACCAGATCTTTCAAATGGTTCAAATGGCTCTCAGCACTATGGGACTCAACTTCTGAGGTCATCAGTCCCCTAGAACTTAGAACTAGTTAAACCTAACTAACCTAAGGACATCACACACATCCATGCCCGAGGCAGGATTCGAACCTGCGACCGTAGCAGTCGCTCGGTTCCGGACTGAGCGCCTAGAACCGCTAGACCACCGCGGCCGGCAACCAGTTCTTTCGGAAACCGTCCGATATCTGCAGGTTCCTTCAACGTATACAACCTTATTTCCTGATTCTTACATCCACTATTAGTGGTGCTTAAATTATGCTCTATACAAAATTCTACCAGGCGAGTTCCTCTTTCTTTTCTCCAATCCATATTCCCACATTATTTTTCCTTCTCTTCGTTTTCAAATGGTTGAAATGGCTCTAAGCACTATGGGACTTAACATCTGAGGGCATCAGTCCCCTAGACGTAGGCCTACTTAAACCTAACTAACCTAAGGACATCACACACATCCTTGCCCAAGGCAGGATTCGAACCTGCGGCCATAGCAGCAGCGCGGTTCCGGACTGAAGCACCTAGAAACGCTCGGCTCTTCCTTTTCCTTCTATGAGTATTTTATTTTGATCTCTCTTAACTGAGTAATTCTTTTATCTCATCATAAATTTTTTTCAATCTCTTCATCATCTGCAGAGCTAGTTAGCATTTAAACTTGGCCGGCCGGGGTGGCCGAGCGGTTCTAGGTGCTACGATCTGGAACCGCGCTACCGCCACGGTCGGAGGTTCGAATCCTGCCTCGGGCATGGATGTGTGTGATGTCCTTAGGTTAGTTAGGTTTAAGTAGTTCTAAGTTCTAGGGGACTGATGACTTCAGAAGTTAAGTCCTATAGTGCTCAAAGCCATTTGAATCATTTTTGAACCATTTAAACTTGTGGTGAGTGGGATCTACGTATCTACCTTCGCTGCAGTAGTGCATTCGCCATGTTATCGATAGCAGCTTAACCGCATCCCTATTTTCTTACGCATCGTTAAACCTGCACCAGCCTCACTCATATGAATAATAGTTTGGTTTCGCTAAAAATACACTCCTGGAAATTGAAATAAGAACACCGTGAATTCATTGTCCCAGGAAGGGGAAACTTTATTGACACATTCCTGGGGTCAGATACATCACATGATCACACTGACAGAACCACAGGCACATAGACACAGGCAACAGAGCATGCACAATGTCGGCACTAGTACAGTGTATATCCACCTTTCGCAGCAATGCAGGCTGCTATTCTCCCATGGAGACGATCGTAGAGATGCTGGATGTAGTCCTGTGGAACGGCTTGCCATGCCATTTCCACCTGGCGCCTCAGTTGGACCAGCGTTCGTGCTGGACGTGCAGACCGCGTGAGACGACGCTTCATCCAGTCCCAAACATGCTCAATGGGGGACAGATCCGGAGATCTTGCTGGCCAGGGTAGTTGACTTACACCTGCTAGAGCATGTTGGGTGGCACGGGATACATGCGGACGTGCATTGTCCTGTTGGAACAGCAAGTTCCCCTGCCGGTCTAGGAATGGTAGAACGATGGGTTCGATGACGATTTGGATGTACCGTGCACTATTCAGTGTCCCCTCGACGATCACCAGTGGTGTACGGCCAGTGTAGGAGATCGCTCCCCACACCATGATGCCGGGTGTTGGCCCTGTGTGCCTCGGTCGTATGCAGTTCTGATTGTGGCGCTCACCTGCACGGCGCCAAACACGCATACGACCATCATTGGCACCAAGGCAGAAGCGACTCTCATCGCTGAAGACGACACGTCTCCATTCGTCCCTCCATTCACGCCTGTCGCGACACCACTGGAGGCGGGCTGCACGATGTTGGGGCGTGAGCGGAAGACGGCCTAACGGTGTGCGGGACCGTAGCCCAGCTTCATGGAGACGGTTGCGAATGGTCCTCGCCGATACCCCAGGAGCAACAGTGTCCCTAATTTGCTGGGAAGTGGCGGTGCGGTCCCCTACGGCGCTGCGTAGGATCCTACGGTCTTGGCGTGCATCCGTGCGTCGCTGCGGTCCGGTCCCAGGTCGACGGGCACGTGCACCTTCCGCCGACCACTGGCGACAACATCGATGTACTGTGGAGACCTCACGCCCCACGTGTTGAGCAATTCGGCGGTACGTCCACCCGGCCTCCCGCATGCCCACTATACGCCCTCGCTCAAAGTCCGTCAACTGCACATACGGTTCACGTCCACGCTGTCGCGGCATGCTACCAGTGTTAAAGACTGCGATGGAGCTCCGTATGCCACGGCAAACTGGCTGACACTGACGGCGGCGGTGCACAAATGCTGCGCAGCTAGCGCCATTCGACGGCCAACACCGCGGTTCCTGGTGTGTCCGCTGTGCCGTGCGTGTGATCATTGCTTGTACAGCCCTCTCGCAGTGTCCGGAGCAAGTATGGTGGGTCTGACACACCGGTGTCAATGTGTTCTTTTTTCCATTTCCAGGAGTGTACATGTAAATGAACTGTACATTAGCGTAATGAGCTAATAAAGATCTCAGATACGTGAAGAACAGGGATCAGAACATTTAATTAGCTACAAAAGAGTGTTACGGTCGAGTTGTCGTTAAGCGACCGCTGCGGTAGTTTGGAGAGCCGTCCTTCTGATATCTCAGGATGGCAAAGTTGCCCTTCCACCCAGGCAGGCTTTGTGCGTTCCATGGTCTAGCAAGGGAGACAGGTATCTATCGTAGGTGAGGATGGCTGCAGGAAGGTTTTCGTTCATGAAAACTCTGTACTACACATCTGTCCGGAGTGGAACAGGGGCGCACCTCACTGCGCACTGCCTGACGTCGATCCGTGACGTCTTCATACCGGTGCCGCAGAGGCGGCTGTCCATGAAGGCCGGTCCTGGGAGGCAGTGCGCTGACAGTTCACTGAGAGGCTCCAGCTGTAGCTAGTGCAGCGTTCCTGCAGGCCTCAACGACTGCGCTTAGCACAGCAGGTGGTGGCTACGCGGAGGCTTCACTGGATTCACCGACAGCCGGACGACTTCGAGGAGAGTGGCGGAGGCTGGAGGCTGGCTGGAGGAGGCTGTCTCAGCCGACGTGTCCGCCGCTCTCTGCTTCAGAACTCTTCGCTGACCCCTTCGCTGACTCTTTGCTAAACTTCGCGTAGCCTGTTGCTGGAGCTTTACTAACCATGGTTGTTTTGTGGGTGACAGGTCTTACTCCGACAGAGGGAAAAACTGTTTAGGATGAACTTTGAACTGTGATGAATATTGTCAGTTTTCACATGTACAAATGATTGACAAAAGTGACAGTGGCAAGAATTAGATACTGTAACTTAATGCGTAAATTAATTTATAACGACTTTCACTTCATGCAGTTTATGTATGCACGAGGGTATATGTTGGTTGATTCGGGGGAGGGGACCAAACGGGGGGATCATTGGTCCCATCAGATTAGGGAAGAATGGGGAAGAATATTGGCCGTGCCCTTTCACAGGAACCATTCCGACGTTTACTTGAAGCGATTTGGAGAAATCACGGAAAACCTAAATCAGTCGCGGATTTGAACCGCCGTCCTCCCGAATACGAGTGCTAACCACTGCGCCACTTCGCTCGGTGAAGGCATGTACGAAGGTATAAGGTAGCTCAGATTAACTTTTCTTGACATTTTGGTGGCGCAGCAGTAAAAAATCGAGATTTCTATACAGAAATGAGACTAAACTGTTTACTTATTCATTCTCCATTCATTGTAGTCCTGTCATTCTCAGGTCATCAAAAATCCAGAGCTTGTTTCGTTGTGTAGTCGAAACCACTCCGCTCCGTAAGTACTATTCGGTTCTGCTGCTCCTCTGTATATACACATATACCTTTTTATTTCACTGGATCTTATCAAGGAAATGGGCTGATTTAATCTCTTATTATCATATACTTGGTAGATCCCTTTCTTTCATTCCTTCTTCTAATACAAAACTGTCAAGTCATACTCCATTAATCACGTAATATACTTCCTTGTTACAGATCTATAATATTACCACCAAAACTCTAATAATTCCCCTTTGCGTCTCCCAATTTGAATACTCCCAGCCCCCTTCATTTTTTTCTATACAGTTTTTGCCTTTTTGACTGGAGGCAAAGAAAACTTGATTGTCGGTGAATAAAAGAAGAGTTAATTTTCATCTACTTCTACACCCATTACTCACAATCTTTTCTTCATTTATTAAGAGCCTCTTACACGTCAGTATCAAATACTATGGGGTACGATGAACTTCCTTAGTTAAAATCTTCGTCCTGATTTTTTTGTCACTCTCCAGTAAACATAACCTTAATTGTTTAGGTTCTTTACCATTGCCACCTAATTTATATCTTCCGATGTCCGGTGCGCCAACAGCCTTGCCGCAATGGTAACACCGGTTTCTGACGGATCACCGAAGTTAAGCGCTGTCATGCTGAACTAGCACTTGGATGGGTGACCATTCGGTCTGCCGAACGCTGTTGGCAAGCGGGGTGCACTCAGCAAAAATGTTCAGATGTGTGTGAAACCTTATGGGACTTAACAGCTAAGGTCATGAGTCCCTAAGCTTACACACTACTTAACCTAAATTAACCTAAGGACAAACACACACACCCACGCCCGAGGGAGGACTCGAGCCTCCGCCGGGACCAGCCGCACAGTCCATGACGGCAGCGCCTCAGACCACTCGGCTAATCCCGCGCGGTGATGCAATTGCGAGGCAAACTGAAGAGCTACTTGATTGAGAAGTAGCGGCTCTCGTCTCGGAAATTGTCATACAGCCAAGAGAGCCGTGTGCTCACCACATGGCCCACCATACCCGCATCCAGTGAGCCCATCGGATGACACGGCAGCCGGTCGGTACCGTTGGGCTTTAATGGTCAGTTCGGGAAGGAGGTGTCCAGTGCTTTCTCAACACTTCTACTCCCCTTTCACTTGAAAAAAAAACGAGCCTTGTGCTATTTTTATGAGAAATGATTTACACTACTGGCCATTAAAATTGCTACACCACGAAGATGACGTGCTACAGACGCGAAATTTAACCGAGAGGAGAAAGATGCTGTCATATGCAAATGATTAGCTCTTCAGATCATTCACACGAGGTTGGCGCCGGTGACAACACCTACAACGTGCTGACGCGAGGAAAGTTTCCAACCCTTTTCTCATACACAAACAACAGTTGACCGGCGTTGGCTGGTGGAACGTTGTTGTCATTCCTCGTGTAAGGTGGAGAAATGCGTACCATCACGTTTCCAACTTTGATGCAGGTCGGATTGTAGCCTATCGCGATTGCGGTTTATCATATCGCGACATTGCTGCTCGCATTGGTAGAGATCCAATGACTGTTGGCAGAATATGGAATCGGTGGGTTCAGGAGGGTAATACGGAACGCCGTGCTATATCCCAACGGCCTCATATCAGTAGCAGTCGAGATGACAGGCATCTCATCTGCACTGCTGTAACGGATCGTGCAGCCACGTCTCGATCCCTGAGTCAACAGATGGGAACGTTTGCAAGACAACAACAATCTGCACGAACAGTTCGACGACGCAGGGACTATCAGCTCGGAGACCATGGCTGCGGTTACCCTCGACACTGCATCACAGACAGAAGCGCCTGCGATGGTGTACTCAACGACGAACCTGGGTACGCGAATGGCAAAACGTCATTTTTTCGCATGAATCCAGCATCATAATGGTCGCATCCATGTTTGGCGACATCGCGGTGAACGCACATTGGAAGCGTGTATTCGTCATCGCCTTACTGGCGTATCACCCGGCGTGATGGTATGGCTCGCATTGACGGCACACTGAACAGTGGACGTTACATTTCAGATGTGTTACGACCCGTGTCTCTACCCTTCATTCGATCCCTGCGAAAGCCTATATTTCAGCAGGATAATACACGGCCGCATCTTGCAGGTCCTGTACGGGCCTTTCTGGATACAGAAAATGTTCAACTGCTGCCCTGGCCAGCACATTCTCCAGCTCTCTCACCAATTGTATACGTCCAACTAAAAACATCTCGTTAATGGTGTCCGAGCAACTGGCTCGTCACAATACGCCAGTCATTACTCTTGATGAACTGTGGTATCGTGTTGAAGCTGCATGGGCAGCTGTAGCAGTACACGCCATCCAAGCTCTGTTTGGCGCAATGCCCAGGCGTATCAAGGCCGTTATTACGGCCAGAGGTGGTTATTCTGGGTACTGATTTCCCAGGATCTATGCACCCAAATTGCGTGAAAATGTAATCACATGTCAGTTCTTGTATAATATATTTGTCCAATGATTACCCGTTTATCATCTGCATTTCTTCTTGGTGTAGCAATTTTAATGGACAGTAGTGTATATTCCTGCTTAATGGCGGTCCTGACACGTACTACACTACATTTCATTGTTAGGTCCAGCTAAAGCTGTACGAAAAATACCACTCGGCAAAACTGAAGTGACTGTCTTTACGAAATACATGCAAAGTAAGCAAAACTTCCCAAATTATACGTATCACAGTTTTTAATTCGTCGTGTTACGGTTGGAAAGTTGATATACACAGTTTACCGAGTTCATATGACATCTAAGTAACAGCGTTTGAATAGTGCTGCACATAGTGTCGTAGAGTTTATTAAATGGTTGGAAGGTCCTGCCCCATTTTATGAACGCCCTTCGACCCACATCCTACGACTTTTTGCTGTTCCTTGAAATGAGAAAGCTATAGTTCTGACCTTCTGAAGCAGGTACGGAGACCAGCCATATCGTAAATACAAAAATCGGGGGCCAGTCTCAAGAACATGCGTGGTCAAAAGAAGTAACTGAGAAGACCGGGCTCATAAAACAGGTAAAGCTGTTTTCTTACCGAGCGATTCGGCCGGCGGTGGAAGCAATATTCTCAGAAACAGTTCGTGGACAGCCTGCATGATAGCTTTCCCAGATCGAAGCCGCAACACTGCTTCTTTGGCAGTACGCATAAACATAAAATAAGATACGGCAAAGGGACAGCGTACTTTCGGAAAACTTCACCAGAATGGACAGAATTCGAAGAATCGAAGAGAAGAGTGTGACAGTGTGAAGCTTGCCAGTTAAGCGGAAGTAACGATGCGAAGATGTTGGTTTTTAGTGTTCTGTGCTTCAGCGAAGACACTGTTCAACGAAAATGGCGACTCAGAGTTATGTAAATCAAACACTAAATACAAATTCTTAGTTATACGTACAACGTAATTTAAGAAATAAAAACCGATTACATTCAGGTAGCTTACAGAATTAGGTCATAAGTGACTTTAAAGCGAGATGTATCAAGCTTTAGTAGACGTTACATTGAGGCTAACAGCTTTTAGAATTGTTACCGTATGTTGGGAGGCAACTGCCATTAGTAGAGACTGCTTACGTAGAACTAACATAAAAATTCACTCGTTTGTCGAAAATTACACATAAGCGACGCCATCTTGGCCTCATTTTAAAGCATGCATCTCTGACGGTGACATTCGTGATCCACGATCGTCTCGAATTGCGAACATACAAGTGAAAACTGCGATTTACGGCATCTGTCTGCAGTCGGAATAATATCGCAGTGCCTAATTATGTAATCAGAATGAACAGAGTGTTTTTGAAGGTGTGCTTGCATTACAAATCGTTCTAGGGTGTAAGAGTCTCTCATAACAGAAACAATTTCAAAATTTTAGAATTTTTTTTAAATATTTCCTTAGGTTATTGTGTTTATGAGGGAAAATACAACATGTATTGCAGGAATTGGAGATTTGTGCATAGAGCACAAAAAATGGCTCTGAGCACTATGGGACTTAACAACTGAGGTCATAAGTCCCCTAGAAATTAGAACTGCTTAAACCTAACTAACCTAAGGACATCACACACATCCATGCCCGAGGCAGGATTCGAACCTGCGATCGTGGCGCCTGGAACCGATCGGCTACTCCGGCTGGCATAGAGCACAGAAACGGTATCATTTCGTTCGTCAGGTTTGATAATGTTTGTGTGTGTGTGTGTGTGTGTGTGTGTGTGTGTGTGTGTGTGTGTGTGTGTGCGACTGTGTGTGTAGTGTCTACGTCAGACAGAACAGACATATTGTTTGATACAGCGGACGTAAATATTAAATTTCAAGTAGAGACGAACTCCATCCGCAATCGGGCATCGAAATACTCGTAATTCGATGATGAACTTGAAAATTTGAGCCGGACAAGGACTCGAACTCGATCTCCAACTCAGTGCAAGGAGCTGTCTTAACCGCGATCTATCTTTTTTCTTTTTAAGGATTGGCGCTTTAAGGTTATATGGCAAAGGAAAAAGAAATAAAAAAAAGGAGAACTAACACTGCGGCACGCCGCTACTTGTGATCGTAAAACTAAACTCCTTCCCAACAAGCCATGAAGTCCCAAGGGTACCGATTGGCCGCCGTGTCATCTTCCGCTCATAGGCGTCACTCGATGCGGATATGGAGGGGCATGTGGTCAGCACACCACGGTTCCGGCAGGAAAGTCCGTTTCCGAGATCACAGCCGCAACTTCTCAGTCAAGTAGCTCCTCAGTTTGCCTCACAAGGGCTGAGGACAGCCCGCTTGCCAACAGCGCTCGGCAGACTGGATGGTTACTTGTGATCCTAACAAACGAAAATAGACTGACCCGTCTTCAGACGTTTCCATCCTAACTACACTCAAGCCTGCACCCCCCCCCCCCCCTCAGCCGACCTTAGAAAACCAACATAACTAAAATGGCCAATCTTTCGAGCGCCAGTCCTTAAGACCGAAGGGAATAAGAGATAGGAGGTTCTAGTAACCATAAAACAACGTTTTTTTTTCTAATAACCATTTGTTGTCGTTTACATACTGATGCGCCATACCGCGGCAGGTAATCAAGATGCGGCATTAAAAAGGTAAACCGAGCACACCCCAACCGTCAGGAGGAAGGGGGGGGGGGGGGAGGGGGATCAAGAAAGACACTGTGGATATATTCTGCTGAGATTCGTGGGTAATGGGGCAAGCGGGCGAGCGTACTGTGCGCAGTCACAACACAATGGCAGAAGTCAAAGACTGTATGTGGACCATTGTAAAGGAGGCACTCCAAAGCCTGTCCTCGAAACCAGATGAATACACGAAGTTTTGCAAGAGGGTGGTGAAAGATCTGGGGCAATAGGAACTCTCCGGCTAACTGACTTTGGCAGGGCACAGAGGAAACAGCCCACGACGCATTGGATGAGTACCAAATCATCAATTTCCTGGTGCATGTAAGATAATGTTCGTCGGTGTCGTCGAGTTGTTAGTCACAGCAAAGTGGCGAAGAAGCCGGTCCTATTTGAAAAGTCGACGATTGCTCAGGAATTTACTGTTGACGACCACTTACCGGAGTGAAGCAATGTTCGATGCTAAAAAGAATGCATAGACGCATCCCCCAGGTCGTCCGCTAGTTAATGTCTGGGTGCTGGACGTCCATGGGGTTGCGAGGGATGGACAATGTAAACAGGGCCGGCCAGAAATCCTGCACGCGTGCGGTGCTCTTGCACATGTGCAACTTCCGGGTCACAGCGTGCACGCCGCAGCCGTCAGCGTTCAGGTAGTGCATGTTTCTACGTAGAGATGTCGCTCCTCTCTTACACAAAGTGCGTCATCGACACCTCGTATGTATATAACAACCTGGGCTGTCTCTGTAAGATTTTCAAACAGTTTTATCTCCATTTTACAGTCACCCCGTATTTTTGTCTATTGTCTTCCATGATGTTCCCCCTTTTTTTAATCTATGTTCACCATACTCTCTCCTTTGCTATTTTTAAATGTCTTCTATTGTTTGTTCTGTGTCTTTCGGCTGAAGAGCAGCGCATATGCTGCTGCCAGCCCGCCCCGATGGAGAATTGAAATAAAGTAAAGAAAAAAAGAAAAAAAAAATTTGTAAGATCTGTTGCTTCATCGAGCGCAACAGAGAAAGCAACAAAGTATTTAGCCTTATTTATTAGCTGCCTGTGCAGATCGCCGGCCATAGCACTGATACGTCTTGTCACTGTTTTTTTGGATAGACTGATTTCTTTAAACCTGCTAACGTTCGTGGGACACACAAGTTCTGCAGCATCAATCAGACACCCTTTCACAAACTCCCCTTCGGAAAAGGGTTTCCCAGATTGTGAAATTCTTAATGCGATTTTAAAACTTGCTCGCAGTGAAGACTTAGTGTGGTTGTCACTCTGGAAAATTGAAAACAGTACATTGTACAGCGTACAGTAAAACAGACATAAATGTAACACAATAAACTAAGAGTTCAAGAAGTATCAGTTACTTTGACGTACAGTAAAATCGAGTTGATGTGTCTCATCCATTTTCTGAAGGACATTTAATTTTGCTTGCCGTTCTTCACTGTTGAGTACACTGGACTCGTCTTTGTGATATGTATTGTAATGTCTTTCAATTGAAAACTTACACTGGACGCCTATTATTCGGCGGCACAGCAAACACTGTGAGTTTTCACCAACGGCAACAAAAAAGAATTGCAGTTCCCAGTCATTTTTAAACGACTGAGAACATAGATCTCCCGTCCTTTGCTTTTTCACGGTTACGGTCACCACCTCGATGTTGAGCGCCCATAAACCCCAACACACACACACACGGTCACCAGGGGTAAACGAGACTGGATATGTTGCGCTCTTGCTTGTACCACAGGAAAGTGGAGCCGCCGCCGTGCATTTAGGACACATGTCTAATAACAGATGTCGCTGTCGCACACGTGCGCACATGTGCAGCACTTCCGCACGTCTGCACACTGTCCAGCGTTCGGCCGGCCCTCATGTAAACGAAGGATAAAAGTTCTTCTCACGGGGAGGGCAGGTGACCGAGAGATCCTTTCGAATGTTGTTCTGTTTCATAAAACGATATGGTACAATAACAAGGAGATGTGTGCTATATCGATTGGTGGTGGGTGAGAAGCTGGTCTGATGATATCGAAGAAACTGCGTGTTTACGACGCGGAGGAGCCTCAGCGGTGCGGCAACATAGTAACACAGAGAGCATGCAGGATCGCACTCACTCGTTAATGAGCCCGAGGGCGTCTTTTAGGGTGGGCCGTGTTAGTGTTGCAGCGAACCTTGAAAACAGCCCCTGGTGACATGCAGTAATTCAGAGGCCGACTGAAGTTGGTGACCAAGGAATAACGGCATTTGGTGGATCTGCGCAACATGTACCAGCTTAGGGACCACGTACATGTTGCCATAGGACACAAATCGTGGCTAGTTCAAACTACGGTAGAAATGGCACCGAACATGTTGCCGTATGGACCGTAAAAGAAGTCAGTAAGCCAATGCCGCGGTGCGGCGTCTGGAGTCGATCCCTAAGTAACCAAGGGGGGGGGACCGGCAAATGGCTCTGAGCACTATGCGACTTAACTTTTGAGGTAATCAGTCGCCTAGAACTTAAAACTACTTAAACGTAACTAACCTAAGGACATCACACACATCCATGCCCGAGGCCTGCGACGATAGCAGTCACGCGGTTCCGGACTGAAGTGCCTAGAACCGCACGGCCACCACGGCCGGCGCGGGACCAGGAGTCCTCGGCAGATATGCATCAACATCGACTTGAGGACGTTAAGGATACTACCCAAAATATGCGCATACTTTAGTTTCCAGTGGACGGTGTCACTGAGTTCCGGTGTGAAGCAGGCGAATAGTAGGAGATTATCTGCGTTGGCCCTGCGGCGATAGAAATGATCAGGCAAGGTGAGAACCTCGGCCATCGTGACAAACTGTTCAAATGGCTCTGTGCACTATGGGACTTAACTTCTGAGGTCATCAGTCGCCTAGAACTTAGAACTACCTAAACCTAACTAACCTAAGGACATCACACACATCCATGCCCGAGGCAGGATTCGAAGCTGCGACCGTAGTGGTCACGCGGTTCCAGACTGTAGCGGCTAGAACCGATCGGCCACCCCGGCCGGCCCATCGTGACACACTTCCTGTCTTCGCAGACTCTCAACTTCTCACAAGCTAGGAGCTGTACAATCACTTTCGTGCTCGATCCTGCTCGGATCCTGTCGTGCATCCGCACTGAAGATATGAACACAGTCATGCATGCAGGTATACATTACACATGCGAGGTGTTTGTTCTGTCGCAAACGGTCATCTACCGGGAGCGTTGTTAGAAAGAATGGCTACACACAAAATTGTCGCACGGCGAAGACCTGTATCGTAAGACGACGTTACAAGCTTTCTTATGACTGTGGCTAAATACTCCGTGATATAATCTTGATTTTTGTATAGCTCAACAGCTGTATAATGTAAAGGTCAATAAAAAACCGTCCACAGCTGTATTTCCAGTACGTTTATTACGTCACAACCGGTTTGATTCTAAATAAACGTCTTCAAGTAAAACCGAAAATTCAATAACAGTCTTCGTAAGTCATTCACCGAAAGTGACAGAAATGTGCCTGTATCATGATTCAACAAATGTCTTTTCGCCATACATAATGAATCCTGGTGTGCCTTTTCTGGCCAGCTGTACTACGATCTTTGCCCCTGTTGTGGTCTGGCGGCGGGTATTTGCGGTAGACGAGCTGGTCGTCGAACTCGCTACGAGGCAAATGGACGTGCCTCAGGGGACGACGGAGCAAACACGCCGGCTCGGCCAGCGGTGGCGGGGTCGGTCTGCCTTGCAAGACGGTCGCGAGTTTGTGGTGCACCTGTCCGATGTCAACGTCGGACGCTGCTCGTCGCATTGCTTTGGGGCCCGTTTTCTCGGAGAGACCCATCCCTCGAGACCATCTCGAACAACGCTCTCCATCGTACGTGTAAGCGGTTTTGGTGCCTTCGTTTCGTCAAACGATTTGCGTTGCAGCGAGTGAACTTGTTGATCGGTTGGTAGCCGGCAGAGTCTTCAAAAATGGTTCAAATGGCTCTGAGCACTATGGGACTTAACATCTATGCTCATCAGTCCCCTAGAACTTAGAACTACTGAAACCTAACTAACCTAAGGACATCACACAACACCCATTCATCACGAGGCAGAGAAAAGCCCTGACCCCGCCGGGAATCGAACCCGGGAACCCGGGCGTGGGAAGCGAGAACGCTACCGCACGACCACGAGCTGCGGACCGGCAGAGTCTGTGTGGCTGTATGCAGACCAGCAGTTACTATTTGCTTTAAAATCCGCTAGTTGGATGACTATTAAAAGGCAGATTAGCACGAAGGCGTGCGTGCGATTTTTGGTTATTGCCATCAAGCGACGTCCGTGGTATATTGATGTAAAAGGACCAAAAACTTTTTGCAATCAGTTATTCTGTTGTTAGTAAAGCTTGTATTTGTAAAGCTAGTCAGTTATATGATGATGATGATGTTTGGTTTGTGGGGCGCTCAACTGCGTCGTTATCAGCGCCCGAACAATTACCCAATCTTTTCTCAGTCCAATTTCGCCACTTTCCTGGATGATGATGAAATGATGAGGACAACACAAACACCCAGTCATCTCGAGGCAGGTGAAAATCCCTGACCCCGCCGGGAATCGAACCCGGGACCCCGTGCTCGGGAAGCGAGAACGCTACCGCGAGACCACGAGCGGCGGACGTCAGTTATATGTAATTCCTTATATACGTGCACTTACTGAATGCACTCACTCAACAGTAATTGCTTTGTGTTTTTTATTGTTTATCAATTTCTTAACATACATTGATTGATGTTTGGTTTTGCGGTCCGTGTCTTCTGCGGTCTGTTTGTGTTCCAGTTTTCTGCGAGTTGGGGTGCGTGGGTGCAGCGCCACGTTCTGCTTCGGTACACAGAAGCTGTGACGTGCCGTCTAACGGGAAGTGACTCCCGGTTGGGCCCCGACTTTTAGGTGTTGTTTGGACGGCTGGTCTGCTGCTTCCAGCATTTAAGTTAAGTCACCTTTGCCCAGGGCTGCCTGGGGTCACTGCCCGTTTGAGAAACGTAACTTATTTAATGTATTATTTGTTTCTTTTTAAAAAAGAAGGGTTTTAAATTTGTTGAGTGTGAATTGTAATTATAGTCACGTGTTGTGCTGGTTGGGTTTTTGGGGGTTCTAAACGAACTGACGCTTTTCGTAAATGATCTTTATATTGTAAATTATTTTTTTAAATCGTACCATTTCTTTAAATCAGCTTCTGACTGTAATTTATTTGAAATCTCTGTGGGTCATCTCTTTAAGTCTGTTGGTAATTGTTACCTGCTGTCTTGCTTGAGAAGCAAGATATCTGTAATGTTTTATAAAAGAGGCCCACATTGATTGTCAGTTACTTGTTTTGAATAAACAATGAATATGGTAGTTGTTGTTTAAGGACTGACATTACAGGGGCCTTGACCTTCCATCCTAAGTGTACCCCTCATCCCCACTTCCTAAGTTACATATAACTTCCACATACCAGCAGTATGCTTGGTAGTCATCCATCCATAGTTCCCACAAGGAAATCTCCTAGCTCTTGCTAGACAGTGAAATAACGACAGTAGTTCACACATTTGTCTGTGGACGATTTAGGTTTACTCGACGGACCTAAGGTAGTAGACTCATCAATATGGTCTTTCGGATACCTACATCTACACACAATCTACGGATCAATATGAGTCAGTCGATAACAGAAAATGCCATTTTCTGGACTAGAGGAGATATAGCATTGTGAAAATTCAAGACGGAAAAAGTCCCATTCAAGATGTGGGGCCCCTCTCAACACTATGGGTTGCAGCGCAGCGCCACGTGGCAGTCGTAGACCTGTCCCGTACGTATGGCGGCGCTGTAACTTGGCAAATTGAAGAGACGAGGACTGCTAGCGTGTCGAAAGTAGATCATACTGGCCAACTTCAAGGTGTTTCTAGTAGCGCAGGTTTTAGGCGGAATTGGGTTTGGCCTTGGACATGCGCGAACGCAGGCTTATTTAAGATATTTCTTATTGACAATCATGTATCATAACGAAAGAACGAATGCAAAATATTACTCTTCTACTTGATAAAAAAATCTTCAACTTTAATACCAGTAATAAAGAATATTCCAGCCAGGGACAGATACAGTAAAAATTTCCACTTAAAATGGGCATAATAAAATAATAATAAAGAAACCTTATTATAAACTAACTAAATATGTTTTAGACAATAATGCAATTCAACCCACGCGATCAATGGGCAGCAACAAAAGAGAACCATTATAACTCGCCAACAACTTTATAAGCGGACTCACAGAACCAACCCAAATAACCGAGACAAGCGTCTGCCACTGGAGGCCCATTGTCTACCAAACCAGTACTAACGGACAATACAACTGCACAAAACTAATTTCTACATGGACAAAGAAATACAGGACAATACAGAATAGTTTATGACTGTTACACAGTGGTGAAATCACTATCTATCAGCGATCAAAATGACCACAATACAGTAAATATAATATTCCTGTGCACCAAGATCCTGCCACACAATGCAGTAGTTCACTTGTAAGAATTCATAACTGCTTCGAATTGCTTCAGACCACCAAAACAGGCACAATCCTACTTTAGCTCTTTCAGCACACTCCACACTAACCATAATGTGCTCTACCGCTAACTACCAGCTTTCAACTAACGGATCTGGGCCACTAAAGCACAATATGTGGTGCTCTGCACGATTTTGTCCCTGGCCGTGAGCTGCTTCTGGACACCGACAGAGGACCGTGACAGCTCTCCAAGCATACAGCTGGCCACACATTGAACTGTCCTTTTCGACCTGTACACTACGCTGCCTAGCTCCCCGGCCCTCTTTGTTCCAGTCTATCTGTCCTTCAGTGAACTCGTATTCGCTCCACCATGTCTGTGACACCTTCAGACGGTGACTGCAGCCAAACCCTTGCGCAGCCATATCGATAGAAGACGGGTCCACCCAACAAGGCCCCAACGCCACCCCACAAGTCACGTCTTGTGTGCCGACCCCACAGCAGCCTCCGGTGCTGACAGAGGACGATTTGGTGTCTACCACTCCTTACTGCTGCCCGGGTCCTGGGCCATCCCTTCATCACCCAAGCCGACATACGATGATCGTTCAATAAGAAGTAATGCCCCACATTTTTTAAAAGAAAGCCATTAATGTATATCGACAAACGTGCTTGTTGGTGCTTCACATTTGATGTTCGTTGTGTGCGCCAGTGAAGTTGCGAACCGTTCTGGCTGATGGCACAGCCGTAGTACAGCTTCAAAATGGCGTCTACATACGCTAAAGACACCTGGAGTTACGGTCTGTGGTGCGACTTCGTATGACGGCTAGAGCACTCTGGTGGTTAATCCACGTACTCTGATTACAAATTTGTCCGTCATTCTGGTGATTAGACCTATTGTGCTGCCGTTCATGTACAGCATTCTGGGGGGGGGGGAGGGGGAGGGGGTGTTTTCCAACGTTACCTAGACAAATGTATTCCCGAAATTTCATTACAATGCGTTAATTACTTTTTTGGGGTTGCGATTTTATTTCCGTCAGAGTAATTTACTTTAAAAATTTTACTTATCAGTCATTTCAGATAGAGTTATTTTCGCGTCCTTCTTGTCAAATGTACAGGGCGATAAAAAAGTCAGTATAAATTTGAAAACTTAATAAACCACGGAATAATGTAGACAGAGAGGTGAAAATTGTCACCAAATAAATAAATAAATAAAGTTCACAAAATGTCCGACAAATGGCGCTGGACAGCAAAACGTCAGTAACTGCTACCGTGACGGGTGAGAGATACGCCGATATGTTACAGAATCGCATCATCCCCAGCCTGGCTGATAAACAGCTGCTGGAACGTACGATGTTTATGCAGGATGGCGCTCCACCCCATATTGCTAGACGCATGAAAGATCTCTTGCGTGTCGTTTGGTGATGACCGTGTGCTCAGCTGCCACTTTCGTCATGCTTGGCCTCCCAGGCCCCCAGACCTCAGTCCGTGCGATTATTGGCTTTGGGGTTACCTGAAGTCGCAAGTGTATCGTGATCGACCGACATCTCTAGAGATGCTGAAAGACAACATCCGACGCCAATGCCTCACCATAACTCCGGACATGCTTTACAGTGCTGTTCACAACATTATTCCTCGACTACAGCTATTGTTGAGGAACGATGGTGGACATATTGAGCATTTCCTGTAAAGAACATCATCTTTGCTTTGTCTTACTTTGTTATGCTAATTATTGCTATTCTGATCAGATGAAGCGCCATCTGTCGCAAATTTTATGAACTTTTGTAATTTTTTGGTTCTAATAAAACCTCATGTCATTCCAAGCATGTGTGTCTATTTGTACGTCTCTATCTACATTACTCCGTGATTTATTCAGTTTTCAAGTTTATACTGACTTTTTGATCACCCGGTACTTCCTGAGGCACGTCACGTTTTAATTTCCACCGAAACCGGTGCATCAGAATTGGCTATTTTAGAATACGTCACCCTCCTGGAATAAAGGTCTACAAACGCCTGTGGTCCTGTACAGATAAACGCATTTGGCTGCGAGGCGTCGATTATGGTGACACAGCACTGCGGCGTTTTATTTCGTCAAGAGGCTGCTTACCTTCAGTGTCAGTACCTGTCCAAATACGGGACAGTGATGGAGCCGTTGTTAGCGGGCACATTCTCCTTTCAGAAGGGAACGGCGAATAATAACTCAGAGAGAGCAAGTAGCGAAGTGCTCGCTCACGACATGGGCCTTTTACGACCAGATGATTAACAGTGCACTTGCGTGTGATTTGCAAACTGAAGGTGACGTCTGTGGAAGTTACGGGAGGCCCCGCCAGTTAGTCCGCTGACAGGTATTACTGCGCGCACATCTGGGAGACATCGACGCGGCTCTGCATGCTGCAGGAAAACCCACCAGCGTTAGAAGGCGTCGAGGGACCACAGCACAGCAAGGCAGCGCACTTTATAGGTGCGTTTTACAACCTAGGGGAAAGTAAAGACCTATTTGCGCTTTAAAGGCTACAAATAAGTATGTAGAATGTCGTGGACTTCTGCTGAGGGGCCACCATCCTCCACCAAATTACAAACATTTGAAATGTCTCCCTTTACTTTGAATACCGTTACTTGGTTATTCTAACTAGATTTATTCGCTCTTATTATAAAAGTAAAAGAAACTAAAATGGGGCTGTATGTCTCTTTATAATCGGCGATCTAGTAAAATGGAGCAATGGATAAGGACGGGATCTTAACTTTCCTGAAGAATCTTTGTACCAGAAGTGGTCCAGGGAAACCTAATACAGGATTTTTTCCAGAATGAGATTTTCACTCTGCAGCGGAGTGTGCGCTGATATGAAACTTCCTGGCAGATTAAAACTGTGTGCCGGACCGAGACTCGAATTCGGGACCTTTGCCTTTAGCAAGCTAGTGCTCTACCAACTGAGCTACCCAAGTACGACTCACACCCCATCCTCACAGCTTTAGTTCTGGCGGTATCTGGTCTCCTACCTTCAAAACTTACAGAAGCTCTCCTGCGAACCTTGCAGGACTAGCACTCCTGAAAGAAAGGATGTTGGGGAGACATCGCCCAGCCTGTGGCTAAGCCATGTCTCCGCAATATCCTTTCTTTCAGGAGTGCTAGTTCTGCGAGGTTTGCAGGAGAGCTTCTTTCGAGTTTGGAAGGTAGGAGATGAGATACTCGCAGAAGCAAATCTGTAAGCACGGGGCGTGAGTCGTGCTTGTGTAGTTGAGTTGGTAGAGCACTAGCCCGCGTAAAGCAAAGGTCCCGAGTTCGAGTCTCGGTCCGGCACACAGTTTTAATCTGCCTGGAAGTTTCTAATACAGGATTACTTTCAGTGTCATGTCCAGCGAGTGAATAGCCCGCGACAGATTGCAACCAAATGCTTCACAGAAATTGCTGTCTACGTCAATAGTAAGACATTATGAGAATTTCGTTTAAATTTAGATACAATGGTGACACTTCTGCGGCGGTCATGTCCAATGACTATCAGGTTGGTTGAACAGGGTTTTAGGTGGGTGAGGTTGGGTTGGATTGTTTGGGGGAGGAGACCAAACAGCGAGGTCATCGGTCTCATCAGATTGAGGAAAGAGGGGGAAGGAAGTCGGTCGTGCCCTTTCAAAGGAACCATCCCGGCATTTGCCTGGAGCGATTTAGGGAAGTCAGGGAAAACCTAAATCGGAATGGTTGGACGCGGGATTGAACCGTCGTCCTTCGGAATGCGAGTCTAGTGTGCTAACCACTGCGCCGCCTCTCTCGGTGAACGAGGTTTTAAATCCACTTTACACTGAGGTGTGAAAAGCCTTGGATACCACTTAATATCGTGTCGAACCTCTTTTGACCGGTACAGTGCAGCAACTCGGCGTGGAAAAGGCTCAACAAGTCGCTGGAAGTCCCCTACAGAAATATTGAGCCATGCTGTCTCTACAGCTGTCCACGATTGCGAAAGTGTTGCCGCTGCAGGATTCTGTGCACGAACTGTCCTCTCGATTATGTCCCGTAAATGTTCGATGGAATTCGTGTTGGACGATCTCAGTGGCCAGATCATTTAGTCAAACTGTCCATATCGTTCTTCAAACCAATCGCGAAAAATTGGGACCCAGTGACATGGCGCACTGTCATCCATAAAAACTGAATCGTTATTTGGGAACAGGAAGGCCATGAATGGCTGAATTTCTAAGAAGCCTAACATAATCATTTCCAGTTAATGAACGATTTAGTTGGACCAGAGGACCCAGTCCATTCCACACAAAGACAGCCCACACCATTTTCGAGCCACCTCCAGCTTGCACAGTGCCTTGTTAACAAGTTGTGCCCATAGCTTTGTGAAGTCTGCGCCACAGTCGGAATCTAGCACTAGCACATACCAACAGTAATCTGGACTCATCTGACCAGGCCACGGTTTACCAGTCGTCTAGGGTCAAACGGATATGATTATGAGCCCAGAAGAGGTGCTCCAGGCAATGTCGTGTTGTTAGCAAAGTCTGTTAATTCCTGTCGTGCGGTCACAATCACGTCGGAAACCTTTTCACATGAATCTCTTGAGCAAAAATGACAGCTCCGCCAATGTACTGCCCTTTTATACCTTCTGCACGAGATACTGCAGCCATCTGTTTTCGTGCATATCGCTCTCCCGTGACTGTAACCTCAGTGTATTATTGTGATTACTGTGATTAAAAACTCGTTAGGTTTTTTCATATAAAATTGAGTGTCAGCACTCAGAAGGAGTAAGTATGATGGAAATTATTCAAAATCGCTAATTTCTTCACAGCTATATAGCGTAACCCACAGGAATGGTCTTTATTCGTGGATATGGTAGAAACGATAATTTGAAGCAAAAAAGTGTAGCAAAAATGGGCTCTGAAAAGCGTACGTTGAGAGTTATGACCGCTGCTTCATCTTAGATTCTGAGAAACGAATCTCTTCTACTGCAAACTCTTTGGTTTCCATATTTTGAGAGGTGATAGTACGAAATAAACCAGGAAAAAAAAGACAACGTATAGTCAACATAGGCTCTAAAGTGCGTACTGTAAGAGCTATGAGCACATGTTTACCTTCACCAATATGGTTCAAATGGCTCTGAGCACTATGGGACTCAACATCTTAGGTCATAAGTCCCCTAGAACTTAGAACTACTTGAACCTAACTAACCTAAGGACATCACACAGACCCATGCCCGAGGCAGGACTCGAACCTGCGACCGTAGCAGTCCTGCGGTTCCGGACTGCAGCGCCAGAACCGCTAGACCACCGCGGCCGGCCTCACCAATATGAAACACGTCTCTCCTACTGAACAACTGCTCATAGCTCTCCAAGTATGCATTGCACAGCCCATCTTTACTACGCATTTTTTCTTGCCCCATCTTTACGACACATTTTTTTGCTTGTTTCGGTCCACACTACCTCCTCCCAAAATACTGAGAGCAAAGAGCTTGCAGTAGATGAATTTTGTTCCAAATCATCGAAGAAGTGCTCATAGCTCTTTATGTATGCATTTCAGGGTTCACGTTCACTAGATTTTTTTGCTTCGAACAGTCGTTGTTGCCATAACCCTGAATATTGACCATTCTTTGTGGGACACTCCTTAGAGACTGAAATAAAGTTTCAGGGTGGTTGGTTCGTTTGTAGGGTAAAGGGACTAAACTACACGGCCATCAATTCCTTTTTTCTGCGTCACACAAGTGTCAGATTAAAACCCTGCCCTAAAAAAATTCTATCGCCTGAGATGTGCGGTTGCTTAAAACTAAGTGTGTAACCACACTAAAGGAGAAAAATAAAGAAGTAAGCCAAAAGTGAAAACATTAACTAAAAGGAAAAAAGCGCTGGAAGGTATCAAAACAATATAGCAGATGGCCTGGACTGGCTGATCGCAAGAATAAAAGGGGATGAGCCAGCCACTCTGCAATAATTAGAAACACAAGGCAAGAGAAACACATATGGTGAAAACACGAATACGGAGTCGAACGCACAGCACCAGAGGGGTCCAGAAAAATGGAGGTAGGACGAATGCCTGGGAGAGAAGGCCCCTCGCCCGCCCATAGATTGAGTGATAAAAAGCCCCCTCTCGAATGAAACGTAAAACTAGATCAGCTGTTGAGGCACTAACACCATAGGTAGTTTGTCAGGAAGGCTGAAAGTCCGGCTAAATTTGGACACTGAAATGAGATGTGGACCACTGTCAGGCGTGAACCACTGCGACACTGAGTTCCGTCCTGGCGACGTAGGAGGTGACCATGGGTCATCCAAGTGCGGCCGATGCAAAGCCGGCAGAGGACAACGGAGTCCTAGTGAGAGGCTCGCATGGAGGACCACCAGACATGCGTTGTCTCCTTTACAATATGCAACTTGTTATTCTAAGTCAGGGTGCGCCATTCTGTATTTCAGAGGCCAAAAACTTTATGGTGTAATACCGAACGAAGATCAGATACCGGTATGCCGATCTCCAAACTCGATTTACGGGTAGCCTATTTGGCTAACCTGTCGGCAAGTTCATTTCCGTGATTCCGAGGTATCCAGGGGTCCATGCGAAGACCACTGACGTTCCATGTTGTTCGAGGACATGAATGGACTCTTGGATAGCCATTACCAAAGGATGGTGAGAATAGCACTGATCGAGAGCTTGTAAGGGGCTGAAGGAGTCATTACAAATGAGGAAGGACTCACCGCTGCAGGATAGGATATGTTCAAGCGAAAACACTGCAGCCATCTGGCAAGGAGCGCTGTTCAGTATGTACTGCATGAGTACAAGCGAACCCAAAGTGACTATCAACCATCGAGCCATCAGTGTAAATTACCTCTGAATCTCTGAACGAGTCAAGAAAAGAGAGAAACAGGTGGTGGAGGGCTGCCGGATGAACTGAGTCTTTTGCGACTGTTGAGAGGAATGTGGTCGATGTATACACCACGAAGGGGTACGTGAGTGTGAGAGGTGGCATGAGCCCCCTTTCATATTTCTATCTTACGATTCTCCTCTCTAATTGCATGCGGTGGAAAGTTGCTATTCCTTCACACGCGGTCCGGTGACAGGCGGGTTCTGCTGATTTTGAAAGGGTAAGCCGACGGCTGTGAGGGAGTCGAGTGAATGCTTTCCAGACGCTGACATTGTCAAGAGACACGCCCGCATGGGCCTGAGGTAGTGGCTGGGTTAGAGGTTCCGTTACTTCGGAGAAACTTGGCGAAAACACTTTCTGGCGGGCTACCAGCGAGGCGTGGGAATGACTTGTGTACCCAGGCAGTTGTGGCGGGAAAATTCCAGCGCTTTCTGCAAAATAGTAACTGTGATTGGCTTGCTCAGGGCATAGCTCCGTGACGTAGCAAAATCAGCGAAGAAATTGGCTCCAAGAATCTCCATTGGTGGAATGGTAGTGTTCCAGCAATAGAGTGGAATTTTCCGCCGGTTTTCGAGTTGCTGATTGGAACGGTTAACCACGGCCACTGTCGTGGGGGCGGGAATGTTCTGTGTTCGGTTTGTATGGGTGCTCTTGTGGGGTAGTCGGCTCTCGCCTGTCGGTCGGAGTAGGTTACAAGACTGAGCTCTCGCTGCTCTGGACAGCCTGCTTTCCATTGGCTGTCTAATATACTTTTATTTAATTGTAACTGTTTGACAAAGTTGCTGAAGTTTCGATTTCAACGTAACTTTCTGAGTACAGTTGGCAATTGAGCATTCTGCGTACAAGCAGCTTATGTTGTCTGTCTTGGGCAGTTTTGGCTAAAGTTGACTGTATCGGAGTTACTGTGTGACTTCGCTTGTGAAAATCAATCATTGTACCGTCAGAGGCGCGTTTGTATTGATAGGAAGTCTTTAGTCTGGAACAACCAGACCAGGACAACTTGTTTCGGGCTATACTCGCGACATTATCGTCACCACGACGGGACGTCGAAGCAACCAGCCATCGCTTCCAGTACGCCAGATCGTGTCCTTGCAGCTAAGAAGACAGCTTGGTAATGTACGTCCGCAGCACCGGCAAAGCAGGCATTTTTGCTAGGCGATAATCAGAGCTCAGCAGAGCGCGCCTGTTCGTCTTTTCTAACTTTGTTCTATCTTGGGTGTTCATTGTCTGAGTTCTCACTAATGTAGCAGCAATTAATGTTGGGTTAGCTGTGTGTCTCTCTTAAGATTTGAGTTACAAGGAATTGGCTCCACATACCACTTCGTCATAAACGCCACAATCTAGTTTAGGGACAACTTCACCTTCACAGCGTTTGTTTGAGCATCCAATTTGAGCCAGTTTGATGTATTGTAAATGTATCATGTGTTTTTGTTTATTATTTTCTGTGTAGTCTTAATAAATCGTATTGTTATCTTGGACAGAACTTTCATTCTGTTAATCGGTAGAGCAACCCTATCACTTCTCACTACGTTAATGAAACCTTCCTTTATTTAACTTATTTATCAAATTAAATTATTGCAGGTGCCAAACTATTTTCTACTCCACTTGCAGGGTTGATTACAGTCAGTTTGCGTATCTTTTTAATCCATGTGCAACAGCAAAAGTCGGAGTTAGAATAGGGGGGGCTTAGAGCATCATTTACATATGTAGATTCTAGAAGAATTCAGTGTTAAATACACTGCTAGCCCTGGCACCTCGCAAGTGGATCCAAAGGAAAGGTGGTAGAGGAAAAGACTGGAGTTCAGTGAGAAGGGAGTGGACACGGACTGCTGTTGAAATTTCTAATCTGAACTGCCATGGCGGGAGATGGATCGCCATGTTAGGGAAAAGGAGATGATAATTTGGATGATTAGACCTATTGCGAGTATGCAGTTCAACTGGAAAACACTTGTTGTCGCCAGATCTGCAATGGAGGAACACCAGCTTCCACGAGTGGGCTGTTTACTGGGCTCATTAAGAAAGCTCCTGTCGGAAGTCGAACTCCGGAGTAAATGTTGAAACAATTTAGTGGAGTAGCTGGGTATACCGAAAAAATAACTGGTAAGATTAAAAAAAACGAATTAATAAATCTTTGCTAGCATAAGAGACATTGCTGCTGTAATCAGGACACGACAAATATTCTATGTGCAAACTAGAGGTACCAAACTCATTCCCAATTCATATTTTCTTAGTTATAAATCAAACAGGAAATGTGATGAGTTTTCGTTTTCTTTATCTTGATGGAAGAGCGTTAGGAGTGCTTTTCGGGCTCTGGTGGCTGTTCGAGTCAGTTAAATTTTGGGATACCTGAACCCGGTCATAAAAAAATATTAGAAATGGTGATTTTTATTCTTTGGAAGAGGGGTGAAGGGTTGATGTGACATTACTGTCACATATCGCTAAGGGACATTGTTTCATTTTCTGCCACTAATTTGTAGTTCATTGCGATTACTGGAGATGTCGGCTTGGATGGATGGCTTTGCATGTTTCGCCCCGGGAAAGTGCACTGCCGGTGTGACGTCAGGATCTTGTTGGCAAACGGTAGTCAGTGAATCTCATTAGGAGAAACGAACCTCCCTATGGAGATGGGTAGTTTTTGCAAAAATGAAGCTGTGACCCGTCTTGTGCTCCTTTGAACAGAGCTGGCTCCTGGCCTAGCCGAGGGCAGGGATGCCCTGCCGCCTCTGCCATCTCCTGAGAATAATTGGGTATTTCATTTATGCATTTTCTGCATGAACATCAAAGGTTGAGACGGCGCGGTGCCACCCGGCCAGCATGAGAAAGACATTCGCTTTCCCTCCAAACTTTTCATCATACAATCGAATTGAGTCACCCCTTCATCAAGCTGAACGTGAAGAGGCCGATATTTCGAGTAGATACGGCTCCATCCCAGTACAAACCTCATGTTTGTTAATGTGCGTTTCGCACGTGAAGAGTGGGAAGTTTCTAATGCATTCCCCTTATTTTTCATGAAAGAAGTGATATTCTCATCCATAACACTGGCAGCAGCATTCAGTCGCCCCTCTATGTAGATTTTTTTTGAAAGTGAAGACTTTATAACGTTGTTACTTTAATTTTCTATGATGAAAGCGGTACTGATGGACAATAAAAGCGGGTTAAAAGCTGTGAGCTGTCTGGGGAAGTTAATCTTGCATTACTAAGCAACTGTTTCACCAGGTATCCTGTCTAGCTTACCAAATTCCCAACCAGACGAACATTAATTATAATCTTTTAATAGTAATACGACAACCGGTGATATATATATAAAAGAGAGAATTTAAATAAAAAGAAATAAATCAGTTTATATTTGGAAATTTATTTTAAGATTGATCATTGAAATTTCAGCATATTAAAATTGATTCCTAACTAAACTGGTGCCTTATTTAGGATTGTGAATATGTGAAAATGTGAGATTGCAATCTTACGGAACATATCAATTATGGAGCCAAGATTGGGAGACTGCATACAACACTGCATTCATAAAACAACACACAAAGAACGTTGAAACGTATGCAAGAGAAAGTTAACCACTACCAACAGATTCAAATTTTCACCCAAAGAAATTACGTTCGTAGCACAATCCTGTCCGTCATGTAATTACCACACAGTGGTATACTAAATTCATATTAACTCTTTGTGAAATCTTCGCGAAAAGAATAGCTGAGGGCTACTTTGATGATTACACCACATGCTTCACGTGGTCAACTTGCTTTACACAAAGAGTGTAACTCCACAATAATTTTGATAATTAAAATAAATTAGATCGAAAAGCAATTTACAAAAGAAAAACCTCGAACTGGTTACTAACGTCTTACTGTTAACCTGACGGGTCAAACAGTTATATAAGCACGTGGTACTGGTCTCGCAAAGTACACCCCACGTGGGTTGAACATAAAGAAAAGTTGCTATATTGAAAAATATTGTCACGACGAGACGTTATAATCACACAAGCATTCGCATTTACGATTGATCTTAGTTAGAGTTACTGATCAACACGTGGTTCCAGTTTACTCACAAAGTAGTGACAAAGCAACTACCGGAAAATAATCTGAACTTCACACGAGAATTACACTGCGCTGCAATTTAAGATAACATTAGATATTTTAGAGCTAAACCTGAAATAAAGGTGATTAAATTTTCAGTTAGGCTGAACTTAAGAAATCCATTGTCCTGCGGACTTAGCAGACACGCGCTTAGCCGGAGATCTCACCACTTCAGACGCTCGCCCCGGACCGACTCACCTGCGCTCCTACCGAGCGTGCCTCCCAAAAACAAACGGAAGTGACCAGAGGGGCAGCTTCCTATACCAACATGACAACGGACGGACAGGACCATACTAAGGATAGAAACCTCTTTGCTTTTAGAAAGTGTAGCTACCTGTTCCGACGTTGGTCCTACTGTTCTCTAGCAGACAGGCTTGTTTGCTACCCTCAAGCATGCAACTACAAATACATTTGCTCATTCATCCTCTCACACAGAAGGGAAGGGGGATGACAGTATCTTATCATACACAGTGTATAAAAGAAAGCGGATGTAGGTTCCGTATGAGACTGTGTGACATGAATTACATATAAACTGTGTTTTAAAGTGTGGTAGTGTGACAGATCGTTCTTGTTTATGTGTAAAAGTAACACGTTTCACTACTCAGTCTCCTCCCAGATAGTCAGAAACGCCACAGTAAATTTAGAAGAGGAATTTATGCCGTAAATGACAATAGATTTAAGAAATTAAACATGAAAGGAATCCAACAGAGACCTTTCAACTTGTGGATGGAGAACTAAGTTTAGCGTCATTTGTGTTCTGAAGAACTAGTGATATTCTCATCCATAACACTGGCAACAGCATTCAGTCGCCCCTCTATGTAGATTTGTTTTGAAAGTGAAGACTTGAGGATGGAGAACTAAGTTTAGCGTCATTTTTGTTCTGGTCACTGTGTAGTTGGCCCCACTGCCACCGTCTGGTGCTGATGGTCGCACGCTTTGCTGATTTCGGGGAGATGTACGTTTTACAGTCCGCTGTAGCGCTATCCTTACTTCGTTCAGCTCGTTACTTACATGATCTGACATGCAATATGAGTTGCCCATTTGATAACAATTTGTGATTTTGTGTCATCAGCGTTAAATTCTTGGGATATCTAAATAAGGATAACTTGTTACATTTTCTCCATGGAGTCGTCCATATAGTTAGAAACCTCTGCGCAGTTACAGTGTCCTTCTTGTGCAAGTCGAATCCACATTTTTAGAGCATATCGCTCTCTGTTAACTACGTGTGCATTGTGTTCAATAATTAAACAAAATGTACTCAGACTTGATTTAGATTACAAGATCCTTTAAGCTGTTCTACAACTTTTCCATGGTCAGGCAACCCATTTATTTAAATGAAAAACAAAACTGTAAAACCGTCATGTCTGTCTGCTTTCCTGCTTGAATACGTTAATCTCCAAAATTACTACATGAATTTTCATGCGACTTTCTCAGATAACTTCAGCGCAGCTTGGGGCAATATATAGGCTTTATTTCATCAAAATCAGTGCATGGAACAAAAAGATATCGTAGTTTGAAATTTTGTCTAAAACCGTCTGCTCAACTCAGTACTTGGGATGCTTACGTCAGTGACACGATCATCGAGGCTTAGTACATGAAAAAACCTCTAGATGGCGCTGTTAATTTCACAGTACGCCAACGAACCGGTGTGGCCATGGGCATGTGCAAACAGGATAGCCCCTTTCTGCCATTCTGTCACGTCTCCACGCCTGACTAGCTCTTATTCGATATAACCGTCTCATAATTACACACCATTACATACCAGCTGTGGAGGATTCTACAACCATCTGGTACGAGTTCTCCACTATCTATAGGGCTCCAAAGCGACCAGTGTGCTCCTTTAAGGCGGTTCTAGGCGCTACAGTCCGGAACCGCGGGACTGCTACGGTCGCAGGTTCGAATCCTGCCGGGGGCATGGATGTGTGTGATGTCCTTAGGTTGGTTAGGTTTAAGTAGTTCTAAGTTCTAGGGGACTGATGACCTAAGATGTTAAGTCCCATAGTGCTCAGAGTCATTTGAACCATTTTTTGCTCCTTTAAGGGGAAGACCGACATTTTTGTTCTGCGAGCTTATTGCTCATGTGTCGCTTCTAATTGTTAGGATGATAAATGATATGGGCATCTGAAGAGAGTTTTTGGTTAAATGAAGGAGTTATTGAAACTCGCCTGTTGTGTACGTCGTACGACTGAGCGTACCGAGAGCTAATGACCAGGTCATGGCAAAACGTCATTTTGTGTTGGATCGAAGTCTGAAGCAATCAACAGAGAAATGAGGTGGTGCACATCATGTATAGCTGGAGGCTGAATCTAGAGTCAGAGTTATATCTTGGACCGACATTCCATCTGCGTCCTGCAGCCACATGTGATTTCTGTCCCATGTTTCTGACTGGCTGTTCAAAAGCGATGCGTAGGGGCTAGTTACTTGGCACATTTCACAGGAGCAAACCGCCTCAGCTGAGGCGATGATCCTACACGGCACGAAGGCCACAATGATTTTGCACTCGATCGTTCCTGACGAAAGTGTAAAAAAGCTAGAAATAATACTAAAAATTCGCGTTACCTCCAAGGCAGGCTGAGCACATTATGTAGATACATGTGCCCAATGAAAGTTGTAAGTGTTTTGCTTTATACAGAAAATTGTAATTTTGGTAATATTTTGGTTGCCACGGGCAAAAGTAAAGCTTCAATAGCATCTGAGTAATAGCGGGCAACACTCTCTGCCAAAGAGGGTGTGCTGCCGGAGACTATTAGTAGAACCTTTGCTTGTGAGTGGAGTGCAGGCTTGAAGAGAGAGAGAGAGAGAGAGAGAGAGAGAGTGGATGGAGTTGTATCTTGCCACGGAGTAAGATGTCTTTAGGCTGTTCTGTGTGTTGGCAATAATTTTTTTACATTATTTTACATTTGTGGAGACATATTTTGTAAATTCACTCAGAAGACTTCAAAAGGTTCAGCAATAGTGCCCTTGAAGAGACAACAAAGCGTAGTAATTAGTTTGGTCACAGATTAAGAATTGCAGATTTTTGTGATAACGTAAGAATGTGTGATTTACTGATTTTTCTTCAAAGTGGGTTTCATACGTATCTGTAAGAAAGTAAAGAGAATTTGTTCATATTTTTCCACTATTAACTTAAATGAATTTATAATATATCAAGTGCTAAAATATTTTGTCTTAGTGATGTAAAGTTTTCCTAATACAGTTAGTTTATTGTTTTTCCATTAGTCAGCTTTCATATCTTTATTTCAAGTTTCACATATACAATTTTCCTTTCCCGAGTTTCTCGGTAGCAGAATTTTAATTGACAATGATTACTGGAGTAATGAGATTTATAAGCAGAGAAGTTTTTTGGATGTCTCTATAGCTTAAAGCACGCATTGCACACAGTGTTGCTAGTAGTTTGAATTTTTACTTTCTTTTCTTTAACTAGCACAGCAGCAGCAGGCACAGTAGTTTGGAGATAGTAGCAGCAAAGCATTTATTCATTGCGCAGTCAGATAAGGCATTTACACTGAAGAGCCAAAGAAACTGGTACACCTTCTTATTTGGTGGCGAGCTGCCCCGAGCATGCAGAAGTGCTGCAACACGACGTGTCATGGACTCGACTAATGTCTGAGGTGGTGCTGGAGGTAACTGACACCATGAATCCTGCAAGGCTGTCCATAAATCCGTAACAGTACGAGGGGTAGGAGATCTCTTCTGAATAGCACGTTGCAAGGCATCCGAGATAAGCTCAATAAAGTTCATGTCTGGGAATACTGGTGGCCAGAGGAAGTGTTTAAAGCCAGAAGAGTGTTCCTGGAGTCACTCTGTAGCAATCCAGGACGTGTGGGAAGTCACATTGTCCTGTAGGAAGTGTCCAAGTCCGTCGCAATGCACAATGGACATGAATGGATGAAGGTGATCAGACAGAATGCTTACGTACGTGTCACCTGTTAGAGTCCTAAGACGTATCACTCCAACTGCACATACCCCACACCGTTACAGAGTTTCCACCTGCTTGAACTATCCCCCGGTGACAAACAGGGTCCATGGATTCATGAGGTTGTCTCAATAGCCGTACACGTCCATCCGCTCGATACAATGTGAAACAAGAATCGTCCGACCTGGCAACATGTTTCCAGTCATCAAGAGTCCATTGTCGGTGCTGACTGGCCCAGGTGATGCAGTCATCAAGGATATACGAGTGGACCTTCGGTTCCGAAAAGCCATATCGATGATGTTCGTTGAATGGTTTTAATTGTTCGCACGCTGACACTTTTTGATGGCCCAAAATTGAAATCTGCAGCAATTTGCTTAAGGGTGGCACGTCCGTGACGTTGAACGATTCTCTTCTGTCGTCGTTGGTTCCGTTCTTGCAGGATCTTTTTCCTGCCACAGCGGTGTCGGAGATTTAATGTTTTACTAGATTCCTGATATTCACGGTACAGTCGTGAAATGTTCGTACGGGAAAACCTTCACTTCATCGGTACCTCGGAGATGCTGTGCTCCATCGGTCGAGCACAGACTATAATACCACGTTAAGACTCGCGTAAATCTTGATAACGTGCCATTGTAGCAGCAGTAACCAATCTAACAACTGCAACAGACACTTGTTGTCTTATACAGGCATTGCCGACCGCAGCGCCGTATTCTACCTGCTGACAAATCTCTGTATTTGAATACGCGTGCCTATACGAGTTTCTTTGGCACTACAGTGTATAATTTACGTGTCAAACGTTTAATATTTCAGCAGTGACATTCGTTTCAGACAGTGCATTTTTGGCAGTTATTGATGTCTCATATTTTACTCGCAGTCAGATTGCTTGTATTATTTCTAACAGAACAGTTATCTTATACACTACTGGCCATTAAAATTGCTACACCAAGAAGAAATGCAGGAGATCAACCGATATTCATTGCACAAATATATAATACTAGAGCCGACATGCCAATACATTTCCTCGCAATTTGGGTACATAGATCCTCAGAAATCAGTACCCAGAACAACCACCTCTGTCCGTAATAACGGCCTTGATACGCCTGGGCATTGAGTCAAACAGAGCTTGGATGGTGTGTACAGGTACAGCTGCCCATGCAGCTTCAACACGATACCACAGTTCATCAAGAGTAGTGAATGGCGTATTGTGACGAGCCAGTTGCTCGGCCACCATTGACGACATGTTTTTAGTTGAAGAGAGATCTCGAGAATGTGATGGCCAGGGCAGCAGTCGAACATTTTCTGTATCCAGAAAGGCACGTACAGGACCTGCAACATGCGGTCGTGCGTTATCCTGCAGATGTGTAGGGTTTCGCAGGGATCGAATGAAGGGTAGAGACACGGGTCGTAAAACATCTGAAATTTAACGTCCACTGTTCAAAGTGCCGTCAATGCGAACTAGAGGTGACCGAGACGTGTAACCAATGGCATCCCAAACCATCATGCTGGGTGATATGTCAGTATGGGGGTGACGAATACACGCTTCGTATCTGCGTTCAGCACGATGTCGCCAAACACGGATGCGACCATCATGATGCTGTAAACAGAACCTGGATTCATCCGAAAATATGACGTTTTGCCATTCGTGCACCCAGGTTCGTCGTTGAGTACACCATCGCAGGCGCTCCTGTCTGTGATGCAGCGTCAAGGGTAACCGCAACCATGGTCTCCGAGCTGATAGTCCATGCTGCTGCAAACGGCGTCGAACTGTTCGTGCAGATGGTTGTTGTCCTGCAAACGTCCCCATCTGTTGACTCAGGGATCGAGACGTGGCTGCGCAATCCGTTACAGCCATGCGGTTAAGATACCTGTCATCTAGACTGCTAGTGATACGAAGGCGTTCGGATGCAGCATGGCGTTCCGTATTACCCACCTGAACCCACCGATTCCATATGCTGCTAACAGTCACTGGATCTCGACCAACGCGAGCAGCAATGTCGCGATACGATAAACCGCAATCTCAACAGGCTACAATCCGTCCTTTATCAAAGTCGGAAACGTGATGGTACGCATTTCTCCTCCTTATACGAGGCATCACAACAACGTTTCACCAGACAACGCCGGTCAACTGCTGTTTGTGTATGAGAAATCGGTTGGAAACTTTCCTCATGTGAGCGCGTTGTAGGTGTCGCCACCGGCGCCAAACTTGTGTGAATGCTCTGAAAAGCTGATCATTTGCATATCACAGCATCTTCTACCTGTCAGTTAAATTTCGTGTCTGTAGCGCGTCATCTTCGTGGTGTAGCAATTTTAATGCCCAGTAGTGTATTTGAACAGAACAGACTATTCTCGCCAGGAGCGTTGCAGTACCCAGTTTAACGCTGCATTTCTGATTAACTTTTGCAACGCTGGTCACTTTTCAAGATTTACGAGATTTTTTACGAACTGAAGCACGAGCTTAACTGTTTCTCTAATCACGCGTTCGACATCAGATTACCGCACAAAGTACCTTTAAATGCAACTACGCATTACGACACTGGAAAAAAAAAACAAATTTACTAATTTCAAAGTGTCTACTTGGCCGAAACATGGAAGCGTACGTGAAACAGGAGGAACAAGTAGTTCCGCTGGCGCCACGGGACACAGCAGCCACATGGGGGCGAGTCCCGCGCTCTTACATAAAGGGCTCCCAGCTCCCTGCGGCCTGCGCGGCGCTTTCGCCGCCGCGGCAGCTGCGGCTCCCGCCGGATTCCTGGCCGGCTGTCCGCGTGTGACGGCCGACAACAGGTGCCCGGGCGCGCCCGCAACTGGGTCGTCCCGAGCACCAGCACACTTGTCCGTCTGTCGCTCACCGTTTTTGCTCCCATAAAAATCGGCGCGGCGCGCCCGCTCGCGCACTCTGAATTAATGTTATCGTACCGACAAAAGGGCCGGTCGCAATAAAAATTTGTCGCAGCACGCACCGGGCGCGCTTTTTGGCCGCGGGTTTCGCCGGACGGCGGAGGAGAGCGGCGCGGCGCGTCTGCGCGCGCTGGCCGCGCCTCTTCCTGGAAGGCCGGCGCTTCCGGCCGGCGGCGCTTTCTCGTGAATAATCGGTTCCTAAAAGTCTCCACCAGCTGCTTTGTCGTCCTCGCCTCTTCGCCGAATGCACCTGACCCGGAAACAGTGAAATGTACATCATCAGCGTCATCGTTACCATCATCGAAGCGTCCGGATAGCTGCGCCCGTTCGCACGGCGCCGCAGTGATCTGGGGAAGCGAGCCGGCCCCGTGTCGAATTCGCCCGGCGGATTACCAGCAAGTGCCGCAGTGCCGACCAGCGTGGATGTGCTTTTCTGGCCGTTTCCCACATCTGGCTAGGCGAATACCGGGATGGAACTGTTGTGCCGCAAACATTTAGAAAAAGTTCACACACTTTCGCAAGTCGTAACACTAGATGCAGGCAGATGGAGTACACAAATTTCATCCCAGGAGAGAAAGGGTGGCAACAGCAATGGTATCTGATCACCCTCTTCTACTACAGGGCTATTACAAATGATTGAAGCGATTTCATAAATTCGCTGTAGCTCCATTCATTGACATATGATCACGACACACTACAGATACGTAGAAAAACTCATAACGTTTTGTTCGGCTGAAGCCGCACTTCAGGTTTCTGCCGCCAGAGCGCTCGAGAGGGCAGTGAGACAAAATGGCGACAGGAGCCGAGAAAGCGTATGTCGTGCTTGAAATGCACTCACATCAGTCAGTCATAACAGTGCAACGACACTTCAGGACGAAGTTCAACAAAGATCCACCAACTGCTAACTCCATTCGGCGATGGTATGCGCAGTTTAAAGCTTCTGGATGCCTCTGTAAGGGGAAATCAACGGGTCGGCCTGCAGTGAGCGAAGAAACGGTTGAACGCATGCGGGCAAGTTTCACGCATAGTGATGTGAAAGATTCAGTGTTTAAACCTCCTCTACCAAGAAACGTGCCAGAACTGCGATCTCGCATCAACAATGCTTTCGAACTCATTGATGGGGACATGCTGCGCCGAGTGTGGGAGGAACTTGATTATCGGCTTGATGTCTGCCGAATCACTAAAGGGGCACATATCGGACATTTGTGAATGCCTAAAAAAACTTTTTGAGTTTTTGTATGTGTGTGCAAAGCATTGTGAAAATATCTCTAATAATAAAGTTATTGTAGAGCTGTGAAATCGCTTCAGTCATTTGTAATAACCCTGTAACATTCCCAAATCCAATAATTAACTCGCCGACACCATGAAAGTACGAGATATAGGGCAGGAAAAAGAAGATCATCATTATCCATCACCAGCGTCGCCAAGCTCAGAGTTTAACTTCCTTTCTTCTTCTTGGCTGGCGACTAAGAACAACCCTCTAGACTTTTCCCTGCAGATCGATTTTGCCAAACGGTCACCGCTTACAGTGATATCTTGAATTCTCTAGATACGCTACTGGCCATTAAAATTACTACACCAGTAAGAAATGCAGATGCTAAACGGGTATTCATTGGTCAAATATATTACACTAGAATTGAAATGTGATTACATTTTCACGCAATTTGGGTGCATAGATCCCGAGAAATCAGTACCCGGAACAACCAACTCTGGCCGTAATAACGGCCTTGATACGCCTGGGCATTGAGTCAAACAGAGCTTGGATGGCGTGTACGGGTACAGCTGCCCATGCAGCTTCATCACGATACCACTGTTCATCAAGAGTAGTGACTGGCGTATTGTGACGAGCCAGTTGCTCAGGCACCATCGACCAGACGTTTTCAATTGGTGAGAGATCTGGAGAATGTGGTGGCCACGGCAGCAGTCGAAATTTTCTGTATCCAGAAAGGCCACTACAGGACCTGCAAGACTCGGTCGTGCATTATCCTGCTGAAATGTAGGGTTTCGCAGGGATCGAATGAAGGGTAGATCCACGGGTCGTAGCACATCTGGCGTGGATGTGTGTGATGTCCTTAGGTTATTTAGGTTTAAAAAGTTCTAAGTCTAGGGGACTGATGACCGCAGATGTTAAGTCCCATAGTGCTTAGAGCCATTTGAGCCATTCGTACCGTTGGGGCGTCAGAGTTCCCAAAATTAGTACCAGCTATGCCCTGAAATCGTATCCAATGGATCTCCACACCATGACGCCGGAAGTGACACCGCTGTGCCTGTCCAAAACACTGAAATAACGGAACCTCTTTCCAGGTTGCCACCATATTCATTGACGATGATCATCCCGGAGTAGTACGAATCACAGTTCCCCGCTAAGCACAATGCGACGCCACTCGTCAGCCGTCCGTGCTTCAAACTCACGGTACAATTCCAAACGCAGTTTGTACTGTGGCGTTAACGGCAACATGCACTTGGAACGGTAACTTCGCAGTCCGGTTGCTTCTTGTCTCCGGCTAATGGTGCGGGATGACTCCATTACATATTCTCGGATGGGAGGCGCAAATGTGTAGCGGTTACGATGAGCCTGACGCACAATACGGAATCAGCATTTGCGGTGGACATGCTCAATCGATCGGAACTTTAACGAGTATGTCTGTTGTCATGTCGCAATGCAGTCCAACACTACGCCACTGTCACATCTGAATGCCCCACGATGCTGGGTGTTGTACAATTTGACCAGCCAGCCAATAGCGGACTCACCATTTTCAAACTTGTTGAGGTTGATTTCCACCGCGACGCGGAAGAGAGAGCATCGGCGCACTATGATTGTGTAAACACTTCCTACTCTGCTAATGTTCGCGCAGTGTAAACAGTATCTGTACCGATATTTGTTATACTTCCAAACACTCTGCCAGATCGTTAAAACTGATGCACTTCAGGCACCTATCAGTGAAGTGATTAGCGGTGTAGTCATTGCTTCCCACAACGCAGATACGCACCAGCATGTTCCACCTGCCGATGGTCCTAGAGATCTTTTAACCCTCGCCGGCCGGAGTGGCCGAGGGGTTCTAGGCGCTACAGTTTGGAACCGCGCCACCGCTACGGTCGCAGGTTCGAATCCTGCCTCGGACATGGATGTGTGTGATGTCCTTAGGTTAGTTAGGTTTAAGTAGTTCTAAGTTCTAGGGGACTGATGACCATAGATGTTAAGTCCCATAGTGCTCAGAGCCATTTGAACCATTTCTTGCTTGTTGAAAGTAGGAATGGAACCATAGGCAGGCCCTACCCTGTGGCGTTGAGCACATTCGTTAGATGGGACTATGAGCCATTGTTCAAGAACATAATCAATATTATGGAGGCGGGAAGAACCTTGTAAAAATTGAGATTCTTTCATAATTAATTGCAAATGCCTTGGGTCAGTATTCTTTCTTCGACTAAGCAGATTTAGAGCCCCATTTTCCGAGGTTCTTCATTTCTAAACAAGACATCATAAATAATGTTGAAACCTCTTACGGAGGACGAATTGCTAATGCAAATGACCTGTTATGGCTCAAATGGCTCTGAGCACTATGGGACTCAACTGCTGAGGTCATTAGTCCCCTAGAACTTAGAACTAGTTAAACCTAACTAACCTAAGGACATCACAAACATCCATGCCCGAGGCAGGATTCGAACCTGCGACCGTAGCGGTCTTGCGGTTCCAGACTGCAGCGCTTTTAACCGCACGGCCACTTCGGCCGGCAATGACCTGTTACTGTGAAGTTATTGCTATCAGGCGATTAAGTAAAATGATAAACCTGAACAGGGAAAAAGTAACAAAGCTGTCAGCAGTTTGTGCTGTGACATTTAGATCACAGCGGATCCCACAGTTTGTTCATACTCAAAAAGTTCGCTCTTCAGTGGATGTTTGTATACGCTCCGTCTTACAGTGCTATAATTGATTGCGACATGGACATGACAGAAAACAGTGCAGGACCGCACGAAAGTGACGCCTATGGAAGGGCCAGTAAACCGACCTGTGTTTACTGTGCAGGTGATCTCATTGCCCTACCTAGAACCTGTTCAATTTATCTCAGATACAAGGAAATTCCAAAAATTATGTGTCTCAATAACATTAACTTCTGAGAAGCAGCAACTGTGTGCGACAACAGGCCTTATGCGAGGATGCAGTTATTACTGCTCCAAACATTCCGATACACGGTACAGAATTGCCGCCGCTACTCAACAGCGACTCAACGCAGATATCGGCACTACCACCTATGATCCGCAGAAACCAACTCTTACCACGACGAAACCGCCGCAGACGTCACGAACGATGGCTCCAGTGGATTCAACACCGATGCCAACGCCCCTTCCTGTGTTACAGCATTCTCAACAACAGCTCCAGAGACGCGTAAACATTGTGGATCATAGAGGAACTCACCAAAGCGCGTTCTCCCCCAAGACCAGTTGCACCGACCACAACTCTGCCTACCTCTCGCTCCAATTGGTTCCAACCCCTACCCTGCACAGTATCACATACTCATAAGACAGTGGTGTTGGGAACCATCTCGTTAATAACGTTGTAAGTACAATTATGGCTATGATGAATGATATATCGTATCAGCAGGCTAGTAATCGCCGCACTTCAGTGGTACAAACAGATTGGATTGATTGATCCCACTCGTTATACACCGATGGAACGCAAGATCATTCAAGGCAAAAAAGACAGCCATCGACATTTTCTGGTCGAAACTAATGTAGATATTTGGTTCGTCACTGAAACACGGTTAAAACCAAACGAACCCTTTACACTCTGGACTGTCTGCAATGGAAAAGACAGAGATGTTGGCTATGGCTGTGCAGCGTTCTGGGTGAAACAAGATACCGATTTTTCTGTTGTCTATACTAGCATTCAACACACATACACTGGACTCGCGTTCGGGAGGACGACGGTTCAATCCCGCGTCCGGCCATCCTGATTTAGGTTTTCCGTGATTACCCTAAATCGCTCCAGGCAAATGCCGGGATGGTCCCTTTGAAAGGGCACGGCCGACTTCCTTCCCCATCCTTCTCTAATCCGATTAGACCGATGACTTCGCCGTCTGGTCTCCATTCCCAAAACAACCAACCAACCAACCAACACACATATTACGAATAGTGGGTATGCGCCTGCGGTTCAGGGACCTCCATCTGAATTTGGTCTCAGCATCAAAGCAACAGACTGGACCTGATGGGATACCAGTTCGATTTTACACAGAGTACGCGAAGGAACTTGCCCCCCTTCTTGCAGCGGTGTACTGTAGGTCTCTAGAAGAGCGTCGCGTTCCAAAGGATTGGAGAAGGGCACAGACCATTCCCGTTTTCAAGAAGGGACGTCGAACACACGTACAGAGCTATAGACCTATATCTCTAGCGTCTATCAGCTGTAGAATTTTGGAATACGTATTATGTTTGTGTATAATGACTTTTCTGGAGACTAGAAATCTACTCTGTAGGAATCAGCATGGGTTCCGAAAAAGACGATCGTGTGAAACCGAGCTCGCGCTATTCGTCCACGAGACTCAGAGGTTACCAGGTAGATGCCGTGTTTCTTGACTTCCGCAAGGCGTTCGATACAGTTCCCCATAGTCGTTTAATGAAGAAAGTAAGAGCATATGGGCCATCAGACCAATTGTGTGATTGGATTGAAGAGTTCCTAGATAACAGAACACAGCATGTCATTCTCAATGGAGAGAAATCTTCCGAAGTAACAGTGATTTCAGGTGTGCCGCAGGGGAGTGTCGTAGGACCGTTGCTATTCACAATATACATAAATGACCTTGTTGATGTCATCGGAAGTTCACTGTAGCTTTTCGCGGATGATGCTGCGGTATATCGAGAGGTTGTAACAATGGAAAGTTGTACTGAAACGCAGGAGGATCTGGAGTGAATTGACGCATGGTGCAAGGAATGGCAATTGAATCTCAATGTAGACAAGTGTAATGTGCTGCGAATACATAGAAAGAAAGATCCCTTATCATTTAGCTACAATATAGCAGGTCAGCAACTGGAAGCAGTTAATTCATAAATTATCTGGGAGTACGCATTGGAGTGATTTAAAATGGAATGATCATATAAAGTTGATCGTCGGTAAAGCAGATGCCAGAGTGATATTTATTGGAAGAATCCTAAGGAAATGCAATCCGAAAACAAAGGAAGTAGGTTACAGTACGCTTGTTCGCCCACTGCTTGAATACTACTCACCGCTGTGGGATCCGTACCAGATAGGGTTGATAGAAGAGATAAAGAAGAGCCAACGGAGAGGAGCGCGGTTCGTTGCAGGATTATTTAGTAATCGCGAAAGCGTTACGGAGATGACAGATAAACTCCAGGGGAAGGCTGCAGGAGAGACGCTCAATAGGTCTGTACGGGCTTTTGTTGAAGTTTCGAGAACGTACCTTCACCGAGGAGTCAAGCAGTAAATTGCTCCCTCCTACGTGTATCTCGCGAGGAGACCATGACGATAATATCAGAGAGGTTAGATCTCGCACAGAGGCATACCGGCAATCCTTCTTTCCACGAACAATACGAGACTGGAATAGAAGGGAGAACCGCTAGAGGTACTCAAGGTACCCTCCACCACACACCGTCAGGTGGCTTGCGGAGTATGGATGTAGATGTAGATGTAGATGTAGATGTAGATGTAACCCTTTCTGCCACAAGGTGACTTTAACGGGATCCATAACACTGTGGGACTGCAGAAATGATGACGCAATGGGAACATACTAGTGGATGTACCCGATTCAGAAAACCTTATAGTATCACATGATGGTTCACCAACACGAAGAGTCCGACAAAAATATGTCTTGCTATCGTTAATCAGTGAAGCAGTCGAAGTCTCAATAGCTCAAAAAGAAGTTGAGCGAACTACTCATAGGCCATTACCCATCGCCCTGCTGGAGGGATTCAGAAGTGACGCAGGCCTGAAGGAACGAAGGGGCTCATTAAGGAAATACAAAACATTCTCTAATGATACAAAACATAATTCTCTTAAGAAATCACAAGCTAAACCCATGAAAATATTTAAGTACAATAAAAGAAAATCGTGGCAAAATTTCTGCATGCAGTGTACAGACGAACACATTTAACCAGGATTTGGAATGTTACAAGGAACATAAGAAACGGTCTGACAATGGAGAAGCACACACCTCCAATCTGCGATGAACTTCTAGAACCGTTCTTGTGTATGGCAGCCCTACTTGACATTATGGACAAGGAAGACGAGGAAGAACATAAAGAGGACAGCGGTGCAATTACACGAATCTTTTTGCTGGAAGAACTCCAGAATGCAGTCTCCCTGGGGAAGGGTGCTACACATGACGCCGGTTATATCGACGGCGCAATGTTACAATATGTCCTGCACAAAGGGAAACTCCTGCTGCTCAAAATTTACAGTAGCGTATGCACACAAAAGATCAAAATTGGCTCTTTGCAAAAATGTCGTGTCGTCCCCATCCACAAATATGAAAAAAGATGTTACAAATGCCAGTCGTATAAGCCTATCACCTTGCAAGCGTGTTTGGTGAAGACAATTATTAAAGCTAAGAAACTAAAGAGAGGAAAATGTTACATCGTCACTAAACCAACGTAAATTTTATTACTCCGTATTTTATTCAGAGGAAGTCATACCTTACGGACAATGAAAACTACTTAATTACAGTTAGAATGACTCCAGTGATACATCACGCACAACATAAGTAAAAGAGTCCTATTTTTACCCTATACTCACATTTCCAGAATGACGGAAACCGCGAAGTCGTACTAACTGCAATCGTAAATTTTACGAGGTTTTAGTAATCTAGGGTTAAGCGGGACTTAGAGTGATAGTTTGAAAGAAACAGAAAAGAAATTGGGATTGGGAAGGAAAAAGGAAGAACTGAAATTCTTCTACAGTCCATTATTGAGATACAGCTAAATTTCTCTCGGTATAATTATATGATGGTTGCGTTCATCGACCTGAATACAGCATATGACAACATCGTCTTCTCAATCTTAGGGAAGAAAAATTGGAGAAACTTTAGATTCCGAAACTAATCATGCAAATCATTGTAAGCTTCAGGCGCAATAGGAAGAAATCATTTTGTACCACGGAATTACACTGGGATTGAGGCAAACTAGCAGAGGACTCCCGCAGAGATCAGTCTTGGCTTCTTATTATTCAATCTTTATACTAATGACCTTCATGACCTCTTTGCCAGTGACGTCCAAATATTACAATAGGCAGACGACATATGCATATACTCCAGTCCTGTCATCTGCAAATGTACACTGCTATCATACGTCTACATAGGTGGTGTACAAGTGGTTTCGAAATCTCTGATAGTATTTCTACTCTAACAATCTTTACTCCCCACAGGATTCCATTTCCCCAAACAACGCAACTCAGACAAAATAGTTTTTCAGTTGCGAAAAAAAGCACAATATCTTGGGGTGGTTATCGATGATAAACTATAATAGACTATCACATCCGACTTGCCGGCCGGTGTGGCCGTGCGGTTAAAGGCGCTTCAGTCTGAAACCGCGTGACCGCTCCGGTCGCAGGTTCGAATCCTGCCTCGGGCATCGATGTGTGTGATGTCCTAAGGTTAGTTAGGTTTAAGTAGTTCTAAGTTCTAGGGCACTGATGACCACGGTTGTTGAGTCCCATAGTGCTCAGAGCCATTTGAACCATTTTTGAATATCCGACTTATCATTGCCAGATATGAAAAAATTTTTTCAAAGGAGTTTCCGCACTGACTGAATCAACGTTTTTATTAAATCTGCGACCGGTTTCGCACCACTTATCGGTGTATCCTCAGGCAATCTGTACAAAAAATAATATAATAAGATCTCATACAAACTATTCGATCCCCCAATTCTGAAATTTTAAACAACCAGTTTTTTGAATGAGACAAGAAAGTACTCACATACGCCTATTTATAACAGGAGCTCCCATCATTTAAAAAAGTTTTTAAATAATATTTTTAAATTTTGACTACCGCTTTTACCCGATGACGGTATATTGGACGTGAATGATGGGGAGTGGCTACAGGGCAATGTTCAACGTTACCATGTTATAAACAGCGTATGTGAGTACTTTCTTGTCTCGTTCAAAAAACTGGTTGTTTAAAAGTTCAGTTTATACCTCAGAATTGGGGGATCGAATAGTTTATATGAGCTCTTATTAAATTACTTATTGTACAGATTACCTGAGGATGCACCAATAAGTGGTGCGAAACCGGGGAAAAATATCCAAGTTTGGCTGTGGTTGCCCTCCCTACAAAACAAGATGTGAAAAAGCCAGCAGTCTCATCGGAGCTACAACTAGAATATTGGGGGGGGGGGGGGGGAGGGTCGGTCTGATCGACGGCCGTCGACTAGTTCATACCAGTCCGTACTAAGCACACACTTTGATTACAGATGCGCGTTCTATGGACCAGAGTCAGACAGGATGCTCCAAATACTCGATACTGTGCAGTTCAAAGCCTTGCGTTCATGTCAACCCCAACCAACACATTGCTGGTTGAAGCAAATGCACCACTGCGACGAATATTCTCCTGTAAGAAATTACCCCTGTGCACCTATTTCGATCAATTTGGGCTCCTTGACCCAAAAATCCGGGAATTAACAGCCTAATGTATGTTTTGAAGATATTAGCTAAATGGGCAACTTCCATCTGTCGCGGCTGAATATACGGAGACGCTGGCATTCAGGCACAAGGTTTGGAAAAGTTCCCTTCTACCGCACCATAGCAGGCCATACGAAGAGTCAACTCTACAGACTCAGGCCAAAATCAGTTAAACGTTCAAAACCAGGACCTAGCTAAACCAGTAACAACGGAATTCCTGAATGAGATTTTTACTCTGCAGAGGAGTGTGCGCTGATATGAAACTTCCTGGCATATGAAAACTGTGTGCTGGACGGAGACCCGAACTCGGAACCCTTGCCTTTTGCGGGCAAATGCTCCACCGTCTGAGCTACCCAAGCAGGACTCACACCCCGTCCACACAGCTTTACTTCTGCCAGTATCTCGTCTCCAAGTTCCAAACTTCAAAAAAGGTCTCCCGCGAACCTTGCAGAACTAGCACTCCTCGAAAAAACGATATCGTGGAGACATGGCTAAGCCACAACCTGGGGGATGTTCCCAGAATGAGATTTCACTCGGCAGCGGAGTGTGCGCTGTTACGAAAATTCCTGGCAGGTTAAAGTTGTATGCCGGGCTGAGACTCGAACTCGCGATTTTTGTCTTTCGCGGGCAAGTGTTCTACTATCCGAGCTACCCGAGCACGACTCACGCTCTGTCCTCACAGCTTTACTTCTACCAGTATGTCGTCTACTACCTTCCAAACTTCACAGAAGCTCTCCTGCGTACCTTGCAGAACTAGCACTCCTGGAAGAAAGGATATTGCGCAGACATGGCTTAGCCACAGCCACAGTTTTAATCTGCCAGGAAGTTACGTATCAGCGCACACTCCGCTGCAGAGTGAAAATCTCATTCTAGGAAACATCCCCCAAGCTGTGGCTAAGCCATGTCTCTACAATATCCTTTCTTCCAGGAGTGCTAGTTCTGCACGTTTGGAGTGCTAGTTCTGCAAGTTCGCAGGAGAGCTTCTGTAAAGTTTGAAAGGTAGGAGACGAGATACTGGCAGAAGTAAAGCTGTGAGGACGGGGTGTGAGTAATGCTTGGGTAGTTCAGATGGTGCCGACATGGTAGCTCAGCATGCTCGATCAGAGGGTTAGCTACCCTCTGTAATAAAAAAAAAACCGGAGAGAACGGATCAACAAAAAAATCTGAACGTGTGTCATCGGTCGTCCGGATGTAGAGCTCTTGCCCGCGAAAGGCAAAGTTTCCGAGTTCGAGTCTCGGTCGGGCACACAGTTATAATCTGCCAGGAAGTTGAATGTATATTGCCTGTGGTCCAACATTTCTGTGGTCAGCTTCAAGTAGTGGTTCTCAATAGCGTTCCTTGAAAAGAACATCTTCACCTCTCCCAGGGTTCCCATTTGAACTACTTGGTGAGTGTAATCCGACTCCTGAAAAAGAAAAATTATTCGCCTTGCAAAGTGACTCTTTTGATCAATTGATATCAATGACATGTCGCCTGGCAGGTGGAAGTGATGGTAGGGTGAAATGCATATGATTCTTGATTTTGAGTGGTAAATAGGCGTTTTTTTTTCGTTGCGGCGACATCTCTTAATGATGTTTCAGTCTTACACCTACACAGGGAGAAACAACCATCATAATAAAGTCAGGTGTATTTACCAAATGTATGAAGTAGTACATAACATAAACCTGATATTTACAATTTCTTTATGCTATTACCGTAAAATAATTCGTATGTGGTTAGGCAACTGGCTACTTTAAGAGAGAGTTCGAAAGTGAGGTGGTGTCCTGTCACCGAGGTAGATCTTAGCACTCCATTGGGAGCCAAAAATGAGTTTAGTATTCTTTTCCTGTGACATACGACGTAACAGATAAGAAAACAAATTTACTACCTGATGAGAACATACTTAGAGGAAATGTAGCCTATTTCATATGTTCACAGAATTTTCGCAACAAGTAATGAACCTTCAGCGATGCGAAAATAACTGTATGTCCTTATTTCTTCTGTCTTCGAAAATGGCTTGTATAAAAGAGACACATCTACATTTCACGTGATAAATTCGAGGTTTATGGTCAACCACTACTCTGTCTCGAATTGGAAAGTGAATTTTTTAGACTGGGAGGTAGGGTCTATGTCTGAGTAGAATCATTAGAACTACTGTATACATCCTAGCAGCAGCTGCTTGTTTCACTGTGCATCGCAGCTGACTGAAAGGGTAGTCAAGAGGAGCTGTCAAGTGGAAGTAAGGGATTAGGTCAGTCTGTGAGGGGGTGATCAGGTACAAAGAATGCGCCGACCTTTCTGTTGCACCCCACAGCAGCAAGGGCTGGTGAAGTGACCAGTATGCTGGGTGAGCGCAACAAAAGTGGATGTGTGTGCTGTGTGAGAGAAGATTCAAAATGACGAGTGTTTGTATTGGATCTATTGATAACATCTGAATTCCTAACACTCAATTCATCGCCGGCATACATGTGTGTCCATAATTGTGGCTGCGATCAAGGCGGTAGTTGTCACTGAGTATTGGCGCCAGCAGCATATAAGGGGGTTAGGATGCTGTATGTGGACCTCGGGACATGGGCACATGGGATGAGCAAGTGTTTCAGCTATCTCCAAATTCTAACCATTGCACCAAGTGCCACAGAGTGGCTCATAGCTTATGTGTGCCATGTTTAGTGCTTCTCAGTACTTTGCACTGGACTCTGTCTTGCAGTGGTATTTGCTATTGTCTCTATCCAATCATACAGTAGGCCTACCTCCTTCCGAATGTAATGGAGAGAACCAATTTAGGAACTCTATAGTGCTTGAAAAATCCAACTGCGGAGTCAGATTCCCGATTACTTGCGATCTCTGACATCTAGCCATGACAACTTACTACTACGGATTGGATCGCAGATGAAGTGTGTGATGTTTAGTGTGTCACAATACATCACAGTGCACTCTGTCTTGCAGAAGTATTTGTTGTTGTGGTTGTTACTCTCCCATCATGTGGTAGACCCTTTCCTACTGTGGTGTCACCGCCAGACACCACACTTGCTAGGTGGTAGCTTAAATCGGCCGCGGTCCATTAGTACATGTCGGACCCGCGTGTCGCCACTGTCAGTACTTGCAGACCTAGCGCCACCACATGGCAGGTCTAGAAAGACGGACTAGCACTCGCCCCAGTTGTACGACGACTTTGCTAGCGACTACACTGACGAAGCCTTTCTCTCATTTGCCGAGAGACCGTTAGAATAGCCTTCAGCTAAGTCCATGACTACGACCTAGCAAGGCGCCATTAGCCTTACAGTGCTTGTATAACCAATAGTGATGTACCACAAGGATAAAGTAAAAGTTGAGTATTAATTTATATACGTCCTTTTCTGTAGTGCTCATACATATCCTGTTCCAGAAATCACGCCCGTCTGCATTAGTTAGCGTGCCTTTCGGCTACCTCCGAGTGGCGTGGCTGTCTTGCTACGCCACAACAGTTTGGCGACGAGGATGGGATATGTAATCAATGCTCAAGGCATACATCAGAGTCCAGAGCACCTCCGTGCCATACAGGACTTGCCTTCGCCGCAGAATTTGAAGCAGCTGCAGAGTGTGTTGGGAAAAATAAATTACTACCATAACTTTATTCCGCATGCCTCTTCCATTTCAGCTCCGCTTCATCGCTTACGCCGTAAGGGTGTTCCGTTCGTCTGGTCGACGGAATGCGAACGCGCCTTTCGCCAATTGAAATCGGCGTTGCTTTCAAATACTTGCCTTACGCCATTCGATCCCCAGAAACCCCTTTTGTTGATGGTAGATGCATCGGATTTCGGGATCGGTGCTGTGCTTGCTCACAAAGATGGTTCGCATGATCGCCCTATTGCCTTTGCGTCCAAATTGCTCTCGTAAGCGCAAAGAAATTATTCCCAGATAGAGAAAGAAGCTTTGGCTCTCGTGTTTGGTGTTACAAAGTTTCACGATTTCTTTTATGGTCGTCACTTTACCATCATCACAGATCACAAACCTTTGACATCGCTTTTTCATCCGGACAAGCCTGTACCTCCTCGTACAGCGCAGAAATTCATTCGCTGGTCTATATTCCTCTCGCAGTACCGCTACGATATCTTGTATCGGTCCACTGCTAAGCACGGAAACACCGATGCGTTGTCCTGTTTGCCTGTTGCCGAGGATAAAGCATTCGATTCTTCCGAACTTGCTTGCATGTTCATTGATGCGGAAACCGATGGCGTGGTCGAATCGTTTCCGATTGATTTTCGTCGTGTAGCTACAGCCACAGCTGCTGACCCTGTCCTTGCTACCGTTTTGCGTTTTGTTGTTATGCAATGGCCCTTGTCGAAGTCGTGGATCATGGATCCGTTGGTTCGCAGATTTTTTGCTCACAAGGAGAGACTTTTTGTGCGACGTGGTGTTTTGTTGTTGCGTTCTGATAATGATCAGTCTAGGGTCGTGGTCCCACGTTCGTTACAGTCCTCTGTCTTAAAGCTTCTCCACCAAGGACATTGGGGTATAGTGTGTACGAAACAACTTGCTCGTCAGCACTGTACTTGGTTCGGAATCGATGCTGCTATTACGAATATGTGCTCTTCTTGCATGGCGTGTGCCGAACAACAATCCGCACCGCCGCGGAAATTCTTTGCATGGCCAAAAGCCCCTTCCCCTTGGCAACGCTTACACATAGATTTTGCTGGTCCATTCTGGAATGCTCGATGGTTGGTTGTTGTCGATTCCTTCAGTAATTTTCCTTTTGTTGTCCGGATGTCTTCCACGACGTCATCTGCCACCATCCGAGCGTTGTCTGCTATCTTTTGCATTGAAGGTCTTTCACAGACTATTGTTTCCGACAATGGCCCACAATTCATGTCTGCAGAATTTCAGTCATTCTGCAAGGCCAATGATATTCAACATCTGACGTCCGCGCCGTTTTCGCCTCAGTCAAACGGTGTCGCTGAACGTTTGGTCCGGACTTTCAAGTCACAGTTGTTGAAGTTGAAAGAGTCGCATTCTCGGGAGGACGCGTTGTTGCTCTTTTTGTCTTCGTATCGCTCTCAGCCCCGCGATGGTCGCTCGCCGGCTGAGTTGCTTCACGGTCGTCCTCATCGAACCTTGATGTCTTTGCTGCATCCGCCGCATCAGGTTCCTGTGCAGCGGCAGACTCCTGCTTTTGCTACTGGCGACGTTGTATTCTATCGCAACTATCGCGGTTCACGGCGTTGGCTCGCAGGGCGCATTCTTCGCTGCCTCGGCCGCGCGATGTATTTGGTTTTGGGGGCCTCTGGTGAGGTGCGTCGGCATCTCAATCAGCTGCGCCTCTGTCGTCGCACGGGTTCTGCCGCTCCTCGTCTGCTTTCAGCGAAGGAGCCGTCCGGTCAGCGCCCTGGGGACCCATCTACTGGCTCGCCTCATCCCCAGGTGTTACCGACGATGCCTTCCATTTTGCCTCCTGGCGTCGCGCAGCCGCCGTCGCCGCCGCAGCCGCCGCCGGCGCAGCCCGCAGAGGACGCTTCGCTGCAGCCGCCAACCGCCTCCCTGGGTCACGCGCCGCCGATCGCTTCCCGTGACCAGCTGTCCTCCGCCATGGTACTCTTGCCCGCTCCGGACCCCATGGCGTCATCGCGCGTCGGATACCCCGACGCAATGGAGGTCGACCCTTCGGCCCCTCCTGTCTCTTTACGGGCGCATACACCGCATGTTGACGTGCACCCTGGAGTAGGTTTCCAGGCGTTTCCTAGCTCCCCTCGGACCGAATGGCCGGGTGCGGGTGGCACAGCCTTGCCTGTTGTTAGGCTCCCCACCTCATCGCCTACGTCAACATGGGGCCCTCCCCACGGCGGGCGGAAGCCTTATAACACGACCGTTCGCCGATTTGCGGGGGAGGAATGTGGTGTCACCGCCAGACACCACACCTACCTCCTTCTTAGTCCGGGCGTAGAGGACAGAACCAATTTAGAGATTCTATAATGCTTTAAAACAGAAAATACACTTAGCAGACCTGTAGGTGGTCAGAAGTTCAATAACTGTGACAGTATAAATTCATATTGAAATTTGAAATTCCAACTACCATTACATAAATCACCGCTTCCAATGCCGGCCGCGGTGGTCTCGCGGTTCTAGGCGCGCAGTCCGGAACCGCGCGACTGCTACGGTCGCAGGTTCGAATCCTGCCTCGGCATGGATGTGTGTGATGTCCTTAGGTTAGTTAGATTTAAGTAGTTCTAAGTTCTAGGGGACTGATGATCACAGCTGTTAAGTCCCATAGTGCTCAGAGCCATTTCAACCAGTTGAACCGCTTCCAATCATGATGTCAAATTGTAATATGTTTTGCTCATTTAATGAAATTTCTCCTCAAAAACATAACATTGTGGTTTATGTACACAAACTACTGCGCAGTGCTGATCTTTCTTTATTTCGAGTAATTTTAAACTGTGTGAAACAAATTGTTTAAATGCTATATTAACGATTTAATTATTATTTCCTGCGGCCCATCTTCTGAAGAAACATTTGTCACATCTTCAAGATATGATATTCCACAATAGATAGTCCGCAGCTCGTGGTCGTGCGGTAGCGTTCTCGTTTCCCACGCCCGGGTTCCCGGGTTCTGTTCCCGGCGGGGTCAGGGATTTTCTCTGCCTCGTGATGACTGGGTGTTGTGTGCTGTCCTTAGGTTAGTTAGGTGTAAGTAGTTCTAAGTTCTAGGGGACTGATGACCATAGATGTTAAGTCCCATAGTGCTCAGAGCCATTTGAACCGTTATAGATTTAATAACTCCTGAAGCAGTATGTGAAGTGTACTGCAAGAAAAGCGCACCAAGAAGGTTGGGCTAGTTTAGAGTCCATGGTGAAATGAAATATGCTATGCTAGTTCCTATGTCATCTGCAAAGGAAACTACAGCTCTCCCTCTCTGTCTCTTTCTTTGTATGCAGCGATCTTTTTTAAAGTGTACTTAGAGTCAGCCTACTAGTAGTATTGTGATCATAATTAATGTATGTGTATGCGAAACAGCTACCATGTCTGCCTTATATTCCCTACATAACGGTCATGTGACCAGGAAATGAAATATTTATTAACTTCAGCAGTATTTAAGGATCGATTCCCAATCAGGTATTTGCTATGGAAGGAATTCCTACTTTCAGATGCTCTGGTATCCATCAGGTTGTTTCACGCTTGCAGAAACAGGACGTGGCGACTTGAGATGGCAGCCGACAGCTGACAACAGTGCGGCGAGCTGGTGGTGCTTTGGTCCCTCCGGTACTTCCTGATTCTGGACAGCGTGGACAGGTGGCGCGATGTGAGAAAGTTTTTCAGATATGATTAAGCGATCTGCGACGGTGTAATTACATGTTTTCTTGTGCAATCGATATGAAAAAGCGCTGCAATTGTTTAAATATCCCATACACCACCTTATATAAAATAAATTCTTCAAATAAACAGTATTCCACAATTGTCTAAATTGTTTAAACAATATTCCATACAATGCAATCGATTTTCCACCGAATTCCTTAAATAAATGAATAGACTATATTTCATACACCACCTCATGTCTCTTAAATTTGTTAAATAAACAATATGCCATACATTGTCCAAATCATTCAAACAATATTCCATACATTGAAATCGATTTCCCACCAAATTCTTTAAATAAATAAATAAACTATATTCTATACACGGTCTTGTGCCCATGAATTTTTTAAATAAACAGTACTGTCGCGTCCCGGCACAGCCTCACTATACCAGAATGAAGTAAGTGCAAACTGAGTAGCGCGATCGGGACGTTAACGACAATGAGTTGGTTATAAATTGCTGTCAACCTTTATATCGGAGATGAGAGGGAGAGAAATTCCTTGGTTTGAAGCAAATATGTTTCCTGAAAATAGGTTACAGAACTGCAATAGGCAGGAAAGATTCGTTAGTTTCTATTAAGTTTATTCTCACATATACTTATGTGAGGTGTTGGAACATAAACCCCTTAGTAAGATTTATTCGGACTTGCTACTTCAAAGCTAATTGCCGGTACATACAAGAAACAAGTACAAAGCAATCACTTGTTCTTGGTTAGCACTGAAATCTCTCTAAGTAATTGAGACAAAGACTGACAGCCTCTGCGCAACACTATTCCAATGAAACTCTAGAAACTCTAAAAATCCTACTTGATCTGCACTTCCTGAGTGTCCACCAGAGTCTATCACCGTCTTCTCATACACTCCTGGAAATTGAAATAAGAACACCGTGAATTCATTGTCCCAGGAAGGGGAAACTTTATTGACACATTCCTGGGGTCAGATACATCACATGATCACACTGACAGAACCACAGGCACATAGACACAGGCAACAGAGCATGCACAATGTCGGCACTAGTACAGTGTATATCCACCTTTCGCAGCAATGCAGGCTGCTATTCTCCCATGGAGACGATCGTAGAGATGCTGGATGTAGTCCTGTGGAACGGCTTGCCATGCCATTTCCACCTGGCGCCTCAGTTGGACCAGCGTTCGTGCTGGACGTGCAGACCGCGTGAGACGACGCTTCATCCAGTCCCAAACATGCTCAATGGGGGACAGATCCGGAGATCTTGCTGGCCAGGGTAGTTGACTTACACCTTCTAGAGCACGTTGGGTGGCACGGGATACATGCGGACGTGCATTGTCCTGTTGGAACAGCAAGTTCCCTTGCCGGTCTAGGAATGGTAGAACGATGGGTTCGATGACGGTTTGGATGTACCGTGCACTATTCAGTGTCCCCTCGACGATCACCAGTGGTGTACGGCCAGTGTAGGAGATCGCTCCCCACACCATGATGCCGGGTGTTGGCCCTGTGTGCCTCGGTCGTATGCAGTCCTGATTGTGGCGCTCACCTGCACGGCGCCAAACACGCATACGACCATCATTGGCACCAAGGCAGAAGCGACTCTCATCGCTGAAGACGACACGTCTCCATTCGTCCCTCCATTCACGCCTGTCGCGACACCACTGGAGGCGGGCTGCACGATGTTGGGGCGTGAGCGGAAGACGGCCTAACGGTGTGCGGTTATGCGAATGGTCCTCGCCGATACCCCAGGAGCAACAGTGTCCCTAATTTGCTGGGAAGTGTTGGTGCGGTCCCCTACGGCACTGCGTAGGATCCTACGGTCTTGGCGTGCATCCGTGCGTCGCTGCGGTCCGGTCCCAGGTCGACGGGCACGTGCACCTTCCGCCGACCACTGGCGACAACATCGATGTACTGTGGAGACCTCACGCCCCACGTGTTGAGCAATTCGGCGGTACGTCCACCCGGCCTCCCGCATGCCCACTATACGCCCTCGCTCAAAGTCCGTCAACTGCACATACGGTTCACGTCCACGCTGTCGCGGCATGCTACCAGTGTTAAAGACTGCGATGGAGCTCCGAATGCCACGGCAAACTGGCTGACACTGACGGCGGCGGTGCACAAATGCTGCGCAGCTAGCGCCATTTGACGGCCAACACCGCGGTTCCTGGTGTGTCCGCTGTGCCGTGCGTGTGATCATTGCTTGTACAGCCCTCTCGCAGTGTCCGGAGCAAGTATGGTGGGTCTGACACACCGGTGTCAATGTGTTCTTTTTTCTATTTCCAGGAGTGTACTTATGTGAGGTGTTGGACCATAAACCCCTTAGTAAGATTCAGTCTATTTATTCGGACTTGCTACTTCAAAGCTAATTGCCGGTACATACAAGAAACAAGTACAAAGCAATCACTTGTTCTTAGTTAGCACTGAAATCTCTCTAAGTAATTGAGACAAAGACTGACAGCCTCTGCGCAACACTATTCCAATGAAGCTCTAGAAACTCTAAAAATCCTACTTGATCTGCACTTCCTGAGCGTCCACCAGAGCCTATCACCGTCTTCTCATAGTTGAAGTCTTTTATCAGCCGTATCGGCTGATATGGGCCTACTCGGCGCCACTGGCGCCTCCTGCGGAATCTCCAAACTTCCGGCACTGGCTCTGAATCTGCATCTGAATCTCTGCCTCTAGCTATTCCACTGCCTGGCCTTTTATTTCGTTTCTCATGTACTTGGGTGCACACGAATTAATTTGTTTCACATGACCCTTTCATTTCTATGTCATCGGACTGCACAAGAATGCCTACGGTTCCACATGACACTCTCGTTTCTAATTGGTCGGCTTGTGCAAGAATGCCTTCGGTTCCACACGTCACTTTCGTTTCTAGCTGCACACAACTTAATTTGGTTCCACACGAGTCTTTTCTGCATGTAACTGACACTCTCTCTTGCTGTATTATAGCTCTGGTGTTTGCGTCTTCCATTGCTCAAGTTTGAGTCATGCTGCTTCCTCTGGCAGGAAGTCAAACACTAAGTTACTTGATCAACAAGCCATACTTGGCAGCCTCTGTCACTTATCTTGTCCCTACGTCCTGGTGGACTATTTCTTAATGTCAGCTGGCTGTTTGCCTATGAAGCCTGGACTCTTATTATGGTCACAAAAGCAAGAATAAAAATAAAAATTTTCTACAGTCACAACAGTATTCCACAAATAATCTAAATGGTTTAAACAATATTCGATACACTGCAATGGGATTCCTGCTAAATGGCCAATCAACTGAGTCTCTTGCCCCCCAGTTACCAGCTGGGGGATGGGGGGAGGGCTGGGGGTTTCCCAGAGGGTTAGGGGTTAATTAATTGATAAATTTAATTATTCAATCAAACTGATATCAAAAGTGTGCTTTGGTCGGAGAGGGACGTCCCCAGAGGTGGGGGGGGGGAGTAGGAGTTGTGGGGGTTTCTTGGAAACCCACTTAATTGAATAATATGTTAAGCCCAGCTCTGAGTTCAAATGGCTCTGAGCACTATGGGACTTAACATCGATGGTCATCAGGCCCTTAGAACTTAGAACTACTTAAACGTAACTAACCTAAGGACATCACACAACACCCAGTCATCACAAGGCAGAGAAAATCGCTGACCCCACCGAAAATCGAACCCGGGAACCCGGGTGTGGGAAGCAAGAACACTACCACACGACCACGAGCTGAATAATATGTTAAGCACCTTTCAATCAAAAGGACAGTTTATTCCCAGGATTATCCTGTTAGCAGAGCTGTAGCTTAAGGATCTGTCAGTCAAAAGATAACAATAGCTTTGTTCTCGAATATTTGCTGTCAAAGTAGGCAACATGCACTAAAAACCCGCATTCATGCCAGTCTTGCCCTGCTACTCAAGGTATGTTAGCTTGCACAGTATTGACATCGGTGAAGATTTATGATCAGTTTTTGGACACAACATCATTTGCCATTAATTTATCTGTTGGTGTTGTCAAGTTAATACTTTGACTACCAGTCACATAAACCTTTCTTCTCCTTTGAATGCCAGTCATTTTATGGTTTTTCAACATTTTTATTAAAAACACTTGGCAACTTTGTATGTTTATATATGTGTGTAGGTATATTTTTAATGTTAGGTTCTGCAAACAGTATAAAAGTTTACAAAAGTCAAATTTAAGTTTTATTTACCACTCTATTACTCGGTTCGACTTTCAGTAATTGAAAGCAAAGAACCTAAAACTATATTATTTTTCTTGTTTGTCTATAACAAATAAAAAAAGTGTTCCAAGGTTCAGAGCATGAAGAGACATCAGAAAAGACTGCAACGTTTCAACGAACGTTTTACAAAAACAAAATGGGAAACACTCACTTGAAGATTGACTCAGTTCTTCTTGTAAAAAGTGAGGCTCGTTAATAGAATCGTCGCTTACGCCGTCCTATTCACGAAAAATTTTATTGCCCTTAAAAAAATGTGTAGCCAAGTCATTTTTTTCTTTACGTATTGTATGAACAGCAGTCATCTTCGAGCAGCTTGACTTTATACTGCAAATGGCTATTTTAGAAACTAAGTCTTCCTCGTAAAGCGATGAAGACGGATCGCGCCCGTCAATATACTCGATTCCGAATTTAAAAGCAGGAGAAATCGTACGCCACCTAATGACGGGATCGGCTGTGTACCGAAATTTTCGGATTCCGTGTTAAAGGTAAGTGAAATTTAAGATGGTGGTCGCTTTTCGTGTAGACGTTTATCGAAGCGCTGCTGCTTGTTACCACTTAAAATATTGCTCAACAATTACTATAACGCGGTCATAATTTGAAAGCACACACAGAGAGCATTGCTGGTGAGTTTCTCTCCGCGTTACATAAAGCCGCGCACGATATATGTTGAACACTTAAGGTCGACATTGCTGGCTCCTTGAGAGAGCCATGTTCTCGAAACGATTGCGCATTTCTTGCCACCGACTCGGTTACAAGGCGCAGTGCCAAATATACGAATCGCGAATAAGTCGTCGGGTATTGTCAGGGGCGGTCCGTTTGGAAAGTAGTCCCGCGAGCCCGGCGCCGACCGCCACCTGCTGCTGACGCGCATGCGCACAGCCCATCCTGTCACATAAAGCGCGGCGCGGCCTTTCCGCGCGCTTGTTTACGACTCATTGACCGGCTCCCGGCGACGGCGACGGTCTGGAGAGCGCGGCTCGGCGCTCATGCGCGCCGGAATGCCGGCGCCCCACTTGCCCGGCTTGGTATTGTTATCAACATTTGCAATCCGGCCGGCCGCGGCGGCCATAAAGCCGGCCACCGGCGGGCCTTCGCGGCTACCGGTACCCGACGAGACCGGTGCGCACTTTGCATCGGGGTCGCCGCTTCCGGGGATCAGGTTCGTGCGGATCACCAATGCCGAGTACTCGCGGAAAAAAAAGTTGAAAATAAAAAGCAAGGGAAAATTCGTGTCGGCACAAACTGGAATTGCCGACAGTATTATTTCTACACGGTATTTTATGTTACGCGTGTATTTGTCTTTTATTGCTACATTGTCTACTTTATTGTTTCTGGTAACCCCTTGCTGAAAGCCCATTGGTCGTTTTTATTTCCTGCAATCTTTAATTCATTTCCCTGCAATAAGGCCTACAATCGTTAAGTGCCCTCATTTCAACCACATAAACTAAATTAAACACGCCGAACTGGTTCAGAGGACCAGACGCACTCAGCCAGTCACTGTAGAAACCACTGTGTGTGGCCTACATCTACGTAAGCTCACCGTAATAAAATATTAGTCATCCGTTAAAAGAACATACCAGTAGCTTCGGTAGGCTGTAGATTATGTAGGACTGGTACCAGGCAGTTATGTGACGTTTCACAACTGTCATGGCAGTGACGTGGTAGAAGAATGTCGTGTCAGTAAGGCCTCCCGTCGGGTAGTTCGTTCGCCGGGTGCAAGTCTTTCGATTTGACGCCACTTCGGCGGCTTGAGCGTCGATGTGGATGAAATGGTGATGGTTAGGACAACACAACACCCAGTCCCTGAGCGGAGAAAATCTCCGAACCAGCCGGGAATCGAACCCGGACCCATCGGATTGACAGTCTCCCGCACTGACCACTCAGCTACCGGGGTCGGACAGTGACGTGGTGTCTACGTGCCAATGCAATCAATCCATAAGGTGGGTCCAAGTGGATACGTTGCACTATGGCAGAGAGGATGCAGCATCTCACCATACTGTGAATGAAGTAGGCCATTTTTTTGTGAATCAATAGGTACAGACCAATGAATCAGTGATCACAAGGCTCTGACAGCAACTATGGCTAAGGGCTTTACAAGTAATCGAGGAATATTGAGAAATCTAGGATAATAATTTTGCCTAGCGGGAGTGACAGGGTACAAATTGCAGAGTGTGTGAGTACATACATTCAGTGCTGACGACGAAGATGTGGAGCACAAATTGAAGAAACTCAAAAGCATCGTTCAGTATACCTTAGACAAGTATTTTCCGAGCAAAGTCTTACGGTATAGGAAAACTCATTGCGGTTTATGGGCTGTGGTCGAAGAAGACTGATACGTAAGCAATGAGACCTTCATCGCAGAATCAAGAGAATTCAAACCGTAGCTGACAAACAAATTCTGAAAGAAACGAAAATGAGTCTAAGGAAAGCAATGAGAGAAGCGTTCAGAGACTTTCTAAACCGATCTGAGTAAAAAATCTATGAGGTTCAGGCCTTACGTAAAATTAGTAAGCAGTTCGAAATTCTTTGTACATGCTCTTAGGGTCCAAACTGGCACCGAAACAGAAGATAACAGAGAGAAGACCGAATTACTGAATTCGGCCTTCCGACATTGTTCCACCGCGGAAAGTCGTAACACCTCTTCCTTTGAATCACCGATGTTGTTGTTGTGGTCTTCAATCCAGAGACTGGTTGATCCAGCTCTCCATGCTACTCTATCTTGAGCAAGCTTCTTCATCTCCAAGTACCTACTGCAACCTACATCCTTCTGAATCTGCTTAGTGTTTTCATCTTTTGGTCTCTCTTTACGATCTGTGTTGTGGATTGGCAAGACAGCCAACCCACTATGAGAAGAAGCTGAAGGGCACGCGTTTTAGCTCACGCAGGCTGGCGTGAGGTCTGGAACAGGTCAAGGAAATGAGACTAGCAAAAAAGGACGTAGCTGCTGGAATACTTAACTTTAATCCATAATTGGTGAACATCGCTCTTGACGGTACATGTTTTACAGCATCAATAGTAACTGGTAATGGCGCCTTGCTAGGTCGTAGCAAATGACGTAGCTGAAGGCTATGCTAAATATCGTCTCGGCAAATGAGAGCGTATTTTGTCAGTGAACCATCGCTAGCAAAGTCGGCTGTACAACTGGGGCGAGTGCTAGGAAGTCTCTCTAGACCTGCCGTGTGGCGGCGCTCGGTCTGCAATCACTGATAGTGGCGACACGCGGGTCCGACGTATACTAACGGACCGCGGCCGATATAAAGGCTACCACCTAGCAAGTGTGGTGTCTGGTGGTGACACCACAATCTGTACCATCCACTCTGCCCTCCAATACCAAATTCGTGATTCCTTGATGCCTCAGAACATGTTCTACCAACCGATTCATTCTTATAGTCAAGTTGTGCAACAAATTCCTCCTCTCCCCAATTCTATTCAGTACCTCCTCATTAGTTAAGTGTTCTGTCCATTTAATCTTCAGCATTCTTCTGTAGCACCACATTTCGAAGGTTTCTGTTCTCTTCTTGTCTAAACTATTTATCGTCCACGTTTCACTTCCATATATGGCTACACTCCACACAAATACTTTCAGAAAAGACTTCGTTACACTTAAATCTATACTCGATGTTAACAAATTTCTCATCTTCAGAAACGCTTTCACTGTCATTGCAAGTCTACATTTTATATTCTCTCTACTTCGACCATCATCAGTTATTTCGCTCCACAAATAGCAAAAGTGATCTACTACTTTAAGTGTCTCATTTCCTAACCTAATTCCCTCACCGTTACACGATTTAATTCCACTACATTCCATTAACTTGATTTGCTTTTGAACGTGTTCATCTTATATCCTCCTATCAAGACACTGTCCATTCTGTTCAGCTTCTCTTTCAGATCCTTTGCTGTCTCTTACAGAATTACAATGTTGTCGGCAAATCTAAAGTTTTTACTTCTTCTCAGTGGATTTTAATTTCTACTCCACGTTTTTCTTTTGTTTCCTTTACTGCTTGCTCAATATACAGATTGAATAACATTGGGGAGAGGCTACAACCCTGTCTCACTCCCTTCCCAATAACTGCTTCCCTTGCATGCCCCTCGACTCTTATGCCATCTTGTTTCTCTACAAATTGTAAATAGCCTTTCGCACCCTGTATTTTACCCATGACATCTTTAGAGCTTAAGAGTCTTCCAGTCAACATTGTCAAAAGATTTCTCCAAGTCTACAAATACTAGTAACATAGGTTTGCCATTCCTTTATCTTCTAAGATAAGTCATAGGGTTAGTACCGCCTCACGTGTTTCAACATTTCTACGGAATCCAAAATGATCTTCCCCGAGCTCGGCTTCTACCAGTTTTTCCATTCGTCTGTAACGAATTCGTGTTAAAATTTTGCAGCCGTGACTTATTAAGCTGATAGTTCGATAATTTTCACACCTGTCAACACCAGCGTTTTTCGGGATTGTAATTATTGTACTCTTCTTGAAGACTGAAGGTATTTCACCTGTCTCACAGTAGGTACGTCGAAATGAGAGATTTTGAGATAAGGGATCGCGGAATAGAAAAACAACTACAGTCGCTTAGTGGCGAATAGGCATGGGGATCAGATTAGATAACTATAAAATTCTGCACATATTATGCGAAAGAACTCGCTCCTGCTGTACCAGCTGTTTATCGTACATTGCTGGTGCAACGAACGGTACCTACCAACGCAAATCAGTCCCGATTTCAAGACGGACCGTAAGATGATTCAAATGGCTCTAAGCACTATGGGACTTAACATCTGAGGTCATCAGTCCCGTAGACTTAGAACTTCGTAAACCTAACTAACCTAACGACATCACATACATCCTTGCCCGAGGCAGGATTCGAACCTGAGACCGTAGCAGCCGCGTGGTTCCGGACTGAAGCGCCTAGAACCGCTCGGTCACAGCGGCCGGCTACGGACCGTAAGAAAATGGTTCAAATGGCTCTGAGAACTATGAGACTTAACATCTGTGGTCATCTGTCCCCTAGAACTTAGAACTACTTAAACCTATCTAACCTAAGGAAAATTACACATATCCATGCCCGAGGCAGGATTCGAACCTGCGACCGTAGCGGTTACGCGGTTCCAGACTGCAGCCACACCGGCCGGCGGACCGTAAGACAGATGCACAAAACTATACGTCTATATCTTGACGTCAGTCTATTGTAGGATTATGGAGTATGTTTTATGCCCAACAGTGATGATGTTTTTGGAGAAATCATCACGGATTCCGCAAACAGACGTTAAAGTAACCTCTGGCGTGCCACAGGGGAGTGTTATGCGACCGTTGCTTTTCACAATATATATAAATGACCTAGTAGATAGTGTCGGAAGTTCCATGCGGCTTTTCGCGGATGATGTTGTAGTATACAGAGAAGTTGTAGCATTAGAAAATTGTAGCGAAATGCAGGAAGATCTGCAGCGGATAGGCACTTGGTGCAGGGAGTGGCAACTGACCCTTAACATAGACAAATGTAATGTATTGCGAATACATAGAAAGAAGGATCCTTTATTGTGTGATTATATGATAGCGGAACAAACACTGGTAGCAGTTACTTCTGTAAAATATCTGGGAGTATGCGTGCGGAACGATTTGAAGTGGAATGATCATATAAAATTAATTGTTGGTAAGGCGGGTACCAGGTTGAGATTCATTGGGAGAGTCCTTAGAAAATGTAGTCCATCAACAAAGGAGGTGGCTTACAAAACACTCCTTCGACCTATACTTGAGTATTGCTGATCAGTGTGGGATCCGTACCATATCGGGTTGACGGAGGAGATAGAGAAGATCCAAAGAAGAGCGGCGCGTTTCCTCACAGGGTTATTTGGTAACCGTGACAGCGTTACGGAGATGTTTAACAAACTCCAGTGGCAGACTCTGCAAGAGAGGCGCTCTGCATCGCGGTGTAGCTTGCTCGCCAGGTTTCGAGAGGGTGCGTTTCTGGATGAGGTATCGAATATATTGCTTCCCCCTATTTATACCTCCCGAGGAGATCACGAATGTAAAATTAGAGAGATTAGAGCGCGCACGGAGGCTTTCAGACAGTCGTTCTTCCCGCGAACCATACGCGACTGGAACAGGAAAGGGAGGTAATGACAGTGGCACGTAAAGTGCCCTCCGCCACACGCCGTTGGGTGGCTTGCGGAGTATAAATGTAGATGTAGATGTAGAAACAGAGGTATGGTAGAACTCAGTTCGCTCCATTCCTCCATGGGCTCCATAGCGTTATAGACAACCGCACACAGGTTGATGCATTCGCTAATGCATTTGACACCGTACCGGTTTACTGTTTTGGGAAAAAGTACGAATTTACCAAGTTTCGAACCAGACTGCAACTGGATTCTGGAGTTCCTTGCAGAGAGACACCAAACGTCGCTCTTAACCGAACAAAATCTACACATGTAAAGGTAATTTCTGGAGTGTCTTAAGAAAGTGCGGTAGGACTGTTACTGTTTACAGTGCATATAAATGATACAGTAAAAAGCGTCGGAATTTATTTAGGATTGTTCACAGGTGATGCGATTGTCTATAATATAGTAGCAACGCCAAAAAAGAGTATGGATTTGCAGGATGACCTGCAGAGCAGAGATGATGAGTTGGTACTGAAAGTAACTTACAAGGGAATGGTCAGACTTGTCATGCCGAAACATGTATTGATTTTTTTAGCACTGTTATTTAACTGTGAAAAAGGTCCGTTTGCAAAATTGTAGCTGCTAACATGAACTGGAAGTCCCTAAAAAAAATCACGAACATGGCTGTGTTTCCTGCTTGGCGCTTGCAGTGACGCCTGGCCACCCCTGGAAATGGCGAGTCGCGAGCGTTGTGCGCATGGTCGGGAAGAGCGGCCGTCTTACCGCGGCGTTCACTAATGAGGAATATCGCTGCACGGTTTTGGTGGAAAGGGGGAACGAATATTCGTTTCTGTGGCATGCACGTCCTTTTAATTTCTGGTACGTATTTCGAAACATACCGTCCTGAAACTGGTTAGAGATATGAAAGATGTTCTGTACATGTTCATCTATACTCCGCAAGCCACTTTACGGTGAACATTCAATCTCCCCTTACAGGTGATGGCGAACCCTGTAAATGTTTTGCTGCTTGCCATAGAGATATACCACAGACGCCAAATGAAGCAATCAACAGAAAACACGCGTGAAGACTATGTGTTGTGCGACATGGTTGTTAAACTTCTAGACGAGCATGTAAATGGCGCAGACATGTGGCTAGAAACAACTGGAACACTCGATATTGCAGACTGTGACTCTACAGACGGCGAAGACACCGACGAAAGTTGCACTCGTGAAGACTCTTCGAGTGATAGTGCCGCGTACCATCATCAATTATCTCCGAAAGTAACACCAGCAACTACAATTACCTTATCAGACAAAGAAAAAGCGGTGACGTATTGGTTGAACGAAAGTGGTAAGAAACGCCTACGTGTCATTACTGTTCAAAATAAGTATCGCTTTGTCCGTTCTGAACGTGAATTGTATAGATGGAAAAAGCAAGTCGCTCGACGACGTAATAGTCGACTGGAAATTGCGACGGAGATAAATGCGCGACTTTTTGAGTTATTTACCGATGCCAGACAACAGTCATTTGGTGTGAGCAATACAACTTTGAGTGACTGGGCGTTAGAGATTGCCAACGCGATAGGCGCTAAATAATTTACAGCTTCTCAAAGTTGGATTAGTCGCTTCAAAAGATCACATAAAATTGTGGCAAGAAAAATAACAAAATTTGTATCGAGAAACAGGTCGGAAAATGAAGTGACACAAATCGAAATGATATAAGCTTTTCTTACGAATGCAAAAAATAAGATCGCTAGTTTTAGTGAATCATACGTGTACAATGCAGATCAGTCAGGTTTTCAAAAAGAAATGCATGCGAAAAGAACACTGTCATTCAAACGGGAAAAACATATTAAGGCGATTGCACAGTCCACGACTGCACTCACCCATTCATACACTATAATACCCATAATTAGTCTGGATGGTTCATTGCTGCCTAAAATTTATGTGTGTCTTCAAGAACCAACTGGACGTTTTGGACCACGTGTCAAAAGAACAATGTTCTACGCAAACAGTCTTGTAGTAGACGCATCGAAGTCTGGAAAAATGGCAAACGAAAATGTTACACTTTTCATACGTCATGCTTTTCTTCCGTTCTGCGGGAACAAATCTCTTCTCCTTCTAGATTCGTGGTCAGGTCATAAAAGGTCTGATTCATTAAAAGCTGTATTTCGAGTCCACCCTGACAAAGAAGTAGAGATGCTTCAGATTTCACCCGGCACGACCAACGTATTTCAACCTGTAGACAGAGAATTTTTCCGCCAGTGGAAGGCATTTTACAGAAAACTAACAGAGAAAATTATTGTGTGCTGATCACTGCAATTTCCTGTCTATCACCGTGACAATATTCTCAAGCTGCAATCAGTAGTACATTATCAATTTTCCTAACCCACGATTTCAGAATTTGATTAAATATGCGTGGCACTCCTCGAAATATGCCTGATTCATTCCTAACACCAGCCCAGTTTTGTCTACGGACATCTAACAACGTCTGTGATTCGCAGGGCTGTCATATGTCGTCTTTACTTGTATGTTCTTGGTGCACAAAAATCCTATGTTTTGAACAATGTATCAATGTTTCGCATTTTTGCGGTAATTACAAGAAATAAAATTTGGACGTGTTCTAAACCGTATATTTATTTGTGTCTATTTCATAGCTATTTGGAAAGAATGTCGTAGATAACATATCAGCCATATTTGTCAACGAATGTTTAATTATCATACGATCGCTTTCACTGGGGGAATCAGCTCTCTCACCGCTGTGGCAAGAGAGCGGCGCGTAGCTAACGCCACCTTGTCCCTAGATGGCGTTAGGTATAACGTAGCGAGAGAGGTCAGGGTTGTACAAGAGGCAGTTATAAGCGTGGAAACCGTGCGACAATAAGGTCTTACTTCATAAAATTGTTTACAGACTTCCAGGTCATGTCAGCAGCTAAAATTCTGCATACAGACTTCTTGCAATGTTAACTCACAGTGGTAAAAAAAGCAACACAGGTTTCGACATGACAAGTCTGACCATTCCCTTGTTAGTGTAACATATTGCGCACAAATAGGAAATGAAACCCACTACTGTACAAATAAGCTATTGGTGACAGATTGCTAGGAACAGCATCTACTGTACAAGTTCTAGGGGACTGATGACCTCAGATGTTAAGTCCCATCGTGCTCAGGGCCATTTGAACCCTTTGAACTGATAGGAGAGGCAGAGAAGATCCAGCGAAGACTGGCAAGTTTTGTCACGGGATTGTTTAGGCGGAGCGAGAACGTTACACAGATGCACAACACATTCCAGGTAGCTGATGTTAGAAGAGAGGCATTGTGCATCACGTAGGGGTTTATTATATGAATATCTAGTGGTAACTTTGCGGGAAGGGTCTGACAGCATATTACTTCGCTCAAAATACATCTCACGAAATGACCGTGACCGTGACTAGGAAATTCGGGAAATCAGAGCAAAATACATCTCACGGAATGATCGCGACAAGGAAGTTCGGGAAATCAGAGCTAGTACAGAGGCGTACCGGCAATCATTTTTCCCACGCGCCATTCGAGAGTGGAACAGGGAAGAGGGGATCAGTGTTACTGGAAGTACCCTCTGTCACAAACCATTAGCTGGCTTGCGGAGTATGATATAGACGTAGGTGTAGATGAGTCTATTAACAATGGTTTATCACTCGCAGCTATGTAACACGGAGTAAAAACAATAATCGTCAGAAGATTCTAAGCGACTGGAATCGGAGACAAGAGACTCATCCTATCAAAGACATTCGGTTTCAAACACGACAACAACTGCCGTAATCAGTTAACTGAGGTCCATGTCAAATGTTTCCGAAGGAAAGTTGTCATCGGAACTGCGTGGAAGTGAGATTAAGAGTCGAGTACCTCGCGAAAGGCCACAGCTTTCAGCGATACTTGATGCTGCATGTTTACAGCGAGCCAAAACACACAGGAGGGGGACAGTAGCTGATTAGACGCGTTTAGTGTGGACCGACTAGTCGCAACATCGTCTATTTTCAAAAGATACGAGGCGTCGAGTGCATCGACATTCCTACGAGGTATTTAACTCGCTGTCTGTGGAGTATAATTCAGATTGGATGTGAACGTGTGAAGTTTTGGCGACTTTTTTTCGTACCTGAACTTGGCGCTACCGTGAACACATGTCGACATTCCCGGTGAGCAGGTGTTGACCTTTCTTCTGTACGCTGCGGAGACCTCCACAAGGCTGCATGCTTGCGTTCCTGCTTGGACGAACACGCGAACGCACCTCGGCAGGTCTGCTAAATCAGCTGAAATGTCTGGGGCCATTTTGAACACCGGGTGACACGTCACAATCCTTACCTGCATTTTGCCGGCACTACGGGCTTCAGCTGGACGTGCCGTACCGGAAGGAATCTGTTGGCCCTTTTCCTCGCCGATTTTGCCACTGTCATCAAAGCTAGAGGCGATGTTGCGCGGTATTAGCCTAATGTCTATTGGGCTCATCTGATGTGGTTGTATACAATCCACTACCGTCTGTGCATAATGATGGAGGGTGCTTCCTGCCAGTATTATCGTATTCCTGTCCTATCCCATTCACATAAGGAGTGAAGGCAGAACAACTATCTGTGTGCTACGGCACGTCGTTTAATCTCTCTTTTTGGATGACACCCATGCGAAATGTACAGAGTGAACCTAACTTCCACCCACAAAAATTCGGAAGTTGTTAAGGGATACTTTCTGAGTATTTTGGTATGTGAGATCTATGCTCTCTGATGGCTCGTTACAGAGTAAATGTCATTTGATTTCTTACCCCTCTTCGTCTTTATAACACTATTCCACTGAAAATAGCGTACAATACCTTGCGATCGTAGACAGTATTCACTGTATCTATTGTTTAGAAACAAAAAACAAACTTGTTCGACTCATTCACGGTACTTGGTGTTGACGACGTAAGACTCATTTACTCTTCGACGTCAAGCTTACATTCAGTACTGATCGCTTCTTCCTCGGATTTGTTTACCGTTAGTGACACACAGTAGAAGCGATAGCCTTACTAGTGGAGAATTGGTCGATATTCATCTTGCGTATGGGATCACTAAATGGAATGGAAGATACAACGGTGTACGAGGTGTGCTTGGACTGGGCATAATTACCGTAATTAATTCTTGCCCTCCAAAACAATCAAATGGTTCAAATGGCTCTGACCACTATGGGACTTAACATCAGAGGTCATCAGTCCCCTAGAACTTAGAACTACTTACACCTAACTAACCTAAGGACATCACACACATTCATGCCAGAGGCAGGATTCGAACCTGCGACCGTAGTGGTTGCGCGGTTCCAGACTGAAGAGCCTAGAACCGCTCGGCCACACCGGCCGGCCCAAAACAATCAAGGGAATCGTCAGCTACGAAATTAAAGAAGAATCTTAATTAATTCAGTCTATTACATTGGAAGTGCACGATAAAACATATAACAAAAATTGACAAATCAAAACTAGTAGCTTGGAAAGACTAGTTAAAAGATCTGGAACCTGGTTCTAATAAACGCGTATCGCTACAAAACAATAATTATTCACACCGTGATCGCCGAAATGTTAATATAAAAGGCAGGCAGCGCTAGAAAATGGTATGCGTTTGCATCTGTGGCCGGAGTTGAAAGCACATCCTTCGTGAATTCTGCAAGCAAGTTTTGCAAAGGAAGTTTGAAATTACTGAAGCTCAATAATTACGATCTGAATGTCCCTACTGTTCGTCTCGCTGTCACAGCTAGATCTCATGATAATAATCTGCAGGCGGAGGCTGAAATCGCTGCGAAATTAGTCAGTAGTATCGTCTGGGACTAAGTTCAGCTCAGCCGAGAGATTTTCTAAGTGCCGAGCTCATCTGCTCATCTGCTATTGATCATAGTACGTCAAAGACAAAAACTTGTCATCGATTCTGTAGCGCCACTGTCCATATATCGCTGAGCTTCATAGCTTATTCTTTTCTGTTAAAATTATCACCATGTTTATATATTTCGATTGCTTCTCTATATAGCCGTGGATAATACACTCCTGGAAATTGAAATAAGAACACCGTGAATTCATTGTCCCAGGAAGGGGAAACTTTATTGACACATTCCTGGGGTCAGATACATCACATGATCACACTGACAGAACCACAGGCACATAGACACAGGCAACACAGCATGCACAATGTCGGCACTAGTACAGTGTATATCCACCTTTCGCAGCAATGCAGGCTGCTATTCTCCCATGGAGACGATCGTAGAGATGCTGGATGTAGTCCTGTGGAACGGCTTGCCGTGCCATTTCCACCTGGCGCCTCAGTTAGACCAGCGTTCGTGCTGGACGTGCAGACCGCGTGAGACGACGCTTCATCCAATCCCAAACATGCTCAATGGGGGACAGATCCGGAGATCTTGCTGGCCAGGGTAGTTGACTTACACCTTCTAGAGCACGTTGGGTGGCACGGGATACATGCGGACGTGCATTGTCCTGTTGGAACAGCAAGTTCCCTTGCCGGTCTAGGAATGGTAGAACGATGGGTTCGATGACGGTTTGGATGTACCGTGCACTATTCAGTGTGCCCTCGACGATCACCAGTGGTGTACGGCCAGTGTAGGAGATCGCTCCCCACACCATGATGCCGGGTATTGGCCCTGTGTGCCTCGGTCGTATGCAGTCCTGATTGTGGCGCTCACCTGCACGGCGCCAAACACGCATACGACCATCATTGGCACCAAGGCAGAAGCGACTCTCATCGCTGAAGACGACACGTCTCCATTCGTCCCTCCATTCACGCCTGTCGCGACACCACTGGAGGCGGGCTGCACGATGTTGGGGCGTGAGCGGAAGACGGCCTAACGGTGTGCGGGACCGTAGCCCAGCTTCATGGAGACGGTTGCGAATGGTCCTCGCCGATACCCCAGGAGCAACAGTGTTCCTAATTTGCTGGGAAGTGGCGGTGCGGTCCCCTACGGCACTGCGTAGGATCCTACGGTCTTGGCGTGCATCCGTGCGTCGCTGCGGTCCGGTCCCAGGTCGACGGGCACGTGCACCTTCCGCCGACCACTGGCGACAACATCGATGTACTGTGGAGACCTCACGCCCCACGTGTTGAGCAATTCGGCGGTACGTCCACCCGGCCTCCCGCATGCCCACTATACGCCCTCGCTCAAAGTCCGTCAACTGCACATACGGTTCACGTCCACGCTGTCGCGGCATGCTACCAGTGTTAAAGACTGCGATGGAGCTCCGTATGCCACGGCAAACTGACTGACACTGACGGCGGCGGTGCACAAATGCTGCGCAGCTAGCGCCATTCGACGGCCAACACCGCGGTTCCTGGTGTGTCCGCTGTGCCGTGCGTGTGATCATTGCTTGTACAGCCCTCTCGCAGTGTCCGGAGCAAGTATGGTGGGTCTGACACACCGGTGTCAATGTGTTCTTTTTTCCATTTCCAGGAGTGTAGTTCGTCACAGCACATAAAACTTCAGTTTCTGAAAATTTCACTACGTGATCACCCGACTGAAGAGCATGTTCCACCATCGCTGACTTGTCGCTAGTTATGTTTTATCCTTAACAAGGTTCATCTCTGCTATCACGTGAAATCCAGACTACGCCCACTTTCCACGGTATTTAGGCCGTTCTTCGATGTCCGACTCGTCAGTCGGCCAGACTCAGCACAACCAGGAGCACCTCCGAAGATGTCCAACGTAGCTTTGGACGAAAGGTCAGGGATAGAAGAGTTCCATGGAACACGGCCATACAACCCGGCAGCTTAAACATCCGGTCGTGAAAGCCTTCACTGTTTTGTGATCGACTCAGCCAAACGCCTTAGTTAAATAAAAAAAGATGCCTAACTTTCGGAATCTTGTGTTTAATGTTTAATCCACCCATTACCTCACAGAGAAAAGAGAATATAGCATTTTCAGTTGTTAAACTACATCTAAAACCAAACTGTACATTTGACAGCAAATTAAAATAAAAAGTTCAACTGTCCTTATATACACAACCTTTTCGAACTGTTAAGCAAACACTGGCAGCATAGAAATAGGTCTAAAATCGTTTACATTATCCCATCCTCCGTTTCTATAAACCGGCTGTACTACTGCGTACTTTAATCGTTTAGGAAACTGACCATTCCTAAAAGAAAAATGACAAATATGGCTAACATGTGAAGAACTAGCACAATATTTTGGTATTCTGTTAGCTGCTCATCACACGCCTGAGAGTCTTTAGTCTGCAGGGATTTAATTATTGATTAAGTCTTCCCCTTGTCAGTATCACAGTGGTGAATTTCATATATCAGTCTCGGAAAAGCGTTTCCCAAGCGAGTTATATGATTCCTTGTAGAAACCAAGTTTTTATTTAATTCACTGCCAATGTTCAGAAAGTGATTTTTTAAGTACTGTACACATATCTGACTTATCACTAACTGAAACCTTTTTCCTTAGTACTGACTTTAGATCCTCGACCTTGTGCTGCTGACCGGACACTTCCTTAACGACTGACCAAATGGTTTTAATTTTATCCTGTGAATTAGATATTCTGTTAGCGTACCACATGCTTTTTGCCCTCCTAATAACATTTTTAAGCACCTTACAGTACTGTTTTAATGTTGGTATATATCAGTTACATGACAGGTTTGGCAGAAACATTCATATTACAAAGAGCAGTCCAACAGTTCCATGCTGAGCTATTCCACAATGACAGTAGTAACATAACATAGGTGTCTAGGAGAATTCGGATACTCCCATGTTCGAATAAACAATATAAAAATGGCTTTTTCACTGTTGTGAAGGTATTTTCTCAGAAACTAAGGTAATTTTGGTAACAAATTGAGTAGATCATAAATATATTATTATTTAAGGTAATTCTCATTTATTTTTCAGTCTCAGTTGCATACTTTCATTTAGAAGACATGTATCGTTCAGCCAGTATCACATTCAGATCTAAGTAGTTGCGTCACCAAACGGTCTTATCTCTTCTTATCACCGTACTACTTACATCTGAGGATAATCATGAGTGACCGAAACACGTCATGTAATTAAATAAATTAGAATTACATTAAATATCAGTACAGTTGCTGATTCTCAAAAGACGAATAGATAGGTTATAGAGATAATATTATTTCTTTGTAACGATCAACTAGAGATCAAGGTCCCTTAATCTAAAATAGAGTAGAAAATGCCTCTGATCAATCTCTAAAATTTTTGTAAGCCTGCAGACTTTCACGGCCGATGTCATTGATGGCAAAATCTTCTGAGTCGTTACACTACGTCTACATTCCTCATCAAACTTCCTGACTGAATGACGTTTCGATCCCTCTGCTGGGATCTCCTTCCGGATTTCATTAGTATCCTTGTATGACTGGACACTGAGTATTCAGGGATTCTGAAGAGGATCGCAACATAGAGATAGAAACGTCAAGTGCTGAAGAAGTTTGAATAGGAATGTTACACGGCCTAATGACACAGAAGACTTTACCATCCCTGAAATTCTGTCGACGAAGTTCGGGTTTTCGCAATGAGGTCACCTATCTGCCGAAGCTTCCTATTTAAGTTTCCTGACTATCTATGTTATTCGAGTGGATTTTATCGACCTGTTATAATTATAGCATCATGTTTATGAATTCCTTCTAGATTTGCTGTCATAACTACTTGACTTTCATCCTAAACTTTGGAGGAGTATTCTATAATTGGCCACACTGTCGCCTGTATGCAGTTTCCTTTTCAGTTTCCCCAGAACCGTTCCAGCAAGTCTAAATCTTCATACGCTCGTCTAATACAGATTTCGCTTCTAAACATAATCTACAAACATTTAATAGGTGTGACATGTTGTATTACTGCTAATCTTGTAATCGGACACTGTTACGTCCTTTCTCTTTGTTATGAGTAGTATCTTGTATTAATCCTTATTTAAACCGTTACATGGAATAGAAATCCTGTACAGATCGGTCAGCGTTTCCGTACGGTGACCCACGGACGATACTTTCCTTTGGACAACAGCATGATCAGCGAACAACCTGATCACATGAACAACGTGATTACTTATTAAATCCAACCATCACCACCAGCAGTGGAATCCGATCTGTCACGCTTGACGTACAATAACAGCAACATTTGTGACAGCTGATATCGTCAGATAAGGGGGAACGACGACCTGAATTATTTATTATAAATTTCAGTGGTCTTGCTAGCAATATCATATAGTTACAATTCCTACCGGTTTTATACGCCGTCATGCTTTTACCAGCCTTTGAATATTCAGAAGCGTCTTTTAATAGCAATCTTTTGGTCATCAGCGCACTTCGGTACAAATTCTAGTGTAAGCATGGTCTGAGGACAATTCAAAGCGAAACTGGTGATTATCTAGGTCTAATTACATTATATTGTGATCAAGAACATTGTAATTTATGACGAAACAACAACATTTCGAGGGAATGTAGCCACTGCAACCAGCTTTCAACCATGCAGCAAACAATGACGTAAGCGTGACCATGGGACTGCCATATGCTAATGCTACGAATCAGATGCAGAGGTAGTGACGTGCACGGCATCAGTACAACATGGCCACAATCCCCGAAAGTTACAGTCAACACTTATAATGATCGTCGCAATTTTCATTATCTCCGACTTCTCAAATTTCATATTCATCCGTCTCACAGGAGATGACACAACCCACAGTAGCTCATCACCAGCTGAACATGGCACCTTACACTCTGACTTAGCATTAGACTCAAAACTTGTGGACACCGTATATGAACTCAATACATTTTTAATGCAACATGCTGACCAAAGCTATATGGATTCAAATGCCACACCACTCATTCTAGACAGACATGCCTATCTTCAGATCTATCAGTGGCTCCTAAAAATCCTCCAATTGATGGCACAGCTAGCAATATCGAACACAGTAATGCTGCTCATAGTGATGCCTGCCATTTATGTAGTTATCGTTCAAGTTTAACTCGTTGATTATATTCTCCTTTGGAACGGTTGGACATTCATGACACTGTAGCATACTATAACTGCAATGTTATTGGCAATAGGTTGTGCCTTGTTGTTTTAGCTCCTCTGGTGGCGCATGGCTCATGTGAGCATGACATGAGCATTTGATTGAAACAAACTTTATTATTACCATACGTAACGGTACTGCATAAATTCAAACTTGCAAAACTAACTACTAAATGTAACTCATTAACACGTTTTTATTACGTTCCTTTCTTGTCTGTCCGTGTGTTTAGTACAAATTTTGCAGTTTATTTTAAACTAACTTCCTGATGAGCTAGAGACTTGAAATTTTAAACGGGGCCCTGAACTGGAAGGCAGTGCTATATTAACTCGCTTTCATGTCGAGCATGAGGGTAAAAAGGTTTGGTATTGGTGACGTGTAGGCTGTCCTGCATTAACGATATTTTGTGAAGGTAGTGTCAGAATGCTTTCCGGGGGTATACATGCGGTTGGACATAGCTGAGCAGAGAGGGGGAAGCAGGAGTTGGATAGTGAGAGGATGAGGTTGAGATGGTCAGAGGTAGGAGGTAGAGGATGTATAGGTAGAGGTGAAAGGAGAAGATGGACAGAGAGAGAAGGGAGCGGAAAAGATGGATTGCCTGAGAGGGGCAGAAGAAAATGAACAGAGAGAGTGGAGAGGCGGAAATGGACAGAGAGTGTGGACTTTAGGAGAGGAACAGAAAGAGGGCAGAGGCGGAGATGATCAGACAGAGGGAGCAGGACACAGTGCAGAATTATAATTAAATCAAGACCCTAAGCTGTCGACAGGCGTTGATATACTGTACATCAACGGGGACAGGTGAAAATGTGTGCCCCGATCAGGACTCGAAGAAGAATGTCAATGGCCGGTTAGCCTTAACTATATGAAGATGATATCTGTTCTTCCGGAAATTGACCTTCTTCTTCTGTGCTGGATGCACACGCATTGCTCGAACTCTTATGGGACCCGGTAAGATTGTCTGCCGCGAGTAATGAGTGTAATGGGCAGGCGCACTATGAATATAGTGTGTGGACATTAAGTTGGGAATGTGGATCTCACGGGGAGTGCGCAAGTGATAAACCCCTGCAATCGTAATATCCTACGTGCCCTCGGTGGCTCAGGTGGAGAGAGCGTCTGCCATGTAAGCAAGAGATCCCGGCTTCGAATCCTGGGCGGAGTACACATTTTCAGCTGTCCCCTGTCGACAGTTTAGGGTCTTGATTTAATTATAGTTTCATTCTAAGAGAGCTGCATGGTCACCAATGGTATCTGGTCCCACAGAACAGTACGAAATGAGGGAGGGCAGGGATGCAGAGAGGGTGGAGGATGAGGAGATGGACAGAGAGAGGAGGGACGAGATGTACGCAACATTTGTGACAGGTATATGAGGGTGAAGCTGCAGGTATGAAACTAGTATTCAAATAAAAATATTATTAAAAAATTACATAAAATCAATTTTTCTTGGTCCTTTACTTAATTTTTTGTAAGAATAACAGTTAAACAGACTGATATATTAGCAACAGGTACATATGCCACTATTCTATTTCAGGTGTGATCAGATGAAAAAACGCTGAAATGAAATTGGAATCTTACACTTGTCTCTCTTGTAATCTCATCAAAATGTTTAAAATCCATTGAATAATTTCACGCACAAGGACACAAAACATTTATTTAAATAAAAATAATTTTTTCATGTAACACATTTATAAATCAGTCTAAATAGTATAAAACAACTTCTAGTAGACCCATATATATTTGTAACTCCATACAGAGAGTTCTGAAAATTTGAGATTGAGAATTTTTAATAGCTACAGATATACTTGTAACATCTATAGTGGAAAACTTAGGTTGTAACCAATAAATAACAGTTAGGTAAACTATTTGTGTATCAACCACGTATTGCATGTGCCCCTCTCTTTTCTTTATAAACCTTCCATATGTTTTCATAGCTGTTAAAAATTCACAATCACATATTTTTAGAAACATCTGTGTTGATCTCAATAGAACTAGAAGAAGCTGTTTTACACATTTTAATCTGATTTAAAAACATGTTGTATTTAAAAAAAGAATTATTAAAATAATTATATTACTATACGGAAATTTATGATCATACAAGTTGAATCAAATTAAGCATGGCACGAAATCTTCTCATAGGTGAAGGCACATTACTTGTATAGGTAATCTTGAACTTTAATTACCCTTTTGAGAGAACAAAATTAATTATTTAAATTTTCATTTGATTACAGAAATATATCTGTAATCCTGTACGCATCAAAATCACCTCTCCACTGTACCACAGTACGTAGCTATTGGAGCCGAAAGGGAAAGACACACAAACACTACATTTATTTTGACCACTATACTGGGGTGCTACAGTACTATAGAGCAGGGTTTCTAGATGAGAGAGTCTTCATCCAGAGCAGTTTGCATTTGAAGGATGCTGTGACATGGAGGTAGACTAATGCAACTTCAGCCACTGCACTTATTACAGACACTAGTGATATAACAGTTTGGGGGGTATTGCAGAAGTGAAATACTCACGTGTACCACCATCTAAATGCCCAGGTACTAGTACGACATGATTTCGCACCTCGAATTTAATTTGTGCACTGCTTTATTTCATCTTCAGCCACTGCAACCAAAGTTAATAAAATCGAATATCTCTCGGGCGTGGCGTCTCCTGATACCCGCAGGAGAACTGCAGCTGAAATGGAAAGAAAGAAGCAGGAGACAGGTCCCTTACATCCCTTGTTTGGACACGAACATCAGTCACCAAGTCAATCGAGAAAAAGACATAACCAATTCCGACACCACCTGCAATGTGCAGAATACAACTCTGGCGTACTTCATCATCAGAGGAATACTGGTATGATCCCAAAGAAGAACTTGCTGCAGGTCACCACCTCCCATACGAGACTCAGAAGGTCCTCAGTAAACTGAGAACTGGAGTATCTAAGACTAAGGCAACCACGAAGAACAGGGGATACATCTCAGTGGATGTGCTATGTGGGTGTGGTGAATCTCAAGACCACCAGCAGCTCCTCATCTGCAGGGAACTGGTGGAACTGTCTCTATGGACGATCTGCTTGTCTCCAATGCTAAGTCAGTTCACACAGCGGAATTCTGGGCACCACGTGCAATAAAATCGTATATATAAATAAATAAACAAATAAAACTGCGCATAGTGTAAACACAGATGATACGAGTATAACAGTTTGAAGGTATTGGATAAGTGTAAGAGTGATGTATACCACCTTTTAAATGTTCAGGTACTAGTACTACCTGATTTCGCACCCAGAAAATTGAATCTGTGCACTGCTTTATGTCACCTTCAGGCACTGCACACAGTACAATCACTGGTGATATAACGGTTTGGAGTGTATGGCACTTCTAAAAGCCCGTGTACTACACTGAAGCGCCAAAGAGACTGGTACAGGCGTACGTATTCAAATACAGATATACGTTAACAAGCAGAATACGACGCGGTGGTCGGCAATGCCTTTATAAGACAACAAGAGAACAGTTTGTTTAATCGATTACTGGCGCTTGAGTGGGAAGTTATTAAGATTTAAGTGATTTAAACTTGTTGTTATAGTCGGCCGAGCGATGGGACACAGCATCTCCGAGGTAGCGATGAAATGAGGATTTTCCCGTTGAAAATTTCACGAGTGTACCGTGAATATCAGGAATCTGGTAAAACATCAAATCTCCGGCATCGTTGCAGCCGGAAAAAGGTCCTACAAGAATGGGACCGACGACGACTGAAGAGAGTCGTTCAACGTGACAGAAGTGCAATTCTTTCGCACATTGCTGCAGATTTCATTGCTGGACCATCAACAAGTGTCAGCGTGCGAACCATTCAACGAAATATCATCGATATGGGCTTTCGGAGACGAAGGCCCACTCGTGTTCCCTAGACGACCGCACGACACAAAGCCTTATGCCTCGCCTGCGCCCGTCAACACCGACATTGGACTGCTGATGAATGGAAACGCGTTGTCTGATCTGACGAGTCTCGTTCCAAATTGTATCGAGGGGATGGACATGTGCAGGTATAGAGACAACCTTATGAATCCATAGACCCTGCATGTCAGCAGGGGACTGTTCAAGCTGGTGGAGGCTCCGTTATTGTGTGCAACGTTTGCAGTCGGAGTGATATGGGACCCCTGATACGTCTAGATATGATTCTTTCAGGTGACACGTACGTAAGCATCCTGTCTGATCACCTGCATCCATTCATGTCCATTGTGCGTTACGACGGACGTGGGCAATTCTAGCGGGACAATGCGACACGTTCAGAATTGCTGCAGAGTGGCTCTAGAAACACTCTTCTGAGTTTAAACACATTCGCTGGTCACCAAATTCAGCAGACACGATCATTATTGAGCTTATCTGGAATGCCTTGCAACGTGCTGTTCAGAACAGATCTCCAACCCCTTGTATTCTTATGGATTGACAGACAGCCCGGCAGGATTCCTGGTGTCAATTCCCTGCAGCACTACTTCAGACATTAGTCGAGTCCATGCCACGTCATGTTGCGGCACTTCTGCGTGCTTGCGATGGACCTACACGATATTAGGCAGGTCTACCAGTTTCTTTGGCTCTTCATTGTGGCACGAGCTGATTTCGCACCTCCAATTGAATTTATGCAATTCTTTATTTCACCTTCAGGCACTGCAGACAGTACAGACACTGGAGACACTGGTGAGATAACAGTTTGGAGTGTATTGCAGAAGTGTAACATTCATGTGTACCGCCTTGTATATGCCTAGGTACTAATAGACCCTATTTCGCACCTCGAATTCAATTTGACCACTGCCTTATTTCACCTTCAGCCACTTCACATATTACAGACACTCGTCATATAACAGTTTTTAGGATATTGCGGAAGTGTAAGATCCATGCGTACTACCTTCTAAATGCCTAGGTACTAGTACAACCTGATTTCGCACCTTGCATTCAATTTGTGCAATGCGTTATGTCATCAAATGCTTCTTGTTACAAGCAAAAGCTACTTACAGAAGGGCTTATTATACATGTGTCTGATGTCTTAACAATGATAATAGTGGAAGTAGTATGACAAACAACGTCGACTGCTGTAAATTTTTCCATTAACAGTTTACTGTGAACTAGAATGAAATGTAATCCTTGTAGTAACATCGAAAGATCGTGGCGTCACACCAGAGTCGGCAACACTCATCGTCTACAGTTTTCACCCTCTACAGCTTCTTCTACGAGGGGTGCTCAGAAAGCAATGCACTGCATTTTCTTCTTCAACAGTTCTTTACTGAACATAGTGAGAATCACACACGAAAGAATTTATACACCTTATTTTTCCACGTAATCTTCATCCCGTTCTATGGCCTTCCTCCAGCGCGAAACAAGGGCGTGTACGCCCTGTCGGTACCATTCCTTGTCCTGGTGGCGGAGCCAGTGCTTCACTGTGTGAATCACCTCCTCATCATCCTAAAAATGTGTTCCTTTAATGGCCCAAACAAGTGGAAATCCCACGGGGCTAGGTCAGAGCTGTAGGGTGGATGGGGTAACACTATCCAACCCTGTTTTGCGATGTGTTTCTACATCTACATCTACATCCATACTCCGCAAGCCACCTGACGGTGTGTGGCGGAGAGTACGTTGAGTACCCTCTCTTCTATTCCAGTCTCGTATTGTTCGTTGAAAGAAGGATTGTCGGTATGCCTCTGTGTGGGCTCTAATCTCTCTGATTCTATCCTCATGGTCTCTTCGCGAGATATACGTAGGAGGGAGCAATATACTGCTTGACTCTTCGGTGAAGGTATGTTCTCGAAATTTTGACAAAAGCCCGTACGGAGCTACTGAGCGTCTCTCCTGCAGAGTCTTCCACTGGAGTTTATATCTATCATCTCCGTAACGCTTTCGCGATTACTAAATGATCCTGTAACGAAGCGCGCTGCTCTCCGTTGGATCTTCTCTATATCTTCTATCAACCCTATCTGGTACGGATCCCACACTGCTGAGCAGTATTCAAGCAGTGGGCGAACAAGCGTACTGTAACCTACTTCCTTTGTTTTCGGATTGCATTTCCTTAGGATTCTTCCAATGAATCTCAGTCTGGCATCTGCTTTACCGACGATCAACATTATATGATCATTCCATTTTAAATCACTCCAATGCGTACTCCCAGATAATTTATGGTATTAACTGCTTCCAGTTGCTGACCTGCTATTTTGTAGCTAAATGATAAAGGATCTATCTTTCTGTGTATTCGCAGCACATTACACTTGTCTACATTGAGATTCAATTGCCATTCCCTGCACCATGCGTCAATTCGCTGCAGATCCTCCTGCATTTCAGTACAATTTTCCATTGTTACAACCTCTCGATACACCACAGCATCATCTGCAAAAAGCCTCAGTGAACTTCCGATGTCATCCACCAGGTCATTTATGTATATTGTGAATAGCAACGGTCCTATGACACTCCCCTGCGGCACCCCTGAAATCACTTTTACTTCGGAAGACTTCTCTCCATTGAGAATGACATGCTGCGTCCTGTTATCTAGGAACTCCTCAATCCAATCACACAACTGGTCTGATTGTCCATATGCTCTTACTTTGTTCATTAAACTACTGTGGGGAACTGTATCGAACGCCTTGCGGAAGTCAAGACACACGGCATCTACCTGTGAACCCGTGTCTATGGCCCTCTGAGTCTCGTGTACGAACAGCGCGAGCTGGGTTTCACACGACCGTCTTTTTCGAAACCCATGCTGATTCCTACAGAGTAGATTTCTAGTCTCCAGAAAAGTCATTATACTGGAACATAATACGTGTTCCTAAATTCTACAACTGATCGACGTTAGAGATATAGGTCTATAGTTTTGCACATCTTTTCGACGTCCCTTCTTGAAAACGGGGATGACCTGTGTCCTTTTCCAATCCTTTGGAACGCCACGCTCTTCTAGAGACCTACGGTACACCGCTGCAAGAAGGGGGGCAAGTTCAGCAGTCGTCAGACTTGTGTGGGGCCGAGCGTTATCCTGTTGCTGCAAAACACCGAAGTCACCAGAAGCGCGTCTTGAGTTTTCTTAATGTGTTGACATACGCTTCTGAAGTAACGGTATCGCCTCTTGGTATCACATCAATGAGACTCACTCCTTCACAGTCCCAGAATACGGTGATCATGACATTACCGACGGAAGCAGTTGTTTTGAATTCTTTCTTCTGTGGGGAGTGGGAATGGCGCCATTCCATCGACTGTCGTTTTATTTTGGGTTCAAAATGATGGACCCAGGTTTCATCAGCTGTCACAATCCGATACAAGAAGGCCTCCCCCTCAGCTTCAAAACGTTGCAAAAAATCAAGAATGTTTTTTTCCGTACAATATGTGACACCGCCGGACCCATCTTGCACACACTTTTGAATATCCAAGAGTGTGGACTGTTGCATCTACACTTCCTTTGCTGATTGACAGATGCAGCGCCAACTGCCGAGTCGTAATGCGTCTGTCCTCGCGAATGATAACATAAGCTCGCTGCCACATGTCAGGTGTGACAGCCGTGGATGGTCTCCCCGACCGCTGCAAATCGTGGAGCTCCGCCGAACCGCCTTCTGATGACCTCACCCTCCGTGCTCAGTGGCTAACTGTACTTCTATCGACAGCAGATGCTCCATAGACTTTGCACAAGCGTTTGTGAAAATTCCACAGAGTTTCTTTCTCTGCATTGAGAAATTCAGTGACGGCACGTTGCTTGTAACGTACATCACCTACAGACGCCATTTTGAAACTGTCCTGCAGCTACGCTATCAGTCGGAAGTGAAGGAAACTTGGCGCGCTTACTCAGAAGACTTCAAATAATAACATACGTACCGCTTCGCATTCGTAGCATTGTTTTCGGCTGAGAAAAAAGATATGGTGCATTACTTTCTGGGCAACCCTCATAGTACCATGGAAGTTATTGTCTGATGTCTTAACACACGTCCAATAATCTGTCCCTTCTTCTTGTTAGTGTTTTCCATAGATCACTCTCCTTGCAGATTCTACAGAGAACCTCCTCATTCCTTACCTTATCAGTCCATCTAATTTTCAGCATTCTTCTGTAGCAGTAAATCTCATCCGTTCTGGTTTTCGCACAGTCTATGTTTCACTACCATACAATGCTGTGCTCCAAACGTACATTCTCAGAAAACTCTTCTTTAAATCAAGGCCAACATTGGACACTATCAGACTTCTCTTGGCTAAAAATGCCCTTTTTTCCATTGCTTTTTATATCCTCCATGCTCCGTCCATCGTGAGTTAATTCGCTGCCTACGTAGCAGAATTCCTTAATTTCATCTACTTCGTCACCAACAATTTTGATGTTAAGTTTTTCTCCTGTTCTTATTCGTGCTACATCTCATTACTTCCCCTCTTTCTTCGATTTTCTCCCAATCCGTGTTCTTTACTCATTAGACTGTTCATTCCATTCACCACATCCTGAAATTCTTCTTCATTTTCATTGAGGATAGCAACATCGTCAGCAAATCTTATCGTTGAAACCCTTTCACCTTGAATTTTAGTCCCACGCTTGAAACATACTTTTATATCTCTCATTGCTTCTTCGCTGTATAGATTGAACAATACGTGCGAAGTACTACATTCCTGTCTTACTCCGTTGCTAATCTAAGCACTTTGCTCTTGTTCTTCCAGTCCTATTGTTCCCTACTGCTTTTTGTACATACTGTACATCATTCGTCCTTCCCTATAGCTTACTCCCATTTTTCTCAGAATTTCGAACAACTTGCTTTGTTTTACAGTGTCGAAAGCTTTTTCAGGTTGACAGATCTTCTTTAGTCTTGCTCCTATTATCAAGAGCAACGTCAGAACTGCCTCTCTGGTACTTTTACCTTTCCTAAAGCCAAACTGTCATATAACACACCCTCAATTTTTTGTTCAGTTGTTTTGTGTGTTATTCTTGTCAGCAATTTGGATCCATGAGCTGTTAAGTTGATTATGCGATAATTCCCGCACTTGTCGGCTCTTTCAATCTTCGAAACTGTGTGGATGATGTTTTACCGAAAGTCTGACGGTAGATCGCCAGCCTCATACATTCTGCACTCAAACGTGAATAGTCCTTTTGTGGTCACTTTTCCCAACTATTTTAGAAATTTTGGTAGAATGTTATCTATCCGTTCTGCCTTATTTGATCTTAAATATTCCAAATATCTTTCAAATACTAATACTGGTTCCTCTATCTCTTCCGTATCGACTCCTGTTTCTTCTTGTATCACGACATCGAGTGGGTCCTCCTCCTGATAGAGATCTTCAATATACTGCTTCCATCTATTCGCTCTGTGCTCTGCGTTCAGTTGTGGGATTACCATTGCGTTCATAATATTAACGCCTTCTTTTACTTTCACCGATGGTTGTTTCGGCTTTCCAGTACGCCGAGTCAGTCTTTCCAACAATTATTTCTTTTCCGATTTCTTCACATTTTTCATGTAGCCATTCCGCCTTTCCTTTCCTGCACTTCCTATTTATTTAATTCCTCAGTGACTTGTATTTCTGTATTCCTGAATTTTCCCAAAACATTTTTGTATTTCCTTGTTTCATCGATAAGCTGAAGTCGTTCTTCAGTTATTCATGGTTTCTTCGCACCTGCCGCCGTAGTACTTATGTTTTTCATTCCATCTTCTGTGATTGCCCTTTTTAGAGGTGTCCATTCCTTTCAGACTTACATGCCTCCTGGGCTATTCACTATCACAATATTTAGAGCCTCAGAGGACTTTAAACTGATCTCTTCATTCCATAGTGCTTTCGTATCCCATTTCTTTGCGCGATGCTTCTGCCTGACTAGCCTTAAGTGCAGTGCCGAATGACAAAACTGAATGCTCAGTACTTCGGATTGAATACTTTTACGCGATTCTGTAATGAGATTCCAACTTACGAAAAACAAACGATCCATGACCCTCTGTAATATCTCGCGCCTAATACAAGATCAAGTTCGCAATTCATTACAAGTTCAACGTGTGAAATGACTGCAAAATAGCTGCTGGAATACGAATATAACGAGACGAAAATGAGTGAAACCGCTGCCTATTAATAACCAATGAACCGAGCGAGTTGGAGCAATGAGTAGCACACTGGACTTGCATTCGGAAGGACGACGGTTCAAACCAGCGTCCTATCATCCTGATTTAGGCGCTTCCTTCCCCATCCTTCCCTGATACGATGGGACCGATGAACTCGCTCTTTGGTACCCTCCCCCGAATTAACCAACCAACCAATAACAAATGAAAACAACCGAAAAGGTCCCATTAAATCTCCAAACTGCAGGCGCCACCTCAGAACTGCTAAAACTCGTCAATTCGATGGCCTGAAACAAAGTGTGATTTTAAACTCTTTCATCAGTATGTCCCAATACCGCCCGCTGCTCTGCGTCTACATCTACATGGTTACTCTGCAATTCACAGTTAAGTGCCTGGCAGAGGGTTCGTCGAAACCATTTTCATATTACTTCTCTACCATTCCACTCTCGAATGGCGCGTGGGAAAAAGTAAAACCTAAATCTTTCCGTTCGAGCTCTGATTTCTCTTATTTTATTATGATGATCATTTCTCCCTACGTAGGTGGGTGTCAACAAAATATTTTCGCATTCAGAAGAGAGAGTTGGTGATTGAAATTTCGTAAATAGCTCTCGCCACAAAGAAAACAGCCTTTGTGTCAGTGACTGCCACCCCAACTCACGTATCATATCAGTGACACCCCTATTGCGCGATAACACGAAACGAGCTGCCCTTCTTTGCACTTTTTCGATGTCCTCCGTTAATCCTACCTGGTAAGTATCCCATATCGCGCAGCAATATTCCAGCAGAGGACGGACAAGTGTAATTAGGCTCTTTCTTTAGTGGGTTTGTCGTAGTATTCTGCCAGCAAAGCGCAATCTTTGTTTCGCCTTCCTCACAATATTATCCATGTGGTCTTTACAATTTAAGTTGCTCGTAATTGTAACTCCTAGGTACTTAGTCGAATTGACAGCCCTTAGATTTGTGCGACTCATCGTAAACCCAAAATTTATCGGATTTCTTTTAGTAACCATGTGGATGACTTCGCACTTTCCTTTGTTTAGTGCCAATTGCCACTTTTGGCACCATACAGAAATTCTCTCTATAATATTCTGTAATTGGAATTGATCATATGTTGATTTTACTAGACGGTAAATTACAGCGTCATCTAGAAACAATCTAAGGGGGCTGCTCAAATTATCACCTAGATCAGGCTCGTCCAAACTGTGCCCCTGGGGCGCTAGCGCCCGCGATCACCCGCGGCCAGCGCCCCGGGAGAATTCGTATGTTGCTGCAGTGGCCGAGCCGTGCCGCTTAGCTGGCCGTGCGGACCGCCCGAACGCCAGCCGATAGACGTATTTGTTCGCCCAAAGGAGATGGGGCCCCTCCACGCCCGCACCAACGTGGTGACCAAACCAAAAGTTCTACTGTCACCTCCGTAAACATGTTAGTTATCTAGTAGGTGGATCACAGGATGCTGGGCTGTGATGTTGTCCGTGCGTCTGTGTAAGGCTACGCATTAACACGGTCCATCAGGTGATAGATAGTGGACGAAACGCGAGTGAGGGTAGCGATTTGAAGAGCAAAGAAAAAAAAGTGCCATGGCTCGTGCCGTGGGGAAAAAACCTCTGCGACAGTGGGATGGGTAGTAAGAGCAGTAGTGGCTTACTAGCGGCGATAGCTCATGCAAGGTTGGATTTTTTAGTATAGGAATCATGCATCATTACCGTGACAAGCGATGGCGATGTGTCCCAGTTGCTGCAGCTGCTGCATTCCTGGAACAATCAAGATCGTTATACAGTAGTGGGAGATCGGCCATAGATCATCTCACTGTGTGGGGGATGTGTGGAGCTTGTTTGCATGCAGTGTACGGTGCGGCTTCCCTGTGTGGTGCCAGTTATTCGGCAGTGTATTTCAGCTGGATATCCAGTAAATGCGTCTGATTAACAAGGGCTCGCCTGTGCCGTTATGTTTGCGTATGCTTGGTCATAGATGTTATGTCCTTTCAAGTATGTCTTTTGGTCTTTTATGTTTCCATCTATGGTTGTGGTCGTAGTTCCCCAGATTCAGAATAAACGGGTTCTGCGAATGTCTGGAGTTTCTGTATAGTCTTGTGGTGAGTTTGTGGATTACCTCCGTGAGAGTCTCAAGTCGGTATTCCCGGTGTAGGTCCGCGATGCGTGTGTATCGTGGAGCATTGCTTATGATTTCGAGTACTTTGTTTTGTATGAGCTGCAGACGGCGCAGGCGTGTAGGCGCAGCGTATCCCCAGACGGGAGCTGCGTACGTCATCAGGGGTCGGGTAAGTGTCATGTACATGGACCTCGACACCCTTCTGTTCAGTGTGCTACGCCTGTTGAGCATAGGATAGAGCTGTTTGAGCCTCGCGCTAGCTCGGTTGGTCATGTGTTGTATGTGGTCCCCCCAGAGTAATTTCCGGTCCAGCCAGACACCGAGGTATTGGACTTTCTCGCGGAAACTTATTGGACGTGCATGTAGAGTTATTGGTCTGCAGTAGCGGTGTTTGTGCAGTTGCTTCGGTCTTTTAGTGAACAGAACGGCTTCGCACTTGTCGACGTTTACTCTAACACGCCATTTCTCCAACCAAGGCTCGGCCACTCTGAGTGCAGTCTGTAGGCGTGACGTAATGTTTGATGGTTTCCAATCTTGCGCAAGGATGGCTGTGTCATCCGCGAAGATTGCCATCATTGTGTTGTGTGTGGTTGGAAGATCGTTTATGTAGAGGTTAAACAGTAGGGGCCCTAGGATGCTTCCCTGGGGTACTCCCGCGTGTATACCGTGTCGTGTTGATTGTTTTCCCTGCACGTCAGTGTTGAAACTCCTGTCTGTGAGGTATGAGTGTATTAGACGCAGCAGCACGTCGGGGAATCCCGCGTCGCTGAGTTTGCGGATGAGGCCGTTGCGCCATAGACGGTCGAAAGCCTTTTCGATGTCCAGGAACACTGCCCCTGTAGCTTTGTTTATGTTGAAGCCATGTGTTATATGTTCAACGACCCGTAGGAGTTGTTGTGTTGTGGAGTGGTGATTCCTGAAGCCGAATTGCTCCGGTCTCAGGATGTCATTTGTTATGCAGTGCCTAGTTATGCGTTTGAGAATCACCTTCTCAACAATCTTACTGAGCGAGCTCAGAAGGCTGATGGGTCGGTAATTTTGTGGGAGGCTGTGGTCTTTCCCCCACTTCCTGAACATCAGGACCCTGGCCGTCTTCCAAAAGGCGGGGAAGTGTTGGTGTTTTGGTATGGCATTCGTTATGTGTGTTAGGTACTCAGTTGCTTTATCCGTGAACTCCTGGAGGACACGGTTTTGAATGCCATCATGACCAGGGTTTTCCTAGCAGCGGAATGCATTATAGCCCAGGAGACTTCGGCTGTGCTAGCATGTCGAATGTCGTCGCGCGATGGTTGGGCTGGAATGCGTGTAACCTCTTGGTCAGTAGCAAGTGTGAACGCTGAATCTGATGGTACCTGGTTCGGTGTGAATGACGCTGCGAGTGTTCGGCCCATTAGTTCTGCTTTCTCTACCGCTGAGTATGCAGGTCCGTCAGGCCCTTGAAGCGTTGCGGTGTCTATTTTCTCCCTGGTGAAGTGTCGGGCTAGTTGCCAGACGCCAGGTCGTGTGGTGTCCAGCCCTTCGAGTTTTTGGTTCCACTGTCGTGTTCTGTGTGTTTGTATTTTATCGTGTATGATGCCCTGTAGTCTGTTAATGTGCCGTTTGAAGTACGGGCGCCTGGTGCGCTGCCATTGTCTCCTGAGGCGATTCCTCATTGAGATTAGGCCCAGGATTTCCTGGGGCAGGGCCGCACTGCGTTGTTGTGAGGTGCGATAAGGTATGGTGCCTGCCATTGCGTCCTGGACGGCGTTGGTGAGGGTTTCTACTGCCTCGTCAATTTGTGCTGTTTCGTTAATTTCGTGTATAGGTGGGATGTGGCTATCAAGCGTTTGCTTGAACAATGTCCAATTCGCACGTCCGTAGTCCAACATCTTGCGTTGTTCCGTGTGCTGCAGTGTTTCCTCAGTTTTCCCTTCGGGCAGAGGACGTCTCACAAGTGCTTCAACTAGAGCTGATTGACCTACAGTGCCATATCCGCCTGAAGGACCGCTTTCTTATGTGTAACTTCCTAAAACTAAGAACCGTTCATTCCTTGGCGATAAAAATTTGACCAATTCTTTGAGGTTAGCAGTCTCACGGAGTATTGTACCAAGCCTAGACAAAATCGTTTCCTCGAAAAAGAAAAACGTGTAAAATGTTATTTGTCTTCTTTAACAATGTTAACTGTAAGAATAAAAGAGCTTTATAACCTTAATTCTATTTTAATAAGTTTTTAAACTTTGTCAGTTAAAATTATTAGGTACAAAACAGCAAACTAAGGATCCGATTTCTGAACTCTGAAAAGGGATACAAAAAATTCTAGCACGAAGTATAACAAAAAATACTTACTTGTAACTACTAACAGTAAGAATGAGACTCTATATCCCTTACATAAAATTAATTCTAAAAAAGAATATTTTGTTTACGTTAGATCTGACCGCGGGACAGTCCAGCGCAGAGCAGTGCTGTGCGGTGTCTCTCTCTCTCTCTCTCTCTCTCCCTCTCTCTCTCTCTCTCCCCTATCGCGACACTAGCGACAGACACCTATCGCGACACTAGCGACACACCCCTATCGCGACACTAGCGACACACCCCTATCGCGACACTAGCGACACACCCCTATCGCGACACTAGCGACACACCCCTATCGCGACACTAGCGACACACCCCTATCGCGACACTAGAGACACACGGTGCGCTGAACTACACTGTCCTGCACCCGTGGGGCGCGGGCGCGCCCGCCGGGCGCAATTCTTGGCTGAGCCTGACCTAGATCATTTATGTAAATCAGGAATAGCAGAGGGCCTATGGCACTACCTTGCGGAACGCCAGATATCACTTCTGTTCTACTCGATGATCTACGGTCTATCACTACGAACCGTGACCTATAAAAAAAAAAAAAAACTGTGGAGCTCGCCAGAGGTACACACGCTTCCATTGATGCGTCTCTAGGAGGCGTAACTCAAAGAATCTGCTCTACTTATTGATACCAATAACAGAACGTCAGCAAAAAGTTTGCAAAGACTAGTTTCGCGAGTTAAAGAAAACAAAATTGTAGCAGAGTTGAAAGTTCCGTTTAACGCACAATTTTCGAACTGTAAAAGCAGGTGCTAGCAAAATTATTTAATGAAGAGCGTTCCAGCTGCCCCTCATACCGACTCTACCTTATAAACCAAAATATAGAGCTGTCAGCAATGAAGTGTGTCCACGGTGCAGATTATAACTATTTACAGTTCGTGAATGATAGTGTGTGATGGAACATTACTCATAACGGGAAGTTACAGGCACGCGTTTCACGTATGGTGATGAAATCTATAGTGCGTCGAAAGTGGGACGTTTCGTAATAGACGTTTTTGTAGTAGTAAGAAATTTGTGGTGTAGGAGAGAAACATGTGAGTAACTGAATCATTAGGTTCATAATCGGTCAAGCTTTTGAACGAAGAATTGCTTGCACAATCATTTTGAGGAGAGACCTTTGAATCGTATGGAAGAAGTCAATCAATAAACGACCCTCAACATGGCCTAGAAATAAACACTTCGAAGACCGGCACAGTAGGGAGAGTAGCGCTGGATTAGCTATTACACTGTCATAGAGAAGAACGTTCACAAATAATGGGCTAAATGATTTTGAAATCAGAGTTCAGTTATGGCAGTGGATTGTATTGTTGCTATAAGGTGTAAGTTTTATTTGTCATTAAAAACTAAATATAAAATTCCGACCGTGAATGTCTGGTCTCAAAATATTAAGCTTAGCCTAATCTGCTAAATATAAAGCCTTGGCGCTGGAAGTTTGTTAGGTTAAATTCTGTATGTGAGGTGCAACAGAACAAAATTAAAAATGTCGAAAGTGAGAAGAGACGCCACATCGCATATGCTTTTTACTTCTATGGTTTTCGTACTGGAGAGAGAGTAGGAGGTTTAAACGTGACAGACGTCTTTTTAATATGACCCTACTTATTTAGTTGCAGCAGAGGCCTCTTTTCTCGTTCCGGGAATACCCGAATGCAGTTTGGCCGCAGCAACGTGCACAAATATACCGTTGGCCGCTGGTTTGCGGAGGGAACAGGTTTTCACATTATAAAATGACACACTTACTCCAGTGTCGGACCTGTTGATGTTTGAAGGTAATTTTTACCCGTTCCTCCGGTCCAGGTAGCTGCTGGACCAAGGCATGGCAGTTTGTGCGCGTTTGAAACGTGGCCCCAATGCCTGCACCTGCTGTGAGAGCCACAGACGACTTACGTAAGTCTACAAAGACGGCCTCGAACGTTATATTCGCCACGGGTAGGCGGGGCCGTTAGGTCAAGACAGTCACTCAGGCGCTCATGGCCTGGGCTCACGTTTTATTTGGAGCACAGAGCATCGTAAATGGGCAGACTTGCAATACGATCGGATTGGGATTCAACGATCAGGGAAAAGCATTTGTACAGAACCAGTTACTAAATCGTACATTTCACGCACATTAGGAGTTGGAAGATCAGTAGAGCTGAATGTATGTAGTTCTGAAACCGAATTATAAGTTGAAAGTCTACAAAAGTTAAACGGGACTAGTAGCGTATAGTCGAAATGAATCAGGTGATTCTGGGAAAATCAGAGTAGGAAACGAGGCACTGGTAAACGAAATTTCGTTATTTAGGCTGCAAATTAGCTGACGACGGCAGTAGAAGGAATATTATAAAAAGCAGTTTGGCAATAGCCGCGAAAGCTCTACCATACCGAGAAATATGTTAAAGTCTAACCTAAAATAAGTGATAAGAATTGAAGTCTTTCCCGAAAGTACTCGTGTGGAGTGTACCAAATGGTTCAAATGGCTTTGAGCACTATGGGACTCAACTGCTGAGGTCATTAGTCCCCTAGAACTTAGAACTAGTTAAACCTAACTAACCTAAGGACATCACAAACATCCATGCCCGAGGCAGGATTCGAACCTGCGACCGTAGCGGTCTTGCGGTTCCAGGCTGCAGCGCCTTTAACCGCACGGCCACTTCGGCCGGCTGGAGTGTACCCTGTATGTTTTCCAGTTCCGGCATTCGTCTAGTTAGCCAAGAAAAGCTCTAGAATATCTTGATCGGGACTGAAGACTTGGAATTATGTTGAATTTATTTAATCTCATCGAGCTCTGTAGCGAGATGAGCTGCAGACCGACGAAAGAAATTCGAAGATCAGTTTTGTTGATCAGTTGAACAGTGACTAACAGTAGCATCAACAGCAACAACAACTATTCCGAAGACTGGTTTTACGCGGTACTCCAGCGTAGACTCTTCGTTTTCGCATACATATTAAAACCGACATCCATATACACCTGCTTACGATATTCATGCCAGGGTCTCCCTCTACACTCGTTACCCCTCACCCTTCCTTCCGTTACCAGACATTATTCTTTGACTGCTCAGGATGTGTCCTATCAACGGATCCTTTCTCGTAGTGAAGTTGTACCATAAATTTCATTACCTTAAACTTGGCTGCGAAACAGGAGCTGTGTAATTCAGAATAGACTGAAAAATCAGCCAACCAATTGCAAATAAACCTTTATTTCCAACTGGTTGGCTGATTTTTGAGTCTATTATACATTTCTCACCAATTCGATTCAGTACCTCCACATCAATTGTTCGGTCTGTCCATGTACTCTTCAACAGTCTTCTGTAGCAATACTTTTGAACACCTTCTGTTCTCCTCTTGTCCCAGTTGCTTAGCGTCCACTTTTCACTTCCATAAAAGGCTGCACATTATGCAAATACCTCCAGAATAGACTTCTTAGAACACACTTTTGTATTAGATGTTAACAAATTCCTCTTTTTCAGAAATACTTTCTTGATTTTGGCCGCGAGCATTTCATATCGTCTCTGGTTTGGCCATCATCAGTTATTTTACTGCCGAAATAGCTAAATACGTCTCCTATTTATAGTGCTTGATTCCTGATCTAATTTCCTCAGCAACACCAGATTGAATTCGGTTACATTTCAAAATCACCTGCCTTTTATTTTTGCTGGTGTCAATTTTATAATCCTTGTGGAAACATTATATGTTTCATTCAACAAATCTAAGTCGTTTGTTGTCTCTGACAGAATTACAATGTCATCTTCAAACATTAAAGTAATTATTTCTTCTACTTGAACAGTAATACCCTTTCCCTCTTGGCTTAGTTTACCACTTGCTCAATGTACAGTTTGAATATCTTCGGGAATAGTCTATAACCCTTTCCCACTCCATTCTCAACTCTTGCTTTCCTTTCCTGTCCTTCCAATGTTATAACAGCAGTCTGCTTTCCGTACAGTCGCGCGGGATTCGCAGAGCGGTCTGGGGCGCTGCAGTCGTAGACCGTGCGGCTGGTCCCGGCGGAGGTTCGAGCCCTCCCCCTATGGTATGGGTGTGTGTGTTTGTCCTTAGGATAATTTAGGTTAAGTAGTGTGTAAGCTTAGGGACTGATGGCCTTAGCAGTTAAGTACCATAAGATTTCACACACTTTTTTTTTCTTTTTTCTTTTCTTTCCGTTCAAGCCGTGAATGACTTTCGGCTCCCTGAATTTCATCACGGCTATCTTTAGAATTTCAAACAGTATATTTCAATCAACATTTCCAGCAGCTTCCCGTACAACTAAAAACATCATCAACGTAAGTTTGTCTTTCTTCAGCCTGTCTTCTAAATGAGTCGTAGTGTCAGTATTGCCTCACGTGCTCCTATATTTCTCCGAAACCCAAACTGATCTTCCCCGAGGTCGGCTTCTACCAGTTTTTTCACTCTTCTGTAAATAACTCTTGCCATTATTTTGCAACCTTGGATGGTTAAACAACATAAAAAAGGTAAATTAAAATATCGACTCGTCGGTTATACATAACTGGAATGGAAGTAGTTTCACAGCTACAGAAGCGCTTAAATTCGGTGCACCACCTATATGTATTGCTCTGAGAGGAGTGTTAAGAGAACCAGTTCCATTAAGAGCACAACTTATGGAGCCAGCTATTAGCTAAACAGCCTTTGGTAGCTCTGGCCGTGGCACTGAACATTGCCAAACATGTTGAAGATTTCACTGGGAGGCCCCTATGTATGTGACTACAAGAAAAAAAACTTTAATGATATAAACCCCAGAAAAATTAAAATCTTGTTTGTGGTGCATGTCCTCTGCATTGATGAACATATCGGTTGCTGTACATTGAAGGAAAGCGTACAGCATCTGTTACGTCACGGGCGTTCCAGAGCCACGGTAATTACCCTCAGGCAACTCCACCTGCCACATAACAGTAAGTCAATTTATTGCTAGGCGAGGCGAAAACTATCCAATATTTCTTCGAGAGCGACGAATGTTACAATTGAATGTAGTGGAGAGGCAATGAAAGCAGTGGGCCTGCACCTGGAAAAGTGAGCCGCAAATAGCCGCGCTTGGCCATGCACTGAGCCGAATTCCATTATTGGTCATTCCAAAACCACGTGCTCATTAATTCTCATATCTTTATCCTATTTGAGTTTCTGCCGCCTCCCCAACAACCTTGTCTCGTAGTTCACAAGACGTTAAATCTCAGTCTTTCTTTTTTAGGAAGGCCATTTTCTCCCTGGCAAGCGTATTGTCTTAATGGATCACCAAGTTGTAGCACCGCCACTATATCTGGGCGTTAATGCAGGTACTACCATTTCAATCGCAGCAGTTAAAGGCAGCTGGCGGGCGCTAAGGTGTTTCTGCAACGGGTCTGTTTATACAGGGTGAGTCACCTAACGTTACCGATGGATATATTTCGTAAACCACATCAAATACTGACGAACCGATTCCACAGACCGAACGTGAGGAGAGGGGCTAGTGTAACTGGTTAATACAAACCATACAAAAATGCATGGAAGTATGTTTTGTAAAACAAACCTACATTTTTTTAAAAGGAACCACCTTAGTTTTGTTAGCACATCTGAACATATAAACAAATACGTAATCAGTGCCGTTTGTTGCATTGTAAAATGTAAATTACATCCGGAGATATTGTAACCTAAAGTTGACGCTTGAGTACCACTCCTCCGCTGTTCGATCGTGTGTATCGGAGAGCACTGCAACATACATCGCGTTTCTACAGAATGATCTGCCAACGTTGCTCAAAAATGTACCACTGGAAACGCGTCGACGTATGTGGTATCAGCATGGTGGTGCACCTGCACATTCCGCAGTTAACACTAGGCTGACCCTTGACAGGATGTTCGACGGGCGTTTCATAGGACGTGGAGGACGCATAAATTGGCCAGCCCGTTCTCCTGATCTTACACCTCTGGACTTCTTTCTGTGGGGTACGTTAAAGGAGAATGTGTACCGTGATGTGACTATAACCCCAGAGGATATGAAACAACGTATTGTGGCAGCCTGCGGCGACATTACACCAGATGTACTGCGGCGTGTACGACATTCATTACGCCAGAGATTGCAATTGTGTGCAGCAAATGATGGCCACCACATTGAACATCTATTGGCCTGACATGTCGGGACACACTGTATTCCACTCCGTAATTGAAAACGGAAATCACGTGTGTACATGTACCTCATCCCTCATGGTAATGTACATGTGCGTCAGTGAAAAAGACCAATAAAAAGGTTCAAAAATGGTTCAAATGGCTCTGAGCACTATGGGACTCAACATCTTAGGTCATAAGTTCCCTAGAACGTAGAACTACTTAAACCTAACCAACCTAAGGACATCACACACACCCATGCCCGAGGCAGGAGTCGAACCTGCGACCGTAGCAGTCCTGCGGTTCCGGACTGCAGCGCCAGAACCGCTAGACCACCGCGGCCGGCCCACTAAAAAGGTGTTAGCATGTGGACGTAATGTGCTGTTTCAGTCTCTTCTGTACCTAAGGTCCATCACCGTTCCCTTTGGATCCCTACGTAATTCGGTGCTCTCCGATGCACACGATCGAACAGCAGAGGAGTGGTACTCAAGCGTCAACTTTAGGTTACAATATCTCCGGATGTAATTAACATTTTACAATGCAACAAACGGCACTGATTACGTATTTGTTTATATGTTCAGATGTGCTAACAAAACGAACGGGGTTCCATTTAAAAAAACGTAGGTTTGTGTTAAAAAACTTACTTCCGTGCATTTTTTTATAGTTTGTATTAACCAATTACACTAGCCCCTCTCCTCACGTTCGTTCTTTGGAATCGGTTCGTCAGTATTTGATGTGGTTTACGAAATATATCCAGCGGTAACGTTAGGTGACTCATCCTGTATATCGCAAGGTGGACTAAGCCAAGTATCACAATGTTAAGGCGCAGGGTTAAGATGGAGCTTCTGCAGGAGGAACGAAGCCGTTTCCGCGGCGCCTGGACACGGATTTTTTGTCCCAAACGCGACTGGAAAAAGCACGTCGCCACAGCAGGTGGGTCGCGAGCCAGTATTAGTGAACAGTAACCGATAATTTTAGAAGATCAATGTGCAGTCGCGCCAGGTGAACGAGCAGTGTGGGACAGCACGCAGTCGCCAAGGCATCCACCACCACCACCACCACCACCACATCATCATCAGCTAGAGCCAAGTCCTCCTCCTTGGACTTGGTGGTTCATCAACGTTGTGCTACCTCCTGGTCCACCTGCAGTGGCCAGACTCCTGCCCTGGAGGGCGACGGGACAAGACAGGCCCCTCACCCTAGAGATGAGTAGTTCGCGAACGAACGGGTGTAAAGAAACGGTTCACCAAGATGAACGAAAGGACCGAGGAACGAATTCAACGAACGATCGGTTCATAGCTCACTTCGGTCGCGGCAGTCTACTTATAGTTCCCGGGAACGAGGAACGAACGGTTCATAGTTCACTTCGGTCGCGGCGGTCTTCTTATAGTTCCCGGGAACGTGGAACGATCGGTTCATAGTTCACTAGTTCACTTCGGTCGCGGCGGTCACTTCGGCAATTCTCGTTCCAGCCTCGGCCGCGTGCTCGTCTTAGTCTCGGTCTCCCTCGGCCGCACTCGTCGTTCTTCGCATGACCACCTGTCTCATTTCCACTTCCGACTGCTCCTAGTTAGTTCAGTATCCAGTTGTTCGTTTCGTTCACTGCGCTCGCCTAATTTACATGTGTTCCAAACTGTTCTTGCACTTGGTTCTGGCTATTCAGCGTCCACGACCGGTAATCAAGAAGTGTTTTATAGTTACGTAAATTACATAAAAATTACATTGTATGTAATAGGTACGTCTTTTCAGGTAACAAAAGGTCATATCAGCTCACTTCATTATATCGATGAACAGCAGAAGACATACTTATAACAAGGCAAGTTTTTTTCTGTTGTTCATAAAATTTTTGGTTTCATCGACTTGATTTAGCAGCTAACTTTCAATACTTTGCTTAATTTTTAGTGCAAGAAAACCCATATAAAACGATTTTCGTGTATCTTTCATATACAAAACATTTAGGAAGGCTCTAATTATTTTTAAGTTTGGTTGTTTCCAATTTGCATTACCTGCTAGTTTGGTTTATTTGAAAAAAAAAAGTCGGTTTTGGGTCATTTTGCCTCAGTAGAAAAAGCGGTGCCTCTCCATTTGAAAAGACATAGATTGCCATAAAGTCGTATTTACTTATTATCTCAAAAATATTTGTTCAGAAGGAGCTTTCAAGCCAAAAACTTTATTACTGCGAGCTTAATTATTATTATTATTGCTGCATTAACTTTAATAATGCAACATAAAAACCTAATTTTTACTAAGCGCGTGACGCAAGTATGAGAAAACCGCATTTTATTTTATGCTTCCATAAAGTCTGTACTTCGTCTAGGAACTCGGAGCCAACGTGAAGTATATATAGGGTGTAAACGATTATTGTTTACAACGTAGCACAGCTATGTAGTGGGAGTCGAAACGAAGAATTTTATGCAAGACACTTGGGTTCTATTAAGTTGGGAAACAGCCACCGACAGGTTTACAAGACTACATGTGCTATAGCCCATGCGCGTCGCGTGAGATTTTCATGTTCTCTTGTCCAGCTCTCTACACATCGTCATCGATTGTTTCGCAATTGTTGCTCGCATTAGCTTGTTATTTCTTCACTGCCTAATTATTACATGTTTGTCTGTTTGTTGTATCTGCTCGTAACAGGCTACACATCGTCCGTAATTGGCGAGCAGTCTGTACTCGGGGCCGGTTTTCCGTGCGCCATCCTATATTATTTCCCTGCGATCAGCCACACAAGGCTACGGTTGGCTAAACGAGAGGTTCTGCAGAATCACAGAAATTACTTCTAAAAGTGTATCAGAATTCTGTAATGAATAAAAACTCTATACTCCAGGGGGGAGGCAAGTTCCCCCTCTTGGTGCCCTCCATCCTTCAGTCACCTACACTACCAAGCACAAATGAACGATGAACGAGTAAAAAATGAACGGTTCCCAAAAAAGAACGATCAGCAGTGACCTAGTTCCCAAGGATGAACGAATTTGCCCATGTCTACCTCACCCTTCCGTGCTTGTGCGGTAGTATGGGAACTACGCACCATAACTCAGAGGGGTGAGATTCACCACCGGAGGCTGACAGCCCCTGCAAGCAACCCGACAGTCTTCAGCGCGGCTGGCTACGTCTGTGAGCGGCGGTGGTACGTTAACCGCTGTGTGAGCCCCTGGAGTCGCCATTCCTGGGTGGTATCGTCATGGCATGGTGGCTGTCAGCTCGCTTTCACCACGTACCGTCCTCGTCATGTGCTGTGAGGGGGTTTGGTTGTTGCCTCCACCAAGATGCTACACCATAGCCGCATGGAAGTTTTGATGTTTTTTGTCTAAGCTGCCAACAGCCTGCTCCCTCGCTCCGACCCACTGCGAGAACCCCACCGCACGGAGATGGCCGTACAACCCGGTTACGCTTCAGATGGTGACAGGAAAGTGATCGACAACGCCAACAACCACCATTGATGGATGAAAAGGATCACTCGAATACTTCAGGTTTGCAGTTTCGTCAACATGAAGTGGAGTGAGTACACTCCTTTTTTAATTTTTTTTTTCTGCGAGTGTCATGGAGAGTCAATAGGTGTCTTAGCGAATTGGTAAGTAGAGTATCTGGCAGGTAGTCGCAGTATTGTGTGGGTATGTAAATAACAATGTTAGTTTTGCATTACCTGTTATCACGAGTAAGGGGTGTGGCTCATGGTCTACGAGAGTGTATGTGATGTTAAACTTGTGTAGCAATTCAGAAAGTAAATCTGAGTACTGTCAATGAGTACCCATTGTTTTCGATGTGTACAGTAACAATTACGAACAGCCACTTAGCCACAGTAGTAAAGCTACAGTGGGAAGTGTGATGTTCTCCTCAAAATTTTATTCTGTTTTGTTGTACTTAGTGAATTGTCTCGATACCAGAATCTGAGAATTATTGGAAATGTGAGTTAGTTTGCAACGTTTGGAACAGCAGAACAGTTGATGGTACTGGGCAAGGAATGTGGCTTGTTATGTAACCAATTAAGGTAGTGAGAAGCGTTGGGAAAGTAGTACGTTTAAATGTGTTTGTGTTTGTGTGAGTGATAAATGGTAACGGTGTCGCGTACAGTACCACAGAGAGTGGAGTATTCAAGACCCCATGGGGCTACCACGGAGGAGATACCGAAAATTGTAAGAGACGAGATAGATAAGATACGAGCGGATAATGTAATGTTGTCAGGCTAGGGAGAAAGAAATAGCTTGTCTCAAGTCCCCGGAGTATGAGAAGAATTTGCGGAGGAGATTTGAAGGAAACAGAAAGGAGTAAGAGCAGAGAGAAGGAAAATAGGGTACCATGCAGGAGGGAGAAGGAGAAATTTGAAATGGAGAGGAACAGGTCTGTGTGTATTTTACCTGTGCCCACCAAACTTCCAACCATCATTGGTGTACTTACGTCCGTCGATCCTGTAACGAGTAAACCAGAATTTGTCACTTGGTGGAATAGTCTCATGAATGAAAAAAATCAAGGTAACTAATGAAAAGCGTAATTACCCTGAGCAGAGTTGGCTGAAAGCGCTGGGTACTAACATTGCTTTCGTTGATGAGAGTAACATAGAAGTAGGAACTGCAATATTCTGTGAAACTGTGGAGTCTAAAGTACATGTAGAGTCAAATAACGTGGGTGCTGTATAGGAGCGAAGACGTGTGCGCATAGCCAGTCGGTGATTCAAGTGCAGCAGTATCTACCCTATCCGGTTATGACAGGTGTTAGAGAGTGTGGAGCCTGGGTAGGATGTATAGGGAGGTATATGTGCCACTGATTTTTGTGTCACGCATTGTGAATTTGCAGACGATAATGTTAATGCAAGTACTATGGGAAACGCACAGGAAGCTGTTGATGTTGATACTTGAGTTGCAGGCGTTGTGCAAGAAACCAAACAGGTGCATCTATATCCTCAGAAGCAGAGTTAATATGGGAAAATTAATAGGAAACGGTTCGTAAAGTGAGTGCCCAGGTGACAAAGCTGAACGTGCAGAGCATCGGAATGTTACAGTGGCGCAAGCACTCGGTCACAGCCTCGTAGAGCGAGCCGTAGTCTGATGTACACGTTGGGCGTCATGTACGCGAACGATACGAGGCAAACCCGAAAGTAAACATTCTGACCGAGTGTCATGCCAAAATAAACCTGTCTGTGCCCACTGGTAAGGTATTTGTCACACTCTTCCAGTAACCACTCTTGCTTTCTGGACTGGTCTTAGAACATGTTAGAGAGAAAGTCCTCTGTAAGACATCCGGATTCTTTCAGTATAACATGACGCTTAAAGTGTTATGCGCGCGTGAAGAAGTGTTTCTAGACACGGACGCCAAGGAAGTCGGCACAGGGGCGCTCCCAATTTCTATTGCACCTCTGGTCGGGCACAAACCAAACGTGGGCCAACGTTTATTGTTGTCCTGCAGCTACACTCTTTTCGAGGATATTTGAGAAATGGGATTGCAAATATCTGGGAAGACAAATGCAAATAATGGTATGAGTGGAATTCCTTCAGAGGCTAATTTTCTAGGCTAGCGTGTATGTCGTCTAGTATGGGAAAAGGGGGCATTAAGGAATAAGAACGAAATTTTTTTTTTTAGCAAATTGTTTAATTGGCGAACTGGACGGTTAGACTTGTGGACACAACCGCAGAAATTTTTGTAGAAGGCTAGCGGAGATATTCTCCTGGAACGGGACATTTCATTGCTAGATTTCATCGCTCACCCTCAAAGAGATATTTCGCTGCTAGTCCTGATCCAAGTCGAACTACTACTCAGAATTCGCTTAAGACTTTACTTCTGAGCGCATCGACAGTCAGTAGTAGTAAATGCTGCTAATTCCAGAATTTCACTGGAGGCCAGCTCGAGTACAAACATGCACAACCTCCTTGCCCCATAGACATGCATCTATTGAATCCCATACTAGGTATGGCTATAAAATAACTGGACTGTTGCTGTAAAACAATGTGTTTCAAATACATAGATATTTACACTCATGCTCATAAATTAAGGTTAACTGCAGAATGTGGTACCACACAACGTGGCGCTACACAAAACTGGAGCTAATAACATAGGCACATAGGGAACACACACGACACAGATCTGTAAGTCCACGGTATTGGTGATAAGTTGAGAAAACAGTCACGAAACACATGTGTTACAAAACGCCACTGTTTCCTGCGCATGTACCCCGACATCAGTAAGGGATATGATCACCATGCACACGTACACAGGCCGCACAACGGGTTGGCATACTCTGGATCAGGTGGTCGAGCAGCTGCTGGCGTGTAGCCTCTCATTCTTGCACCAGTGCCTGTCGGGGCTCCTGAAGTATCCCTAAGTGTCCTAGCGAGTTGAAGACATGCAGCGATACGTCGACCGAGAGCATCCCAGACGTGCTCGATGGGGTTTAGGTCTGCAGAACAGGCAGGCCACCCCATTCGCCTGATATCTTCTGTTTCGAGGTACTCCTTCACGATGGCAGCTCGGTGGGGCCGCACTTTATCATCAATCAGGAGGAAGGTGTGACCCACTGCACCCCAGAAAAGGCGGATATACTGGTGCAAAATGACGTCCCGATACACCTGACCTGTTACAGTTCCTCTGTCAAAGACACGCAGGGGTGTACGTGCACCAATCATAATCCCACCCCACACCATCAAACCACGACCTCTATACATCTCCCTTTCAAGGACATTAAGGGGTCCGTATCTGGTGTCTGCTACACGCCAGATGAAAACCTGGCGAGAATCATTGTTGAGACTATACCTGGACTCGACCGTGAACATAACCTGGGACAACTGTTCCAATGACCATAGTATCCTTGACCCCAGGCTTTACGGACTCTCCTGTGACCAAGGGACAGTGTAATGCACCTTGCAGGTCTCCGGGCGAATAACCATGTCTGTTCAGTCATCTGTAGACTGTGTGTCTAGAGACAGCTGTTCCAGTGGCTGCGGTAAGGTCCCGAGCGAGGCTACCTGCAGTACTTCGTGGCCGTCTGCGGGCACTGATCGTGAGATATCGGTCTTCTTGTGGTGTTGTACACTGTGGATGTCCCGTACTGTAGCGCCTGGACACGTTTCCTGTCTGCTGGAATCGTTGCCATAATTTTGAGATCACACTTTGTGGCACACAGGGGGCTCGTGCTACGACCTGCTGTCTTTGACCAGCCTCCAGTCGTCCTAGTATTCCACCCCTCATAACGCCATCAATATGTGTTCTTTGAGCCATTTTCAAAACACAGTCACCATTAGCACGTCTGAAAACGTCTGCACACATACTCGCTGCACTGTACTCTGACATGCACCATCAAAACTCTGCGTATGTGGACTGTTGCCAGCGTTACCGTGCGACCACCGCAGGTCGAATTCACCTTTCACTGCTTCAACGGACCGAAATCGTTTTCTTTTTTAACACCGAATTGTCCTTGGAGAATAAATGAAAGCCACGTGGTGCTAGGTGAAGTGAACAAGGTGAGGAATCTAACACTGGGAAGCTGTACTTCGGATGCTGTACCACGCTAGAAAGCTCTAAACAATGCAGCCTGCGCCGGTGCGTCGTCTTTACGCAGAACCCAGGACTTGTTTTTTCACAGTTACCGTCTCTTTTTCTTATTTGCTCATAGTGTTGAGCAAGAACCTTAAGGTAGAAATGTTGATTAATAGTTTGATCTTCAGGATCTCAGTGAAGATACACAATTCGATGCATATCGGAAAAAGTGATCATCCCTTTAAATCTTGATTTGGTCATTCGAGCTTTATTAGCTCTCGGTGAAGTTGGACCCTTCCATTTCATGGACTGGGGGTTAGTTTGTGGATCATAAGTGAAAAACCAAAGTTCGTCACGTGTTATCACTCTCTCCAAGAAATCGGGATCATTTTCAGTGGCATTCTAAGAGTCTGTCCATACATGTTCACGAGCTTGTTTTTTTATCGATAGTATTTTCGGTACATGTTCCGCACACACTTTTCTCATTTTAAATTGGTCATCTAAGATTTCATAGGTATTCATTTTCGATTCTTGCAGTTTCAGCAATCGATCGAGAACTCATCCGATCATGTAGAATCATATTACTTACTATCTCGATATTTTCATCCGTTTTTACTGTTAAATGGCGTCCCGGGCCCGAGTCATCTTCAACGTGTTTTGGGCCAACTTCGTAACGCTTGAACCACTCAAAAATTCGCGTACACAACAGTCTCCGCTGTATCCTTCTTTTAGTAAAGCACAGGTTTCAATAGCAGTTTTTCCAAGTTTATGTGGAAATTTACGACAGTTTGCTCCTCTTTTATTACATTTATCAACTTTCCAGCAACACAAATAACAATTCTTACAAAAGACAGCCGACAGCCACGTTGATGTGTCTACAGACACCAGAGTCGCCCCATTCGACTAAAAAAGTTTCACGCTTCACAAATATTGGTCGTTCATCTTTGGCGCATGCGTGCTTAGTCTGTGACAGCATCATTCCAGTTATTTTATAGCAACACTTTGTAGAGCCTGAGTTTCCAGATGCTGCTGACAGACCGACATCCACTTCCGAACTCATGTCTATCAGCCTGCAGTCATGGACTGTGCGGCTAATCCCGGCGGAGGTTCGAGTCTTCCCTCGGGCATGGGTGTGTGTGTTTGTCCTTAGTATAATTTAGCTTAAGTAGTGTGTAAGCTTAGGGGCTAATGACCTTAGCAGTTAAGTCCCATACGATTTCACACACATTTTTGAACAATCAGCACCGGCCGCGGTGGCCGAGCGGTTCTAGGCACTTCAGTCCGGAACCGCGCGACTGCTACTGCCGCAGGTTCGAATCCTGCTTCGGGCTTGGATGTGTGTGATTTCCTTAGGTTAGTTAGGTTTAAGTAGTTCTAAGTTCTAGGGGACTGATGACCTCAGATGTTAAGTCCCATAGTGCTCAGAGCCCTTTGAACCATATGAACAATCAGCCTGCCAATGATTCATTGCTCTCCAAACAACTAACAATAAGGCGTAAGAAAAACGACGAGAAGTTTTCATTCTCATTTAATTCGTTCTGATTCCATTATTATAATTGTACCGTAATTCTGTTTTGTAGCAGTTAACGAAAGTTAGCCAGCTGTGGTCCATGACAGAACATTTTATGCAAATAAAACGACTGTATCCACTTTATTTATACTTTCGAAAATTGCTCACCTAATCTTTTTATTTAGTGAAAATACTGGAATGCCACACCCAACAGTTATCATCTTACAATTAATAGATGTAATCAGTGTTAATTAGCTTCAGAAATGATGCTTTACGACAAAATACGCCACTACGAGAGGCACTTCCTGTAGGCTTCAAATCATCTTGAATTCTTTGTGTCTGGCATAATACAATATGTGGTTACGTACCCTATTTGTAGAACAAAGTTCATTTCAGCGACGCATTTCCTCTTGAAGATGTGTAAGCAGTGTGTTATCTTTGAAATTAAATAAGCAAAGCTGAACGGTAGAGAAACATAACAAGACAGACAGTACAAGGCAAAAAGCCTTTCTATAGTAAGAAACTGCGCCTAACACTAGAAAGTAGAAATTTTATAATCGGGAAAACATTAATGAAACGCTTTTTTGGGGGAGCATAGCTATGTATCGGTGCGAAAAGCGGACAGTGGGGAAGACAAACGAGAAATGGAAATAAAATATGCTCAGCAGCAACAGGAAGCACACAGCTTTTCCGTATTGCCATGTTTCGCTCGTCAGGTGCGATCAGCTTCAGAGCAATCGAAAACAGAACATGTCGCACGATAGTAAAGTGAGGTACCTATCTTTTCATATATCGCGTCGTAATGAACCAGACATTTAAGAGGACTCATGTCACTTACTGGGGCGTTTACTGCACATTCCTTACTTTAATTCCAATAATATTAATAATCTGTTGCTAACTTGAAATACGTACATTAACGCTCTTTAAAGTAGAGGCTATAATTTTAATTTGTAATTTGCTATGTCACTTGAAATGTATTTTATTAACCCGTTACGAATTTTAAACGTGTGTGTGTTAATGCCCGTAAAAGCGGTGCTGTTCCGCTACAGTTTAGTTATATTATTATTTTTTGTACCGCTTTAGGCTTATTGAGGTATTTTTCCACCAGAGTATGTATCGATACGACACAGGCTCACCCAACAAGGAATGACGTAACTTCGTAGTTCATCTTTGAGCGTACCTGACTGTAGAGTCCACCGTAACTGCAACACAGCTAACTTGTTCCGTTCTGTGTCCGACATCGGAGCTGTACGCAGTCAGATATATTTAACGTGTGGCTCTTGATTACTAAAGGTGAGTTGCTAGGTTGTAAGTTCAATCTGTGGTTTTATTTCGTTTCATGTTGGTGTAACAGACTTCAGTTTGTCACAGTTCTGAAAATGCTCGCGTCTGACGTGTGGAACATGTTAATAAAGTTAAGATTTATGCGACTTGTGGTTGCTGAACAGTTTTCACTTGTGACGGTCGCTGTTCACCCCAGCTGTGCTCACTAGAAATCAGGTGGTTAGGAGCATTTGAAATGTGCTATTGGAGACTGTTGTAGATGAGATGGAGTGATGAAGTAAGGAATGAAAAAGTCCTGTGATGAGTGAACATGAAAAGTTTTTTAAACAGTATTGTAATGATTCAAACAAATAGAATAGCTGAGTATATGTTACGGTACGAATTACTGCTCTATATTGTAGTTAAATTAATGGTAGAAAGAAAGAGTTGCAGAAGCAGTACAAGTATAAAAGGCAGAGCGTTTTGTGATTTTAGACGCGGCAGGTACTCTGAAATGAAGAACGGTAGGGACGCTAAAAAGCATCAAAACAAACTTAGCATTGGCTATATCGAAATATTCTTCTTGGTATTGCAATTGTTAGAAACGATTGTGTGTTACGGATATGCTAAAGTGAGGTACTCACAAAATTGACGCTTAATATAAGCGTTTACAGTCATTTCATACTTGACGTCTAGAAACAATAGAAACGGCAATTTGAAAGAACTCGGAACTGATTTATGTGTATTTCACTTGAGATTTATGTAGAAGTTGCTTTAACGAATATGATCCGTTTGGAAGTAAACCTTCTCTCACATATTCTTGTTTTGCACAGTTTCAGAGCCTTTTATTCGACGTTCGGGCAGCTAGCGTATGATGTTCGCTGCAATACCTCGGGAAACGTACGATGCCGACCCATTTCCGCTGATCCCGGAAGCGAAGCCATTCATGTACATCGATTGCTCTGCTACAGTCCTATGCAGGCCGTATCGGAATACGGCTCCAGATTCCGGGTGTGGCAAATCCCACGCACCTCACGAAGCGTTATGTATCGGCGCGCAACATTGCGCCTTCGTGTGCTGGCGGAATGCTCGTAAATCCGAGTTTAGGGCGGAACGGGTACGGCCACCGGACACGAAGTCCGAGATTCACAGCTCTGCTCGGTGCACGTGCGCACTGTAGCCAACCGTCTAACGGTGCTGCGGTTGAACAACAGCGCTTTACTGAAGTCATCAAACTAAAACAATGTTGCGTTAGTCATTCTCAGAGGATTCTGAAGTATTTTCAAACTGGCAAGAAGCGTTTTAAACCACTAAAACCCCATCTAATTTCAACGTCAGATTCCAAATACACTCCTGGAAATGGAAAAAAGAACACATTGACACCGGTGTGTCAGACCCACCATACTTGCTCCGGACACTGCGAGAGGGCTGTACAAGCAATGATCACACGCACGGCACAGCGGACACACCAGGAACCGCGGTGTTAGCCGTCGAATGGCGCTAGCTGCGCAGCATTTGTGCACCGCCGCCGTCAGTGTCAGCCAGTTTGCCGTGGCATACGGAGCTCCATCGCAGTCTTTAACACTGGTAGCATGCCGCGACAGCGTGGACGTGAACCGTATGTGCAGTTGACGGACTTTGAGCGAGGGCGTATAGTGGGCATGCGGGAGGCCGGGTGGACGTACCGCCGAATTGCTCAACACGTGGGGCGTGAGGTCTCCACAGTACATCGATGTTGTCGCCAGTGGTCGGCGGAAGGTGCACGTGCCCGTCGACCTGGGACCGGACCGCAGCGACGCACGGATGCACGCCAAGACCGTAGGATCCTACGCAGTGCCGTAGGGGACCGCACCGCCAGTTCCCAGCAAATTAGGGACACTGTTGCTCCTGGGGTATCGGCGAGGACCATTCGCAACAACCGTCTCCATGAAGCTGGGCTACGGTCCCGCACACCGTTAGGCCGTCTTCCGCTCACGCCCCAACATCGTGCAGCCCGCCTCCAGTGGTGTCGCGACAGGCGTGAATGGAGGGACGAATGGAGATGTGTCGTCTTCAGCGATGAGAGTCGCTTCTGCCTTGGTGCCAATGATGGTCGTATGCGTGTTTGGCGCCGTGCAGGTGAGCGCCACAATCAGGACTGCATATGACCGAGGCACAAAGGGCCAACACCCGGCATCATGGTGTGGGGAGCGATCTTCTACACTGGCCGTACACCACTGGTGATCGTCGAGGGGACACTGAATAGTGCACGGTACATTCAAACCGTCATCGAACCCATCGTTCTACCATTCCTAGACCGGCAAGGGAACTTGCTGTTCCAACAGGACAATGCACGTCCGCATGTATCCCGTGCCACCCAACGTGCTCTAGAAGGTGTAAGTCAACTACCCTGGCCAGCAAGATCTCCGGATCTGTCCCCCATTGAGCATGTTTGGGACTGGATGAAGCGTCGTCTCACGCGGTCTGCACGTCCAGCACGAACGCTGGTCCAACTGAGGCGCCAGGTGGAAATGGCATGGCAAGCCGTTCCACAGGACTACATCCAGCATCTCTACGATCGTCTCCATGGGAGAATAGCAGCCTGCATTGCTGCGAAAGGTGGATATACACTGTACTAGTGCCGACATTGTGCATGCTCTGTTGCCTGTGTCTATGTGCCTGTGGTTCTGTCAGTGTGATCATGTGATGTATCTGACCCCAGGAATGTGTCAATAAAGTTTCCCCTTCCTGGGACAATGAATTCACGGTGTTCTTATTTCAATTTCCAGGAGTGTATTATACCTACAAAAGATATTGCTGTCGATAGTGGCAGGACGTACGCAGTCGAGTCCTTTGCGCGACGCTGGTTCTCTGGAATATTCGAAGGTGAGTGCTATTCCCGTCAACAGTATCCAATCGCTACCGGTAATGCGACTGAGTTACCGTGTGTTCCGCTTTCACTCTCTGATGGATCAGAGGCAGATGATAACCCCAAAGGCAGCTTCGGCGGCGAAAGAGACATTCAGAACGATGTAGCTGACGGAAGAGGCTACTCAGGAACAGAACCAAAGATATAGTGTCTATGGGCAGCAAGGCAGACATCTGATGTGGGGGAAGACCCAAATTATGACCAACGGTGGCACATAAATGCCAAGTGAGAAGGCATACTGCGTGGGTAGACAGGCCATGGTGAAAGCGACCCGTGCAAGCGAAACAGACCTTAAAAATAAAAATCCCTGGTCATCTAGGTTGGGGTTGTACGATGGGCTGGTGCCTCATCCACGTAAAATATTAAAACACAAGTTTCATAGGAAAACGCCGGACGGATCTAACGGAAATAATGAAGTCAAGGAAAAAGGCGATTTGGCAGAATATATACATTGAAGGCTTCCTCATGGAATGTAAGATGTTTCAACATGAAGGAGCTTGGCTTAGAAAGAAAGTTAAAAATTAAAAATATAAATATGGCAGTGATTAGTGAAACTGAGAAGAAATTTAAAGGTTCCAAAATACTGAATGAATGCATGCTGGTGCAGAGGCGTAGAACAGTAAAACAGGGTAATTGGTTCAAATGGTTCAAACGGCTCTGAGCACTATGGGACTTAACAGCTGTGGTCATCAGTCCCCTAGAACTTAGAACTACTTAAACCTAACTAACCTAAGGACATCACACACATTCATGCCCGAGGCAGGATTCGAACCTGCGACCGTAGCAGTCGCGCGATTCCGGACTGCGCGCCTAGAACCGCGAGACCACCGCGGCCGGCAAAACAGGGTAATTGCTGGAATTGGAACACTAATAGACGGTAAGAGAAAAACTTCCCTTAAACCCTATATTTAAAGGAGAGAATAATTAGTGCGCTATTTAAGACTGAAAGAGAGTACTCACCTTGATTGGATTATTTCAGGAATGGAGGACGGAAGGTACAGAAGTGTTCTCTCATACACTGCAGGCAGAAACAGGACAAACGAATAAAGTAGACTATTAAATCTGGCAACAGAATTCAGTGCAAGAGTAGGGAATATGGAAATAGAAAATGTGGTACGAAATTATTGAGAAACACAACTTAACAACAACGGGATAAGAATTCGAGAATTCTGTACCTATAACCAATTAAAGATCACAGATACATTTTTCAGAAAAAATACACAAATTTACTGTTGCCAGGAGACTAAGGACACTAATAAACTACGTAATAGTGAATAAGAAAAGCAACGGAATGGAACAAGACATATGAGGCTACAAGGAAAGTGACCTATCTACATATCATTTTCTACTGGTTAGAAAAATGATTCCTAGGGTAAGAGATTCAGTAGTAAGGAAAAGAGGGAAAATGCGATGAGACGTTCAAGATAAGACTACTATGGGATTCTAAGATGAGACGTTTTTACCAAAGGTGGCGGAATAAACATTTGTTACAACTACCGACAGCAAAAGAGTGGATATAAAATAGAACAACATCAACAAAAATAAGAAATAAAAGTATCTGTAAATGAAAAACAAAGAACCTACCTGAATTTAATACGAAGTGGCTCAGAAGAATTTTAAAAAAATCAGGCAACAATGAGACAATGCACATAGGGAAAGGTCACACAAACAGAAAATAATGTACCCGGACGTATGTACTTCTCTTATCAATTGTTGAGAAATCTGAATAAGTCAGACGGTGATACTGTGAAGATGGCTACAATATAAATTCAGGATTGGGTGAAACATTATAGTAATCGTTGGGGAAATAATAATCAGGGGATGGAAGAAAAGGAGATGATGGGAACAAAAGGCTTAACACCAATAACTATATAAGAGCTGGCAGTAGCATTAAGGAAACAAAAAAAAAAATGGAAGGCCCCTGGTTCATAAGACATTACTGGAGAGCTGCCAGCCGTGGTGGCCGAGCGGTTCTAGGCGCTCAGTCCGGAACCGCGCGACTGCTACGGTGGCAGGTTCTAGTACTGCCTCGGGCATGGATGTGTGTGATGTCCTTAGGTTTGAATAGTTCTAAGTTCTAGGGGACTGATGACCACAGCTGTTAAGTCTCATAGTGCTCAGAGTAATTTGACCCATTTGACTGGAAAACTACTGAAATACGGAGGAATGCTACTGAAGTACTAATAAATATGTGATGGTCTGCAAACAGGATACCGGAGCAGTGAATGATCTAAAATATAATATCAGCTTTCAAGGAAGGAGATAGATCCAGCAGATAAAGTGGCAAAGGAATAAGTCTGTTGGGCCGGCCGTAGTGGCCGAGCGGTTAAAGGCGCTACAGTCTGAACCGCACGACCGCTACGGTCGCAGGTTCGAATCCTGCCTCGGGCATGGATGTGTGTGATGTCCTTAGGTTAGTTAGGTTTAAGTAGTTCTAAGTTCTAGGGGACTTATGACCACAGCAGTTGAGTCCCATAGTGCTCAGAGCCATTTGAGCCATTAAATAAGTCTCTTGAACATAGGATATAAAATACAATGAGGCGCCAGAGAAACTGGTAGAGACATGCATATTCGAATACAGTGATATATAAACAGGCAGAATTCGGCGCTGCGGCTGTCATCACCTACATTAGACAGCAAGTATCTGGCGCAGTTGATAGATCGGTTACTGCTGCTACAATGGCAGGTTAGGAAGATTTAAATAAGTATGCACGTGGTGTTATAGTCGGCGTACGAGGGATGGGACACAACGTCTCCGAGGTAGTGATGAAGTTGGGATTCTCCCGTACGACCATTTCACGAGTGTACCGTGAACATCAGGAATCCGGCCGGCCGAAGTGGCCGTGCGGTTAAAGGCGCTGCAGTCTGGAACCGCAAGACCGCTACGGTCGCAGATTCGAATCCTGCCTCGGGCATCGATGTTTGTGATGTCCTTAGGTTAGTTAGGTTTAACTAGTTCTAAGTTCTAGGGGACTAATGACTTCAGCAGTTGAGTCCCAGAGTGCTCAGAGCCATTTGAACCATTTTTTGTTGTTGTTGTTGGAATCCGGTAAAACATCAAAACTTCGACGTCGCTGCGGCCAGAAAAATGTTCTGCCAGAACAGGACCAACGACGACTGAAGAGAATCAGTCGATGTGACAAAAGAGCAACCCTTCAGCAAATTGCAGCAGATTTCAGTGCTGGACCATCAGCAAGTGCTGGCGTGCGAACCATTCAACGAAACATCATTGATATGGGCTTTCGGAGACGAAGACCCACTCGTGTACCCTTGATGACTGCACGTCACAAAACTTTATGCCTCGCCTGGGCCAGTCACCACCGACGTACGACTTTTGATGACTGGAAACATGTTGGCTGGTCGGGCGAATCTCATTTCAAATTTGTTCAAATGATCCAAATGGCTCTGAGCACTATGGGACTTAACATCTGAGGTCGTCAGTCCCCTAGAACTTAGAACTAGGGGACTGATGCCTATCCCCGCAGACAACAACCACAGCATTCAATGGCTGCAACAATGTTTTGTCGTTTGTCTGAAAAAGAATAGTTAACGCAGGCAGCAAATCATGAAGGACGTACCCGAAATGTTCGGCCACCAGACTTGGTGAAAAATCTGATTAACGATGTGGAAGGCCACCGTCGTGTCAGTACAAGGCAGTTGGCCAGCCAGTACAGGGTAAACCAGACGACTGTGTGGAACATTCTCCATGAGAACTGTTACCCGTGTCTTACTAGCGACAGACTTTCCACATCGGGAGCAGTTTTGTGTCTGGTTTCTCTACCAGGCAACCATGATTCCTGGATTTGTGCCTTCCATCCTATTCAAAGATGCAGCCACCTTCACGCAGAGTGGTATTTTCAACTTTTCACAACAGTTATCTGTGGGGCTCGTGGTCGTGCGGTAGCGTTCTCGCTTCCCGCGCCCGGGTTCCCGGGTTAGATTCCCGGCGGGGTCAGGGATTTTCTCTGCCTCGTGATGACTGGGTGTTGTGTGATGTCCTTAGGTTAGTTAGGTTTAAGTAGTTCTAAGTTCTAGGGGACTGATGACCATAGATGTTAAGTCTCATAGTCCTCAGAGCCATTTTTTTTATCTGTGGGACAGTACGCAAAACCTCCATGGTATGGTGACAGCGAATCATCAGCATCGGTGATTCCATGAGTGGAGACACTGGAGTAAGCGTATTCAATCTGCTTTTGACACTGTTCGGATGCAGTCTGTCCGATGTGAACGTGTGGGCTAGGACATGCTACCGTGTGTTGAGGCACATGGGAACCATTTTCAACACTTACTGTAACAGTGGTTGCATGGTACAGCGCGTATAAGACAGCAGTCTCCGTAACAATGCATGACTGAATAAATGCTTTATAGCATGAAAACGATGCTTTAATGGACATAGCTTCATTACACCTTTTTTGTTCCGTATCCTCTCATCGACCAGTCCCTAGAGTTTGTACAAGGTGGAAAAAATCAACCTGTATAAACAAAAATCATTTGCCGTAAGTGTGAAAGACCATCACTAGAGCATGGCATGGTCGTTGCAGCTGATTTTTCTTTTGTTGTGTTCGTAGCTGTCAGAACGATGCCTGTATCAAAGAAAATTTTTGGAAAATCCACCGGAAAAGTGGGAAATTTGGATGGTATTCAGTACGAAAATCTCAATGAAGAAAAGTGACGGTCAGTTTAACAGTTCTGCTGTCACATGTTATCATTTAAAAAAAAATTGCAACTTTCGGTTTGGCAGTTCTCCTGTCGCATGTTTTTATAACAACAGATTCCACAGTGAATATCGATAATTTGCGAAAAATATTATAATTGACAGCGATTTTTCAGTGTGATATCGGTAGTGATCACACCGTGGTAATTTGTTGTGTTGTAGATATTCAATTTATTTCAGGTCGTGGTGTATTTCTTTGGTAAAAGTGCGAACAATAAGGTGTCAGAATATCGGTCGGCGTACGTGCAACTACATGATCGTAGAGCCAATGAGACTGAGCAAGAGCGTAGACATCGGAATGATGCAAACCGAATAACAATATCTCAGGCGCCATCGGTTATGCAGCGATTGGACACAAATGGAATAGGAACTTCTCTGGCGCCATCCGCTATGACTGCGGAAGAATTCCGATTTCAATTGTACAAAATCATTGTTGTTGTTGTTGTTGTTGTTGTTGTTGTTGTTGTGGTCTTCAGTCGAGAGACTGGTTTGTTGCAGCTCTCCATGCTACTCTATCCTGTGCAAGCTTCATCTCCCAGTACCTACTGCAACCTACATCCTTGTGAATCTGCTTAGTGTATTCATCTCTTGGTCTACCTCTACGATTTTTACCCTCCACGCTTCCCTCCAGTACTAAATTGATGATCCCTTGATGCCTCAGAATATGTCCTACCAACCGATCCCTTCTTCTAGTCAAGTTGTGCCACAAATTTCTCTTCTCCCCAGTTCTAATCAATATCTCCTCATTAATTATGTGATCTACAAAATCATAATGATGCTTGTCACTCAGACAGTAGGTCAGTAGGTCAGTAGGTCGGTTTTCCAACCGAATCCTTTCTTGAATTTGTGCGAGTCGAAACAAAACATATGCATTACAAGATCATAATCTTATATTAATGCAATTGTTTTGTTTCGACTGTAACAAATTCAACAAAAGATGCGGTTGGAAAACTCCTTTCTGACCTACTGTCTGACTGACCACTGACTGACGAACAGGCAAGGCACAACCTAAACCGCAATGAACTTCGTTAAACCGGCTGTGAGAAAGAACATACTTAGCTGTGTTGTGAACATCTGCGGTTTTGTTTTCCAAATCGCAGTCATTTTTAAAAGACAACAGAAAAGTTTTGTTTATGGCTAACTCTACAATCCCACTTGTTCGTAGATCAAAATCATGTGAAATACTGTCATTAAAACTACTATCCTCACAGATGCACCAACTTTCAGGTCTCTCTCACACCCCGCGTCCTAATGACTCCAACCGATTTACCCGTTCATTCTGACTTCTATTCCTAATTAAAGTTCCGATTCGAATAACAATAAATAAGGACAGACAGAAGGGTGAGAGGGAAATGGAGAGAGAAAGACAGAGGAAATGAATACAAAAAAGGGGGATATAGATAGGCAAGTGACGGAGGAGTAGTTGGATAGAGAGTGTGTGGTATAAGAGAGATACAGGGAGCAGGGGATAGATGGCGGACAGAGATTGGGAGGGGGGAGGGGAGGAGAAGGAGGAGATAGACAAAGGGAGTAGGAGAGGGTTAGAAAGAGAAGGGCGAGGGAAGGAGATTAGGACTTATATTCAGATCGCATACCTTTTTAGCAATAGCGTAGCATTTCCGGGTTCGCGAGTAGTAAAATGTTATTGATCTAACAACAGTCGCCGTTTTCTTCAATTCGTGAAAATGGACACGTACAGTTGCGGTTGCGCTGCAGGAAGGTAGAAGAGATAGAGAAGATCCAACGGAGCAGAGCGCGCTTCGTTACAGGATCATTTACTAACCGCGAAAGCGTCACGGAGATGATAAACTCCAGTGGAAGACTCTGCAAGAGAGACGCTCAGTAACTCGGTACGGGCTTTTGTTAAAGTTTCGAGAACATACCTTCACCGCGGGAGGAGTCAAGCAGTATATTGCTCCCTCCTACGTATATCTCGCGAACAGACCATGAGAATAAAATCAGAGAGATTAGAGCCCACACAGAGGCATGCCGACAATCTTTCTTTCCACGGACAATATGAGACTGGAACAGAAGGGAGAACCGATAGAGGTACCCAAAGTACCCTCCGCCACACACCGTCAGGTGGCTTGCGGAGTATGGATGTAGATGTAGAAGGACTTTCCGTTTTGTTTTGTTTATGACTTAACTACTATATATGTTTCGGTAAATAAGACTATTGGCTAACTACGTTGATTCCTCCAGCGCTTTCCTACCTCATGCTGCAGAGCCTCGTAAATATGGAACATATTTTTGAGAAAACTCCCGTTTATCCGTAGGTCGGTTCTTACCCACCAGATGCCTCTGCGAGCGAGCGCTTAACGCGCAACGCCGTCCTTTTTTTTTATGGAGACACTGGAGCGTGTTTATTGCATCTGAGCCATCTACAAGCGTCCTGGCCAAATGCCACGGGCGCTCGGCCGCGCTCGTGTGTGGGACCGGGCCGCAGCTTTCGCGGGGTCGGGGGGTCACCGCCGCTGCCGCTGCCGCCGCTGCCGCTCTTCCCAAGCGGTGCCTTCCGAGAAGTGCGACCCCGCGCCTGCCGGAAGTCGTGGCTGCGCGGCAGTCACCTCAAAGAAGCAGCCACCTCTGCCGTTAGTTAATCTGTGCCGCCACATTCTCGCTCTTGTGTTGACGGAGCAACTCAAAGTAGTTTCATACTCTAGGCAACGAGCGTAGGGGAGCAGATGCAGGAATCCTCCATAGCCGTTCTAGGCAGCGTCCTAATGGAGGTGGTTTGCCACTGCGTTCCTCCGACCTGTTATGAAATGTTAGGTGTGCATCTGGACAGAGAGAGGGGTGAGCAGGAGATGGACAGAGAAGGGGAGAGGAAATGGATACAAAAAAGGGGAAGGAGGATACAGACAGGCATGTGACGGAGGTGGAGATGGATGGAGAGTGCGTGGTATAAGAGACGTACAGAGAGCGTACGGAATATCAGACCAGCCGTATGGCTGGATTGAAGAGTTTTTAGCAAACAGAACACAGCATGTTGTTCTCAATGGAGAGACGTCTAAAGACGTTAAAGTAAACTCTGGCGTGCCACAGGGGAGTGTTATGGGACCATTGCTTCTCACAATATATATAAATGACCTAATAGATAGTGTCGGAAGTTCCATGCGGCTTTTCGCGGATGATGCTGTAGTATGCAGAGAAGTTGCAGCATTAGAAAATTGCAGCGAAATGCAGGAAGATCTGCGGCGGATAGGCACTTGGTGCAGGGAGTGGCAACTGACCCTTAACATAGAAAAATGTAATGTATTGCGAATACATAGAAAGAAGGATCATTTATTGTATGATTATCTACATCTACATCTACATTTATACTCCGCAAGCCACCCAACGGTGTGTGGTGGAGGACACTTTACGTGGCACTGTCATTACCTCCCTTTTCTGTTCCAGTCGCGTATGGTTCGCGGGAAGAACGACTGTCTGAAAGCCTCCGTGCGCGCTCGAATCTCTCTAATTTTACATTCGTGGTCTCCTAGGGAGGTATAAGTAGGGGGAAGCAATATATTCGATACCTCATCCAGAAACGCAGCCTCTCGAAACCTGGACAGCAAGCTACACCGCTATGCAGAGCGCCTCTCTTGCAGAATCTGCCACTTGAGTTTGCTAAACATCTCCGTAACGCTATCACGGTTACCAAATAACCCTGTGACGAAACGCGCCGCTCTTCTTGGGATCTTCTCTATCTCCTCCGTCAGCCCGACCTGGTACGGATCCCACACTGATGAGCAATACTCAAGTATAGGTCGAAGGAGTGTTTTGTAAGCCACCTCCTTTGTTGATGGACTACATTTTCTAAGGACTCTCCCAATGAATCTCAACCTGGTACCCGCCTTACCAACAATTAATTTTATATGATCATTCCACTTCAAATCGTTCCGCACTCATACTCCCAGATATTTTACAGAAGTAACTGCCACCAGTGTTTGTTCCGCTATCATATAATCATACAATAAACGATCCTTCTTTCTATGTATTCGCAATACATTACATTTGTCCATGATAAGGGTCAGTTGCCACTCCCTGCACCAAGTGCCTATCCGCTGCAGATCTTCCTGCATTTCACTACAATTTACTAATGCTGTAACTTCTCTGTATACTACAGCATCATCCGCGAAAAGCCGCATGGAACTTCCGACACTATCTACTAGGTCATTTATATATGTTGTGAAAAGCAATGGTCCCATAACACTCCCCTGTGGCACGCCAGAGGTTACTTTAACGTCTGTAGACGTCTCTCCATTGATAACAACATGCTGTGTTCTGTTTGCTAAAAACTCTTCAATCCAGCCACACAGCTGGTCTGATATTCCGTAGGCTCTTACTTTGTTTAGCAGGCGACAGTGCGGAACTATATCGAACGCCTTCCGGAAGTCAAGGAAAATAGCATCTACCTGGGAGCCTGTATCTAATATTTTCTGGGTCTCATGAACAAATAAAACGAGTTGGGTCTCACACGATCGCTGTTTCCGGAATCCATGTTGAATCCCACAGAGTAGATTCTGGGTTTCCAAAAACGACATGATACTCGAGCAAAAATCATGATCTAAAATTCTACAACAGATCGACGTCAGAGATATAGGTCTATAGTTTTTCGCATCTGCTCGACGACCCTTCTTGAAGAGTGGGACTACCTGTGCTCTTTTCCAATCATTTGGAACCTTCCGTTCCTCTAGAGACTTGCGGTACACGGCTGTTAGAAGGGGGGCAAGTTCTTTCGCGTACTCTGTGTAGAATCGAATTGGTATCCCGTCAGGTCCAGTGGACTTTCCTCTGTTAAGTGATTCCAGTTGCTTTTCTATTCCTTGGACACTTATTTCGATGTCAGCCATGTTTTCGTTTGTGCGAGGATTTAGAGAAGGAACTGTAGTGCGGTCTTCCTCTGTGAAACAGCTTTGGAAAAAGGTGTTTAGTATTTCAGCTTTACGCGTGTCATCCTCTGTTTCAATGCCATCATCATCCCGGAGTGTCTGGATATGCTGTTTCGAGCCACTTACTGATTTAACGTAAGACCAGAACTTCCTAGGATTTTCTGTCAAGTCGGTACATAGAATTTTACTTTCGAATTTACTGAACGCTTCACACATAGCCCTCCTTATGCTAACTTTGACATCGCTTAGCTTCTGTTTGTCTGAGAGATTTTGGCTGCGTTTTAACTTGGAGTGAAGCTCTCTTTGCTTTCGCAGTAGTTTCCTAACTTTGTTGTTGAACCACGGTGGTTTTTCCCGTCCCTCACAGTTTTACTCGGCACGTACCTGTCTAATCGCATTTTACAATTGCCTTAAACCTTTTCCATAAACACTCAACATTGTCAGTGTCGGAACAGTAATTTTCATTTTGATCTGTTAGGTAGTCTGAAATTTGCCTTCTATTACTCTTGCTAAACAGATAAACCTTCCTCCCTTTTTTTATATTCCTATTAACTTCCATATTTAGGGATGCTGCAACGGCCTTATGATCGCTGATTCCCTGTTCTGCACTTACAGAGTCGAAAAGTTCGGGTCTGTTTGTTATCAGTAGGTCCAAGATGTTATCTTCACGGGTCGGTTCTCTGTTTAATTGCTCGAGGTAATTTTCGGATAGTGCACTCAGTATAATGTCACTCGATGCTCTGTCCCTACCACCCGTCCTAAACATCTGAGTGTCCCAGTCTATATCTGGTAAATTGAAATCTCCACCTAAGACTATAATATGCTGAGAAAATTGATGTGAAATGTATTCCAAATTTTCTCTCAGTTGATCTGCCACTAATGCCGCTGAGTCGGGAGGTCGGTAAAAGGAGCCAATTATTAACCTAGCTCGGTTGTTGAGTGTAACCTCCACCCATAATATTTCACAGGAACTATCCACTTCTACTTCACTACAGGATAAACTACTACAAACAGTGACAAACACGCCACCACCGGTTGCGTGCAATCTATCCTTTCTAAACACCGTCTGTACCTTTGTAAAACTTTCAGCTGAATTTATCTCTGGCTTCAGCCAGCTTTCTGTACCTATAACGATTTCAGCTGCGGTGCTTTCTATCAGCGCTTGAAGTTCCGGTACTTTACCAATGCAGCTTCGACAGTTTACAATTACAATACCGATTGCTGCTTGGTCCCCGCATGTCCTGACTTTGCCCCGCACCCTTTGAGGTTGTTGCCCTTTCTGTACTTGCCCGAGGCCATCTAACCTAAAAACCGCCCAGTCCACGCTACACAACCCCTGCTACCCTTGTAGCCGCTTGCTGCGTGTAGTGGACTCCTGACCTATCAAGCGGAACCCTTTTCTTACATTTTGCTGCAAGAAGGTATCTAATGCTCTCATCACCTTGTCTGAGACAGAACTCTAAACACGTTCCGAAGTACCCAGTGACTTGAGTATTAGTGGCCCACAACACGTCAATATGTTATTAGTAGATAGCTGTCGTCTATATTTGGGTAAATTTATCCCAATTTAAATATTGTTTCTTTGTGACCAGTATGAAGAGGTTCATTTGCCACCACTTCACATGTTCATGATTTCACAGCTACTAACAATGACATATTGCATTGTGCAGTACATTAAAATCCACACAGAACGACTGTCTGCATCCCGTACGGATTATTAATCGGTGATTATTATTCTGATTGTAGTAACTGAGATTTGCGTTGACGACAGCAGGTTTGTAGTAGAGGCTTCGCCCGGCACACACCGTGTTTAATCCTTGGTTTGGTTCATTAGTAAAGATAAAGAAGAAGTTCATGTGAGGGTCTAGACGTCCTTAAATGATTATTTCTTTGTACCTATCCCGTTAGCCACACGTCCCCAAGCGGTGCTTCCGGAACGGGTAGTTGCACAGTACAGTGATCAATGTTGCAGCCAGCATGGAAGTGGTTTTTGGCGGTTTCCCACATCCCAGTAGGTCAGTGGTCGCCAAACCGCGGCTCGCGAACCAAATGCGGCTGTTTGGCCCCTAGAATGTGGTTGGTCGCAAAATACCAGGTGCGGGCACACACGTACAGCTTATAAATATCACCAATTTAAAATGTTTTTAGTTGTAATGGAGAGTGGGTATGCAGATCTTTTGGTGCATAACAAAGTTCTTTGGTTTTTCAAGAGGAAACGTTTTGAAACGTTGCGCTTCCTTATTAACAGAAATTAAAGCGTTTCTCCTGTATAAGTTAATATTTTATAGCTAACGAACGATCTGTGGGTCCAAAAATTTTGTTTCGTTGTAGATATCATATCTCATTTAATTTAGCTTCAAAACAAGCTACAGGGGAATAGAAACAGTTTTCCCGGTGTTAGGAGAAGCTATTTAATTCGAAAAGAAAGAATTTATTTTGGTTTACGATTCAGATATATCGCCGAAACAATAACTCTTAGGTTTACTATTTCGAAACGACACTTATAAATATAAGTAAAGCTTTCCTGAACGGGTTTAGTGATCAGAAACAGCAAAGCGACGTTAGCCTTTGTTAAAAAAAAGTCTTAATCCTATCTGAAATGCAATTTCCAGGTTTAAAAATTAAAGAATTGTGGACCTCGGAATTTTAACGCTTTCGTGATGATTTAGAAATATTGGAGAGTAATATACCTGAAGCTAGTTCACACCAAAGGTGGCTGCTCTGAAAACCTAAACGAGGAATATATGTTGACTTTTAACACATGGAGTAGCATTTCTGATTCACGTAGTCAACTGAAAAACCTTGTGTTTCCTCTCCTTTCATTAATCGGATATACGTATTCATATCCACAACTATTGTAAAGCAAAACCCTATCAAGAATAAACTGAGAAGTCGTCTTATTAAAAACAACAACATAGAAACTTGTTTTACGCAAACATTCTAAGGAGGTGCATGGCTGTTGTTCACATAGCTGTCCGTCAGCCATTGTAATGATTTAATTTTATGGAAATCTTACAATTTAATTTTATCTGTACACAATATCGTATGATTTCTAGTTTTATTCAAAGCCCCTTTAATTCAACTGAGACTTGCAATGTTGAGTAAAATTTTTTAAGTTAATTTTAGGGAGCGTTGTGGGGTGAAATACATTGAAGAGCCAAAGAAACTGCTACACCTGTCTAATATTGCGTAGGGCCACGGCAAGCACGCAGAAGTGCAGCAACACTACGTGGCAACGACTCGACTAATGTGTGAAAGTAGTGCCGCAGGGAGCCACCCCTTAAATTAACTATGACGAGTCCGCTAAAGGCCATGCCTACCCTTCACAGAAGCAGGACAAAGGCGCAAGAAAGAGAACGAGAAATGATTATTTCTTTGTGGATGTTGTACCAACAACTCTCCGCCACCACGGAACGATTAAATGGTTCAGATGGCTCTGAGCACTATGGGACTTAACAGCTGAGGTCATCAGTCCCCTAGAACTTAGAACTACTTAAAACTAACTAACCTAAGAACATCACACACATCCATGCCCGAGGAAGGATTCGAAACTGCGACCGTAGCGGTCGCGCGGTACCAGACTGAAGCGTGTAGAACCGCTCGGCCACTGCGCCCGGCCAGAACGATTATCTACAACCTGTACGAATTACAAAATCACACTCTAAAAAAAAATAAAGAAAGAAGGATACACCACGAGAGAATTATCGGAATGGGTTGGAAATCAGTAGATGTAATGTACATGTACAGACAAACAAATGAGTATAATTGCAGAAAAATTGGATGATTTACTCAAAAGAAAGAGCTACACAAATTGAATTAGTCGATAATGCGTAGGTCAGTTTCTGGCCATTAAGCAAACAGTTAATTCGGCTTGGCCTTTTCTCGTCAGTTCTGAGTGGTGGTGTGTGTGAAATATTTTCCTCGTCCACCAGTAAGACAACCTCGTGATTTAAACGCTGGACGTGCGGTTATGACCTTCGTCAGACGTCAAAGGAGGGGTGATATGTGGGTAAGGGGGGCTGTGAAGGTCTTCTCATAGTGTGAAACGTCCACGGTAAATTTCTGATCTATGGCTCTTTATTCGAATGTGTGGACACCTTGCTGTCTGAAGTGTCAACGCGAGCTCGGGGGGTGACGTCACAGGGTGCGACGCCTTTGCACCATTGCACGGGATAGTTGTTGGCACCTTTGAGCCAAATTTCAAACTTACGCATCGCAATGGCAGACAATGACAGGTTTCTAAAAATTGATCTTTTAATTTTGTTGCGCAGTGTGTTTTCTTACATTTAGGCAAATCATTTCACAAAACATTTCACCATTTCTGTGCATGTTATATTTTATTAATTACTTCTTGCTTAGAGCATTTACTGCTGAAGTTCTGTCTAGTAACATCCTACTTTTTCAGACGAAAACATTTAAGCATTCACGATAGACAGCTGTTTGCGTGGCTGTTCATGTTTACCAATACACGCATAAATTCACGTGTTTCTTGCGTAATCATAATTCAGTGCCCACGTAACCACAAAATTCGTCTTAACTGATGCCTCAATTGCTTTTAAAGCTTGCAACAAAAGAAATCGAAAAATATGTTGAAGGCTGTATGAGTAGATGTCTACAAAAAACAACTTCCTCGTGAGAAATTTTTAGCTAACACACAATGATATAGAGGGTGGTCCATCTGAAGTTTCGGATGAGATTACCTCTAAAACTATACATCGGGTAAAAATAGTGGGTAAGACAAGTTCGTAAGCTCAAAGGGGGGACATAAAATGATACTATACGTGACCTCCAGCACCCGCCCCCTTGGGTGGGGTGGGGGGCAACTTTTCAATCTTAAATGGAAACACCCAATTTTATTGCAGATTCGGATTCTCCATAAAAAAGTAATCAAGTTTTGTCTGAAACATTTTTTAAACCATTGACAGATGGCGCTGAAATCGAGAAAAAAGTTAAATTGGGGAAGAACTCTGATTTATTTAGAATTATCCGTGAAAGACGCATCAAATCGATAAAAAATGTGCACCATTTTTTCGTTACGCCAACTTAAGCTATTTTTGCACAAAATGTTCTGTATCCTACTTTTAGCGTTAACCAGAAACAACGACATGGACGTAGTAGAGTGATGTTCCTATGGGGTGCTTCATTAGTGTGAGTCCCACTGCCTCTCACAATTTCGGGTGCTTAATTAATGAAATTAGCCACGAAGAAATTATTTAAAATTATCCCCATCTGCTTCAATGCATAAAGTCAATCGTCTGCGAAAGTTGTCCACAGTACTGAGCAGCACATCCCGTGGTATGGCTGCACACACTCTTCGAATGCGTTGCTCCGTATCGTTTATGGTTGTGTGCTGTCTTTCATAAACAATATTTTTTAAATAACCCCACAAGAAAAAATCAGGAGTTGTTAGGTCTGGTGAACGTGGAGGCCACGGAATTGGTCCGCCGCATCCTAACCACCGACCAGGGTACCGTAAATTTAATACATTCCGTGCATTTTTAGCATTATGGGGAGCTGCTCCATCCTGTTGGAACCACATTTTTTGCCTAGTTTCTAAATCAACATCTTCCATTAGCTCCAACAAATCATCGCGGAGAAGTTGCAAATAAGATTACCCAGTAACATTTCAGTTAAAAAAAAAATACGGCCCTATCAAGTAACCGTTTAAAATTCCACACCAGACCGTTAACGACCATTTGTGTTGATTTCCAGCTGGTATGTTCCAGTGTATATTGACAGGGGACCAATAATGACAATTATGACGATTTAATTCGCCATTGTATTTGAATGTGGCTACATCGGCGAATGTAACGTATTTTAAAAAAATCTTAGTCACCTCTTTATCATTTCCAAGGTCCATTGGTAGAAATGCACGCAAATTCGCATATATTACGGTATTCATGCCTGTGTCAATGTGATATGATATGCATGATATTTATGTGCCTTCAAAATCCTCAAAACAGTTGATTCCGGAATTCCAGTTTGTCTCTGAATCGCACGACTATCAATTTCTGGATCCAGCTGAACACAGGGGAGAAGGGTAAGGGTACGAGCGTCATTTTCACTGTATTCGCGATGACGAGGTGGATGGTGCATGTATCCATTTCGAGCTCGTCGAGTGGAATTTCGAATAATGTTTACGGTTGGATGTCGTCTGTATGTGAAACGATCCGCATACAATTGCTCAGCTGCAGCGTAATTGTTATGGCATTCACCTAAAATAAACGTCATATCAACAGCCTCTGTAGGAGGATAGTGAGTCATGTTTCGCTACAGAATAATTTACTTTCGTCAGTTTATGTTAACGGTTCACAATTTGAAAGTGAAAAGACGTCTGATAGCATTGCATCGACCTTTATACTGAGCCATAGTTCGCAGTTTGGCCACGGTAGCGCCACAGTCCGGTGAGTAATGCGATTGTGAAGAGTTTCCTAAAGAGATTTTAATATCATTCCGCCTCCCTCCATCAAAAACTGTGGTGCGTAGGATACATTTTATAAAAAAAATAACTTAATTTGGCGTAATGAACGAATTGATGCACATTTTGTATCGATTTCATGCGTCCTTTTTGGCTCATTCCAAATAAATCGGAGTTCTTCCCCAATTTTACTTTTTTATCGATCAGAGCCATCTGTCGATGGTTTAAAAAAATGTTTCAGCCAAAACATTATTACTTTTTTATGGATAACCCGAATCTGCAATAACAAGGGGGTGGGGGCTGGAGATCATGAGCTTACGAACTTGTCTTACCCACTATTTTTACCCGATGTATAGTTATATAGATAATCTCATCCGAAACTTCAGATGGACCACTCTGTAGATCACGTGATCTATCCGAGATTCCAGGAAGACTGTCCCAGACAAATCTCTAGAGAGATGTGAAGTGACATATAATTCGAGAATTTGTTTGAAGTCAGGCTTCGTTCCAAAGTAAACAACGGTGCAATGAAACACATTGTACTTTTACCAGCACCGGTTCGCGTGTGTGCGAGCACAATCAAGTATCTTGTACAACTGGAAGCTTTACGAACTCGCGTCGTGTATTTTATTGTCCCAGAAAATACTAAGCGGGTCCATGGCTTCCTTGTTTGCTAATGAGAAGTCGAAATATATCGTTATCTTGGGCCCTCTGTACGCGACGGACAATAGGCTGTTGTCCCCTACGTCGAAACCGTTTTGCATAGCTTGTTTAGCATTCCCTGTGCAACGCCGGGAAGGCAGTTTATTCGCAGCTGCACGGAGGGAGGACAGCCTCTTGCGTCTGTGTAATGATTCCATCAGGGCTGTGTGCCGTTTAACGTTGCCGCTGCATCGGTGTTCATGTTGTACAAACAAGCGGAATAGCCTCATCGCCTCGATAATTCAGTTCCTTGTGCGTCATTCAAGCGGCAGTTAACAATGACAAGCAATCAGCTATCATTGCGAAATTGCACTGACGTGGATCTTATCTTCCTTTTTATGCGGATTTATCATCCTGTGTAGCCGGATGTATAGCTTAACATCACTACATTATAATATACAGGGTTATTACAAATGATTGAAACGATTTCACAGCTCTACAATAACTTTATTATTTGAGATATTTTCACAATGCTTTGCACACACATACAAAAACTCAAAAAGTTTTTTAGGCATTCACAAATGTTCGATATGTGCCCCTTTAGTGATTCGGCAGACATCAAGCCAATAATCGAGTTCCTCCCACACTCGGCGCAGAATGTCCCCATTAATGAGTTCGAAAGCATCGTTGATGTGGGCTCACAGTTCTGGCACGTTTCTTTGTAGAGCAGGTTTAAACAGTGAATCTTTCACATAACCCCCAGAAAGAAATCGCATGGGGTTAAGTTGGGAGAGCGTGGAGGCCATGACATAAATTGCTGATCATGATCTCCACCACGACCGATCCATAGGTTTTCCAATCTCCTGTTTAAGAAATGCCGAACATCATGATGGAAGTGCGGTGGAGCACCATCCTGTTGAAAGATGAAGTCGGCGCTGTCGGTCTCCAGTTGTGGCATGAGCCAATTTTCCAGCATGTCCAGATACACGTGTCCTGTAACGTTTTTTTTCGCAGAAGAAATAGGGGCCGTAAACTTTAAACCGTGAGATTGCACAAAACACGTTAACTTTTGGTGAATTGTGAATTTCCTGCACGGATGCGGAGGATTCTCTACCGCCCAGATTCACACATTGTGTCTGTTCACTTCACCATTAAGAAAAATGTTGCTTCATCACTGAAAACAAGTTTCGCACTGAACGCATCCTCTTCCATGAGCTGTTGCAACCGCGCCGAAAATTCAAAGCGTTTGACTTTGTCATCGGGTGTCAGGGCATTTAGCAATTGTACACGGTAAGGCTTCTGCTTTAGCCTTTTCCGTAAGATTTTCCAAACCGTCGGCTGTGGTACGTTTAGCTCCCTGCTGGCTTTATTCGTCGACTTCCGCGGGCTACGCGTGAAACTTGCCCGCATGCGTTCAACCGTTTCTTTGCTCACTGCAGGCCGACCCGTTGATTTCCCCTTACAGACGCATCCAGAAGCTTTAAACTGCGCATACCATCGCCGAATGGAGTTAGCAGTTGGTGGATCTTTGTTGAACTTCGTCCTGAAGTGTCGTTGCACTGTTATGACTGACTGATGTGAGTGCACGACATACGCTTTCTCTGCTCCTGTCGCCGTTTTGTCTCACTGCGCTCTCGAGCGCTCTGGCGGCAGAAACCTGAAGTGCGGCTTCAGCCGAACAAAACTTTATGAGTTTTTCTACGTATCTGTAGTGTGTCGTGACCATATGTCAATGAATGGAGCTACAGTGAATTTACGAAATCGCTTCAATCATTTGTAATAGCCCTGTACTTCACAGATTAAAAATCCAACAGGACCGCAACTCAAACTGAATCCTTTGTTTTTCAAGAAATATACTTTAAAATACGAGCTCTTCTCATTTGTCCTACAGACAAACCCACTATTTTTTAAATTTTGTACTAAATTTCTTGCCGGTCGTTGTGGCCGAGCAGTTCTAGGCGCTTCAGTCTGGAACCGCACGACCGCTACGGTCGCAGGTTCGAATGCTGCCTCGGACATGGATGTGTGTGATGTCCTTAGGTTAGTTAGATTTAAGTAGTTCTAAGTTCTAGAGGACTGATGACCTCAGATGTTGAGTCCCATAGTGATCAGAGCCGTTTGAACTAAATTTCTTCTGCAGTTCCCTGTAAACACTTGGCGGAATGCAGTATGGAACAGTAGAATTCGAAATTCATTCTAAGCGGACAGCGGTACAGGGCACTCTCTCGTCCTTGGCGTAACTGACCTTGAAGGCGGAAGAATCAGGAGTGATCAACGACATGAGGATGCAGAAGGCAATGGAAACCGCTGCATTAAAGACAAGTAACGTGTATCCAAAGGACATGTGGCATGTAGTTGAGAAATTGTCATGATGATCTCTCAATTGCAAAAAGATTCCGGAGTAGCCCCCATTCGGTCTCCGGATGGAGCCTGCCACATGGGACGTGACCGTGACAAAAATACTGCGTAACCAACGGAAGGATAACGTTCTACGATTTGGAGAGTGGAAAATCAAAGCTTGAACGTGGTAGGGAGGCTAGAAGATCTGAAAAGGGAAATCCAGAGTCTCAATCTAGATATAGTAGGTGTCAGTGAAGTCAAATGGAAAGAAGACAAGGATTTCAGGTCATATGAGTATAGAGTAATATCAACAGCAGCAGAAAATGGTGTAATGCGAGTAGGTTTCGTTACGAATAGCAAGGTAGAGCAAAGAGTCTGCTGCTGTAAACAGTTCAGTGATTAGGTTGTTCTTATCAGAATCTAGAGCAAACCGACACCGACAACAATAGTACAGGTATACACGCCCACGTCGTAAACTGAAGTAGAAGAGGTAGAGAAAGAAAGTATATCAGGATACTGAAAGGGTAATACAGTACGCAAAGGGAGGTGAAAATCTAACGTCATGAGGACTGAAATGCAGTTGTAGGGGAAGGACTAGAAGAAAATGTTACAGGATAATGTGGGCTTGGAACAAGGAATGAGAGAGAAGAAACACTAAGAGAGGTCTGTAATAAATTTCAGCTAGTAATAGCAAATACTCTATTGAAGAATCACAAGAGGAGGAGGTTTACTTGGAAAAGGCGTGATGATACATGTAGATTTCACTTAATATGTAAAGGTTGTTTTTTAATTACCGCTACCAGTCACAAAATTTGTCAACTATTATATTACTTATTTATTTAGCGACATGTTTCGAGGTGATACCTCATCTGCAGGCTAAATGGCATTACAAAAACAGCTTTACAATAAGGCCATACTGATGTTACATAGTCTTTTCGTAAGTGCTGTGGTCATCCTGTGGAAGAAGAGAAAACTTAGTAAGAGGCAATGTAACTTTGGATGCTGCACTGATGTTTACACGAAAATGTTTTGTAACGGTCACTAACTTTTTTCTTTTGACGTGGCAGTCTCGTTGTGATGCGCTGGGGTGTTTGCATTTCCGTGGCTTTCTTGGTCAATGTTCACAAATTGTCACTAACATAGCAGTAACTTGGAAACACGATCACAAACAGTTCTGTAGAACAGTGGACAAGATGGCGGTCAAAATACAGCTGGTTTCGATTTGACCATCGATTTGTCGAACTATGTGGTGTCAGATGCTTACCTGCCTTCTGCACGTCGTTTTTTTTTCTTTATTGTTATTTTTATCACCTTACACAAGACGGGCTGTCAGCAGCAGAGTACGCCACTCTTCAGCCTTGAGTCTAACAATAAGTAATACATAGAGGGGGCACAGAGAATACAAACAAAACGGCGGGCAAAACAATGTAGCCACTAAAAAACAAAAAAACATGGAGCCGTTCACGCTGGACGAGAAAACATCACTGACACTATTTGACATGGCGCACAGAACATGGATGACGGTGACGGTACACGTGAACAGTGGCGGCGTGATGGCGAACAAACACTAAACACAAACGAAGGCACACACACGATACACTGATGGCGATGACCTCCGGCGCGCGAATGTTCACTGGGCGTGTGCGAGTCCGGGGACCTGCCAAGAGAGGTGGAGGAGGAAGGGGAGTGGGAGAGCGAGAGGGGAGAGCAGAGATGCCACGGGCAGGGGAGATAGGGGGAGGGAGGAAGGGGGAGGGGAAGCCCGGGGCAAGTGGGGTGGAGGGAGGGGACAGGGGAAAAGGAAAACGAAGGGAAGGGAAGAGAAGGGAGGGAGGGTGCCTAGAGGAAAGGACACCGGAAGTGGGGGGTGGGGCAGGGTCAAAGTTGATAGGAGGGGTAGATGGAGGGGAGGAGGACATCATCAGGGAGGGGGAGCTGGCGGAAGCCACCTTGGGAGAGGGTAAGGAGGGTGGAGAGATGGAGACCGGCTGGGACGTGGGAATACAGGTGCGGCAGCGGGCGGGGGTGGGAGAGGATCGGGGAGACGAGTGGGTGAGGAGGATCAAGTTTACGGGAGGTGTACAGGATCCGTATCCTTTCAAGGAAAAGGAGGAGGTGGGGGAAGGGGATGAGATCGTACAGGATCCACGTGGGGGAGGGGAGACGGATGCGATAGGCGAGGCGGAGAGCATGGCGTTCAAGGATTTGGAGGGATTTATAAAAGGTAGGGGGGGGGCGGAGATCCAAGCTGGATGGGCATAACAAAGGATAGGGCGGATGAGGGATTTATAGGTGTGGAGGATGGTGGAGGTGTCCAGACCCCACGTACGGCCAGAGAGGAGCTTGAGGAGACTGAGTCGGGAGCGTGCCTTGGCTTGGATTGTCCGGAGGTGGGGAGTCCAGGAGAGGCGACGGTCGAGGGTGACGCCAAGGTACTTAAGGGTGGGAGTGAGGGCGATAGGACGGCCATAGATGGTGAGATAGAAATCAAGGAGGCGGAAGGAAGGGATGGTTTTGCCTAGAATGATCGCCTGGGTTTTGGAGGGATTGACCTTGAGCAACCACTGGTTGCACCAAGCGGTGAACCGGTCAATATGGGATTGGAGAAGGTGTTGGGAGCGCTGCAGGGTGGGGGCAAGGGCAAGGAAGGCGGTGTCTTCGGCAAACTGGAGAAGGTGGACGGGGGGTGACGGCGGCGGCATGTCCGCCGTGTACAAAAGGTACAGAAGGGGGGAGAGGACGGAGCCTTGGGGCACACCGGCGGAGGGGAAAAAGGTGTAGGAATCTGTGTTATGGATGGTGACATAGGAAGGACGGCGGGAGAGAAAGGAGCCGATCAGACGGACGTAGTTAATGGGAAGGGCGAAGGTTTGGAGCTTGAAGAGGAGACCGGAATGCCATACGCGGTCATAAGCGCGTTCTAGGTCCAGGGAGAGGAAGATCACGGAGCGACGGGAATTAAGCTGGTAGGAAAGGAGATGAGTGAGGGGAAGGAGAAGGTCGTTGGAAGAGAAGGACGGCCGAAAGCCACACTGGGTAACGGGAAGGAGGCGGTGCTGGCGGAGATGCTGGTGGATGCGGCGGGTGAGAATGGATTCCAGGGCCTTGCTGAAGACCGAGGTAAGACTGACGGGACGGTAGGAGGAGACGGCGGACGGCGGTATGCCAGGTTTAAGGAACTCTGCACGTCTTGTTATCGTATTACAGATATAGGTTGACGAAATACATTACAAAGTGAGCACCTGTTACAATATTATTGAACACATCTTGACATAAACTATTTATTTTACATATTTCTAAGCTATTGATGGGGCTAGGGTCAAACGACTATGTCACTAACATAGAAGTCACTTGGAAACACGATCACAAACACTTCTGTAGTTCAGTGGACAAGCTGTATTTCGACCGCCATCTTCTCCACTGCACTACAGGGCTACGGAACTGTTTGTGATCGTCTTTCCAAGTTACTGCTATGTTAGTGACAATTTGTGAACAGTGACCAAGAGAGCCACGGAAATGGAAACACCCCAGTGCCTCACAACGATACTGCCACGCCAAAAGAAAAAAGTGAGTGACAGTTACAAAACATTTTCGTGCAAACATGACTGCAGCTTCCAAAGTGACACCGCATCTTACTAAGTTTTCTCTTCTTCTACACGATAACCACAGCATTTACAAAAAGACTATGTAACATCAGTATGGTCTTATTGTAAAGTTCTTTTTGTAATGCCATTTAGCCTGAAGATACGTATTACCTCGAAACATGTCGCTAAATAAATAAGTAATACAACAGCTGACAAAGTTTGTGACTGGTAGCGGTAATTAAAAAAAACCTTTACATATTTCTTGAGACAGTTACGGTCGAAAAATAGTCAAAATGGCTTCAGATTGCAGTTATATTACGTCATGGTCAGACAGAGATGCCGAAATCAGATACTAGGTTGTAAGGCGTACCCAGGAGCAGATACAGACTCAGATCACAATGTAGTAGTGATGAAGAGATGGCTCAAGATTAAGAGATTAGTCAGGAAGAATCAATATGCAAAGAAGTGGGATATGGAAATGCTAAAAAATAACGAGATTCGCTTGAAGTTCTAAAAGGCTGCTTTCAGCCTGACCGGGTTGCCTCCAAACAGGTCTCCGGTGATTGTTTAAAGGCACTCGTCGGTGAAGAGAACGTGATGCCAATCCTGAGCGGTCCATTTGGCGTATTGTTGGGCCCATCTGTACCGCGCTGCTTGGTGTTGTGGTTGCAAAGATGGACCTCACCATAGACGTCGGGGGTGAAGTTGCGCACCATGCACCCTATTGCGCACAGTTTGAATCGTAACACGACGTCCTATATCTGCACAAAAAGCATGTTGGCATTGCTGCCAGGGTTCCTCCGAGCCATAATCCGTAGATAGCGATCATCAATTGCAGCAGTAGCCCCAGCAGGGCGGCCAGAGCGAGGCATGTCGTCGACAGTTCCTGTCTCTCTGTACCTCCTCCATGTCCGAACAACATCGCTTTGGTTCACTCCGCGATGCGTGGACAACTCCCTCGTTGAGAGCCCTTCCGGGCACAAAGTAACAATGCGGATGCGATCGAACGGCGGTATTGACCGTCTAATAATGGGTGGACTACAGACAACACGGGCCGTGTACGTCCTTCCTGGTGGAATGACTGGAACTGATCGGCTGTCGGACCCCCTTCGTCAAATAGGCGCTGCTCATGCATGGTTGTTTACACTTTTGGGCAGGTTTAGTGACATCTCTGAACAGTCAAAGGGATTGTGTCTGTGATACAGTATCCACAGTCGACGTCTTACTTCAGTAGTTCTAGGAACTGGGGCGACGCAAAACATTTTTTTGATGTGTGTATATTACCATAATCTTGTTATAAATCTGTGTTAGCAAAATCGTTTAATAGCGTGGTCCTACGCCAGAGTCCCTACCGAAATCTCAAAATTTCTTCACACTCTCAGTTTTATGAAGTTAATTAGTGTTTTTCGGTAGGTTTCACTTGCCGTATGGGCAATTCAATTTTCATAACTTTCATGATTTAGATAATATCAGTGAAGTATCTTGCACTGGTAAGCCCTTTTATCTCAAGTACGTACATCTGCTTGCAAAGAGATTGAAGTCACATGACAGCGATTTTAAGCTCGTGTATTATCCACGTTCGTGAAGGTAAAGCAGTGACACAACGATTAAGAAGTCTGCCCGATTCTTTTCATGTCTACGAAAGCCATTGTAACTTTTCAAAGAAGCTGAACACTAGATTAGAGGATAGAGTGGTTTAGCATTAATCATGAAATAGAGACAAGACAAACAGATGTGTTTACTAAATGATGGTTTAACACATCAGTTACCTTAACACTTTTTTAGTGCAACACAACGCCTTAAAATTTCAAACACGACAAACAGTGGCAATCAGGACACCCTCACGCTGACTACACCAGTTCTTCGCTAACATAATTTCGTGTTTCCCTGGAATTTACCTACAGTAAAGTCTACGACGCTGTAGCAAGTGAGGTGGGGAATCCCTTCTGCGTGACCAACAAGGAAGCGACCGGCTTATGTAAGGATACGCCCTTACACTACGACATTCCGTCGCTATTACAGCTTCTTGTTTGCCTTTCTTATTCGAACAGTAATATTTGTGTGCTGGTATTACACTGAAAGGGAATCCCTTCTGCGTCAGCAAGAGGCAAGTGACCGGTTTCCGTAAATGGAAACAAAAAAGTGGGAAAGGAGCTCCATGTTTGTTGTGGAACACTACCAGGTCAGGAATCTGCGGAAGTTTCCGGCCAGCGACGTTATTTCCCCAGGAAAGCCACTCCCACGAATGACGTCAGCCAGTTACTGGCGCTACCTGCAATACTGGTTTCTCGGGGATCCCACAAGCGACGTCCGTTTTTCTTCGAGGCAGAGAGAATCGATCACGTTCCAGAAAACTGGAACGGACTCCGTAGAGAACTTATTTACTTGCATTTACCTATAAATGTGACGTATTGTGTACCGGCGTCGATAGTAATATTTGGCGATAATTTTTAACAAAGAACCTTGAAGCGCTTTATGCTCTGCAGCAATTAGCCCACAGATGTCTGTACTGAAAGTGAATGTCGGATCCACTGTAACACTCTCCGCTCAAGTGAAAACAACGTCTGCATTGCTTTTCTTCAGTTCCTCTTGTACTGCATTATTCTTTTCTCTGTAATAATGTTGGAGGACGATTTTATTTTCAGTGAGGGCAAAATTTTGTATGTTACGCCAGTGTTACAGAGTTTCCTTTCTTTCTTCCTTTCCGGGATGTGTGTAGCCTAATTACAGCATTAACTATACGTCATGAAATGGTTTATATGGAGCTTTACAATAACGAAACTATCCTAGGCTTTCCTAAAACCAATTCGTTAATTTCATCGTTCAGTAATTTTGAATAGTTGTAATTGTACTCACAGTTTTCCAGTACTGGATCCATTTTAGGAAAAAATGTTGTACATCTTCCTCTAAGCATAATCCATGCTGTCGTAGTATTGCCAGTAGCTTAACTCAGACATTAACGTTAATGTACACCGAAAGGCCAAGATTTTCGACGAATGGTAGAAGGAGTGGTAGAAGCCAGAAAAGAAATTACTAACTAAGTATAAAATCTAAATTTCATGCTGTGCATCGTTAACAGTAAGAGAGTTTACAAATGAAGTGAACCAGAAATTAATGGCAAAATAAAAAATTTGTTTGCGTGGCCATCCTCCGCATCAATCACAAAAATACTTGTTTTGTAAATACTGCCGCATTTTCTTGCTGCAATTTAATTTATTTTTCTCAGGCGCTTTTCGCCTTTTTCTTGCTCTAAGGCGCCTTCAGTGGGCTCTATAGAGATATAGTTTTGTTATTTTTAGACTATCGAACAGTTCACGTCGCGTACTTTGATGTAATTACATTTTTCTGTGATCTGTGTTTCCTCTCATCTGTTCTGGAGGTAGCACTACCATTTTATTTTCGAAACATAAGCACACTTTTGTATTCCGAACTTTTTCGCACTGTTCCTTCTTTTTGTGATGTACCATTATTATTCTGCCGCTAGTTATAGCTATTCGTTCGAACACTGTGCTTCCATGCTTTCAACGACATGAATATTCTAACTTCATTATGTGTTTCCTCCTCTTTGGTTTGTTTACCTACATGTTGCAAACCTCAGGAAGAATATGCTCAAAATCAACTTCTATTCATGATGAATACATTTGTCTGTGTGTGTGTGTGTGTGTGAGTATGAGAGAGAGGGAGAGAGAGAGAGAGAGAGAGAGAGAGAGAGAGCTAAGAGCGTGTATGCGTTTTTTTTATTTTTATTTTTAATAGTGTGTGTGTGTGTGTGTGTGTGTGTGTGTGTATGTATCTATGTCTGTGTGTGTCCGAAGGAGGGGTTGGTGGTTGAGTTGTAGAGTGTTGAATACGAATTTAATATCTTTAGAGAGTGGTTGAAAGCTTTGGTGACACCTGATTTGACTTTTGGGTTCAATGTTCTGTGGAGCGGTTCAAGGCTAACCGAGTGAAAAGATGTTGCATCGTATTCTGACGGTATTGGCTGGTATTATTACATTAATCCTCGTTGGGAGCATTATTTCATTATTTTGTCTATTAGTGTAAACAATGAATTGTGTGGCATGTGTACCTGACCATTCAACTGGGTTTTCCTTCATGTTTTGCTTTTCTGTATGTGTTAATTTTCTTGTAAGGTTAGGAGGTGTTTTTCATTGTTGACTCTAATTGTTTTCATGTCTTCTTCTCTAGTGGTTGGTTTGTGGTTATGTTCTCTTAGGTGTTCGGCAAGTTGGAGTGGTTTGTCCCATTCTTCCAGGCCCTCATGTGTTCTTTGTATCTGACATTAGTGTTCTACCTGTTTCTCTTATGCATCTGCCTACACATGTGTTATATTGCAGTTGATATATATCTGCTTTCTGGTATATGTCTCTGCTTTTTGTCATTTTTGGGGTGTATTTTTGTGTAGAATTGTATGTTGTGTCTATGCTTATTTCCTGTCTTTTGAAAATGTTGGTGATTTTATGTGTGAGTTTGTGTTGTATGTCATTGTGTACCATTGTGTGTTTTCTTTCATCTTTTTTGTGATTATTCTATGCAGTTGTTATGGTACTGCGAGTTTGTGTTTCGTTCTGTTATGTTCTTATCTGTGGTTTGGAGCTTCTTGCTTTTTTTACTTTTAATTTTGTTGTTTAGTTTTATGACTATGCTACTATTGTAACCATTGTTTTGTCCTATTTGCACTATTATATCAGTTCTTTTTGGTGGTTTTTATTGGTGAGAGGCACTGTGGTGAGACTACACACCATGCGTCGAAGTGCTGCTTGCTTTTGTGAGTGCGGGTGGTTCGAGGATTGTGGAATGATAATGTTCGTTGCTATGGGATTACGGTGAGTTTCAAACACATGCTTATTGTTTTGTTTTTTGATTGTAATATCCAGAAAGTTAATTTGGTTATTCTGTTCTCTTTCAACTGTGAATTTTATATTTTTATGTACCTTCTTGATGTCAATATGCAGTTTTTCAATTTTTGTCTGTGGTTTATCTATTAAGCAAATGAAGTCATCCATATACATGCACCAATATAATATGTTGTATTCTTTTGCTAATATTTTTGTGAAAATGATCTGTTCAATGTGGTTTACAAAAATATTTACCAAGGCTCCTGAAACTGGTGACCCCATTGGTAATCCATCTCCTTGAAAATAAAATTCATTATTGAATTGGGAGTCATTTTGTTCTGTTACGAGCGTTATTAATGTGCATATTTCCTTAATCTATTCATCAGGAAGTTGACTATAAGTTTTCAGGTTCTTATCTATGATTTATAATGTTTCTGGCACTGGTATGTTGGAATACAAGCTTTCTATATCAAATGAGAGCAGTGTTGCTGTGTCTGGAAATTTTATATCTTTTATTTTTTGTATTAGATGTGTAGTGTTTTTAGCGGTTCTGTCTTCTGGTATTTTGAAATTTTCAGACAGTAATTTTAACATGTATCCTGCAAGCTTGTATGTGGGGGATTTTCTGGCGTCCAGTACTGATCTCACAGGATGATTCAGTTTGTGGATGTTTAGTTGTCTTCGGAGGATAGGTGCAGTGGGATTTCTCTGTGTCAACTTTCTTTTCTCTGTTTTATTGTACTTTTGCTGAATACCGATCGAACATTTGTGGTTTTCTGCTTTTTTTTCCTAGCTGTGAATATTTATGTTTTATGCTCGTTGCCTGCTACAAGATAAGAATATCACATCGACGACAAGAAATTCAAATGTGAATAATGTGGCAGATTTTTGACAAAACGCATACTTTTCTTGCAAGTTACGTATTTTCCATCCGATTTTATTGACATTTGATCTCTGTGCCACAGATCTAGCACCACACTACATTAGCATTAAGGACATCTGAAGATTACACCTATACTGTGTAAAGCAGTTAAAGGATCACTTTTCCGAAACGCCACAACTGTCTCGCAATGCAACGTAACAGCCTGAATTGAAATTTGACCAACGCCACCGCGGACATGCAACGCGATGGGAAGGCCGTCGCAGGCCCTCTTACCCACATTCCACCAATTCTTTGGGAACCTCTGCAATTAAGGTCCAAACCGCGACGCCGAGCGTTGAATTCACGAGGTTTTCGTACGAATGGGCGAGGACATCGCTCCTCAGAATAGACACAAGAAGCCTTAGGGGATGTCATAAAGGACGTCAATAACATCATTCCTATCCTTGAGTCGTTGATCCTCACACATTTCGTGGTCGAATACCACAGGTCCCTGTGTGACGAGGAGCCACAAGATGACGTTCTTGACAACATTAGACACTGCTCGTACCCACAGGACGAATCAAACCTTCTCTAAGAGCACCATGGGACGTGCAACCGCAATGAATGTGGTCGCGCCCCTTTGGAGTGGAGTGCGACTGCTGTTTTCACTCTGGTGCGCTGCGTGGAGTCAGTAGATACCATCAAAAACCAGTCGAGGAAATGTTCGTCATTAAAACATCCGATACAGTTGTGCAATGAAAAATGCAGTTTGGAATGTAACAATATTATGAGAAGATGCATTGCATCGGACAACATGTGATACGTTCGTGGTGAGGTGTGTTACTGTGTACAGGTGCATGACAGGTAGTCAAAGATGGAACTTTACTAGTCAAGGAGTTGACAAACATGCATTTCATGTACGGTACACCAGAGTGAAGTGCCCGAAAGCAGCTCTTATGTACAGAGAATGCTTTTCCAAAAGGCAGAATTCTAATTGGAAAGTGTTTATTTCTGTGGTTGCCAACTTACGAGAGACACAGTCTTTCACGCCACAAAGATTCGGCCAAGTTTCCCTGCAAAGCCAAGTCTAAACATTAGAATTTGAGGAAATAGGTCGTGGGATGACTATCCAGCAATAAGCACACATCGACTTGCCTGCGAAATGTATACTTCGAAGGATATCTTGTGGAGAATTTGTGGAACGGGCATTACACATTACACCCCTATCACAAATAACTTTTGGAAGCACTGGGGCCGGCCAGAGTGACCGAGCGGTTCTAGGCGCTACAGTGTGGAACCGCGCGACCGCTACGGTCGCTGGTTCGAATCCTGCCTCGGGCATGGATGTGTGTGATGTCCTTAGGTTAGTTAGGTTTAAATAGTTCTAAGTTCTAGGGGACTGATGACCTCAGAAGTTAAGTCCCATAGTGCTCAGAGCCATTTGAACCATTTTTGAAGCACTGGGACTAACTGACTTTTATCTCTATGTTCACTTCGGCTACTGGATTATACACCGCAGTACTGTAGTGCTGAACTTCGTATGGATTGTAATGTTCACGGATGAGACCTCATTCCCTCGTGATGATGTTTTCAACAGGCGCACCAGCCATGTCTGGAATGAGAACAGTTCCCACATCACCTACATCGGTCGCCAACGACGACGATTCTCTGTCAGCGTGTGAGAGAGCATTGTCCACCTCACCTAATAGGATCTTGTTTGTTGCCTCCCAGTTTGACTGGTCCACATTACTTGGTGTACCTGGGAGATGGGCTGCCACAGTTCTTCGGGTCTTTACACCTTGTTGTTCGCGAAACAGCGAGTTTTCTACACGAAGGTGTGATAGCCCTTTTCGATTTTAAAGTGCGCGAGCGTCTGAACAACACCTACCCTCATCGTTTGAATGGATGGGGAGCTCCTGTCCCGTGGCCAGCACGATCGCCAGTGCTCACTTCTTCCTCTGGGATTACGTAAAGACGTAGATGTGTGAAACCCTCCCAGTAACGGATGAAGGCCTGCTTGCTAGGGTCCTAGCTGCCTCTCCCCTGTTACAATAGACGTCATGGATTTTTCAGATAATGCGGCAGAACTTCATGCATCGTCGGCATTCATACACTGAGACTGGCAGTGGTTACTTTGAACAGTTCCAATGAACTACGTTGTTGTTATGCGGTTTACGATATGTATACCCATTACACCAGTAAGTATGCATTTCCGAGCATTAGTTTCTATCTCAATATCATAGGTTGTGTACCCACTATCACTTGTTTCAATTCGATACAAAAGGTTTGAGACATTGAAATACTGCTCCTAATGATGAATGAACATTTTGGTTAATATTGTTTCACGAATTACCCCGAACATGTTTGCCGCTGACAGCGCACATGTAGGTTAATTACTGAAAGCATGTAAGAAGATGAAAACAGTTTATGTACACTACACCCTAGAACGCAATAGCCTCCGTCTTCAGGCCACGAGTGACCTACCGGGACCAACCGACCGCCGTGTCTTCCTGCGTGGAGGATGTGGATAGGAGGGGCGTGGGGCAGCACACCGCTCTCCCAGTCGTTATGATGGTATTCTCGACCGAAGTCGCTACTATTCGGTCGAGTAGCTTCTCAATTGGCGTTACGAGGCTGAGTGAGCCCCGAAAAATGCAGCCTGGACGGTCACCCATCCAAGTGCCGACCACACCCGACAGGGCTTAACTTCGGTGATCTCATGGGAACCGGAATAACCACTGTGGCAACGCCGTTGCCGTAGAATGCAATAGGCATTCTGTTTATTAATTTTTGGTTACTTTCTATAGACGGATCATACTGATATTCGTGAACGTTTCTTGTCTACAAAAACAACAACATAGGGGCTCATAGGTCCACATTGGTTGAAGTTCTCGCTGTCGTGTAAGCATCAGTTGAGAAGCGGTAACAGAACAGCACGCAGAAGACTCAGAATCTGGAAGATATTCGGATACAGGTTATGTCGTTACTATCTCTACGGTTTGAAAAGCTACTACAATAAGTGATGGCAGTCTGGGTAACACAGGCTCAAGTGGACCGGTGGATCAGGCGTCTAATACAGACTCAGCAGGTAGCGTAGACTGTTTGCCTGACCTTGAAAAAGCATTTTGTGAAAGTTGTGAAACTGACTCTGATACTGAAGTATCTGCAAATGTAGATTTATCTGCATGATCTGAAGTTTGCTTTTTTTTGGGATGTTTCTTTCTCATTAGGATATTTATGTAGTAACAAAAATTAGCGTTGATAATTTCTTGCAGATGTTGCCAAATTTACCAATGAAACTACCACGTATGATTTAGTCCTCTTGATTCGTTTGTATGAATTTTACCGCCCCCATAACTCGTGGTGGAGCAGGCGATACGTAATAAGTTGATCAGCTTTACTAATTAGTATCCCCAGAGCGAAGATTCTGATTTTTATTTCGTTGTTCAGCTGGCTCAACATTTTGACATTTGAAGGGTTATTTAACCCCATCACTTCTGTCCCTTTCTTAGAACCCCGCCTCCATTTACCTAATGGCTCCCCGATCTGGCATGATACCTCTTCCTACAGACCACGTTCACACTCAGGACAGTCTTAACATTCGCCAAAAATATCGGTAAACGACTACTAGGATTTACACTCTCAGTCACGGAAAGACGGTTGTGAATACTGCGTCGAAATCCGTCCAAGCTAAATAACTTTATGTATGAATGACGATTACTAATTCTCAATTTAAAATTGGCAGCATCTACAATAATCACCACCGCAACAAAGATCCCATGGTTACTCCCTGCTCCCAGGAGGCTGCAGATCGATTGCTAGATTTTATGAGCCACAAGAAACTGTCGAAAATGTGTAAATACACAGGTGTTTGAGCTAGTGGGCCTCAGGAGCGCAATGAGATCATTGTCATTTGTCATCCCCTGCAGCCGCTTTCAGTACTCGTCTGAGAAGTACTAGTCCTTCAACCATTCTTCCGAGAGGTCTTCCAGGAGCTGGTCATCAGCTCTTGGTATCTTAAGTGGTCTCGAAAGATCAGACTAAACGGAATATTATCCATGCTCAATTTAAAATCCGAATCCGATGAGCTGTTCAAAAGAGTTAGAGGAACAAGTGTATCAACGGCCGATACGTTACACCTATTTTGATACAAGCGTTACTTGTCGTCTTATTGTGTGGCATGTGGTCTTCTCTTTCGATATGTGTAACAACTAAACACATTCGCCATCTGTTGGTTGTGTCATTCATTACCGTGTCAGGTGATCGATCAGAAGGAAGTGAGTACCTGCGACCCAGTGTTTCCTAGTGAGATACACAAATGGCAGTTGTCATTTGGGGATGTTGTGTTAAACCAAGCACATGCAGTGCAACGTCTTAATGCAGTGCCTGTTGCAATGGCGGTCTGTTTCATCCAAAAGGGACTGACTTTCAGTAGTGTTGCTGGAAATACCGCTGTCTCATTTGTTATCCATAGGTTGTGGACACGCTACGAAGAGACAGGTCAGTACACAAGGCGATTTGGACATGGTCGCCGATGCACTGCAATCCTACGTGAAGACTGGTATCATGCCATCTCTGCGTTGCGGCGTCGCAGCGATACCGCCAGAACACTGCAAGACGATCTCAGTAGTGCCACTGGAGCCGCTGTGTCCGATCATACTGTAAGGAACAGGTTACAAGAGAGGACCGTAGGACCCAGATGACTTCTTTCAGTACCTCGCTTGACACGATAACTCCTTACAACTAGTCTTCTGTTCAAATGATTTAAATGGCTCTAAGCACTATGGGACAACATCTGAGGTCATCAGTCCCCTAGACTTAGAACTACTTAAATCTAAGTAACCTAAGGACATCAGACACATCCATGCGCGAGGCAGGATTCGAACCTGCGACCGCAGCAGCACTGCGGTTCCGGACTGAAGCGCCTATAACCGCTCGGCCACAACGGCCGGCTAGCCTTCTGTTCTGCCGTTCCCATGTTAACTAGCAGTTTCAACGATGGCGAAACGTGTTATATAGAAACGAGTCCTGATATCCTCTAAATCAAGGTGATGGCCCTGTTGGTGTGTGGAGATACGTGGTGTGCGGTAACTCCTAAGTGTTGTCTAGCATTTCCTAGGTTCTGTGATGTTGTGGGAAGTCTTCAGTGTTGACACCCAAACGCAAGTTGTCATTGTCCATGGTCGTCTTAGCCGTCCGCTGTGGCCGAGCGGTTCTAGGCGCTTCAGTCCGGAACCGTGCAACAGCTACGGTCGCAGGCTCGAATGCTGCCTCGGGCATGGATGTGCGTGATGTCCCTAGGTTACTCAGGTTTAAGTAATTCTAAGTCTAGGGGACTCAAGACCTAAGGTATGAAGTCCCATAGTGCTTAGAGCCATTTGAAGCATGGTCGTCTTGCCGCCATGCAGTACATCGACCATGTGGTGGCTGATGCATACGGTTGTGGTCGTGAATTCCTTCTAATGCCAGTGCCCGTGTGGCGGGCGTAAGCAGCAATGTCTTGCGAAGTCTGGAGATTGAAGTAATGGAATGGACGTCAGTGAACCTCAACCGAAATTACATCGTGCGTATGTGGGACATATTTTCATGGTCGTTCTGTTCCACCACACTCTTCAAGAACTCCCATGGGCTCTCACTGAAGAATGAGAACGGATACTGCAGGCCGAAGACTTAAACGGAGGTGTCAGGCAGTGATAGACCCTCACAGACGGCATGCACGTTACTGAAGGTCTCAAAGTGAAATCGAAAAGCACCCAAGATGACGGGATGAATGATTGTTTCCACTTTGTTTTCGGCACATGTCAGACGTTTGAGTTCTTTTCATGTAAACAATCGAACAGTGTACTTGTTCCTGCGTATCCTCATTCCACTTGGTTCAAAAATAATTTTATGGGTGTTCACATCAATCCGTAGACGTCCTTGATTTGGGCACTACGTATACGAACAAGTAATCAATATTCTACAACTGCCATTTAGAAACCTATCATAAGATTGCAATATTTTTTGTTTCCCGTCCTCACTTGACACGAAAGTGTAAACTGTAAGCATGGTTAGAATAATCGATAGCTATACGCTGAACGTGTACCAATACTAAAAGCCAAACGGTCCAAAAACACAGCAACATCATTGCAGGTGCACTGGTACGACAATGGACTATACGCCTCATACAGCAGAGAACAAACAGTTAACTGTTTGCAGCGCCGGGCATGTGACACGCAAGTCACGCCTCTTGCGGACAGGTGTGGTGATTTTCCTGCTGGCAGCCTGCAGAATATCTACGTTGCCGCTGCTACCGATACCAGCTGTAGGCAGGATACTAAACTATGTCGTCTTCGAGCAATTCATTTTCATCCTCCATATACTACATTACAGTAGAAGGAAGGATAATGAAATGAATCAAATTTCCCAGTAACATAGTATGAGGGTCACTCCAAAAGGAATGCACATTCTTTTTGTAAAAATACAGTTCTCATTCTGCATGTGTGAAAGTTTTACAGTGTGTAGATACATCCGTCCCGCTTGTTTTCAAACTTAGTTCAACCTGTTCCCGTGAGTGTCGCCGTCACGACATGTCTTCAAGATGGCTGCTACACTTGACGGTCGTCAGAAGCAACGTGCTGTCATAGAATTCCTGTGCTGTGAAAACGAGACAGTGGGAAACAACCGCAAAAGTTTGAAAAAGGTGTATGTATATGCTGCCGTCGATCGCAGTACAGTTAGTCGGTGGGCAAGCAGGTTACGTGATGAAAGCGCGCACGGCAATATTGAGGATTGTCCTCGCAGCGGCAGGCCTCGTACTGCACACACTCCAGACAATGTACAGAGAGTTAACGAATTGGTGACTGCTGACAGGCGCATCACCGTGAACGAATTGTCACGCCACTTTGGGATAGGGGAAGGAAGTGTTTGCACAATACTGGAAGTGTTGGCGTTAAGAAAGGTTTGTGCCAGGTGGGTTCCCAGGATGTTGACAGTGGCTCACAAAGAAACAAGAAGAACGTACGCAGCAAACTTTTGGAACAGTACGAGAATGGTGTAGATGAATTTCTTGGAAGACGAAGAGGCAATCAATGGAGTGGCATCATGCAAATTCACCCAAGGAAAAAAATTCAAAACCACACCTACTGCTGGGAAAGTTATGGCTACGATGTTTTTCGATTCTGAAGGACTTTTGCTTGTGGACGTCATGCCAAGTGGAACCACCATAAATTCTGATGCGTATGTGACGACACTGAAGAAACTTCACGGCCACATGTCAGTCAGAGAACCATGGAAGTGATCACAAAACTCGGATTGACAACACTCAAACACCCGCCTTACAGTCCTCACCTGGCTCCATGTGACTATCATCTCTTTGTGAAACTGAAAGACTCTCTTCGTGGAACAAGGTTTGAAGATGATGACTCCCTTCTGCACACTGCCAAACAGTGGCTCCAACAGGTTGGTCCAGAATTTTACCGTGCGGGTATACAGGCGCTGGTTCCAAGATGGCGTAACGCAGTTAACAGGAATGGAAATTATTTGGAGAAATGAAAATATTGTTCCTAAAGGTTGTATATACACACTGCACAACCTTCAAACATGTAGAATAAAAGGTGGATTTAAAAAAAATTGTGTGCATTTCTTTTGGAGTGACCCTCGTTTTATTAAGTGAAGATAAAAAGGCAGTTCATTTATATTAAAAGAACTAACCACCAGCTGTGTCGAATATGGACTACAAAATAATATAAAAAGCCAAGGTTTTACTCTTTACAAAGCAATCAAAGAAGTTAAAAGTGAAATCATTTGATGAGGCAGTGAAACAAGATGTTAACTTCAGTCAGTTATGATGCAAAGTAAACACTTACTTAACATGTAACCCAGTAATAAAATAAGGATTAAAATTGCAAAATAAATATTCTACACAAGCAAAAATACGTTCTATGGCCCATTAAAAAAACTATTAAGGACAAGATTATGAAAGTGTTTTGTATGTTGCCCTGTATGGGGTGTCCGTCCCGATAGCTCAGTGGTCAACACTATAGAATGCCGCGCAAAGGGGCCCGGGTTCGATTCCCGGCTGGGTCGGGGATTTTTCTCCGCTCAGAGACTGGGTGTTGTCCTCATCTTCGTCCTCGTGTTGTGTTGTCTTCATCATCCTCTCAACCACCGGGGTGGCAACAGGAAGGTCATCTGGCCACCCCTTACAGTAACCTTGCGAGTCCACACTTAACAATGCCGACCCTGCGACAGTGTGGGACAAAGGCACAGGAAATGCAATCCGAAAACAAAGGAAGTAGGTTACAGTATGCTTGTTCGCCCACTGCTTGAATACTGCTCAGCAGTGTGGGATGCATACCAGATAGGGTTGACAGACGAAATAGAGAAGATCCAACGGAGAGCAGCGCGCTTCGTTACAGGATCATTTAGTAATCGCGAAACCGTTACGGAGATGATAGATAAACTCCAGTGGAAGACTCTGCAGGAGAGACGCTCAATAGCTCGGTACGGGCTTTTGTTGAAGTTTCGAGAACATACCTTCACCGAGGAGTCAAGCAGTATATTGCTCCCTCCAACATATATCTCGCGAAGAGACCATGAGGATAAAATCAGAGAGATTAGAGCCCACACAGAGGCATACCGACAGTCCTTCTTTCCAAGAACAATACGAGACTGGATTAGAAGGGAGAACCGATAGAGGTACTCAAGGTACCCTCCGCCACACACCGTCAGGTCGCTTGCGGAGTGTGGATGTAGATGTAGATGTAGATGTAGAAAGAGAGAGAGAGAATTGGCCCGTGTGGGGTAGAGACATGCACTTTACGAAGGAGAGTGAGGAAATGTTTAAAGGTTTTCGAGATTTGGATTTGGAGGACAATGGAAATTCTGAGATAGAGAGATAAAATAAAGAATGAGGTTGTATATCGCAGGGTGATCGTGGAACGATTTGAGACAAGGAAAATAAGCTGGCTAAGACAGTGGATGTTGTGATTGGCACAAGTGAACATGTGACATAACGCGAGCAATAGTCCCAAAAACTTAGACACAGATAAAATTTAACGGAGAACTCCGAGAGGCCTTCACGTACACTGGCACCTTTACTTAGCGAAGTGAGTGTTGCGTATTAAGTATATCTGTTAAGTGTATATGACTGTAACAGATGAACGTGTCGCGTGTCGTCATACTTGAGTTGGATGAAGATGAGAGAAGGGAGAGGTGAAGCCTGGTACCGACACATTGCCTAATCCTCTCGAACACCACCGGGGAGGCTGCCGACCTTAACGTCCCAATCCGACGGACATGTAGCCATCAATAGTGTTGCGATGACCTATGAGTCATCTGGTTTTATATCTGACTAATCTGACTGATCACTCCTCAACAGCCGGTGCTGAGTAATTCAATTACAGAACGGAATTTAATGAAACGCAATCAGTCACGGGATCCTGAGCACTGTATCCTGAGTGGGTTTAAACTAACTTTCTACTACTCCCACCTATGCACGTGGGGTTCGTTAACTATGAAAGAAAAATCAGAGAATGAAATACATTTAACACATATTTGACAGGTGACATGAAATCTTGAAGAGATGAAGTATTCATTACTGACAGCTTAGATTTAAGTAGTGTATAGATGTAACTAGTTGTTGTAATATTCTTACATGGATGGGGATAGCAATTTGGTTACGACGATTCACTGTCATTGTTATTAAGTCTGGTTGTGTAAAATATGTATTGATTGTAAGGCGAGGATGACAGCAAGTGAAGGCTAACATATTACTAGGGTAGAGTGATCGCTAGAGGGTGTGCCGCTTCCATGAAAGTTAAGAAGTTGACGCACTGATGTTGCTTCAGTGTGTTCTTACCGTGAGCAGTGGTGGTCGGCGTCGGACTGTAATAACGTAACTCGAGAGCGGCTCCATCTCTGTCGAACGAGAGAGCGTTCTTCTGACTATCCATTTCCCTTCCACCGTCTGCCCCCGAATGTCTCCATATTCTCGCCTCCGAATCTCTACTCCGACCATTCAATTACTGTTCACGCTCTTTGCCTCCGAACTCCTGTACCGAATGTCTACTTCCAAATTAACTATCTAGAATATCTGCGTCCGAATTACTGCCCTGAGTGTTTGACTATCACACTCATTCAGCGCCGGGGACTGTTCTACGCATACGAAAGGTTTTCAGAAAGTCATCAGATTTTCTCCAGCGCTGGTCAGTGCGATAATTTTGTAATGATAAACATCCTAACTCCAGTGGATTCATGAAACACTTCTCCCATTCAAATTCTTTTCCACCCCTCTAATATTAAAAAGTCGAGCTCTGGACCTACGTCACAGGCTGTCTACCAACGTCGCGCCCAGCCTTCCTCATAAGCACATTTTCGCCACTGTGGGAAAACAAACAGCAGAAAACGTTCTGCTCTTTCGATGTCGGCTTGGCTGATAAGCAGTCACAGTCGGTGGTATTTTCGGTATGGTTTCTAAAAATGTTGTCTGCGACCAAGACGTGGTTCGCGCGGTCCCCCCCGTCGTAGATTAGAGTCCTCCCTTGGGCATGGGTGTTGTCCTTAGCGTAAGTTAGATTAAGTAGTGTGTAAGCCTAGGGACCGATGATCTCAGCATTTTGGTCCAGTAAGAACTCGCCATAAATTTCCAACTTAGCGGCCAGAGCCTATGCTTTTGCAAACCCAGAGAAGCTGACTGCGTCTCTGAAATCCCTCACACCACTGGGCCAGTTTCACTCGTTAACCTGAAGGCGCTTTGTACGGCCTGAAGGTTAGACTAGTGGAGGGAACAGCGGGGGGTGCGTTTTCAGCAACGCCACTGCGTCCCTGTGTACTGTCGCCAGCCGTGCTGGCCTGCCGGATGACTCCTACCTGGCAGCTGCCGCGCCGTTCGCACGAAGCCCTGATCTTCTGCTTTACCTTAATCGTGAGTTCACTGTCCAGCTTCCAAGGGGCACCGCCTTCTGTCCCAAGGGAATGAAGAAGGGTGTGGCCCTCATACCCCCTAATGCTAACATATCTCAGACGACACCTAGTCTGCCTGTACACATCAGAATACGCCATGCAAGGGATCCTGTCAGAATATGAAAAAGCAGAGAGCTAGAACTGGCACTACAATCATTCTAATTTCGCTCTTCAAATTTCTAAGTTCAGTTACCTCATTTAATTGTTATAAAAGTGTTAATCCATCCGATGTAAGCCGTTACATGGATTGGAGTGGCTAGCCGAGTTGGTTAGCTACATCTCACGAGGAGAACACGACAAGTGCCGTAACGCGATTTCCCGGAAACTTCGCTCTGTGGAAGAGGAGTCAAAATAAGCGAATACGTGTCTCGTCTCATCCGTAGATACTCGACCGTTTCTGAGAAATCGAGGGTCAAAGTTTTCGATGTAATTTAGATGCCTTTTAAGCGCACGTGTCTCAGTGAAAATGGTGACACAGTGGCTCGCACCGTCCGGTCTCATTTTCGAGGCCCCGTGTTCAAAACCAGATTATTGGTTTTATTCATTTACTTATTTCGCCATTTATCTACCTATATCGGTGTAAGGTCACTACACGAATGTTTCTTATCAAGGGCGCTATATTAAGTGTAAAACTACAACTGGGTTTCACAATAAATGTCTTACATTTATTATACACTGAAGCGTCAAAGAAATTGGTATAGGCATGCGTATTCAAATACAGTGATATGTAAACAGGCAGAATACGGCGCTGCGGTCTGCATCACTTATATAAGACGACAAGCGTCAGGCGCAGTAGTTAGATCGGTTACTGCAGATATAATGGCAAGTTATCAAGATTTAAATGAGTTTGAAGGTCGGCGCACGAGCGATGAGTCACAGCATCTCCGAGGTAGCGGTGAAATGAGGATTTTCCCGTACGATCATTTCACGAGTGTACCGTGAATGATACGAATCCTGTAAAACATCAAATCTCCGACATCGCTGCGGCCGGGAAAAGATCCTGCAAGGATGGGACGAACGACCAACGGCGACTGAAGAGAATCGTTCAACTATGACAGAAGTGGAACCCTTCCGCAACTTGCTGCATATTTCAATGCTGGGCCATCAACAAGTGTCGGCGTGCGAATCATTCAACGAAACATCATCGATATGGGCATTCGGAGCCGAATGCACGACACAGAGCTTTACGCCTCACGTGGGCCCGTCAACACCGACATTGGACTGTTAATGACTGGAAACATGTTGCCTGGTCGGACGAGTCTCGTTTTAGATCGTATCGAGCGGATGGACGTGTACGGGTATGGAGACAGCCTCATAAATCCATGGACCCTGCACGACCGCAGGGGAGTGTTCAAACTGGTGGAGGCTCTGTAATGGTGTAGAGAGTGTGCAGTTGGAGTAATATGGGACCCCTGGTACGTCTAGATACGACTCTGACAGGTGAAATGTACGTAAGCATTCTGTTTGATCACCTCCATCCAATCATGTCCATTTCCCATTCTGATGGACTTGGGCAATTCCATTAGGACATCCCACACTTTCAGGACTGCTACAGAGAGGCTCCAGGAACAATCTTCTGACTTTGGCTGGCCACCAAACTCCCTAGATGTGAACATTATTGATCATATCTAGGATGCTGTTCAGAAGAGATCTCCACCCCCTCGTACTCTTATTGATTTATGGGCAGCCCTGCAGCATTCATGGTGTTAGTTCCCTCCAGCACTACTTCAGACATTATTCGAGTCCACCGGCGTCGTGTTGAGGCACTTCTGCGACCTCGCGTAGGCCCTACACGCTCTTAGGTGGATGTACCAGTTTCTTTGGCTCTTCAGCGTATAAAATAATTACGTGTGTAAGGTATTTTCTGGGATCACAATCTTTTTTAAAATCTCTTATTCCATGATTCATTCTTATATTAATTCTTAGCCGGCCGGAGTGGCCGTGCGGTTCTAGGCGCTACAGTCTGGAGCCGAACGACCGCTACGGTCGCTGGTTCGAATCCTGCCTCGGTCATGGATGTGTGTGATGTCCTTAGGTTAGTTAGGTTTCATTAGTTCTAAGTTCTAGGCGACTGATGACCAAAGAAGATAAGTCGCATAGTGCTCAGAGCCATTTTTATATTCATTCTTGTATTTTATACATGCATTTATTCTTCAGCAAGAGTTGGTGCATTCTCTAGCAGGATACTGATCGTAGAAACATTCGAAACATAGGTATTCCGAACACTATGAGCACTGCGCGAAGGAAAGTTTGCCACAGTGACATTTCTTCGTATGAATGTCATTCGGGAAAGAAAAATCGTTAACATTGGTGAAGATTTTACGCATTAGCAATAATAACTTCGCGTCAAACCCCACATGACGGATCCCTTTACCGAAAACTGGCGCTTGCAAATGATTATGAATGAAGACACACTACAGAAATTTCACCGAAGACAATTTCAAATAATTTTCTTATTTATTAAATTCGTTCACCAGACATAAAATTAGCAGGCAAATAAGTACAAAGTTATTTCAGTATTCACTGGAAAATATTCATGTAGTAATCTTCTACGGACAAGGGTAGATAAAAGGAACACAAAAATAAAAATTATAATCGGGTATCGAACACGGGGCGCAAAAATTGAGAAGCCGCGACTCTGGCCAGTGGCCAGCTGATTGGCTGAACAAGTTACCCGCTAAAAGGAACATTAAGTACCTCGAAAACGTTGACCATCGTTTTCTCTGAAACGGTCAGGTATCTCCGAATAAGCTGAGTCAATTGCTCGCTCATTATGATTTCTCTTGCACTGAGCGAAGTTTCTGGGAAATCGGGTTATGATACTTCCAGTGTTCTGCTCGTCAGTGGCAGACTGAGACGCTGCTGAGAGATTTGAAATTTAAACCAGGACACTGGCACGGAGAAGATGTTCAAGAACCTTATAGCACCACCTCTTCTCCTTTTGCCGGCCGAGTACTAGCAGTGAAAATGTCTTTCACCACAAGGATTCGAACCGAGCTACTCACGAGACGAGCGTCATCACACATGTGTGTTAGCGACTTGAGCTACGGAGCTGCGTGTCTGCATACGTTTTCTTCGAATTACATTGTTGCGCGTAATGTTGCTCTTTAAGAAGATAGTAGCAGCTGAGATTTGAAAACATCATCAACATAACTGTCAGAAAAATTACACATTGATAAAGAGTGATTTAGATAGACAGGATGAACGAAGTAGAAAGATGACCCACGCGGCTTAGTGGAAGCTGTCAGCTTCCTTTAAGACTTTTTGTGCAGTTACGGGCAGCAGTTAACTGAAAGTAGTTAGCGTCTGATGGACGTTACAAACTCCATCAGTACGCCTGTGTACTGGAGTGGAACTTATAGGGACGATGAAGAAATGCTTAAAGATCGAAAATGATAGAAAAATAAAAACTGTTGAGGTGCTCCGATACAAAGGAAGTGTGTACTGTACTTCCTAGTAACACGTGGACACCCGCAGGTAGGCGACTCTAGGGCACAGGCGACGTAATAAAAGGCGTGGTGGTAGGAAGAAAATTAGGAAGGAGGACTGTGTTGTTACTGTAAGCAGGCCAACGGGATTGGAGATTAGGGTAGAGACGAAGAGTGGTTGACATTGTGTAGGATCTGTCACTCTTAAATTTTGCAGTGCCCCTGGTCTCAGCCTCAGGCATGGATGTGTGTGATGTCCTTAGGTTAGTTAGGTTTAAGTAGTTCTAAGTTCTAGGGGACTGATGACCTCAGATGTTAAGTCCCATAGTGCTCAGAGCCATTTGAACCATTTTTGAGCCCCTGGTCTCATTGTTCACGAAGACTGAACTTACACAGAATTTATCTGTAGTGGCAGTTTACTAAGAAAGGACGAGTTTATTGCAGTGTATTTAAAATTATTGAAGAGCAATAAGGGAAACAATATCTTAGCTTACCTTTACGTATCGATTATCACCACAGTCGTTGTTTACAGTTACGCTATTATTTTAAGAAAAGTCTTACATTTAACTTACATTTCACTTATTTTGAATTCATCATGCACAGCTGGTTTTTTTTAACTAAATCCAACATTAGATTCAGCAATTCAGTAATTCCCACGTTTATTCACGCTCTATTAGTCGTATGGTATTTTACACACATCAGTTATGTTTCTTCCGTCGTAAGACCACTGCAAATAATTAAAATGTAACTTTCGCTGTGGTGTCACCGCCAGACACCACACTTGCTAGGTAGTAGCCTTTAAATCGGCCGCGGTCCGCTAGTATACGTCGGACCCGCGTGTCGCCACTGTCAGTGATTGCAGACCGAGCGCCGACACACGGCAGGTCTAGAGAGACACTTCCTAGCACTCGCCTCAGTTGTACAGCCGACGTTGCTAGCAAGGGTTCACTGACAAATTACGCTCTCATTTGCCGAGACGATAGTTAGCATAGCCTTCGCCTACGTCATTTGCTACGACCTAGCAAGGCGCCATATTCAATTGCTATTCATCTTGTCATGCCTGTACCGTCAGACCGATGTACACCAATTATGGATTAAAGTTAAGTATTCTACCAGTTACCTCCTGTTCTGCTAGTCTTATTTCTCTGACCTTTTCCAGATCTCACACCAGCCTGCGTGAGCTTAAACGCGTGCCTTTCGGCTTCCTCCAAACTCCGTGAATTGGCTCCTGCCAATTCACAACATTCACCACATGCGTTTCGCTTTCATTTATAAAGCATCTTCGATGGCCATCCTGAAGATATGGAAAAGAATATAGTGTATATGTTTATACATTTTGGCATTTATAGATTAAAAACAGTCTTTCTGATACAACTGGTATATAATACATTCATGGTGTTTCGGCCTCTCATTTACACAATCTGCAAACCACTGCTTTTTCTTTCGTTGTCAGTGGGGGTTAGCGTCGAAAGAAAACTGGTTGTACATTCATATTTATCCATTTTTTGCCTTTTTCCAACCCAAATTTTATGATGTTACATTAGTGCTTTTTTCCGTTTAACCTCACTCTTGTAAAAACTTTCCACGTGTTCAGCACTCAGTACAGTGTTCATGTTCATTCATTTTTTCTGTGTGGTTGTGTTACCTATCCGTGAATGCAGTTCTTTTTTTCGTAGTTGTATGTCTGTGTGTGATATAATCTGCAAATAGTAAAATGTTGGGTCATATCATGTATGCATAATCTCAGAAAACTACAGAAAATGCTTAATAAACAAAAGCGAAATACGTTTGGTAAAAAATGCCCCCTAATTTTTTGCAATAAACATAAAACGGGAAAACCCATAGTATAAGGGGCACTCAAATGAAAACGAGACACATGGTAAATAAAAAACAAAAACAAATAAAGTGTTTAAAATTCCAGAAGCAATTGCCACAACTGTTACGACACTTATCCAGTGTGTGCCAAGACGGCCAATGCCATCACCATGAAACATTTGCGGTTGCCTACAAAACCATGATTCTGTTTAGGGGTGCACTTCTTCGTCTGAAGCAAATCAACAGCCAGAAATGTCTTTCTTCAGGACTCAAAAAATTTGGATATAGCATGAGGGGAGATCAGGACTGTATGGAGGATGTGTAAGGGCTTCCAAAGCGAAACATCTGCAGCGTAGTCGAAAGAACCTTGTCCACATGTCGGCCTTCCCACAATATCGGAACGGCCTCATAGGAGATCTTCATGCTTGGGCCATAGTTCGGGTACCTCTGTCCATAACCTACCACATCATCTCTCTGCAGATTTTCTTACGTGTTACAAAGACCTCCGGGTGTATCTCCACTGGCGATTCGTGATAGTAAGTATATAACACAGGTACGTCTTTCATAGTTATCTTTATTCCGGGTATACTTCTACCCCTGGAATATAACACAGAATTCCATTCCTTATCGAATATCGCCTAACCAATCCCCTTTTCCTATTTTCCATTTAATTACTCTAAAGGACTCATCCTCATTCTGATACTGGGTAGTAGCATTAAACAACAGAGGAAAGATCCCACAAAATGTTATTGACACCCTGCACCTTATTACCTACCCTGCCCCACATTATTCAGTTTCCTCTGGATCTACTTGAAATATGCGGCTCAGCCAACCCACAATAGCACTGCCGGTCCCATTGATATGCCTGACCACAATCTGAAAGGTCAGTACATAACACCCAACTCGAACTTCGGTCTATGCATCTTGATATGCCAGTATCCAAATAGGGTTTGACCGTCGGTATCAGATTGAACCTATATTTTTCCAGAGTGAACATATCTACTGATTCCCCAAGTACTGAGTACTTATTTTCTAACAGTGTTGATTTTCTAGTAGCAACGATATTGGTCTTCTTCATCCTGGGTATTCCTGAAGTAATACTGGCACCACCACACCCATTAAGGCATCTAGTTGCACGATGAATAAATTGCTTATCGAAGATGAGTATTGCCAACAGAGAAGCAGCAAAAGGAGTCTCCTTCAAGTCCTCACCCTCGTCTTGTTGTGATTCCCCCCACTGGAATTTATAACCTTCTTTCTGAAGCTTATTCAGTGTCGCGGCCAGTTGCATTAAGTTAGACACAAATTTACTAAATAAATTAATCATACCCTCTAATCTTTCTATCTCCTTAACATTTTTGGGAGGAGGGAATTCCTTAGCACCCTTAGTACATTCATGATCAATTTTAATTTCCTCTAGTGACGTGATATGTCTAAGAAACGATGTGCCATGGAACCGAACGCTAAACTTTTCATGTTTGACTGATAGTCCCTCCTTCCATCAAGTGTTCCATATGTTTTTGACAATTTTTGCTGAAACTTACCTGACCAAAAAGAGTATACTTAATAAGCAATTCCACCCTATGATGCCTCCGCTTTACCAGGCTTTTAAGTTGATGATGATTTATGTATGGTAATGGAAAATGGTTAGTCTATAATTCGTCTCCTTAAGGGATAAATATTGAAAGGAAGTTGTTCAAGTTGGAACCCAACCAACCGTAATATAAGTGAAAAGTAAAGGGTGTGGTCATGCAAATAAATACGGTTTACAGCCAAAATTAGGTTTAATAATGAATAAAAGAATAGGAGCCCGGTTAAGCTACTACGAACAGCATAGTGAACGCATTATTGTAGCCAAGATAGACACGAAGGCCACGCCTAACACAGTAGTACAAGTTTATATGCCAACCAGCTTCGCAGATGACGAAGAGATTGAAGAAATGTACGAGGAGATCAAAAATTATTCAGATAGTGAAGGGAGACGAAAATTTAATAGTCATGGAGGACTGGAATTCGATAGTAGAAAAAGGAAGAGAAGGAAAACTAGTAATTGAATACAGGAATGGGGGTAAGGAATGAAAAAGGAAGCCGCCTGGTAAATTTTGCACAGAGCATAACATAATCATAGCTGACACTTGGTTCAAGAATCATGGAAGAAGGTTGTACATGTGGAAGAGGCCAGGAGACACTGGAAGGTTTCAGATAGATTATATAATGGTAAGACAAAGATTTAGGAACCAGGTTTTAAATTGTAAGGCATTTCCAGTGCCAGATGTGTACTCTGACCACAATCTATTGGTTATGAACTGTAGATTAAAACTGAAGAAACAGGAGAAAGGCGGGAAATTAAGGCGATGGTACCTGGATAAACTGAAAGAACCAGAGGTTGCAGAGAGTTTCATAGAGGGCATTAGGAAGCGATTGACAAGAACAGGGGAAAGAAATACAGTAGATGAAGAATAGGTAGCTTTGAGAGATGAAATAGTGAAGGCAGCAGAGGATCAAGTAGTTAAAAAGGCGAGGGCTAGTAGAAATCTTTGAGTAACAGAACAATTTAATTGATGAAAGGACAAAATATAAAAATGCAGTAAATGAAGCAGGCAAATGGGAATCTAAATGACAGGAAATGCAAAATGGCTAGGCAGGGACGACTAGAGGACAATTGTAAGGGTGTAGAGGCATATATCACTAAGGTTAAGATAGATACTGCCTACAGGAAAATTAAAGAGACCTTTGGAGAAAAGAGAACCACTGGTATGAATATCAATAACTCAGATGGAAAATCAGTTCTAAGTAAGGAGGGGAAAGCAGAAAGGTGGAAGGAGTATATAGAGGGTCTATACAACGGCGATGTACTTGAGGGCAACAGAAGAGGACGTAGATGAAGATGAAATGCGATGTATAATAATGAGTGAAGACTTTAACAGAGCACTGAAAGACCTAAGTCGAAACAAGGCCCCGGGAATACACAACATTCCATTAGATACCCTTGGAAGAGCCAACCATGACAAAACTCTTCCATCTGGTGAGCAAGATGTATGAGACAGGCGAAATATCCTCAGACTTCGAGAAGAATATAATAATTCCTATCCCAAAGGAAGCAGGTGTTGATAGGTGTGAAAATTACCGAACCATCAGTTTAATAAGTCACGACTGTAAAACACTAACAAGAGTTCTTAACAGGCAAGTGCAATAACTGGTAGAAGTCACCCTCGGGGAAGATCAGTTTGAATTCCGTAGAAATGTTGGAACACGTGAAGCAATACAGACCCTACGACTTATCTTAGAAGATAGATTAAGGAAAGGCAAACCTACGTTTCTAGCTTTTGACAGTGTTGACTGGAATACTCTCTTTCAAGTTCTGAAGGTGGCAGGGGTCACACAGGGAGCGAAAGGCAAATACAATTTGTACAGAAACCAGATGGAAATTATAAGAGTGGAGGGGCATGAAAGGGAATCAGTGGTCGGGAAGGGAGTGAGACAGGGTTTTTGCCTATTCAGATGTTATTCAAATTATACACTGAGCAATCAGTAAAAGAAACAAAAGAAAAATTTGGAGTGGGAATTAAAATACATGGAGAAGAAATAAGTACTTTGACGTTTGCCGATGACATTGTAATTCTATGAGAGACAGCAAAGGACCTGGAAGAGCAATTGAACAGAATGAACAATGTGTTGAAAGGAGGATATAATATGAACATCAACAAAAGCAAATCGAGGATAATGGAATGTAGTCGAATTAAATCAGGTAAGCTGAGGGAATAAGGTTAGGAAATGAGACACTTAAAGATATAATGGCAAGGCAAGGATAGCGTTACTGAAGAAGAGAAATTTGTGTCAGGAAGCCTTTTCTGAAGAATTTGTATGGAGTGTAGCCATGTACGGAAGTGAAACATGAACGATAAACAGATTAGACTAGAAGAGAACAGAAGCTTCGAAACGTGGTGCTACAGAAGAATGCTGAAGATTAGATCACGTAACTCATGAGGAGATACTGAATAGAATTGGGGGAGAAGAGGAATTTGTGTCACAACTTGACTAGAAGAACGGATCGGTTGGTAGGACACTTTCTAAGGCATCAAGGGATCACCAATTTAGTATTGGAGGGAAGTGTTGAGAGTAAAAATCGTAGAGGGAGACCACGAGATGAATACGCTAAGCAGATTCAGAATGATGTAGGTTCCTGTAGATACTTGGAGATGAAGAAGCTTGCACACGATTGAGTAGCATGGAGAGCTGCATAAAACCAGTCTCTGGACTAAAGACCACAACAACAACAAATTTCAGATAAATATGTAGAAAAATGTAAACTAACTGCTGAATTAAACTTCACTTCAATTAGGATTCTGTTCGGTTATTGGATACAAAAAAACACTGTCATGCCATACCAAGGTAACCAGAAACGAATTAGTCAGTTTTATACTTAAGTATTTTGATACAATAAGCTGTTCACACTAACAAATACGAATAAGTTTAACGTATAAAGAGTAATGTTGATAACAGTATGCCACCGAACAGGGGAAATGTACTAATCTACCTGACTTAGAGCAGCCTTGAAATTTCACCACTATTAAACAGCAAGATAAGATTCTTACCAGTCTTTTATATTCACACAAACGCCATTTACATTCACTGACTGGCTTAAGTCCTAGAGTTGCAGGGATCATGAGTGGTATATGGAGATCCTGAATTTGTTCTAGCTTAGATAAGTCATTCCAATTCATAATTTCAAGTGCACAAATATTTCGGTAGTAGTGAACTAGCTTTATACAGACATTCACTGGAGAATTATTAACACACTGACTAAACAAAAAAGAGGCGAGGGGCCAGTTTTTGATTAACACTTTCAAAAATAAGCAGTAGCAACATATACAAGTAAACATAAATACACAAAAGCACTTTACAAACCTGTTACGCATGTAAAAATGTTGTAGGCCTTTGAACTGTTACGGAAGAGCATCGATTTTCTGATCACCGTTTCAGAGGAAATTTCATGTGTTCAATGATTCTTGCAAGTGAACTGTATTTTTATGGGAAGATTAATTATATATTCCTTCATTACATGTTTAACCTAAGATATTTAACTACCACTTGCAGTAGTTCAAACAAAAGGCTACCTGCAAGACCAAAAACTGTAGCTCCACAAAACTTAACAATCCTTATAACTATTGTAACTGTTTGGTTGTGCACTTTCACTTTGTTTTAAAAGAGAAACTCGGAACGTTCTTTTCGCGAGAATAGAATCATATCAAGGTGAGCAACGGAGGTTACATAAAGGCTCGTGACACAAAGTTAATACAAAACATTATAATGCGAACACTTCAATAAACCCTGGTTCATGCAAGTATACACAAAATTAAACAATACTTTTCCTGATGGTGGACGGTGGCGATATTCTGTGGTGATGAAACAACGTCGTATGGAACAATCATGGCTCTTGATATAATGCGCTGTGCATACTTTTTCTTGGCGTCGGAATTTCACATATCTGTGTTATCCAGTAAATGCCATGATATCACAACTAATAACAGTTCCGATTCCAGGGATATTTAATGCACTTTTTATGATGTCCTTGGCTCACTGAGTACTCAAGACGTTTACTCATCCAAGGCTAGCCACAAACTAGCTATGTCACAAAACCTGGTTTTGGTTCCTATCAAGGCAGCAACAAAACTGAAACGCTTCGCTCCACACTTCTACTTTCTCTGCAGGCAATCTTTTCTGAGATGTCCCACCACCCCATATAGGAAACAAACGTTCTGATTTGAACTGTCTTCTGGCAAGCCCTTTTTATCCACTACACTTCGTTGGATATAGCGTTCCCTACATCAATCCACACACCTAAAACCTCCAATCTGATATGATAAATCTTCTAAATCACTGAACGTACGACGGATATGGATGAATGTCTCAGGTGACCAGTCTGCTGGTTTAATGCCGTCTACCACGTCAACTAACATCTCAGCGTCAGTGGCCGGGATACAAAATGCACACGCAATGGTGTGAGCCCAGTTGGCATACTCTCTGAACTACTCATTTACCTCTTGTTCAGTCCCTCAGTGTAATTCACTGATTTTACACGTGAGCCAAAAGGGAACTACTTGTTCACACAGCTGTTGGTGAACTTTCGCTGCAGTGTCCCCTATCAAAATAGCCCTTGTTTTCCTACTTCTAAAACTACCACTAGATGTGTGTCATTAACTGCAAAAGATCTATGTTCCACAATCCAAACATGTCCTTATGTTCTGCCAACTACATAATGTTGTATAAGCACTTCACAGTATTGGGTATGGGATCAATAGAGAATTCCTTATTATTTCACATTGCTCTATTGAATGAGAAGTCCTAGCTAATTGCGTCTCCCACACCTCGTATTCTCTTTCCAGTAGTTCAGCCATGTCATGAGGCATAACCCCATCTTTCGCTACTACGTTCAGATCAGTCCAGCTGCCTTATACAGAAGTCACTGCTAGTAAATCGGCTAAATCGACGATTACTGCCTTTAACCTCTACAACCCGTCTAACACACTCATATTTCCTTTCCCAACTGTTCCTTCAGATCATTAACTGTATTCTTATAATGCATAGTTCTTTGTTGCAACATACACACCTGGCCCCTCAAGGATGATTCACACTGTAAGAATCGCGCTTCTAGTTAAAACTTCCAGAGAAGCGAGCTAATAGCATTGATAGTGCTACTCACATCCCAGATATGTACCTCCGTCAACTGCACCGTCTTATCCATGATCTGCCGAAGCTGCTGGAATTGCTCTGCCACCATGATCACTGGAACCTGCATGCACACTGTCAAGTCATAAGCGCGCTCCTCCTCCCTAGCTACGCAGAGGACAGCACGTTCTCACAACCATGACTAAAACAGCACACAGCAAATCAGGACGCAGTCTCCTGTCTACACCGTAATAATGTAATGTTACACCAACGATGCCACAATGTACAAACACGCTCTGCTATAAGCTGCAGTGAGGACAGAGTGCGGTTCAAACTGGAGGTTGTACAGATGTGGAACTCAATTTTAATCTGGCCAATCCGTTGAAAACAATAGACTGGCTGGGTGAGATTAAGATATGTGAACACAAAATAAGCAGTCTTGCATATGCGGATGACTTAGTTGTGATGGCAGATTCGATTGAAAGTTTGCAAAGTAATATTTCAGATCTAGATCAGAAATTTAAGGACTATGGTATGAAGATTAGCATCTCCAAAACGAAAGTAATGTCAGTGGGAAAGAAATATAAACGGATTGAGTGCCAAATAGGAGGAACAAAGTTAGAACAGGTGGACGGTTTCAAGTACTTAGGATGCATATTCTCACAGGATGGCAACATAGTGAGAGAACTGGAAGCGAGGTGTAGCAAAGCTAATGCAGTGAGCGCTCAGCTACGATTTACTCTCTTCTGCAAGAAGGAAGTCAGTACCAAGACTAAATTATCTGTGCACCGTTCAATCTTTCGACCAACTTTGTTGTACGGGAGCGAAAGCTGGGTGGATTGAGGTTACCTTATCAAGAAGGTTGAGGTTACGGATATGAAAGTAGCTAGGATGATTGCAGGTACTAGTAGATGGGAACAATGACAGGAGGGTGTCCACAATGAGGAAATCAAAGAAAACCTGGGAATGAACTCTATAGACGTAGCTGTCAGGGCGAACAGGCTTAGATGGTGGGGTCATGTTACACGCATGGGAGAAGCAAGGTTACCCAAGAGACTCATGGATTCAGCAGTAGAGGGTAGGAGGAGTCGGGGCAGACCGAGGAGAAGGTACCTGGATTCGGTTAAGAATGATTTTGAAGTAATAGGTTTAACATCAGAAGAGGCACCAATGTTAGCACTGAATAGGGGATCATGGAGGAACTGTATATGGGGGGCTATGCTCCAGACTGAACGCTGAAAGGCATAATCAGTCTTAAATGATGATGACGATGATGATGATGATGATCCGTGGTCCTCAGCCATTACCAGTCACAATATCTGAGACAACTTCAGGAGTAAAACATAAAATGGCAAAATAGGTTTTGGACTTAACTAGAACGAAAATACAACACTACAGATTGGTGTAGTACTACAACAAAACTGCAGTAGTGATTATGTTCCCAATCTCAAAAGCAATTGTGAGGAGGTTAGTCCCTTAATATCTTCCCTTTAAATGTCAATTACGAACACAGTTAAGTGGATAACGCGAAATTATGGGCCTCGGCATGTGCGGAATTTGCATAAATGTCAACGTGATTGACGGTATCTGACTGGAATAATTATCGGGGTGGAGAGTTTGATCAATGGGGAGGAACAGGGATGGTGAGCTATGGTTTGGTTGGGGAGGGGGTTGCCTTGCATTATAGTAATAGGTGGGGTGGACTTCATTATATGTATTGCAGGAATAAGGGGAGGCAAGGCTGGAACACTGTTTGAGGAAATGAGAGGCTTTGTAGTGGGGGCAAGTGGGAGGATTTTTACAGGCAGAGGTAAGGTGATAGTTATAGACCTGGCAACGATAGGACGGGGGAGAGGAGTGGGAAGGGTCAACAGGATACCAGCAGTTAGAAATAAGGTCTCCTTGGGTGAGTAGATGGTCGATGGTGACAGGGACGGGAGTGGAAGTGGGAGAGGGAGAGGACTGACAAATGTGGGGATACAGGATGGAGGAGGGGATGGAGGGGGATGAAACAGTAACAAGGGGAGACTGAGCATAAGAAATGGAGCTGGAGAAGGTACTCCATGAAGTGGTGATAGGGGCAGGTGAGAGGGAGGTGTAGATGATGGTGGTGGTTGGAGTGTTCATGTTGAAATGAGGATGAACATACCGGCGACGACCGTCACCGAAGTATGGAGAAGAAGGTGAAGGTGAAGGCGAAGGCGAAGGAGATGGCGATTCAACAACCACAGATTTATGTGCACAATGTTGTCCCTAGCAAACACACCCAATGAGCCACTCAGATTTACTAAATCTACCATGTCGAACTGTCAGGTCAAAAACAGTCAGGTAGCGCTCCCATTGACATGGTATGGCTCCCTTCCGTGTCTAGACTGGGATCGCTGTCTATCTGGACAGAAAAAGACACCAATTGCTCCGCCGGTCTGTCGTGTCCACAAAGAAGCAGCACCCTAGCCACACTGTAGTGAAGTCTGTCTGGCAGTACCACAGCACATCAGCTTCTGGAGAGCTCGCTCACAGCTCTGATCAGTAAGCGCTAGATTGTCCCCGTGCACTGACTCACCATTTCATTGACCATTCGTGCCATCAGATCAGCCATGGCAATGCTGGCCGCGATTATGTGTCCTTGCTGTCGGCCCTCTTTCGGCCACAGCACGATACCCCGTACAAAATGACACTCTGCAACATTGCCACTTTACATGGGACAAAGACATTGTTATTATGAAGTAAAATTGAATATTCTCCAGCCTTCTGCACACTCTAGATATAGTTTAAGTCCATAGTTTAAGGTAGAACTTCCAGACCCCATGGCCCAGTGCAGTTACCTAACACACTTTTTGCCTGCTTAAAATTTTGAATGGCTGTGTCACCAAAATTAGATACACAGGGTGGTCCATTGATACTGACCAAGCCAAATATCTCACGAAATAAGCATCAAACGAAAAAACAACAAAGAACGAAACTCGTCTAGCTTGAAGGGGGAAACCAGATCGCGCTATGGTTGGAACGCTAGATGGCGCTGCCATAGGTCAAACGGATATCAAATGCGTTTTTTTTTAAATAGGAACCCCCATTTTTATTACATATTCGTTTAGTACGTAAAGAAATATGAATATTTTAGTTGGACCACTTTTTTCGCTTTGTGATAGATGGTGCTGTAATAGTCACAAACGTGTAAGTACGTGGTATCACGTAATATTCCGCCATTGCGGACGGTATTTGCTTCGTGATACAATACCCGTGTTAAAATGGACCGTTTACCAATTACGGAAAAGGTCGATATCGTGTTGATGTATGGCTATTGTGATCAAAATGCTCAATGGATGTGTGCTCTGTATGCCGCTCGGTACCCTGGACGACATCATCCAAGTGTCCGGACCGTTCGCCGGATAGTTACGTTATTTAAGTAACAGGAAGTGTTCAGCCACATGTGAAACGTCAATCACGACCTGCAACAAATGATGATGCCCAAGTAGGTGTTTTAGCTGCTGTCGCGGCCAATCCGCACACCAGTAGCAGGCAAATTGCGCCAGAATCGGGAATCTCAGAAACGTCGGTGTTCAGAATGCTACATCAATATCGATAGCATCCGTACCATATTTCTATCCACCAGGAATTGCATGGCGACGATTTTGAACGTCGTGTACAGTTCTGCCACTGGGCACAAGAGAAAGTAGATTTTCTGCACGCGTTCTATTTAGCGACGAAGCGTCATTCACCAACAGCGGTAACGTAAACCGGCATAATATGCACTATTGGGCAACGGAAAACCCACGATGGCTGCCACAAGTGGAACATCAGCGACCTTGGCGGGTTAATGTATGGTGCGGCATTATTGGAGGAAGGATAATTGGCCCCATTTCATCGATGGCCATCTTAATGGTGCTATGTATGCTGATTTCCTACGTAATGTTCTACCGATGTTACTACAAGATGTTTAAGTGCATGACAGAATGGCGATGTACTTCCAACAAGATGGATGTCCGGCACACAGCTCGCGTGCGGTTGAAGCGATATTGAGTAGCGTATATCATGACAGGTGGATTGATCGTCGAAGCACCATACCATGACCCGCACGTTCACCGAATCTGACGTCCCCGGATTCTTTTCTGTGGGGAAAGTTGAAGAATATTTACTATCGTGATCAACCGACAACGCCTGACAACATGCGTCAGCGCATTGTGAATGCATGTGCGAACATTGCGGAAGGCGAACTACTCGCTGTTGAGAGGAATGTGGTTACACGTATTGCGAAATACATTGAGGTTGACGGACATCATTTTGAGCATTTATTGCATTAATGTTGTATTTACAGGTAATCACGCTGTAACAGCATGCATTCTCAGAAATGCTATGTTCACAAAGGTACATGTATCACATTGGAACAACCGAAATAAAATGTACAAACGTACCTACGTTCTGTATTTTAATTTAAAAAACCTACCTGTTACCAACTGTTCGTCTAAAATTGTGAGCCACATGTTTGTGACTATTACAGCACCATCTATCACAAAGCGAAAAAAGTGGTCCAACTAAAACATTCATATTTCTTTACGTACTACACGAATATGTAATAAAAATGGGGGTTCCTATTTTTAAAAAAAGCAGTTGATATCCGTTTGACCTATGGCAGCACCATTTAGCGGGCCAACCATAGAGCCATGTGGTTTCTCCCTTCAAGCTAGACAAGTTTCGTTCTTTGTAGTTTTTTCGTTTGACGCTTATTTCGTGAGATATTTGGCCCGGTCACGATCAATGGACCGCCCTGTATAGGTGACTTATATGGAAGAAACATTAGGTGTGTGAGACACACCCGACACCCGTATAAGTGTGGGAAGAAGCTGTTAAAGTAAGTCTAACTCCCAAAGTCTTGGAACAATTTAAATATCTTATAACTTAATATAAGGAGATGTTACTGATGCATATCTCCATATCTGTTCCAGATATCGCACAGGCTTCGTAGGATACAATACCGTGGATAAGTTTACCTCTCTGAAACCAAAGGTGTCTAGGGTCTTGCTTCTGAGCACAGGGGTAAGCCTGCCTTCTAACTGCACGCTTTACGATGGGGAGGAGTAATGGTGGGAACACTGTGTAACATTTCACCGATGACTGACTAAGTTCTCAGTATTATGTCTCCATTTGGCACGACCACAAAAGTGTGAACTGGTAGCGGAAAAATTTTTCATACTTTTTCATGCTTTGTTGTGATCGTCATATGTTGTTCACAGCCTTCCTTCGACTCCTGGCAAGACTTTAAAAAAACATATAAAAATAGTGATCGTGGAATGAGTTGTTTTTTCTTGTAATATAAATACTACAGAAACAGTCCTCTTTAACAGAAACTAATTTTTGAATCTTACTCCACTGTGTATGTTAAAGCAGTAACTACTAATTACCATTTAAGGTAATTCGTGAGATTTTTAAAAACTTGCAGTAAAATCAGAAGGAACTCGAGAAACTGTAGAGTTCTAGCTTCAATAAAAAATATGCCATCTATTAAACTGAAGGAAGGAAAACACCATGTTTGCTGTTTTTCAGTTTGGTGACGGAACGTTTTATCTCAAAAATTTACAAATTATTTCACATTCCATCGGAAAAATTTGGACTGAAAAAGTGACGCATTATGCATAAGACACTTTAACTTCATAAACAGTAGCTTAAACGCGAAGAAAATTTATCAGTAAGTAGACAAATTTTACAAAATTTATCATGAAAGTAACTTAAAATTGATAAACATGCTCACAATTTAGATGTGTTCAGTTGAGAAGGAAAACTCAAAGTCGTACGTGATACGAAAGGCAAAGATTCTATTAACAATGTTATGGTTAAATCTCGTAAAACAAGAAAACGGCCACCGTGAAGGACTTATTCATATAGCACAGAAAGCGGTAGATGTGAAATGAAGTGAAATGGCGTGTGACGAGGGCCTCCCGTCGGATAGACCGCTCGCCTGGTGCAAGTCTTTCGATTTGACGCCACTTCGGCGACTTGCGCGTCGATGGGGATGAAATGATGATGATTACGACAACACAACACCCAGTCCCTGAGCGGAGAAAATCTCCGTCCCAGCCGGGAATCGAACCCGGGCCCTTAGGATTGACAGTCTGTCGCGCTGACCACTCAGCTACCGGGGGCGGACGGTAGATGTAATGTACATATACAGACAAATAAATGCTTACAGTTTCAGAAAAATTGCATGATTTATTCAAGAGAAAGAGCTTCACTAATTGAGCAAGTCAATGACGCGTTGACCCACTTCTCGACCTTATACAAGTATTTATTCGGCTTGGCATTGATTGTTAGAGTTATTGGATGTCCTCCTGAGAGATGTCGTGAAAGATTCAGTCCAATTGGCACGTTAGAAAGGTCAAAATGCTGAGCTGGTTGGAAGGTCCTGTCCATAATGCTCTTAACGTTCTCAATTGGGGAGAGATCCGGCGATACTGATGATCAAGATAGGGTTTGGCAAGCACGAAGACAAGCGGTAGAAACACTCACCGCGTGCGGGTGGGCATTGTCTTGCTGAAATGTAATCTCTTGATGAGTTTCCATGAAGGGCACCAAAAAGGAGTGTAGGGTATCATAGGCGTACCGCTGTGCTGTAAGGGTGCCGCGGATGACAAATAACAGGGCCCTGCTATGAAAAGAAAGGACACCCTAGACAAACACTCCTGGTTGTCGCGCCCTATGGTGGACGGCGGTCGAGTTGGTATCCCACCGCCGTCGAGGACAACTCCAGACACGACGTCACCTATTTTCATTGGGGCTCATTTCGAAGAGAGACTCATCAGTGAAGGCAATTATACTCTAGTCAATGAGACGTGTCTGGAGACGCCCTGCACAGTAATGGGATACCAACCTGACTGTTGCCCACAAAAGGGCAGAACCCTTTTTGTTGTCAAGAGCGGCACCCTTATTGCACAGCGGTATTTCGACAATATTCTACATCCCGTTTTGTTGCCTTCCAAGGCAAGCCACCCTGAGCTTATCTTTCAGAAAGATAATGCCCGACGTCCTACTTATGAAATTTGTGGTAAGTTCCTATGGGACCAAACTGCTGAGGTCATCGGTCTCTAGGCTTTCTGTTTTTTTTTCTTGTCTTCAATCTTCTGATTGGTTTGATGCGGCCCGCCACGAATTCCTCTCCTGTGCTAACCTCTTCATCTCAGAGGTAGCACTTGCAACCTACGTCCTCAATTATTTTCTGGATGTATTCCAATCTCCGTCTTCCTCTACAGCAATGTATGTATTTGACGATGCTGGTGCTGATTCCGCATTTAACATTTGACGATGGCACTATGGCTGCAGTACATTAGGACTTTGTTTTTATGAAACAGCTATGCCTCTTCATATTTAAAACGTATATACGGGTCACTGTTTTTTCACGACAATCTTATCAGACCACTTAATTTTCAACATTCGTCTGTAGCACCACCTCACAAATGCCTCGATTCTTTTCTGTTCCGGTTTTTCCACTCTCCATGTTTTGTATCCCGCCTGGAAGGCGGCGCGTGGGTCTGCGCCTGTAAACTGAATGGTAGGCCGAATGTAGGAAGCGAGTAGGAGCAAGTGAGGTAAAAATCTCTCGTTACTGCTATTAAGTAAAAGTGGTTTAATAGAGAATATAAATCAATGATATATGCGAACTTCTGTAAAGATGAGCACATAGGTACGCAGCCGTTGTCCATGTATCAAAGCTAGCAGTTACTAGTAGTTGGACTAACTATCATAGAAGTAACAAAGGCAAAGTCTGTAATGGCTAGCCCCCTATAAAGAAGAAACAATGTTGGTAGGTCGTCAGCTCGCGAACAAATGGCCTGAATCTGGAGCGGGACTCGTAGAGCTGCACAGCGCCGGCTAGAGGGAGCTGTCGTCGGTGTCGGTGTCGTAGTGCCAACCTAAGAACTTGTACCTACGCCGTGGCGTCGTAGCTATCGATACCACACCATGTTTCACTACCATACAGTGGTGTACTCCAGACGTACATATTCAGAAATTTCTTCCTAAAATCAAGGTCGATATTTGATATTAGTAGATTTCTCTTGGCCAGGAATGCCCTTTTTGCCACTGCTGGTCTACGTTTGATGCCCTCCTTGCTCCGTCCATCACTGGTTATTTTACTACCTAGGTAGCACAATTCCTTAACTTCAACTACTTCGTCACCATCAATCCTGATGTTTCTCACTGTTCTCATTTCTACTACTTCTCATTACCTTCGTCTTTCTTCGATTTACTCTCAATCTGTACGCTGTACTCGTTAGACTGTTCATTCCGTTCAGCAGATCATGAAATTCTTCATCACTTCACACAGGATAGCAATGTCATCAGCGAAACGTATCATTGATATCCTTTTATCTTGAATTTTAATTCCACTCCTGAACCTCTCTTTTATTTCCAACATTCCTTCCTCGATGTACAGACTGAACAGTAGGGGCGAAAGGCTACATCCTATATTGTATATACGAGCATCCTATATTGTATATACTACATAGGCTACATCCTATATTGTATATACGAGCACTTCGTTCTTGGTCGTCCACTCTTATTATTCGCCCTTGGCTCTTGTAAATATTGTATATGACCCGTCCCTCCCTCTAGCTTACCCCCACTTTTCTCAGAATTTGGAAAATCTTGCACCATTTTACATTGTCGAACGCTTTTTCCAGGTCGACAAATCCTATGAACGTGTCTTGATTTTTCTTTAGTCTGGCTTCAATTATTAAACGCAACTTCATAATTGCGTCTCTCGTGTCTTTACCTTTCCTAAAGCCAAACTGATGGTCATCTAGCGCAACCTCAATTTTATTTTCCATTCTTCTGTATATTATTCTTGTAAGCAACTTGGATGCATGAGCTGTTAAGCTAATTGGACTTTTCATCTTATATCCTCCTTTTAAGACACTGTCCATTCCGTTCAACTGCTTTTCCAAGTCCTTTTCTGTGTCTGACAGAATTACAGTGTCATCGACGAACCTCAAAGTTTTTATTTCTTCTCCATGGACTTTAATACCTGCTCCGAATTTTCCTTTTGTTTCCTTTACTGCTTGCTCAATATACAGATTGAATAACATCGGGGAGAGGCTACAACCCTGTCTCACTCCCTTCCCAACCAATGCTTCCCTTTCATGCCCCTCGACTCTTATAACTGTCATCTGGTTTCTGTACAAATTGTAAATAGCCTTTCGCTCCCTGTATTTTACCCCTGCCACCTTCAGAATTTGAAAGAGAGTATTCCAGTCAATATTGTCAAAAGCTTTCTCTAAGTCTACAAATAATAGAAATGTAGGTTTGCCTTTCCTTAATCTATTTTCTAAGATAAGTCGTAGGGTCAGTATCACCTCACGTGTTCCAACATTTCTGCGGAATCCAAACTGATCCTCGCCGAGGTCGGCTTCTACGAGTTTTTCCATTCGTCTGTAAAGAATTCGCGTTAGGATTTTCCAGCTGTGACTTATTAAACTGATAGTTCGGTAATTTTCACATCTGTCAATACCTGCTTTCTTTGGTATTGGAATTATTATATTCTTCTTGAAGTCTGAGGGCATTTCGCCTGTCTCGTACATCTTCCTCACCAGATGGTAGAGTTTTGTCAGGACTGGCTCTCCCAAGACTGTCAGTAGTTCCAATGGAATGTTCTCTATTCCCGGGGCCTTGTTTCGACTCTGGTCTTTCAGTGTTCTGTCAAACTCTTCACGCAGTATCGTATCTCCCATTTCATCTTCATCTACATCCTCTTCCATTTCCATAATATTGTCCTCAAGTACATCGCCCTTGTATAGACCCTCTATATATTCCTTCCACCTTTCTGCTTTCCCTTCTTTGCTTAGAACTGGGTTTCCATTTGAGCTCTTGATATTCATATAAGTGGCTCTCTTTTCTCCAAATGTCTCCTTAATTTTCCTGTAGGCAGTATCTATCTTACCCCTGGTGCGACAAGCCTCTACATCTTTACATTTGTCCTCTAGCCATCCCTGCTTATCCATTTTGCACTTCCTGTTGATCTCATTTTTCAGACTTTTGTATTCCTTTTTGCCTGCTTTATTTACCACATTTTTATATTTTCTCCTTTTGTCAATTAAATTCAATACTTCTTCTGTTACCCAAGGATTTCTACTAGCACTCGTCTTTTTATCTACTTGATCCTCTGCTGCCTTCACTACTTCACCCCTCAGAGCTACCCATTTTTTTCTACTGTATTTCTTTCCCCCATTCCTGTCAATTGTTCCCTTATGCTCTCCCTGAAACTCTGTTCAACCTCTGGGTCTTTCAGTTTATCCAGGTCCCATCACCTTAAATTCCCACCTTTTTGCAGTTTCTTCAGTTTTAATCTACAGTTCATAACCAATAGATTGTGGTCAGAGTCCATATCTGCCCCTGGAAATGTCTTACAATTTAAAACCTGGTTCCTAAATCTCTGTCTTATCATTATATAATCTATCTGATACCTTCTAGTATCTCCAGGATTCTTCCATGTATACAACCTTCTTTTATGATTCTTGAACCAAGTGTTAGCTATGATTAAGTTACGCTCTGCAAAATTCTACCAGCCGGCTTCCTCTTTCATTTCTCTCCCCCAATCCATATTCATCCACTATGTTTCCTTCTCTTCCTTTTCCTACTCTCGAATTCCAGTCACCCACAACTATTAAATTTTTGTCTCCCTTCACTGCCTGAATAATTTCTTTTATCTCATCATACGTTCCATCAATTTCTTCATGATCTGCAGAGCTAGTTGGCATATAAACTTGTACTACTGTAGTAGGCATGGGTTTCGTGTCTATCTTGGCCACAATAATGCGTTCACTATGCTGTTGGTAGTAGCTTACCCGCATTCCTATTTTTTTATTCATTATTAAACCTACTCCTGCATTACCCCTATTTGATTTTGTATTTATAACCCTGTATTTACCTGACCAAAAGTCTTGTTCCTCCTGCCACCGAACTTCACTAATTCCCAATACATCTAACTTCAACCTATCCATTTCCCTTTTTAAATTTTCTAACCCACCTGCCCGATTAAGGGATCTGACATTCCACGCTACGATCCGTGATCCGTAGAACGCCAGTTTTCTTTCTCTTGATTGAGGCTTTCAGTGTATTCTTTCCACCTATTCGCTCTCTCACCTGTATTTAACAGTGGAACTCCCGTTGCACTCTTAATGTTATCACCCTTGCTTTTAATGTCACCGCCGACCAGGGTGACCGAGCGGTTCTAGGCGCTACAGTCTGGAACCGCGCTACCGCTACGGTCGCAGGTTCGAATCCTGCCTCGGGCATGGATGTGTGTGATGTCGTTAGGTTAGTTAAGTTTAAGTAGTTCTAAATCTAGGGGACTGATGAGCTCAGCTGTTACATCCCTTAGTGCTTAGAGGCATTTGAAGCATTTGATGCTCTATAAGTGTAGCTATAAAAATATTCGTTTAGCTCACTCTTTTATGACGACACGGTTGCTCAGCGTGTTCGGTAAGAGGGCCGATTGTCCTCTGTAATAAAGTAATTGCGTGAAGGAATCAACGACCAACTTGGACAGATATCATGTGCTGCCCGCCCAGACCAAACGAAACTAACAGTGCCGAACAAAATTATTAAAATAAAATAAAGAAAGATGTTAGAACGGTAGCTCGTCTAAGTTTAACAAAACAAGGTGTAGCGTTTTTGATTTGGTTATTCAGGCTTCTAAAAAGTGTTCACATTGTTTTGATTGGGCAATGTAATCTGACGAACCATGAGGAGAAACCTTTTAGTGACGTTGCTCTGTTCAAGTAAAGAGAGAAAAATTTCCATTTCACAAAGGGTTACACAGCACCTTCGAAGTAGGTTAATCGTTTGACTCAAAGGCTGAATGATATCCCCTGTACAAAGACTCTGCCTTCGGACGCCTGTGGCACGTCCCTCCATATTGGGCTCCAAGCGGTCGATCATGTCGCTTGGGTCTTGAACCTACCCTAGTGAGACGTCACAATGGAGGGAACTGACCGGTGACTAACAAGGGGAGGCCACAACGTTTGGAACGCGGATTTGCTGCAAACTTCGTACACTCGTAGTACTGCTTGAGGACAACAAAAAGTGTAAGCAGTAGCCCGTACTTCTCAAGCGTTATTGAGAAAATCGCAAGATAATTTCAGTCGTCAAATGTATACCTTTGCGTGGCCATTTTTAGCATGATGCGGTGGCAGCCGAGTGGTTAGCGTTCAAGCCTCATAATCGATGGATCGCTGGATCGAGTCGGATTCGGCAGTTTTTTTTATTTTCGTCAGTCATACATTTTCAGTATCACTTAATACGTTTGGTCGTTTACTAGTCGATAGTTATGATTATTATATTATTGGTGATAATAAAAATTTGTAGACTGCCAAATAACATTGTAAATTTAATAAAAGTTCATGCGATTACAAGTATTTTTCGCATTATATCAATTGTAATATAAATAGTAAAGAAAATGACTGTGTTAAAAAAAAAACTGACGAATGGGACTCTATCCAGCGATTATGGGGCTTGAACGCTAACCACTTTTCTTTTGTTGCTCTCATTTTGTTCGGTACTATTTTTTCTGTTTGTTGGGGACGGACGTCCAATGACGATTGTTCAAGTTCATCAGTGACCCATTAACTCAGTTTTTTTTATTACAGAGAGCAGCGAACCCTCTGACCGAACACGCTGAGCTACCATGCCGGCAAATGTGTACAAAATTACTGCTAACACTTCAGTGAAAGAATGGAAATGAGCGTTTAGGGTCATTGGCCGGAGGCTCCTTTCGGTGCAGGTCCGGCCGCCTTGGAGCAGACATGAACATTCGACGCCACATTGGGCGAACTGCGCGTCGAATGGGGATGAAATGATGATGAAGACAACACAACACCCAGTCCTTGAGTGGAGAAAATCCCCGACCGAACGGAGAATCGAACCCGGGCCGCTTAGGATGGCAGTCCGTCACGCTGACCAATTTCTTTTTTTTTTTTTTTTCATTTTATTCGTTGTTGATCGTTGTGGTTTGTCGTTCCGGACGTCACATGATATCCGTTAAAGTTCGTTTGTTGATCCTTCCACTCAGTTTTTTATTACAGAGGCCCACCGGCTATCTGACCGAACACGCTGAGGTACCGTGCCGGACACCACTCGGCTGCAGCCGCTTCATGGTAAAAATGGCTACGCACAGGTATATATTTGACGACCGAAGCCAGCCGGAGTGGCCGTGCGGTTCTAGGCGCGTCAGTCTGGAACCGCGCGACCGCTACGGCCGCAGGTTCGAATCCTGCCTCGGGCATGGATGTGTGTGATGTCCTTAGGTTAGTTAGGCTTAAGTAGTTCTAAGTTCTAGGGGACTGATGACCTCAGATGTTAAGTCCCATAGTGCTCAGAGCCATTTGAACCATTTTTTGACGACCTAAATTATCTTGCGATTTTCTCAATAACGCTTGCGAAGTACGCGCTACTGCTTACACATTTTGTTGTCCTCAAGGAGTACTACGAGTGTTCGAAGTTTGCAGTAAATCCGCGTTCCAAACGTTGTGGCCTCCCCTTGTAAGTAAGCGGGCACAGTGTTAATAAAACAAACTCGCCCGTGTGACAGCGAGGCTTCAGGTTAGACGCTTGTTCCTCTATCGCTAGGGTGCTCGGCAGCGACGTGCACAGAGCACACACAGGTTCCCCGCCTCTCCCTCAGGTCAGCTGTCAGCAGCTCGTGGTCGTGCGGTAGCGTTTTCGCTTCCCGCGCCCGGGTTCCCGGGTTCGATTCTCGGCGGGGTAAGGGATTTTCTCTGCCTCGTGATGGCTGGGTGTTGTGTGATGTCCTTAGGTTAGTTAGGTTTAAGTAGTTCTAAGTTCTGGGGGACTGATGACCATAGCTGTTAAGTCCCATAGCGCTCAGAGCCATTTGAACCATTTTTGAACCTGAGGTCAGCTGCTGCACCACAAGTTCACCTGCCGGCGGTCCCGCGAGGCCTGTCTCAGCCGGCGGCTGGAGGCAGAGCGGAGCGGGAGGGCGGGGCAGCGCGCAGGCGCGACCGCCGGCTCGCCGCAGCCGCCGGCCCATAACTCAGCGCCGCCGCCCTGCCGCTTAGGCCGCGCTAATTTGTAGCTCAGCGGCGGCGGCGGCGGCGGCCGAGGCAGTGGGGCGAGGCGAGGCGAGGTGCCGCGAGCCCATAAATAAGGCGGCTCCGGTCGCAGCCGCTGCCTGCCAACTGCTGCTGTCTGTTCTCCTGCTGCTGCAGGCTCCCGTCCGGATCTGGAGGGCTGACTGTACCACAGGCGTGTCTAAGCTCTGCCGCCGAGTATCCGTGCTGTCATTTTAAGGGCGGGCAATCGACTGGCGAATAACCCGACTACGGTCTATTGGGAGAATTTTAGTTCAAATAGCTCTGAGTACTATGGGACTTAAGGGGCTCCGGAACGCCGTATACTTGCAATGTTAAAATAACGCTTATAAATTACATCTTTCCTGTAAGCGTAGGCTTCCGCGGCCGTTGTCATCTTCAATAAAATTCTTCAGGGTATCAGACCGCATCGTCATAATTTAAAATGCGCCAACGTTTCGGCGAGCGTTGCAGCTAGCCTTCATCAGGGCCTTACGTTAAACTTCCCTCACAAAGTATTTGAGGTAGGAAGTTGAACTTGTTACAGATTATTAATTGGATATGGGCTACAACTTAACACAGGGATTTTACAAAATTTTAGTTCAGTTATTAAAGATGATTTTTTTCAATTGTAATGAAAATTCACAACATTTTTTTGCAATTTTTTATTTATATATTCAAAAATATACAGTTTTTTGGAAAAAGGCTGTGTTAAATTATGCAGAAGGTACTGTGTAACATTTACTGAAAGTTTGAAACAAATATGTTTGGAACATCCTTAGAAAACATGTAATTAGTATGAGAAAATAAAAGTTTCGGGAATCGAGCGACAAAGATTGGATTAACTTTTTAGTGCATTCCAGGTCCATAGGAGGATTATCTTCATCCTCTGCAAACTCCTCCTCCAGCTTCCTCTTGTTCCTCCTTCTGTTTACTCTTGCTTGTATTTCTACACTCTTTACAGCCCTGTCTGCAGCCCGGAGGCGTTCCTTGTCTAAAGCAAGCATCGCTCTTACCATGTTAGAACCTATCTTCATTCCCATATTTCTAAATACCTTTGGCTTTCCAACATTTCTCCTTTTCTTAAAAGCCTTCAGAGGATTTCTAATAACTTTACTTTTACTCATTATTATACTTCAACAAAACAGAGACTCAAGAAACAGAATTAATTACGAATATTTTCGAGATAACGACAGAGTAAATAAACATGAAACAATCGACAATCACACCAGCGATATATATTGAACCATCACAGGTTAGCCACAACACATACTTTATCTCACATCATTAAAATGTACCTGATGAACACGGACGTTAATAATAACACCATTTGACAGCAGTTTAACAGCGCCACAGTGGGTCACGCCCATGTAGAACACATTTAAAAAAAATTTAAAAATAGTTGTAGTCTTCGGAATTGAATAAATTATATATCTATTAAAAGGTAATAGTCTGAAGATTCAGAAAACGCAAAAAAGTAAAAATTGAACTGTTCATGATTTTGAGCCTTTCCGGAGCCCCTTAACATCAGAGGTCATCAGTCCCCTAGAACTTAGAACTACGTAAACCTAACTAACCTAAGAATATCACACACATCCATGCCCGAGGCAGGATTCGAACCTGCGACCGTAGCGGTCCGGCGGTTCCAGACTGTAGCACCTAGAACCGCTCGGCCACTCCGACCGGCAGAATTTTAGTCCCTTGGCTGCTGTGGACAAGTTAATGCCCACCGCTGCCACTGTCGCCAGGTGCTCTGGACGCGTTTACGCGCGCCATTGAGATTGCCGTCAGATGCTCTATATGCACACTCAAGCGCACAAAGAAACTGGTATAGGCATGCATTTTCAAATATAGAGACAGATATGTAGTCGGTCAGGATAGGCCGCTGAGGTCGGCAGCATCTATATAAGACAACAAGTGTCTGGCGCAGTTATTAGATCGGTTGCTGCTGCTACAATGACAGGTTATCAAGGTTCAGGTAAGTTTGAACTTGATGTTATAGTCGGCGCACGGGCGATGCGACACAGTGTCTCCGAGGTAGCGATGAAGTGGGGATTTTTCCATACTACCATTTCACGAGAGTACTGTGAATATCAGTAGTCCAGTAAAACATCAAATCTCCGACGTGGCTACGGCTGAAAATAGATCCTCCAAAAACGGACTACGACGACTGAAGAGAATCATTCAAGGTGACAGAAGCGTAACCCTTCCGCAAATTTCGGCTGATTTCAATGCTGGACTATCAACAAGTGTCATCGATATGGGCTTTCGGAGCCGAAGGTCCACTCGTCTGCTATTGACGACTGCTCGACGCAAAGCTTTACGCCTCGCCTGGGCCCGTCAATACCGACATTGGACTGTTGATGACTGCTTTGTATGACGAGTCTCGTTTCAGATTGTGTATAGAGGATGGACATGTACGGATATGGAGACAACCTCATGAATCCATGGACCCTGCATGTCAGTATGGGACTATTAAAGCTGGTGGAGGGTCAGTAATGGTGTGGGGCGTGTGCAGATGGAGTGATATGGGACCCCTCATACGTCTAGATACGACTCTGACAGGTGACATGTACGTAAGCATCCTGTCTGATCACCTGCATCCCTTCATGTCCACCGTGCATTCCGACATACTTGGGCAACTCCAGCAGGACAATATGACACCCCGCACGTCCGGAATTGCTACAGAGTGGCTTCAGGAACACTCTTTTGAGCTTAAACACTTCCGCTGGCCACCAAACTCCACAGATATGAACGTTATTGAGCGTATCTGGGATGCCTCGCAACGTGCTATTCAGAAGAGATCTCCACCCCCTCATACTCTAACAGATTTATCGATAGCCATGCTGGATTCATGGTGTCATCTCTCCAGAATGACGTCAGACATTACTCGAGTCCATAGCACGTCGTTTTGCGGCACTTCTACGTGCTCGCGGAGACCCTACCGATATCAGGCATTTGTACCAGTTTCTTTGGCTCTTCAGTGTATATACCTGACCTGTTACCCCTTGCCGCCCTCGTTGCCGCCTCGTTTGTCCTCTTCACGTGTTAATACGTGGGTCTCCGTGTGCTCTCGATGCGATAACGCGCGGGGAACAGATGGCCAGAAAGAGCAGCCAAGAAGCTGCACTGCGTTTTCAGTATGAGTAACTGTCCATCACTCGGCCTGTGTGCTTTAGCTACTGTAATCTTATTTGTGTCGCTGTTTTAATCTTCGTTTTTGACTCAGAAAGTGCTACGCAACTTTGGTTGTACAGAGTTAGACATTGTGAAGATGGTGACAGGAAACTACGCCCGGTACTTTGCATAACAGGACGAAAGAAAGTGAAGCAGGTTACCACATGCTTCTATGTAGAAACCGTTACTGTGGTATTGCTGGAGAGACCAGTTGGCAAGCTGATAGCGTTACATGTACGTATAATGCATTCTAAAGATCTCAATGAAAAATGAAGTAACTAAAACATTTAGTTAGTTAGCGACTAAATTTTGTGAAATACGAAAAACAGGTCTCATTTAATGCTGAATTCCCCACTTAGAACATCGTAAATATTAATTTGTGAAATGCCAAAACACTTTTTTTGACAATGTATGAAATCCTGTTAAAAGTAGTACATTTTACATTGAAAAAAATTATAATTATGTTTATGTCTTGATACATAGAAAAGTTTCGAGTATTAATCATACGGTAATATGCCTCCTTTCGATATCTTGAACCGTTTATGAAATACAACGAGCGTTAAGACCACACGATTCCCGTTGCACATGGACAAATCTTTGGGCGCAGTACGTCAACCCTCCTGTAGATACAAAACCCAATATCTTGAGAATGGTGATACATATCGTTTTGTTCTCAGCTTTAAACACAATTTCGAAATGTTAGGTATATTCCATTTGAAGCAATCGATATCTTAAATCTAACCATATGCAAAGTCTGTGCAATGTATTTTTACGTCTGCAAAAACCTTAAAATTCCTGTCAATGTTTTATTTACTTGATGCAGCACAGTAACTAAGACAAGCAATGACAAGAAATTCAGTCCATTATCAACTTAAAATGGCATGCTGTAAGATGTGAAATAAGCAATTTTTCCGCGAATAATTTTCGTAACATTGGATGATAAGTATTTCGTTAGCATCCTGAATGTCCGCTCAACCCCGTCGCTGACAATTCATGATAGAACTAACAAATGTGGAGCGAAAAAATTGGTTGCAAACAACAGCCGATGTATTAGAGCTATACTACTGATAGATTCATCCTTTCCTTGAGCTATTACAGCCATAAATGTATGTAGGACAGCAGTTTTATGAATGAGTAGCTATGAAAGAACATTAAGTTACTGAGATGAATCTAGAGTGACACGTCGCTTTCGTCATAGGCTTTTAACATCCTACTAAAAGCTCCAGGAAAGATGCAATTCTTAGGCGTGCCACAATATCGACATACCTGTTTGTCCGTGCATGATTCATTGTTGGAGGAGTTTTAAAGTGAAAAACTGAAGTTGTTAGAGTAATTATGTTTATTGTGCACCTGGGGAGGCGAAATCCAGAGCGGCAGACGAAATCACCATATCACAGCACTCGATGAATTATCACAACTTAATTTCTTTGCCAACTTTTCTATTATACAGTTACATTTGAAGTTACTATCAGTAGTATTGTTTGTTAAAATTTTCAAATTAGCTGAACAAGAGATTGCTGTAAAGTGCGCCATAACTACAATACAGATAACGACCGGAACGCGGTCTCCCCCACACCAGCACAGGGCGACAATAAAGCCTCTCTGTCCACTGAATGTAGCGAGCACTTTTACAGCAGTCATTGGGATAGGAAAAATGATCAATCGATTCTTGAGTATTATATGTAACTGAACTGAAAAATGATGCACTGTCACCATTTAGTCAACAAAACGATACATCCAATAAATTCACTAAGCGATCCAATAAGGATCAATTTACAGTTTCGTTTTATAGAAGTGCTCTAAATGAGATACGTGTATTTATGTAACGAATATGCATTTGAACAGAAAATGAATATAAATACCACTAATATTGTCACTTTTCGAGAAATTTAATTATTTTCATGTACATAATATCGTTGTCAACTTTTCTATTATAGTTACGTTTGAAGTAACTATCAGTTGTACGGTTAGTTGCTGTTGTTGTTGTGGTCTTCAGTCCAGAGACTAGTTTGATGCAGCTCTCCAGGCCACTCTATCCTGTGCAAGCTTCTTAATCTCCCAGTACCTACTGCAACCTACATCCTTCTGAATCTGTTTAGTGTATTCATCTCTTGGTCTCCCTCTACGATTTTTACCCTCCACGCTGGCCTCCAATACTAAATTGGTGATCCGTTGATGCCTCAGAACATGTCCTACCAACCGATCCCTTCTTCTAGTCAAGCTGTGCCACAAATTTCTCTTCTCCTCAATTCTGTTCAATACCTCCTCATTAGTTTTGTGATTAAACCATCTAATCTTCAATTTTCTTCTGTAGCTCCACATTTCGAAAGCTTCTATTCTCTCCTTGTTCAAACTATTTATCGTCCATGTTTCACTTCCATGCATGGCTATACTCCATACAAATGCTTTCAGAAACGCCCTCCTGACACTTAAATCTATACTCGATGTTAACAAATTTCTCTTCTTCAGAAACGCTTTCCTTGCCATAGTCAGTCTGCATTTTATATCCTCTCTACTACGACCATCATCAGTTATTTTGCTCCCCAAATAGAAAAACTCATCTACTACTTTAAGTGTCTCATTTCCTAATCTAATTCCCTCAGCATCACCCGACTTAATTCGACTACATTCCATTGTCATCGTTTTGTTTTTGTTGATGTTCATCTTATATACTCCTTTCAACGCACTGTCCATTCCATTCAACTGCTCTTCCAGGTCCTATGCTGTCTCTGATAGAATTACAATGTCATCGGCGAACCTCAAAGTTTTTATTTCTTCTCTATGTATTTTAATTCTTACTCCGAATTTTTCTTTTGTTTCCTTTACTGCTTGCTCAATGTACAGATTGAATAACGTCGGGGATAGGCTACAACACTGTCTCACTCCCTTCCCAACTACTGCTTCCCTTTCATGCCCTTCGACTCGTATAACTACCATCTGGATTCCGTACAAACTGTAAATAGTCTTCCGCTCCCTGTATTTTACCCCTGCCACCTTCAGAATTTGAATGAGAGTATTCCAGCCAACATGGGTTTTCCTTTCCTTAATCTATCTTCTAAGATGAGTCGTAGGGTCAGTACTGCCTCACCTGTTCCAACATTTCTACGGAATCCAAACTGATCTTCCCCGAGGTCGGATTTTACCTGTTTTTCCATTCGTCTGTAAAGAATTCGTATTAGTATTTTGCAGCCGTGGCTTATTAAACTGATAGTTCGGTAATTTTCACACCTGTCGACACCTGCTTTCTTTGGTATTGGAATTATTATATTCATCTTGAAGTGTGAGGGTATTTCGCCTGTCTCATACGTCTTGCTTACCAGATGGTAGAGTTTTGTCAAAGCTGGCTCTCCCAAGGCTGTCAGTAGTTCTAATGGAATGTTGTCTACTCCCGGGACCTTGCTACGACTTAGGTCTTTCAGTGCCCTGTCAAACTCTTCACGTAGCATCATATATCCCATTTCATCTACGTCCTGTTCCATTTCCATAATATTGTCCGTAAGTACATCGCCCTTGTATAGACCCTCTCTTACTTAAAATTTTCAAATTAACTGAAGGCAAGTTTGCTGTAGAGTAATTCCGTTGTGAATGTTATATTTTCTTTGCTGTGTATGTTATATCTGTTTTTATCGCACTTTCGCGGTTAGCAGAAAGAGAGTATGTTGCACAGAGTATCGAGTCGTGTATAGAGGTTCAGTTATTTTGGACCAGATTCGAAAGTTGTAATTATGCTGTATTGAAAAGTTGTAAAGAGAGTGATAATTAAAATTGCTGTGTGGCAGAAAAAGATTTCTGCAACAAGTTATCTAAAATTCACGCACATATTATAAACTAAAATCACCAAATCATCGCGCTAGTAGGAAATCTCATACCCGTGCGTTTACAGATAGCAACAACAGGTATATCACGTTGCTGACGTTGAAGGCCTACGTCATTCTATCTACATATGCCCAACATGCCCAACTTCCTCCACAGTCTGGTCTGGATATTCGAGTCTTCCTCTGGTCTGCCTCTACTTTTGGATAGCGGCACGGAGACACTTCAGCGATGTTGTGCTCTTCAAAAGAGGAGAAATGGTTTGCTACAAACTGACGGGACGATGTAACTGCCTCACGAAAAAGTGGAATCTGTTGCAACTGGCCACTTTTAAGAAGCATTAGCTAAGCATAAGGAGTAGTACACCACGTTCAACTTCAGGCAATACAATTTTAGGGTGACGGAGTAACGTCCATCTCCTAATTGGAGTACTGCAGATTAGTGAAGTGGAATCTAAATTTTTCATTCATGTACGCTGTCTACTGAATGCTATATCTAGGCAGTGGCAGTAAACGTACCCATTAAGATTCAACAAAATATACAAACAAAGTCACTTACACTCTTAATTGAAGACGTCCTAGAGGAAAATCAGTTAGGTTTCAAGAAAGGAAAAAGTTGCTAATGGCACACAGAATGAAGAAAAATCGAGATACCTTCCTACAATTTCTGGAAGCTGAAAGTAGCTGTCCTCAGTGAAAGGTAGAATGAATTGTTCTGAATCCATAGAAGATTGGAGTAAAGAACACAGACAAAAACCCAAGTTAGAGTTATAAAAGTGGAAAATCAAGAAAGAGGAGGCGGTGTTAAGGGGGCAAGGTACGGTTGCAGATTATCATCACTGCTATTCAACTTGTACGTCAATGAAGTAATGAAAGAACTGAAAAAGTTCAAGAGAGGAGTAAAAGTGCAGAGAATGTGATTAGAAAGCAAAAGTTCGAAGACGAAATAATCCTTTCGTTAGGTAACTCATTATTTTCTTTTTTACAACGTAAGGTAATCTTATTCGTCATATAAAAGGAGATTAAAAGGTTTTCGTTCGGGGCGTTACTATAGCGTATTTGCAACGTAGTGTAAGTCTGATGCAGGTATACCCTAATTAGCCAGAAAATTATAACTACCGACCTACTACCTGTATAAACCCGTCCAGGCGAAAGCAGCATCACCTGGCGAGGAATGACTGCTAGTCAGAAATAACGCACGATGCATGTAAACCTACTGTCCGTGAGTAGAATGGGGAAGGCGCGCGATCTATCTGAGTTTGACCAAAAGCACATTGTTTGTGCCCCGGAGGCTCGGCACGAACATTTCGGAAAGTGCACGACTTATCGGGTGTTCGAGGAGTGCTGTGGTGACTGTTTTCAACAAGTGGCGAAACCAAGGGGAAACCACGTCCAGACCTCGCGGGGTTGGGCGGTCACCCCTCATTGCAGACTTCGGAGGTCGTAGGCTGGGCAGGACAGGCGGCGAACTGTGATGGACTAACAGCAGACTTTAATGCTGGGCAGAGTACAAGCGTGTCTGAACATACAACGCACCGAACAGTCCTAATGATGGGTTTCCGCAGGCGACGACTCATGCATGTGCCAATTTTAACACCACAACATCGGCAACTGCAACTGAAATTGGCACGCGACTATCGACACTGGACGTTGTCGCAGTGGCACAGTGTTACAAGGTATGATGAACCCCGATATCTTCTTAGTCATGCCATGGGAGGGCACGAATCCGTTGTCTTCCAGCGGAACAGCTCATTGACACCTGTGCGGCGGGATGGAGATAAGCTGGCGGCGGCTCCATTATACTCTGTGGAACATTCACGAGGGAATCCATGGGTCCAGTGGAGCTCGTACAAGGCACCATGACGACTAAGGAGTATCGTACACTGGTTGCAAACCACGTAAATCCGTTCATGACGATCATGTTTCCTGAGAGCAGTGTCATTTTTCAGTAAGACAATGCGCCATGTCACAGGGCTAGGAGCGTTGTTGAGTGGTCCGAGGATCATATTGGCGAGTTCCTGATGTGCTGGCCCCTCAACTCACCGGATCTGCACCCGATCGAATACATTTAGAATGTGATTGAACGTGGCGTCAGAGCCCATCGCCCCTCCCGTGAATTTAAAGGAATTAGATGACTAGTGTGTGGAGATGTGGTGTCAACTCCTTACAGTGGCTTGCCAGGGTCTCATATCTTCCACGCCACGATGCATTGCTGCTGTTATCCGTGCCAAAGATGGACATACCGGCTATTAAACAGGTGGTCATAATCTGCTGGCTGATCGTTGTATAACCAACGACATGCAGACGAGGAATTAATGTGGCATTTGTATCCTCTCGATGTGCATACGGTAAACTTGAACTATGGCGATATTATTACCGAACGCGTCCAAATAGGACCAACGTGCCATTATTCTCTTCTTGCTGCAGTAGGACAAACAACGGTGGTCATTCATCGGAGAATGAAGAATGTGTATGGGGCAGAATCTCTGACGAAAACCACCATTGTCGAATCGTTCGCCAAGTTCCATGCTGGTCACGATTCGATACAAGACGATAGGTGATCTGAGAGGCCAGTCTCGTCCATTACGAACCAACTCAAGTGGAAGACCCTCGAGCACCAGCCCCGTAGTCCTGATCACGCCCTTCGTCCTTAAAAAAGGGCCTTGAAGCGTCGCTGTCTTATGGGGATGTGCAGCAGGCAGTGGCAGACTTCTTCATGCTGTAAGACACTGTGTTTTACCAAACGTGTACCTTCAGCCTGGTGCGTCGATGAGATGATTGCCTCCATGCTAATGGCAATTTTGCTTTTGGGCCTTACCACTTGTGGACTGTACGGCTTGTGGACGGAAAGGTTTCTAATCATCTCTTATACAGTTGCAGTTCTGAAGAACTGTTTAACCATTATGCTCCCCCTTCTCCCCATCAAACGAGGACCTTGCGGTCGTTAGGGTGGCTTGCGGCCCTCAACAACATAGACAACCGCCTCGTAGGTGCGACTACAACGGAGGGACACCTGTTGAGAGACCGATGAAGCAGTGGTTTCTCAAAAGGGGAAGCGGCCCTTTCTCTAATTGCAGTGGCAACAGTCTACATGGTTAACTTACCTGGGCTTGTATCTTTAGCCGACACAGCCTTGCGGTGTTGGTATCGTAAACGGCTAAAAAGCAAGAGGAACTACATCCGCTATTTTTCCTAAGGGCATGCAGCTGAGCTTCATAGTTAAATGATGATAACATCGTTTTGAGTAAAATGTTCGTCTTCGTCTGGATCTGTAAGAATATTCTGCAATTCACACTTAAGTGTCTGGTAGAGGGTTGGTGTCAATAAAGTATTTTCGCCTTCAGAGGAGAAAGTTTGTGATTCAAATGTGAAGAGATATCGCCGCAACGAAGAACGCCTTTCCTTTAATGATTGCAACCTCAACTTGCTTATCGTAACCGTAACACTCTCTCCCGTATTTCGCGACAGTACAAAACGAGTTGCCATTATTTGCACTTCTTCGATGACCTCTGCCAGTCCTAACCGGTAGGGAACCCATACCGTACAGCAATATTCTGGCAGAAGGCGGACTAGAGCAGTGTAGCCAGTCTCTTAAGTATACCTGTTGCATCTTGTAAGTGTTCTGCCAATAAAACGCCTTCTTTGGTTGGTCTTCCCCATAACGCTATCTGTGTGATAGTTCCAATTTAAGTTTTCCGTAACTGTAATTCCCGGGTATGCAGTTCAATTGACAATCTTTATAATTTTATGATTTATCATGTAACTAATGAGGAGGTATTGAATAGAATTGGGGAGAAGAGAAATTTGTGGCACAACTTGATTAGAAGAAGGGATCGGTTGGTAGGACATGTTTCTGAGGCATCAAGGGATCACCAATTTAGTATTGGAGGGCAGCGTGGAGGGTAAAAATCGTATAGGGAGACCAAGAGATGAATACACTAAGCAGATTCAGATGGATGTAGGTTTCAGTAGGTACTGGGAGATGACGAAACTTGCACAGGATAGAGTAGCATGGAGAGCTGTATCAAACCAGTCTCTCGACTGAAGACCACAACAAAAACAACATGTAATTGATTCCGTTTACTACTTATATGGATGAGTTCACATTTTTCCCTATTTCGAGCCGCGTGGGATTAGGCGAGCAGTCTTAGGGGCTGCAGTCATACACTGTGCGGCTGGTCCCGGCGGAGGTTCGAGTCCTCCCTCGGGCATGGGTGTGTGTGTGTTTGTCCTTAGGATAATTTAGGTTAAGTAGTGTGTAAGCTTAGGGACTGATAACCTTAGCAGTTAAGTCCCATAGGATTTCACACACATTTATTTTCCTTATTTAGAGATATTACCGAAAGAGAAATAGTGCCTCACTCGGATTTACGTGCTCGGGCTACTCAGGAGGATGTCGTCATTGGAAAAACCAACTGGCAGTCTACGGGTTGGAGTGTGGGATGTTATGTACCATAATCGGTCAGGCTGGTTAGAAAATAAAATAAAAAAATAGGTAGGCTGAAGTGAGATATAGTGGAAATTACTTAAGATCGGTGTCAGGATAAACGGACCTTCTGGTCAGATGAGATAAATAACCAACTAGGGGTAATTCAGGAGTTGTTTTAATAATGAAAAATATAATAGGAATGCTGGAAAACTACTACGAATAGCATAGTGAACGCATTGTCGTAGCCAAGACAGCCGCGAATTCAAAATCCACCACAGTAGTAGAAGTTTATACGCCAGCTAGTTCCGCAGGTGATGAAAAGACTCAGAGGATGTAGATAAGTTAAAGGAAATTTTTCAGATAGTTAAGGAAGAGGAAAATTTAATTGTGATAGTGGAACGAAATTTGGTAGAAGGAAGAAACAGAGAAGGTAAAATAATAGGTGAATATGGACTAGGTGAAAGGAATGAAAGAGAAAGACTCCTGGTAGAATATTGCGTGGATTTAATCATCACTAAAACTTTGTGTAAGAATCAGGAAAGATGGTTGTTTGCGTGAAAGACACCTGGAGACAGCGGAAGCTTTCAGATTGGTTACGTAACAGTAAGTGAAAGATTACGGATTCACATTCTAAACTGCAAGACATTTCCAGATTCAGATGTGGACTCTGAACACAATTTATTGGTATGATTTGTGGATTGAAACTGAAGAAATTGGAAAAAGACAGGAAACTAAGAAGATGGGACACGGATAAATTGAAAGAACCGGAGGTTCCTGACAGTTTCAGAGGGAGCACTAGGCTATGATTTGCTGCAACAGGGAGAATGAATACAGTAGAAGACGAATGGGTAGCTTTGAGAGATTAAATAGTGACGGCAGCAGAGGATCAGATAGGTAAAAAGACGCACCCTATCAAAAATCCCTGGATATAACAGGACATAGTGATTTTAAATGGTGAAATAAGAAAATGTAAATGAGCAGCAAATGAAGCGGGCGAAATGGAATACTAACGTCTAAAAAGTGATACCTCAGCTAGTTATATGTAAAATAACTAATCCGGGGGGGGGGAGGGGGGGAGGGCATTTATCAGTCATTCGTCGACTAGTCTGGAGTGGCAATAGAACACAGTGGAAAGAAAGCTGCAGTATAAATTTCACGTTTGAGAAATAATGCACGCAGGAGGACCGTGCAGACATACCGTCGTTAGAATGTGGCACAGAGTCCCACATGGGGCACAGAGATATAGGCATGTCTGGTATACAGAAACAAGTAAGTCGCCAGGTCCAGACAAAACCCAATCCAGTTTTACTCTGCGGCATTAACTCGTTACTTAGCTTTCATTTATCGCGAATCTCTCGCCCAACGAGAAGCCCAGCATACTGGAAAAAATAAGAAGGGCTAATGAAACGAAGCCACAAAATTACAGACCAATATCCTTAACATCGGCTTTCTGCAGAATTTTTGAACACATTCTGAGTGCAAATATAATAAATTTCCGCAAGACAGAAAACATTTTGTCCACAAATCGGCACAGAATTAGAAAGTATCGCTCGAGCAAAATTCAGTTTGTCCTTTTGTAAGATGTCAGGAAAATCCAACACCTTCCATGAAAACCCTGACATGATAGCAAATCCGACAGTATGTCACATAGCTCCGAATAAATCCTGACATTAAATTAACCAAAGTAATACGATCAATGAGTGAGCATATGGAATACCACAGACTAACACAAGAACGCCTAAATGCATGTCATACCTTCCCACCATGAAACAGACGCTGTTCCGAGGGGAGAAACGAGAACAGAAGCCGAGAGCAGAAACGTGTTAAGCTAGAAGGCCCTACGATAAGGGACGGACAGTTACACCTCAGTCATATTGAAGATGAGGCAGAAGACTCTCGAGAAGTGATAGGAAACTTAATAACAGGTCACAATCAATTGAGAACGGACATTGACAAGGTACAAGCGGACGTACAAACATTGCGTGATGACACTCAGGACGAGATCAAAACATTACGTAACAATACCCAGGGAGAAGTCAAGAAACTAGAGAAACAGATAAACGTAATTACTAGACAAGCAGCAGGTACAGCGCGTGAAATGGTTGAAAACAGTGTGTTACACAAACGTATCACAAAAGCAGCTCTGGAAAGATATGATAATCGCGTAGTCAAAATACAAGGTGAAACGAAGCAACAATTTCAGAAATTGCGAACAGAGTTGTTGCAAACTATTGAAGAGCGTAGTGAACAGGATCGAACAAGCACTGAGTCTGTAACGACATCCCTATCTCTAACAGCAACGGAGAAACCAGCAATTAATGAAGATATTATGCATTTGCGATTCCAATCACTGGCGGAAAGTAACATACGTGAAATCAGCTTGCAGCGCAAACAACACGTTTCGAAATTCTTGATCAACAAGTGGCACCACAAACACATGCAGAACCACAAATTTATGTTTCAAGACAGTCTGGATCGTGCAATGAAGCGGCAAGGTTAGCCAGATAAGATACCGAACCAATACGTGACGTCGCGAAGAGTACAGTGCAATGCATTCAGCTACACGTTCACAACCGATGGAAGAAAATCTTCAACGATATTACGCAAGGGAAGGCGAAAGTTACAGTGGACAATATCCAATGGATCTACCACAACCGGAAAGAACGACGGGAGAAATGATAAGAAACAAAAGTGGCGAAGAATCGCGAATTTCATATGGAACTATGACGAAGTACAACAACGATCATTTCCTCACAGTCAGAAACTCATTACATCCACGAACTTTTATTGATCAATTCCGAGTAGGATTACCAGAACACTGGAGGCTAGCACACAAATTAGACTTTATGCATGTGCACACATGCCAGGAACAGTCGCAGAAACCATGCAGAATGTTGCAGCGACATGCCAATAGTACGAAGATTTCAGAGAGAAGTTTCTCTCACGATGTTGGTCCAGCAAAGCACAGAACAGAGTGAAGTACGAATTATTACAGAACCCATATTTTGACGATTCAGGAGAGAAGAGTCCCGTGAAATTTTTCGAAGTAATGGAAAAGAAAAAATCAATGCTTAGATGTACCATACAGTGATGGAGAGTTGATTAAATTATGCGCGATGAAGTTACCATTGAAATACCAGCAATCATCAGTAGGTCGCGGAGGCAATGACATCGAAGCATTTAAAGGAATTCTAAGGGAACTAGAGTTTATATTTTCGGAAGATGAAGCAAGAAAAAGACGAAGCGCACGTGAAAACGAAAGCAAAAAGCAGTGGAATCCACAAGACACAGTACGAAGAAACAATAATTACGAACCACGTGATAACTTCGCACAAAGAAACGACAACAGATGTCAACAAAAAAAAAACGGTTATGGATGTAGAAGAGAATACGGCAATAACTATAATTCACCCAGGAACGGCAACAACTATTAGCGAGGGAATAATGACAACCAGAACGGGTATTGGAGATCCAATAGACCGACAAATTATCAACAAAGAAACCAATATCAACAAGCTGAACAAGAAAAGAGAATACAGATAGAAGTGGAAGTAAGACCACCAAACCCCGAAAAACGTTCGAATTCACAGCTAAGCGCCCAAGCCAAAGAGAATGACACACTGACCCAGGATAATTACAGCACCTTGAACAGATAAGTAAATACCTTATCACAAGAAGAGAAGAAGGAAGAAACAAAACCGCAGGGACCAGATGGAAACGAAGACAAGAAAATAACAATATCGTGTTGGGACGAAATTAATTGGGAGAATACTGATGAGGAAGATGAATTACCAGAGGCATGCACAAAGAATGTAGGAGGAAAGGACGAAGTAATGAGTATTGCAGAGCTATTTGAGATGGAAACCAGGGAAAGCGAATTCAATGAGGATAATGCGCAGTCGACAGAAGTTGAAAATAAGTTACTAGTGGGCACACAACCCAACGTATATAATGAAGGAAGTTATGAAGCGATAATTAGGGCATTTAAATGCGATTATGTGGAAGTAGCGTCGAAGAAGGAGAAGATAGACGAGGATGAGGAAAAAGTAGAGGATGTTGAATAAAGCGTAAATGAAGGAAGAAATACAGAAGAGGAAATAAAAAACAGAGACGTAGCAGTCGAAACTTATCCTAGAGAAAGTTCAAATTCACAAGGGCAATTCCTGAAAAGACTCATTTATGATTCAGTGGAGGATTCGTTGATGCAAGAAGAAGAAGAACAGAGCCAACCCTTTCAAATTCAAGCAATTGTGAAGGCCATGGTAAAGCATATCCCATTCAATATTGTAATTGATAGCGAAAGTGAACTGACCACGATCTCAGAAAATTTATTCATGTAGTGTAATGTCAATGACGAATTGCCAGTTCTGAAAACGTGTACGATTTAAGTAAGAGGTCATGTTAGAAACAATGCTGCGGAAGTTACGAGACAAACAAGGTTAACTCTTTCGTGCCAAGGTCAAAAGATCGAAGCCAACTTCGTTATTATACCTAAACTAACTGTAGATTCGATTATAGGTGCAGATTTGTTAAATGAGAGACGAGCGATAATAGATATGGGGAAAGGTAGCGTAACATTCGGGAATGTCACACTTCTCTTTCAGCAAAAGCTAAAATTAGAAGAAATACCAGTTATAAACAAACAATTAAGAGTGACGCAAGATAAAGAGGATGATGAATTAGAATGGTATGCTCAACTGACTATCGTGGTTGCTATTGTGATAACCACTAGCAACTCATAGATGGCTTCTGATGGTTCGGCGTACGTAATCATTATGTCAGGTTGCCAGAGAGTGTCTTTGTCAGCTCTGACCGTGCAAGAGGTTTCGCAGAAACGTATATAATTCAGTGCGTTCCTCTGTCTCGTCACCGTCGAGATCTCGCTTCCGCACGACAGAGGATTTTGGATGGAACAGTGCTGGACAGTTGAGATTAGCTCAGCACAGGGAAAAATACAGAATAGCATCAAACCAGCATGAGGCTGAGGTCCTGGAAAGTTCTCTTGTAATAAACGTTGTCAAGCATACTATGAAACATACGTTTTACTGATAACTGCTGGATCAAAACTACGAAAGAGAAATTACAGAAAAACCGCAATAATTAAATTTGGAAATTACTGCTTTGATATACGAGGGCGAGTAAATTAAAGCCTTAAATATTTTTTTAAATATGATTTATTGAGCAGAAGTGGTACAAAGCTCTATCACTTTTCAACATAATGTCCCCCACGCTCAATGCAAGTCCCCCAGTGCTGCTTCCAAAGCGCATAAATTCCTTTAGAAAAAAGTTCTTTTGGTAGTCCGCTCAACCACTCAAGCAGCGCGTGGCGTACCTCTTTATCAGAACGGAATTCCGTTCCTCCCATTTTCCAAACATATATAAATCACTTGGGGCAAGGTCTGGTGAGTATGGTGGATGAGGAAGACACGCAAAATGCAGATCTGTGGTTGTTGCAACTGTTGTACGGGCAGTGTGGGGCCTTGCATTGTCATGTTCCAAACGAACACCCGCTGACAGCAGTCCACGTCGCTTTGATTTGATTGCAGGCCGCAGATGATTTTTTAGGAGATCTGTGTATGATGCACTGGTGACAGTGGTCCCTCTAGGCATGTAATGCTCCAAGATGACGCCTTTTTCGTCCCAAAAGAGAGTCAGCATAACCTTCCGTGCTGATGGTTCTGTTCGAAACTTCTTTGGGTTTGGTGATGAGGAATGGTGGCATTCCTTGCTCGCTCTCTTCGTTCCTGGTTGGTGGAAGTGAACCCAGGTTTCGTCCCCCGTAACGATTCTTGCAAGGAAGACATCACCTTTTCGTTCAAAGCGCTGAAGAATTTCTTCGCAAGCATCAGCACGTCCTTCTCTCATTTCAGAAGTCAGCTGCCGTGGCACCCATCTTGCACACACTTGGTGAAACTGGAGCACATCATGCACGATGTGGTGTGCTGACCCATGACTAATGTGCAACCATGCTGAAACGTCATTCAGTGTCACTCGGTGGTTTTCCTTCACTATGGCTTCAACTGCTGTAATGTTCTATGGAGTCAGAACTCGATGCGCCTGACCTGGACGAGGAGCATCTTCCACTGAAGTAACACCATTTGTGAACTTCCTACTCCATTCGTAGACTTGATGCTGTGCAAACATGCATCACCGTTCTGAAACTTCATTCATCGATGAATTTAAATAGGTTTCACACCTTCACTACGCAGAAACCGAATAACAGAACGCTGTTCCTCCCTGGTGCAAGTCGCAAGTGGGGCGCCCATCTTTATACTGATACTGCGACGCTATGTGTGCATCTGCACTAAGCTGCCATTCTGCACGATGTTTGTAGCACACTTACCAACTTACAAGATAACTGCGCGAAATTTCGATTTCTTACTACAAATTGTAGGTTTTCATTTGACTCACCCTCGTACATAAACATAGGTGTTGGGTCAGACGATATGAACACAAACGTAATATATTATACAGTCAGTTTTGACATTCAAAGCCCTCTGAACCTTTCCGGGTACTGATGCAGAAATAAGCCCCGAATACTTTACAGTAACATTACATGACACATCTCCCCCCCCCCCCCCCCCTCCGCTTTCCTCTCTCTCTCTCTCTCAAAAATACTGCTTTGGGAAACACTGAATCTTAATTTTTGTATGTACAGACCACTAAAGGTTGTTAATGGGGCATATACATGGTGGAAGAAAGACGATTTCCTTCAACCTGAAGCACCTGATCAAGATTGGAAGCAATAAATGCAATAACTGACAGGTCCTGATGACCACTTCTCGTCCTAAAAAGAGATATGGTAGGTCCCCATAACTTTAGCTGTTTAAAGGGATAACAAAGGTCTGACCGTCCTTTTTTTTTCACTGTAGTGTTCATAAGTCAGTGAATGGGAATTGCTCAATTTAAATTAAGTTGGCGACAGATCACTTAACGCAATGGACTTCTGTTTAACACAAGCTAGGTACAAATCGACGTCAAGTTACTCTAACTTAATTTCCCAGTCGTTTCACTTAAGTGATCGACTACAACGCCGGAAATGTTCTTCAACAATACCACGGATTCGTTCCCCTAGTTTGCCCCGCCTGATCCAGCACTCATTATAACCGATCTCAACAAGAAAATAAATCTTAAATTTATATAAAAATATACTAATACAAGTGGTACAAACGAGTAGTTTAAAGCGATTTTCCCAAAATATATGAAGTGCTCTAATTTTACATCCATATTACACATCCATATACACTACTGGCCATTAAAATTGCTACGCCACGAAGATGACGTGCTAGAGACGCGAAATTTAACCGACAGGAAGAAGATGCTGTTATATGCAAATGATTAGCTTTTCAGAGCATTTACACAAGATTGGCGCCGGTGGCGAAACCTACAACGTGCTGACATGAGGGAAGTTTCCAACCAATTTCTCATACACAAAACAGCAGTTGACCGGCGTTGCCTGGTGAAACGTTGTTGTGATGCCTCGTGTAAGGAGGAGAAATGCTTACCATCACGATTCCGACTTTGATAAAGGTCGGACTGTAGCCTATTGCAGTTGCGGTTTATCGTATCGCGATATTGCTGCTCGCGTTGGTCGAGATCCAATGACTGTTAGGAGAATATGGAATCGGTGGGTTCAGGAGGGTAATACGGAACACCGTAATGGATCCCAACGGCCTCGTGTCACTAGCAGTCGAGATGACAGGTATCTTATCCGCATGGCTGTAACGCATCGTGCAGCCACGTCTCGATCCCTGAGTCAACAGATGGGGACGTTTGCAAGATAACAACCATCAACACGAACAGTTCGACGACGTTTGCAGCAGCATGGACTATCAGCTCGGAGACGATTGCTGCGGCTACCCTTGACGCTGCATCACAGACAGCAGCGCCTGCGATGGTGTACTCAACGACGAATCTGGGTGCACGAATGGCAAAACGACATTTTTTCGGATGAATCCAGGTTCTGTTTACAGCATCATGATGGTCGCATCCGTGTGTGGCGACATAGCGGTGAACGCACATTAGAAGCGTGTATTCGTCATCGCCATACTGACGTATCACCTGGCGTGATGGTATGGGGTGCCACTGATTACACGTCTCCGTCACCTCTTGTTCGCATTGACGGTACTTTGAACAGTGGACGTTACATTTCAGATGTGTTACGACCCGTGGCTCTACCCTTCATTCCATCCCTGCAGACCCCTACATTTCAGCAGGATAATGCACGACCGCACGTTGCAGGTCCTGTACGGGCCTTGCTGGATACAGAAAATGTTCGACTGCTGCCCTGGCCAGCACATTCTCCAGATTTCTCACCAATTGAAAACGTCTGGTCAATGGTGGCCGAGCAACTGGCTCGTCACAATACGCCACTCACTACTGTTGATGAACTGTGGTATCGAGGTCAGCTGCATGGGCAGCTGACCTGTACACGCCATCCACAATGTCCAGGCGTATCAACGCGTGAAAATGTAACCACATGTCAGTTCTAGTATAATATATTTGCCCAATGAATACCCGTTTATCATCTGCATTTCTTCTTGGTGCAGCAATTTTAATTTCTACACGGCACCACTTGCAAGGTTTTTTATGTATAAGTTAGGTATTTCTACCCACCACCTTTTACATATCACAGGAATAGAACTTCTCTACGGGATATTGGCAGTTATCAAGCGGAAACTTTTTCGGTTAGTTATGAAATTTGACTGTTTTATCTACTGGACATACCATTGGGTAAATGATAAAAAATTTTGGTGCAGCATTGTGCATTGCTTATTATGCTAAAGAGAACATTAATTGCCCACTAGTCTTGCATACAACAATTCAAGCAAAATCAAATTAATAACTTTTATGAGAGATACGAAGAATGACGATACTTAATTTGTATTTACAACAAGTGTCGCAAGTGATGGGTGACATGCAAACAGTAATGTTCTTCGCTGTAGACAATTTCCAAACAAGAAATGGTTATTGATCACTAGTAACTGTTCAGCGAGTGCCGGTCTACAGCTGTGCGAATACTGAGCCGATAGTGAGTGGCGCATGTACAGGGCTATTACAAATGATTGAAGCGATTTCATAAATTCACTGTAGCTCCATTCATTGACATATGGTCACGACACACTACAGATACGTAGAAAAACTTATAAAGTTTTGTTCGGCTGAAGCAGCACTTCAGGTTTCCGCCGCCAGAGCGCTCGAGAGCGCAGTGAGACAAAATCGCGACAGGAGCCGAGAAAGCGTATGTCGTGCTTGAAATGCACTCACATCAGTCAGTCATAGCAGTGCAACGACGCTTCAGGACGAAGTTCAACAAAGATCCACCAACTGCTAACTCCATTCGACGATGGTATGCGCAGTTTAAAGCTTCTAGATGCCTCTGTGAGGGGAAATCAACGGGTCGGCCTGCAGTGAGCGAAGAAACAGTTGAACGCGTGCGGGCAAGTTTCACGCGTAGCCCGCGGAAGTCGACGAATAAAGCAAGCAGGGAGCTAAACGTACCACAGCCGACGGTTTGGGAAATCTTACGGAAAAGGCTAAAGCAGAAGCCTTACCGTTTCCAGTTGCTACAAGCCCTGACACCCGATGACAAAGTCAAACGCTTTGAATTTTCGGCGCGGTAGCAACAGCTCATGGAAGAGGATGCGTTCAGTGCGAAACTTGTTTTTGGTGATAAAGCAACATTTTTTCTTAATGGTGAAGTGAACAAACACAATGTGCGAATCTGGGCGGTAGAGAATCCTCACGCATTCGTGCAGCAAATTCGCAATTCACCAAAAGTTAACGTGTTTTGTGCAATCACACGGTTTAAAGTTTACGGCCCCTTTTTCTTCTGCGAAAGAAACGTTACAGGACACGTGTATCTGGACATGCTGGAAAATTGGCTCATGCCACAACTGGAGACCGACAACGCCGACTTCATCTTTCAACAGGATGGTGCTCCACCGCACTTCCATCATGATGTTCGGCATTTCTTGAACAGGAGATTGGAAAACCGATGGATCGGTCGTGGTGGAGATCATGATCAGCAATTCATCTCATGGCCTCCACGCTCTCCCGACTTAATCCCATGCGATTTCTTTCTGTGGGGTTATGTGAAAGACTCAGTGTTTAAACCTCCTCTACCAAGAAACGTGCTAGAACTGCGAGCTCGCATTAACGATGCTTTCGAACTCATTGATGGGGACATGCTGCTCCGAGTGTGGGAGGAACTTGATTATCGGCTTGATGTCTGCCGAATCACTAAAGGGGCACATATCGAACATTTGTGAATGCCTAAAAAAACTTTTTGAGTTTCTGTATGTGTGTGCGAAGCATTGTGAAAATATCTCAAATAAGGAAGTTATTGTAGAGCTGTGAAATCGCTTCAATCATTTGTAATAACCCTGTATTTTCCTCTTACAGAGGCCGCTCCTGTCGTGGTGCTGTCCTAATCAGCGCACCATTGGCCAACGTTGTTTCGCCGCCTTCTCTTCTCTTGCGTTCTTCATCTTGTTACTGGTGCTTGTAGTTACGCCAGAACAAATGCCGAGTAATGTATCTCGTTTTTCTTCTGTTATTATAACTATGTACATCATTCCTACTTTTACACTACACTGAATTACCTTCAACAGTGGGCTAGTTGTCAAAATGTATGTCTGCAAGATGAGCACCATTAAATTACTTAAAAATAAATATGATTTAAAGAATTCATTAGGGGATGAACAGGTCAGTCAGTATAACTAGTAGTTTACTTTTGAAAAAGGAAAATTTTTGTTCCTTCTTACTTCTTGTAAATATCACCTGCCACTGCTATAACTCTGTAGTACTTATAAATTTGTATCTTTGTACACACCGAGTGTTCAGAAAGTAACCATGCAGTTGAGGTCTGCTAAGTAATGACTGATATGATTGTCAATTATTAATACATTTTGAATGTTTAACATATTTGAACCTTATTTGACCAGGTGTTTGTGTTTGTTCGCAGATGCTGTTTCATTGAAGACCAACGTCTTGTGTGACATCATGGTGATCCAGGTCATCATTCTGACGATTCAACAAAGAATGTTCCCTGTGGAGCATGTGTTCTGCAGTGGAGACAAGTTTTCCTCAGCAGTAGAAACTGCATTTGCAGAAAAGTTCTCGGGAGTGAAGATGCCTAACCGCAATGCTGTACGGAACCTCATCACTAAGTTTGGAGAGACCGGAAGCGTTCATAGTGCTCCAAAATCAGGCAGGCCATCCACATCCACATCCGAAGAGAAGGTGGCGGAAGTGCAAGACACGATGCTGCAAAGTCCAAACAAATCGGTTATACGACTGGCTTAGCAGGCCCGCGATCCTTGGGTTCCGCTCACAAGATTCTCCGGCGGTCACTGTCCATGTATCCGTGCCAAATGTCGGTAGTGCATGAACTGAGAGACGCCGATCGCCCGGCGCCTGTGAATTGTTGCAACTGGTTTCTGTCCTCCCTGTAGGTCAATGGTGAGGGGATTCTCGACACAACTACACTCCTGGAAATGGAAAAAAGAACACATTGACACCGGTGTGTCAGACCCACCATACTTGCTCCGGACACTGCGAGAGGGCTGTACAAGCAATGATCACACGCACGGCACAACGGACACACCAGGAACCGCGGTGTTGGCCGTCGAATGGCGCTAGCTGCGCAGCATTTGTGCACCGCCGCCATCAGTGTCAGCCAGTTTGCCGTGGCATACGGAGCTCCATCGCAGTCTTTAACACTGGTAGCATGCCGCGACAGCGTGGACGTGAACCGTATGTGCAGTTGACGGACTTTGAGCGAGGGCGTATAGTGGGCATGCGGGAGGCCGGGTGGACGTACCGTCGAATTGCTCAACACGTGGGGCGTGAGGTCTCCACAGTACATCGATGTTGTCGCCAGTGGTCGGCGGAAGGTGCACGTGCCCGTCGACCTGGGACCGGACCGCAGCGACGCACGGATGCACGCCAAGACCGTAGGATCCTACGCAGTGCCGTAGGGGAGCGCACCGCCAATTCCCAGCAAATTAGGGACACTGTTGCTCCTGGGGTATCGGCGAGGACCATTCGCAACCGTCTCCATGAAGCTGGGCTACGGTCCCGCGCACCGTTAGGCCATCTTCCGCTCACGCCCCAACATCGTGCAGCCCGCCTCCAGTGGTGTCGCGACAGGCGTGAATGGAGGGACGAGTGGAGACGTGTCGTCTTCAGCGATGAGAGTCGCTTCTGCCTTGGTGCCAATGATGGTCGTATGCGTGTTTGGCGCCGTGCAGGTGAGCGCCACAATCAGGACTGCATACGACCGAGGCACACAGGGCCAACACCCGGCATCATGGTGTGGGGAACGATCTCCTACACTGGCCGTACACCACTGGTGATCGTCGAGGGGACACTGAATAGTGCACGGTACATCCAAACCGTCATCGAACCTATCGTTCTACCATTCCTAGACCGGCAAGGGAACTTGCTGTTCCAACAGGACAATGCACGTCCGCATGTATCCCGTGCCATCCAACGTGCTCTAGAAGGTGTAAGTCAACTACCCTGGCCAGCAAGATCTCCGGATCTGTCCCCCATTGAGCATGTTTGGGACTGGATGTAGCGTCGTCTCACGCGGTCTGCACGTCCAGCACGAACGCTGGTCCAACTGAGGCGCCAGGTGGAAATGGCATGGCAAGCCGTTCCACAGGACTACATCCAGCATCTCTACGATCGTCTCCATGGGAGAATAGCAGCCTGCATTGCTGCGAAAGGTGGATATACACTGTACTAGTGCCGACATTGTGCATGCTCTGTTGCCTGTGTCTATGTGCCTGTGGTTCTGTCAGTGTGATCATGTGATGTATCTGACCCCAGGAATGTGTCAATAAAGTTTCCCCTTTCTGGGACAATGAATTCACGGTGATCTTATTTCAATTTCCAGGAGTGTATTTTCACGGATGAGGCATGGTTTCACCTCTCCAGTTACGTGAATAGCCAGAATAGTCCTGTGTGGACTGCGGAGAATTCGCATGAATTTGAGGTGTCCCCACTGCATGATCAAAAGACTGGTGCTTGGTGTGCCATGACTCGTAAACGCATAGTTGGGCCAATCACGTTTCAGGACACCATAAATGCAGAATGGTACTACACCTGCATTCTGGAGCCCTTTCTGGTGAACTGAATGAGGGCGAAATTGAGAATGCCTGGTTCCAGCAGGAACAGGGACAGGGCGACTGCACATACTGTCCAAAAGGCGATGAACTTTTTAAAGGCCATCTTCGGTGACCGCAACATTTCTCGAGGACTCTGGCCTCCGCTTTCACCCGACTTGGCTCCACCAGATTACTTTCTATGGTGTACGTTAAAAGGAAAGGCCTGTGTAGGCAATCCGCACACCATTCAAGTACTCTAAGCTGTACTGACACTTCACATTCGGAACATCACTCCCGATGTTCTGCACAACGTCTTCAGGAACATGCAGAAACGTTTGCAACTGTGTCGTCAGGTTAAAGGGGATCACTTGCAGCATCTGTTATAACTTGCTTGACTTCAGTACGGCAAGTTACGAACTGCGTAAAAAGATTCTTTATACATAATAAGAAGACACATAGCAAGAATTTATACTAAAAGGGAAGAACGAAAGTCCGCAGCTCGTGGTCGTGCGGTAGCGTTCTCGCTTCCCACGCCCGGGTTCCCGGGTTCGATTCCCGGCGGGGTCAGGGATTTTCTCTGCCTCGTGATGACTGGGTGTTGTGTGCTGTCCTTAGGTTAGTTATCTTTAAGTAGTTCTAAGTTCTAGGGGACTGCTGACCATAGATGTTAAGTCCCATAGTGCTCAGAGCCATTTGAACCATTTTCTTTTCTTTTTTTTTTTTTTTTTTTTTGAAGAACGAAAGAAACAGTCCACTCTTTCATTCCTGCTTTCATGCTTCCCTTTATTTCAAGATTCCTATTTCGATAAAAGTGGTCGACCTACTGATATTTCAAGTGGCATTTGTCAATAGACTAGCCTCGTGCCGGCTTCGTGATCGCCAAACGCTGAAGAAGTACTACTAAAGAGCAAAATACGTTCATTATTCGCTGTAACCAATGATGAACATTACCTCATTCCGTACTCAAAATGTTATGGGATAGATTATTTGGTCCTCGCATGTTTGTCAGCAGGGATTACTGTACGCCGTACCAATATCACTAACTGAACACATTGCTAGATTAGACAACTTAGACTTATTTGCCAAGAACGCTAATAATATCCTTTCTTCTCGATAACCGGTTTCGGTAATAAATGTTACCATCTTCAGTTTATTATTATAGATCTCGAAAAAAGAGTTTAACATTATTTTATCCAGTTTGGTTGGAAAACGCGGCAATTGTTTTCGTAAATTACATGTGGGCAATAATGCAACCAGGTACAAGTGGCTGGTTGCAGTATTGCCTACAGTGTAATTAAAGAAGTTTAACTTGTCTAATCTACTATCACAGATCGCCCACGGCGGCGCAAAGTGAGTAAACTAGAAACAATGTTGCTTATAATCCCATACACTTTCATAGGAATAAACATCAGTGATTTCGAAAATTGAAGAGGTAAACAATCGTATGCCATGGCTTACGCGTTCATTTGAGAGGGATATTCGTAAAAAAAATTGTTCCACAAATTAATTGACGCAAAACAAAGTTTTCAGACGTCCTTGTCAGATACTAGGGCAGCCTTGTAAACCAAAACCTAAAATATTGTCATGTGTTCGGGGAGAAGTACACACCGTGGCTGCTCATGTTTCTTAATTGGTCAACTTAATAAATACAGACTCAGACTCACGGATCTTAAAATCAATTATGTAATTAAGTATTTATTTAAAGCCTAATTTTCTATACATATTAAACAGCCCAGCTATTTAGCCGGGCGTAGCCTTGACTGGTTCCCGATTGTGTAAAGACCTAATCAAAATTTCTTTTTAGTTCGGCATGAGCGAGAAATTCATGTTTACGTAAATTACTGCGCTACTCGATTCTTAAATTTCCAGTAAAATTACTTGGCAAAAAACCGCTCCTACATAAAGTCGGGGAACTTCAGGAATTAATATTATACGGCGATTACAAGCATCTTCCACACACTGTGGGCAAGTTTGTAAAGTCTGGATTATGCTCAAGCCGCATGTAGTCGCATCTTATTCCGGTGGCGGATGGAAGTTGGGCGGATTGGGCAGGGAGGGGACACCGATCAGTTTATTAGAGCCCCGTTTTTTTTAAGCCCTTTTATAATGTGAAAATAATTTGGATCCTTCATTAAGTACAACTACAACATAACATAAATATTAATTCATGTGTCACAGAAAGACATTAAAGCCAGTTGCGATCTTCGTGTTCATATATAAGTAAAAACTGTTTCAAAATCCAGTTCAGGGCTTTCTTACCGTACGAGTGTCATGCGCAACGTGAAAACAGAATTCAGTATTGAACGTGCACTGAAAGTAACAATTTTACTATATCCATTACACTACAAAGAGTAATAAACATGTAAAGGTCTTAGATTCACACAAATCAGGTTATAAGATAAATTAGTCCAGCTGCAAGCTACTTCTGAACACAATTATCAAATGTTCAAATGTGTGTGAATTCCTAAGGAACCAAACTGCTTAGGTCATCAGTCCCTAGACTTCCACACTACTTAAACTAACTTATACTAAGAACAACATATACACATCCATGCCCGAGGGAGGACTCGAACCTCCGGCGGGAGGGGCCGCGCAGTCCGTGACATAACGCCTCAAACCGCGCGGCCACTCCGCGCGAATTACGCCATTATCAGCTAAAACTTTCATCAGATCCTTCATGTAACGTTCATTAGCATCATTATCTTCACCACTTTCTATCCCATATGTATGTTTTCATTGGAATAGGAATTCCCACTGTTAAACGCGGAGGAGAGAGCGGTAGGTGGAAAGAGTACCTTGAAGTGTTTTATGAGGGAGAGGAACCGTCTGATGACGTGATAGAAGAAGAAACAGGAGTCGACAGAGAAGAGTATGAAGTGTTAGAAACAGAATTTAAAAGAACTTAGGGAAGCCTTAAAATCAAAGAAGACAGAAGGGGTAGATAACGTTCTATCAGAATTCCTAAAATCATTGCGGGAAGTGCAGACCAAACGACCATTCAGAACTGAGGATCTGTTAGATGGCTATCGGTATGACTTTAGGAAACATAAATCCACACAGAAAAGCAGTGCTGACGTTGCTCCTGAAAAGGAAGCAAACTCAAGAAAATTCAAGACACTTTCGCAAAATCAAGACACATTCACAAAATTTTTCGACCTGAAAAAAGCGTTAGACAGCGTAAAATGGTGCAACATATTCGAAACACAGAGAAAGTTAGCAGTAAGTTATAGGGAAAGGTGGGCATTGTAGCCTGAGGTGACAAAAGTAATGGAATAGCGATACACACATATACAGATGTTATTATAGCATACACAAGGTATAAAAGAGCAGTGCATTGGCGGAGACATCATGTGATCATTGTAGACAAAACCACCCCTTCGTTCCATCTCCTCGATTTCTATATCACCATCTATGGCTGTCTTATCACCCTCACCCTCGCCCTCAAATATCTTGGCGTCACCCTTGACCGTCGCCTTTCCTGGGCCCCCCATCTGCAGACGATCCAAGCCAAGTCATGCTCCCAACTCTGCCTCCTCAAGCTCCTTTCAGGCCGCACGTGGGGTCTGGACCCCTACACCATCCTCCACACCTATAATTACCTCATCCGTTCTATCCTCTGCTATGCCCATCCTCCCTGGATCGCCGCCCCTCCTACCTTCTACAAATCCCTTCAAATCCTGGAATGCCATGCACTCCACCTCGCCTATCACATTCGCCTCCCCTCCCCCACGCAGATCTTCTATGGCTTAATTCCGTTCCCACACCTCCTCCTTTTCCTCGAACGGATACAGATCCTTTACACCTCCCGCAAACTTGGTCCCCCTCACTCACTTGTCTCTCCCATCCTTTCCCACCCCTGTCCACTGCTGCACCCACTCTCCATCTCTCCACACTCCATACCCTTGCCCAAGGCGGCTTCCGCCAACTCCCCCTCCACGATGATGCCCTCGTCCCCTCCATCTACCCCTCCTACTAACTTTGATCCTCCCCTTCCTTCCCCTGGGTTTTTCCTCCAGGGCACCCTATTTCCCTTCTCTCCTTCCTCTCCGCCTGGGCTCCCACAACTCCCTGCTTTACCCTCTCCCCTCCTCCTCCCTTCTCCTCTCCCACTGGCATCAACACCCACCCCCTCTTCCTCCTAGCCGCACCTCTTCCCTTTGGCGGGTCCCCAACTTTGCATGTGAACAGTGGATCTTCATGCACCGGAGGTCGTCGCCAGTGCTCGTGTGTGTCTTCGCGTCAGTGCTTCAGTGTCTCTCCGTTTGTGCTCCTCCCGTTCACCTGTGTAAACTTGTTCGTCTCCGTTGTGTACAGTAATGAAGTTTTTTATCCAAACAGTGCGCCCGTGAACGACTTCATTTACTTTTAGTATGTGTGTCTCCCGCTTTTGTCCACCATGTTTGTTTGTTTTTCCGTCTTTCTGTTTCCTGTATGTGTTCACTGTGGTCGAAGAGCGGCGTAGATACCTTTATTGTAAAGGTATTAAAATAACAATACAGAAAAAAGCGGAGCCATCGTTTGTACTCATATGATCCATGTGCAAAGGTTTCCGATGTGGTTATTGTTCAATCCAGCCTTGTCGTCAAATATGGGGTGGGTAGGAAACCTGCTTACTCAAATCGCTAGACAACATTCAAACAAATCGTATTGATGAGTTTTATTTGAAAATGAAAAGAGACAACACTAACTTTGCAATCACACAGATGTGTCACAACCAAATGGCGACATACAAAATAAGCAAGTTTCTTCAGTGTAAACAATTCCAAGTGTGTGTTACATATACAGTGGAAGCAAGTGATTAGGATTGACTCTTCTATCCAAGTTGCTAGCCTTGAACCTGTTATACAGGGCTATTACAAATGATTGAAGCGATTTCATAAATTCACTGTAGCTCCATTCATTGACATATGGTCACGACACACTACAGATACGTAGAAAAACTCATAAAGTTTTGTTAGGCTGAAGCCACACTTCAGGTTTCTGCCGCCAGAGCGTTCGAAAGCGCAGTGAGACAAAATGGCGACAGGAGCCGAGAAAGCGTATGTCGTGCTTGAAATGCACTCACATCAGTCAGTCATAACAGTGCAACGACGCTTCAGGACGAAGTTCAAGAAAGATCCACCAACTGCTAACTCCATTCGGCGGTGGTATGCGCAGTTTAAAGCTTCTGGATGCCTCTGTAAGGGGAAATCAACGGGTCGGCCTGCAGTGAGCGAAGAAACGGTTGAATGCGTGCGGGCAAGTTTCACGCGTAGCCCGCGGAAGTCGACCAATAAAGCAAGAAGGAAGCTAAACGTACCACAGCCGACGGTTTGGAAAATCTTACGGAAAAGGCTAAAGCAGAAGCCTTACCGTTTACAGTTGCTACAAGCCCTGACACCCGATGACAAAGTCAAACGCTTTGAATTTTCGGCGCGGTTGCAACAGCTGATGGAAGAGGATGCGTTCAGTGCGAAACTTGTTTTCAGTGATGAAGCAACATTTTTTCTTAATGGTGAAGTGAACAGACACAATGTGCGAATCTGGGCGGTAGAGAATCCTCACGCATTCGTGCAGAAATTTCGCAATTCACCAAAAGTTAACGAGTTTTGTGCAATCTCACGGTCTAAAGTTTACGGCCCCTTTTTCTTCTGCGAAAGAAACGTTACAGGACACGTGTATCTCGACATGCTGGAAAATTGGCTCATGCCACAACTGGTGACCGACAGCGCCGACTTCATCTTCCAACAGGATGGTGCTCCACCGCACTTCCATCATGATGTTCGGCATTTCTTAAACAGGAGATTGGAAAACCGATGGATCGGTCGTGGTGGAGATCATGAACAGCAATTCATGTCATGGCCCCCACGCTCTCCCGACTTAACCCCATGCGATTTCTTTCTGTGGGGTTATGTGAAAGATTCAGTGTTTAAACCTCCTCTACCAAGAAACGTGCCAGAACTGCGAGCTCGCATCAACGATGCTTTCGAACTCATGGATTGGGACATGCTGCGCCGAGTGTGGGAGGAACTCGATTATCGGCCCGATGTCTGCCGAATCACTAAAGGGGCACATATCGAACATTTGTGAATGCCTAAAAAAACTTTTTGAGTTTTTGTATGTGTGTGCAAAGCATTGTGAAAATATCTCAAATAATAAAGTTATTGTAGAGCTGTTAAATCGCTTCAATCATTTGTAATAACCCTGTAGAACTAGAGCGTCGCCAGTCAGCTCGGCCCTTATGTCCTCTTCACATTGGGGCCGCTGCTGTCGCGTTGTCGTCCTGAAGAGGTGTCGGTCGGCGTTCGATTGGCCATCTCTTCTCTATGGTTCCCGACAGGCGTGCCGGCGCTTGAGTTTACGCAGTAACAGTTATGGCCGCACGACGGGAATCAACAGATCTTGAACGCGGAATGGTAGTTGGAGTTAGGCACATGGGACATTAAATTTAGGAAATCGTCAAAGAATTCAGTATTCCGCGATCCACAGTGCCAAGTGTGTGCCAGGAATACCAGATTTGAAGTGTTACCCCTCACCATGGACAACACAGTTGCTGACGGCCTTCACTTAATGACTGAGGACAGCAGCATTTGCGTAGAGTTGTCGCTGCTAATAGATAAACGCAAAAATCAATGTGAGACGTACGACGAAAGGTGGCTAGGAAAGTGCGCCGGAAGTTAGCGGTAATGGGCTGCTGCAGCGACGACCGAGGCGAGTGCCTTTGCTGACAGCACGACATAGCCTGCAGCGGCTCTCCTGGACTCGTGACCATATCGGTCACATCCTAGACTGCTGGAAAACCGTAGCCAGGTCAGATGAATCCCAATTTCAGTTGGTTGCACTATGCCGCATAGCCCACGAAGCTATGGACCCAAGTTGTCAACAATGCACTGAGCAAGCTAGTTGTGGCTCCGTGATCATGTGGGTTGTATTTACATGGTATTAACTGGGTCCAACTGAACTGTTAATTGACTAGAAACCACGTTCGGCTTCTTTCATATCATTTGCAGCCACTCTTGGGCTTCTTATTCGAACAAAGCATTGAAATTTTTATGGATGACAATGTTCCGTGTCCCCGGGTCACAATTGTTCGCGTTTGGTTTAAAGAACATTTTGGACAATTCGAGCGAAGTATTTGGCCACCCATATCGCCCGAAATGAATCCCATCGAACATTAATGGGATATAATGGAGAAGTCAGTTCGTGCACGAAGTCCTGCACCGGAAACATTTTCACTATTTTGGACGGCTATAGAGGCAGAATGACTCAATATTTCTGCAGTGAACTTCCAAAAACTTGTTGAGTCCATGCCACATCGAACTGCTGCACTACGCCGGGCAAAAGAAGTCAGAAGCGGTATTAGGACAGATCCCATGGCTTCTGTCACATCAGCGTATTATACGTACAATAACCAAGAGTCAGCAATAAGACTGAAATATTAAGTCCGAAGGGCTCGGAATAAAACGAGTCTTCGCCCATAGTATTCGCTTTATTCATCGAAGAATCAATGAATAAAATAAAGAAAAGGCTTACGAGTTGGATTAAAATTCATGGTTAAAGGATATCAATGATAAAATTTGATGGTGACATAGCTATCGCCAGTGAAAGTGAGGAAGAGTTACAGGATGTGTTGAGTGGAACGAACAGTGTAATGAGTACAGACTGCGGACTGAAAGTAAACCAAGAAAGACGAAAGTAATTGTCGTGTCCTGACATAGGTGGGAGAGGGAGAAAAGTGGTTACTAGTCAGTCTGTGCTCCCGAGCGGTACAGAGCAGAAGGCAGAAGGACAATTCAATCTGATTGTTTTGTTCTATCTGAGCCAACACTGGTACAGGCATTTACTAGAAATGCAGGGTGTGAGACTTGGAAGGGAAGTCCTTGTGGAGACTCTTGGACAAACACGGTTTTGAAATAGTTGTTTATTCCAGACAGGACTAACTCATACATTGGAGGCTAGTTCTAGAGTTAGAAAAAGCATGAGTAATACTGTTACAACAGAAGCCAGTGCAGAAGTACCAGGAGTGGATGCTAACCACAGTAGAAAACACTAGCAGCATCTTAGGGCAACAACTTAGTTGCAAAACAAAACATACTGAATGTGACAGTCTTCACTGATGCACTCCAAGTGAGAAAGCAGACTTACGCGGAGCTGGACCGAGGCTGGAGTCGACGGACGCGGATTCGGCGCCCAGATCGTCTGACTGAGAACTCCGACAAAATGCGGAATCTAGGGGTTTTAAAGAGGGGCGCGGGGGCACTGTTTTTCCCACTTAAAGCCACCCAGCCAATCCTGCATGTCTCTTGCAGGTGCCTGCTAATCACGGTTTAGTTAGGTCCCCTCTACTGCTCCTAAGGCGGGGATCTTAACGCACTTGCACTAACTGGTCCGTATTTGGTACCAACATTGTTTGCCAAATAACGCTTGCAACATTATTGTTATTCGTCATTTAGCCCTGCCCCTTGGGCTCCCCAGACTAGGGACTGCTAGGTCAACAGTTCTTTGGCGTTTTAGCTCTCTTTCTAATCCTTGTGAGTCTACTGACGTTGCTGTTCTCAGGGCTGCTATCAAGCTGGCTTTATACGCTAGTACCTGCTGTTGATTACGAAGTTCTACGGTGGCAACTTACATATCAACATAGGAGGACATATGAAGTTACATGTTAATTCCCTGAAGAGTAACTAGCGCTCTGGGGGCGTCTGCATTTTCGCAAGGCTCTCCCCTTACGGTTTACTTCATGTAACAATATCTCTCCTAGTTTCGGCTGCCCTCAGCATCGTCTCTGCTTTCGCGCCTTGGAGTGCCTGTCCTCCTTTCTTAGAGGTTCAAGGTAACACTACAGTAGCAAGGAATAATCAATATAGTACATAATGAAAAGTTGTAGAAATGAAAACAGTGGGAAACTTAACATTAAAACTGATGATTACGAAGAAGACTGCATTTTTGGAAGCAAAGACACTCATAATGGACGAAACAAGAAGATCAAAGAAAAAAGGATAGCCCACCCAAAGCTGCCATTACTCGCCAAGAGAAGTCTATTAGTACCAAAGATATGCCTTAATTTGAGGAAGACAATTCTGAGAAGGTACGTCTGGAGAACAACATTGCATGGTAATGAATCGCTGACTGTCAGAAAACTGAAACAGAAGGGAACTGGAGCACTGAAGATGTGGTGCTACAGAAGAATGTTGAACATTAGTTGGATTGATAAAGTAAGGAGTGAGTATTCTATCTGCAGAATTGACGAAGAAAGAAACATAGGGAAAACACTGACACGAAACAGGCACCGAGTGATAGGACTTGTGGTATGAGATTCTGGGAGTAACTTTCATGCTACTAGAGGGAGCAATAGATGGTAAAAACTGTGGCGGAAGACAGAGTTTGGAATACAGCCAACAGACAATTGAAGACACAGATGGCAAATACTGAGATGAATAAATTGGCTCAGGAGAGGAATTCGTGACGGGCCAGAGCAGAACAAACACTGACTGTGATGATTCACATTACCGGTTTCACCTCCGTTCACCAATTGCTATATAATCAGTGTAGCTAATAACTGTCTTGAGGTATACTGGAGCTGATATATTTTCCAGTGCTTGTGAAATCAACTTTCTGCAAACTCAACTTTCGTAGCAAGCAAGTGGTCCTTCTCTGTGTTGGCTACTCGTACACGTTTTGGCATTTATACTCCATCATGTGCGGTGTTCCACTCCACTTCTTCAAATTTGTATCACAATTTTAAACTGTTTCCGAAGTTATTGTTTCAGATGTAATCCGTAGGTGTGCCTGTTTTCTGAATATGCCTATTATCTCCCGACAAATATTGAAAGTAACCTATACCTCCCGTCAAACTGTAGCGTCGCTTTCAAGAGCTGGCTGTGCTCTGTCACTTGGTTGGTTGGTTGGTTTGTGGGATTGAAGGGACCAGACTGCTACGGTCATCGGTCCCCTGCTATGTCAGTGACTGGTCTAAAGAATTCCTCTCACTTACAGGCACCGCATGTGTCAATGCATGTGCGGTCCTAGACTGCGTGCCTGGACGCAGTGTATGTGGGGTGATGCCCTATTCACGAATGAGTTGCAATTTAGCTTCAAGAGTGATTCTTCCCGACTCTTCACAAGGCCCTCTGGACCACGTAGTAAAATTGCCAAATTGTGTTCAGGGACCGATATGGTGATGCCAAAGTTCTCCTGTTGCTGCATGTTGTTGGGAACAATGTATGTGTTTTCTAGGAATAATGTGACGGACAACGTCATGGTTCCACTTGCTGGATGATAAGTCAAACACAATGGACGGGCCTGGTGGAAAGGTACCTGCAATATGACACTACCATTTTAAATTGGATTTAACTTCCTTTGAACATGCATGGGACGCTCTGGGCTCAATGACGATTACCACAACATCAATATGAAGGCCATTTGTTGATCTTCATAGGGTGAGAAGTGTTACCATAAGTGTTCCTACACTGCCTGATCTATAGTATGAGGTGGCTTAGCGTTTGCTTCTTGCTAGGGAATGACGTCACGGTCCGTTTTGTTGTTGATGTCAACAATATCGGCGTACCCCAATGGGTAAGCTCTACTCAACGGTTACGTCATATTATGCGGTATCCCTTGTCATCCTCTCACCATATGATATGCCATAATGTTACTAGTCAAGCGCTGGTGTACGCATGGCCCCTGAAGAGTCATGCATCTCGAATATCCCCTAGCATAAAGGTAAGTCGGGTACATGCTCCTCTGTTTGGAGTAGCCCAAAGTGGTCCATCTAAGCTCTTCAGGGCAACCGACGAAGCATTTGGAGAAAAGTAGTGGAAACTGTCTGGAAGTATAGCATTAAGCACTGAATGAATGGTGTGCGGAGCCGTACTCTTCTCCAGTATCTTTATCAAACGACGCCTCTGACAGAGTGTGGGGAGCTTGTGACGTTGCTGTTTAATCATATGTACGATAATAAGATGAAGAAATTCGACGAGTGAGTGTTTGATGTCTGACAGAATGAGGCTGTAGTGAAATTTCAAAGCAAATGGTTCTGAAAAACGTGAAGATCTGGAGGGACTGGCAACAATTAGCAACCAAATGTTGTCAGAAAGTGAAGTAATGAGTGAATCATGAAATTGGAGCGGTTTTGAAATAAGGTCCAAGAACGCAATGGAGAAATTGGAGAAATTGGTATGTAAAAGAGTGGATAGGGTCACTTAAGAGATAATATAATAACAGTAATAATAATAACGAACATAGTATGTCAGTGAATATGAATATTGCACCAGTAACTTACTTCTTGTTATCGACCATCCGCAGATGGGATGGTAAACATCTTTGGTCATACTATAACTGGTGTACCTACACTACAACATGACATCTTTCTGTCTGTGTCGGCTGTTGAATGTAATGATGTACACTACTGTATTGTTTTTGTGCCACATGCTTGCCATGTACCTGCCCACATGTATCAGCAATGTATTAAAATGTGAAATGAAGCGTGAAGCTTAACGTATGTAAGTAAGTTGGGTTATAAATTATTTGTATATGCGAGAGCTTGTAGACAGTTGAGGGGTATAAGTCAATGTCACCATTTCTAAACGAATTACAGGTGCTTGAAAATGATTCACTGTTGAAATTGGTCAATTGTACGGATAATAAACAGAACACGACCTACTTGCACCACGAACTCAATCTCAAAACACGTTGAGACTGTGGACCCCCCACAAAAATAAAGTTTTAAAAACTGTATTTCAAGTGTTGATGTGAGTAATAATTTCGGTAATAAACTGTACAGTTTCTAAATCGTTAATAACTACTCTCAGTCGAGTCCTCCATTGCCCGATTCCTAAAAAAGTACAAGTAAAAGGAATAAATATATTGTTAACTCCTTGGAGTAAAGTGAGGCAGTATAATGTAGCACACCAGCAGGTTACGTTATTGAGTTGCGCAAAAATGCGAGGAGAGAAGATAGGGTTGTCTGAACAGAGAAACGGGCTGAAGCGAGGGAGTGCACAGCCCTATGTAGTCTTCATGGCGGTTAACAGTGAAATAATGACAAGGGGCGAGACTGCGAGCAGAAGGTCAAAATACAAGTACAGATGACTTAACGGCGTGGGGACATGGAGCAGAAGAGGTAGAAGAAAGTCTACTTGTATGACAAGAAGTGGTTGGACGGTATGAACTGAAAGTTAATGTAAAGAAGAGTGAAGTGATTATAACAACGAGCAATAAGAGGAGAAGAGTAGCAATAGATATAAGTATCAGAGGCCAAGAACTAAAGGAAGTGTGAAGTTTTGAGTACCTGGACTGCGTAATAGAGGACAGTGAGAAGAATTGTAGGGAAGTAAGTGAAAGACGATGGCAAGTCCATAGTTTCCTGTTGAGTGTAAGAAACCTGGTCTTGAGCAAAAACGTAAGCCAAAAAGGAAGCAAATGTAATAGTGAGCGTATTATACGCCAGTTACCACTAAAAAAAGGATTTTAAGGTACAGCACCTTTCCTGAAACATTAAAATTTTCACACTGACAGTTCAATATATGCACTCGGGGCAGAAAATGAAGCAAATTTAGTGCAGTTTGCAGCGCCTTCTGTGAGATTATTACATTTTGCACCTTTTCCCTTCTGCACCGTTCTTAAGCGCCTTTCCCCCGTTTTTATATGCGTTTTTAATAGATTAGACAGAACTGCTTTCTGTTCATGAACAGGGTTTTGAGATTTTGTTTAATGAGAAGTCAATAACGCTCAATAAAAATTATAATCAATCTCAGCAACAATGCTCAACCTTAGTAACAATGGTCAACCAGCAGCTGTGAAATCAAATAAAATTTGAACAATTATGCTGCAACAGTTCAAACATGGTTTCAGTTGGTGTTACCATGAATTTAACGACTTCTATTTATCGACGGTGATCTTGTTGACCCGGTTACTTTTGTACCACAACAGATTTTTCACAACAGAATCATACTGAACGCTAAGAAGGAGAAGTTGTGTGCTCTTTTAGAAGAATTCAAGACTCAATTTATAGAAAGTGATGGCATCATTCTGTGATGTGTTGTCTGCAACGTGAATATAGGAACTGATGACAATTAGTATCAAAGAAACACAATAAACAAGCACATTCAGAACAACAAACATTTAAAAAACACTGAACTTCGCAATCGAAACCTAAGAAAACTACTCACACACACGCCTTCGCTCGAAGATCTGAAACGCAGCGCTCACTGAACGAGTTTAGCGCGGATCTTGCCATGGCATTAATCCATTCAGGATTTCCAGTCCACCTGGTAGACAATCTTTCATTCACATCATTTCTTGAGAAGTACACACACAAGGTCAATAACGGATGAGTGTACCCTGAGAAAAAGTTTCATACAGCCAATTTATGAGAACGTTTCAGAGAAAATAAAATAGGCGTTCGGCAAGCATGAAGTGCGATTCGTTCTAGGTGAAACTGCTGATGACCTACAAAGGTATAGTTTGAATGTGTTAGTTTTTCCATTATCCGGTGAATCAGTAAAATGTTTGCTTTTTTAAAATATATCAAATCGAGAAGACATATGATAATACAATCCTTCAACGATTAATGTAGGAACCACTGGCCACGGGGCATACAAAAAAAAGTTAGGATTATGGTGGCTGATCAAACTACAAACTTTCGGCTTTCCCACAATTGAAGGGCATGGACTCCAACCTCAGCCACGTGTCAGAAGTTACACATTGTCTACACCGTGCTTGCGGAAGTATTGAGAGTATTACTGCAGGGTAAACGACTTCATTGCTGCTCCGAAGAAGATTCTGGTAAGGACTCCCAATCGTCAACTTTTGTATCAAGAAATGACAAGAGCTCCACGCTCCACAGTTTCCTGTCATCACATGATGTGGTGTTTGGGTAAGATGTGCAGTTTTCCCTTGCGAAAAGTATGACAAAATCGTACACGTAACATGTGCCCTTGACTCAATGGACGCGCCACCATCAAGCCGGGCCAACAATTAGTCAGCAACAAAGTCCTAGATTTGCAGCGTTTTTCAGTGTATGGGTGATAGTATTTGTCAGATTAGATTCAGAATTCGGAAGAAGAAGGTATGGAGAAGGAGGTACAGAAAAAGAAGCCGATAAGTGCCAGAGACATCCTTTCCTAAAGCCAAATTTAAATTAAATTCTGAAGAACAAACCAGATGTGGAAACATTTGCAACTTTGAAGTTCCTTTACAGTTGCTGACAAGATATGTTCCATTGGTTTCTGTAGATGTCGAGCGGGTTTTCTCCGTTTATAATTATCTATTGAGCTCAAAGTGCCAAGGATTTAATGTCAAAAATGTTAGAATGACGTGTGTAATCCAATACAACAAAAATCTGTAAATGGTACGAAGAAAGTTAATGTAGCTGGTTTATACCGAAATAAAGTAATTTCATCAGCACCTTTTTTGCACCTTTTTGTGTGTACTTTCTGATCTTTTATCCCACAATTTCCGACTATAACTTACCTTAAAATCCATTTATATAGTAATCACGTATGCAAAAGCAACTTGAATAATGAAGAAAAGATAGATGAGTGGAATACAAGCTTGCGAGATTAATATTTAAAGGAAGCAGAATACGAGAATGGATAGAACAAGGTGTGAGACGGTGAGAGAAATTTCGAAACAGAAACCCATGCAAGAGAGCATAGAAAGGACAAGATTAATATGGTAAGCGCATGTTAAAAAAACGAGAGTTCGCAATATCCCGTGACAGGCCTATGAAATGACAATAGCATGCAAGAGACGTAAAGACAGAGGAGGAAATAAGTGGATCATGGGAATCTAAGAATTTGTGATGAAAAGAGGAGAGGACTTTGATAAAGTGGAGACAGTCACGTTGTGTGAGTGTGGTAAAAGATGGAGAGGCATATGTTCTCAACTGATCCAGTGAGGTTCAGATGATTTGATGA